>NC_084790.1:48658464-49363464 GCF_028858725.1 Colius striatus | reverse complement strand
TCATGGAATGGTTTTATCATCCATGTAAACAGTGAAAATTTGCCAATTGCTGTTTTTTCACACCTTATTTTGTGATCATTTATTTAAAGCACAGCAGACTTGAGGATTGCTAGAATTCTTTGTAAATCCAATATTTTCACTAAGGTGCCTGGTTTTACTATTCACAAGTGGATTTTGCCTATATAGTTTTCAAGTAGTTTTTAGGTGTTACTCGGGATGCTTTTTTGTGTGCTCTTGTGTTTATGTTATTTGGATTTAAAATGAGTTGAGCTAGGCACATGGCAATGGTTCTTCCAGGCACAGAGAAGGAGTAAGAGTCCCTGATACTGGTAGCAGACCTACAAATCCTCAGCTGGAAATCCATAGCTTAAGTGACTGTGTGCTGCTTAGCCATCACACCACGTGAGTGAATAATTGGAATCATAAGTCTTTTCACTTGGAAGCTGCCCATCTCCATCACTGTTTTGTTCTGGGCTCCAGAACAAAAACAAAATTTCAAGGGAGAGGCAGAGAAAGCAGGGGTTGAAAGAGTCAGTAGAAAATAAGAAAGCCTAATAATAACAGAAAGAAAAGTACAAAACACTCTTAATCATTTTTACAATAAAATATGAATAAGCACATTGATTTAAAAACCCCACTGTTGCTGTCTTTCGTAAATTGAGACAATTGCATTGTTTTGCATTCAAAGATGTTATCCATCCAAAAGAGAAAGTATGGTCTTATGCAACCAATGTCTGCTAAAACGTACCTGACTGCATTGGAAATGTTGCAGTAGATTGGTATAGCAGAGAATAATGAACCGCTGCACCCCATTGAAATGTAATTACACAGCACTCTTGTTCTTAAACCTATAAGGTGAAAGAAAGATGAATAGTGAAAGTAAAAATCGCTGACCCTTCAAAGTTTAATTTACGTTATGCATTCCCTCGCCCTTCTGATAGGTTTTAGAAAGGTCATAATTTAGGGTATTTTGCAGTTGATAAATGATCTGTATGTTTGTGTTCACACGCACCGATTGATTTGTTATAGCCAAAATATTGTTTCTATAACAACCTGCAGGTCTTTAACTAGGCAAACAGCAGATGAACAGGAATCCAAGTGGGAGGTGAAGTGAAATCCGATCTTCCTCAGAGCACAAGGAGCAGGAGGAGGAGGAAGAAGAGAGGGTAGAAGAAGAAGTAGGAGCAGGCAATGCTATGAGGATAGTACCAGGTGTGGAAGCACAGAGGGTGGCAGCAAGTCACCTGACTCTTTTGTTGCCCTTCTTTGCTCATACTGGTTTGCCTTTCCCAAGACTCCTCTGCTCTTCAGCACTTTGTACCTGCTGATGACAAAGTCTTTGCAACTTGGATTGCTCCCGTGGTGCAAAGGGCCAGTTGGGGCAATTTTCCCGCCTTTCCAGCCTTGGATGAGACTCCTGTTTCCGGGCCCAGTTGATGCATTATGCATCAGGGCTGCCGGCAACTGACAGCCCCTCAGCCAGCGTCTGCTTGAAAAGCAATGGTGCTAATCAAAGTCGACACATTTGAATGTCCAGACACACACACAGAGAAATTTACTAATCAAAAAGTGTATTTCCTAGGGCTGTCTCCAGAGAAATCCGCAGGAAGAAATTGGAATAATTTATTAGCTTACAAGTTTTCGTTGACAGTTAGCCCAAGGCTATTTATCTCTGTAATAGAGAACGTCTCCAATGTGGCAAAATTGACCAAATCAAACAGCTTTGATCAGAAAATGAATCTGGCAAGGCTGTCTGTCTGTGGGTCCCAGGGGAAAGGTGAGAAACAAACAAAAAGATTTAACAAGTGGTCAATAGGAGAAAGAGAGAGAGAGAGAATTTGCAGCCTGGAAAGTCAGAAGCCTGCAAAATCTTCACACACAAACACTGAAATGAGTTATGGAGAAAGAAATTATGTCTCACATCATAACACTTAACATTGTGCTTGTGCATAATAGGAGCTATGTAGTCCAATGTGATTCTTGCCTTAAGGTGATGATAAAAAACTGCAGGAGGAAGAAAATGTCTTAACTTCTTCTTAAAGGAAAACAAAATACAGAGGACTCTGTACCTTCACAAGAACACTGGCACCTTCACTGTGACCTACATTTACTGTCCATTATTACTACCTGCTTTGCAACCAACAGTCAGATGTCCAATTGGCTCAAGTATGTTGAAAGTCACCACAAAGGTGACACCAAATTTAGTTTCAGGAGAACATCTCCCTGTTTTAGCTGTTTCACTACATAATCCAGACAGGACTTTGACCATCTTCCCGAAGACCACCAAAGGGCTACTTTACTGGTAAAATAAGAACTTTCAGGGATAAGATTAAAAGACAAGCTTTCAAGTACAGAATTTTACTTTATGTAATATGCTCGATATGCCTTCTCCTGGAAAGAATACCTTCACCCATCAAAGATCATCTGGCGATAGAGAATATGGAGGAAAAAAATCAGGATAGCAATCACAAGCTTTTACTCTGCCACAGTTCTGTTTTCATGTTATTTAGTACTCTCTGTTTCTAGTCATCCACATGAAATGTGAGATAATAATAGCTATAAGTGAGATACCTCATTCTTCTTTGGAATTAAACTGTTTTGTGATCTTTGGGTACAGATGCTTCAGATGCCCATTACATTATTATACTATATTCTCAGTGCTACTGCCTCACAGAGAACAGAATGGCAAAGAACTATACGCTGATTCTTGCTTGCTAGGAATTACTGCATTTTCCCCAGGAAGGAAATGGCTTTGCTTATTTATTTGGATTCTCATGCTCTCGTGCAGGAAAAGGTTGGAATAATCTCTCCACTTCTTAATAAATGGTTCTAAATTACATGAAAGAAACAAAAGTGCAAGCCCACCTTAACTTAATAACAAAAGAGAAACAATTTTGTTTTGTTTATATTGGTGAATTGAATAAGCAACCTGCAAACTGAAACACTCAAACAAGTTGAGATTGAAAGCACTCCAGAAAGCAAAGAGGCAGCCTAGTCAGCTATCCAGCAGGAAACTGAAGGCGACAGGCTACCTTCTCATGTCTTTCCAGGCCATTTGATGGGACTGTAAGTCTTCACACCTGATCTATATTGTAACATATGCTTAGAGAGATCAGTAGGGAATTGTCTGGGAATTTATTTATTTATCTATCACTGTTTGAATTTATTTATACTGATAAATTTATCAGTATTTGAGGAGAGAAGAGAGATTGGCCTCTTCAATATTGTTCATCAAATTGAATTTTATATGTTTCGTATTGTTATATGAAATCTTCAGCATGAGCTATTTTTGTATTTTAAAAATGATAACTCAAGTTATTGACAGTCTGAAGATGGCTGGCACTCATAAGATGTGCTTTGATATCACTGGGCTGAACCACAAAGCTATGCATGATGTCTTATGCTCATGGGAAGCAAAGGAGACTTTTGCCTTAATAAGAAACAGGAAGTGTTTTATATTTGTGTTATAATATGTCCTTTTTACTGACTAGATCAATATGAAAATGGCTTAATGAAAGTTTCTATGTAATATGTTGAAGTTAAGGATTTTCAAGACCTGGAAATATAAGAGGCAGGATGGTCTGAATGACAAAGCCAAAAAGACCATGTTTCCACTCCCATCTCTTCTACTAACTTACTGTTCTACACACAGTGAGTAATTTCTAAGTTTTCTAGGACCCAAGAAGATCTGAATAGCTGTATTTTCACCATTGCAACTGAAGACAATATGGCCTTTAGACACCCAGCTTTTCCTATGAGAATGAGATCTTCCTCCCCCAGGCTGTGCACCCTGAATTTGCAGATATTCAGAAAAGTAGTTCCTTTTGCATATCTGTACTTGAATTCTCTTTTTCCTAAAATGGTATCATATACTTGCTTGTCCTTTAAATATCTATGGGTGTTACGCACAAAAATTATTATATAAGCCTTTACCCAGGAAAGGCTTTATCCACAAGGAAAACAGGAGATTTTCCACTAGCTTCTGCAGAATTTAAATAAAGATATGTAAGTACTAAGCGTTATTTTATAAGCTGCATACAAGATGGTGTAGTTTTTCTTCATATACATGTGACAGGATGAAGACACATTCTAGAGGTGAATGCAACAAAATATTAGTGATGCAGCATACAATGATGAACCTCAGTGCACTTCAAGATAGTCTGAAGGTATCATAGAATATCAACATCCTGGTAAACTCCAGAAATAGGATCCACTTGAACAACTGTAGGTATTTGTCCCTGTTCTGAAGAAACAAGTATATTTAAGATTTGAGTCATCAGAAAGCAACAGTCTAAAAGTGGTTGGAAGAATTGTAAAAAGAACCTGTGTTGACTAGCAGAGATCCAGGTATTTGAAGAGTAGATCTCAAAAGTTAAGCAAATCCAACTGAGTGGAAATGATTTATGATGGGATTAATCCGTAATCTGCTGATGATAAATGTATTCTTGTCCATAGTTCCATGAGTAGCTGATGTAAGACTGGTTGAATTGGGATCACATCTTCTATGATCCACTAGGCAGGATCTCAAAAGATCTTAATCTTCTGTGCCCTTTCCCTTTCCATGTACAATGAACACAAAACACTTCGAGGTATTCCTGGAAGTCACACTAGATAAAGATATTGCCTAATGCTCTAGATAGTTTGGAGCATTGGACAATGATTAATGAGATGAAATGTAATGAGTCTGAATGCCAGATTCTGCACCTAGGACAGTAACACTGGGCACAAGTATAAAAGTGGCTGAGGAACAGTCCTGCAGAAAGGGATCTGAGTATGCTAGGTGTCAACAGGCTCAATAGCAGTCAGCAGTGCCCTGGTAGCCAGAAGGGCAACTGCATCCTGGGCTGAATCAAGCTCAACATAACCAGCTGGTCAAAAGGTGATTATCCTGCTATACTCAGCATTAGTGCAGCCTCATCTCAAGTGCTGTGTGCAGCTCAGGGCCCCTCGATTTAAGAAAGATGTGAAAGTCTGTGAATGTGTCCAGAGGAGGCAGGAAAAAGGGCAGGAAAAAGCAGGGCAGGAAGACAGGCACTGTGAGGAGTGGCTGAGGACTCTGGGTTTGTCTAGTTTGGAGAAAAGGAGGCTGAAGGGTAGCTTCATGGATCTCTGCAGCTTCCCAAGGAGAGCAAGTAGAGAGGTGCTGATCTCTGCTCCCTGATACTCATTGATAGGACACATGGGAATTTTTCAAAGCTGTGCATGGGGAGGTTTAGACTGGACATTAGGAAGCATTTCTTTACCAAGAGGGTAAGGAATCTTGTAAGACTTTCAGTTTCATTTCTGAGTGCAGTTCAAGATGTTAAAAATAACTTTCAGAGCCTTGGATAGTGTGAGATTCCCCTCAAGAAAATACACATCACAGTGGAGTCCAGAAAAAACTTTACTGCAAGAAGAAGCTGCCACTTTGTGGGCATCATATACAGGTTTTCCATTTCTGTACTCTTCCTAAGTCTGCTGTACCTTGTTCTGCAAAGAATGAAAATTAATTAGATGAAGTAGAGATATATGCTGCCTACTTATTCTCAGTTATGGTGGTCCTTCTGGCTATGAGCTGTTAGTCATAGATCAAATGTCACAGCTGAGTCTTCTGAAGAGGAAACCCAGTGTTTCCAAAACACAAACATTTTCTTTTGTAAAGCTACCACATTATCTCACATCATCTATTATGTTATATCCTAACTTTTTGATCCTAAACAGGCAACTATACCATTTCATTCTTCAGAAGGGGAAAGCAGAGCTTATTTCCTACACATCTGTTACAATTTGTGTGTGTATGTACAAGCAGAAATTAGCCAAATGTACAGTACATTTGCACAGAGTTGGCTTCCAAATTATCCTGTGATCTTGAAGCCTTCAGGTTACAAATCTCACTTGATTGCTCTTTTTTGTTTTTCCTGGCTAAATAGCATCACTGGCCACAACTCCTCTGACCTGCCATAAATTTCTGTAAATGAAATTACTGAAATGCTTTGCATGAGGGAGGAAACTGAAGAAAAATAAAGATATAACCCACCTCCACTCCAGACATCTAGAATGGGAAATGTAAGTTAGAGAAAGGCTGGCAGATTTCTCCTCTTCTTCCTTTCAAACTACTTTTTACCCTAGACACAACATCTTATATAATCAAATTTGTAGGGATACTAGTAAATGACACAATACAAAAGTATGTACAAGAGTATAATATTTATCCTTTGCCATTAGCAGATCTGCCCAGTCCAAAGTAGAAGTGATATGGCTTGACTGCAATGACTTTAACATACAGATATCCATTGAATACTTTTTCTGTTTTGTCAGAATAGAAACTCACATTGTCAGGTATCAGACAAAATTGGAAAATTTTGTCTCTTATTATATTGACATTAATTAGGCTAATGCTTTTTCTGTTCCCTTCTGGACTGAAGAAAAGGGAGAATTGTCTGCAGATGAGAGTGTCTTAGAATCATACAGATGGAAGAGACCTTTAAGATTATTGAGTCCAGCCTTTGTCTCAGCCTTGTCAACCACTAGACCATTTCCCTAAGTGCAACATCCACCCATCTCTTACACCATTGCAGGGATGCTGACTCTACCACCTCCCTGGGCAGACCATTCCAATGCCAGACAATTCTTTCAGTAAACAAATTCCTCCCCATACCCAGCCTGAACCTTCCCTGGAGCAACATGAGGCCATTTTCCCTTTTCTTTTGCTTTACACTAGGGAGAACAGACCGACACCCTCCTCACTACAACTTCCTTTCAGGTAGTTGTAGACGGTAATAAGGTCTCCCAAGAGCCTTCTTGTCTCCAGTATAAACAGCCCCAGATCCCTCATCCGTTCCTCATAGGAGATGTGCTCCAAATCCTTCCCCGGTTTTGTAGCCTGTCTCTGGATCCTCTCCAGCACCTCAATGTCTTTCTTGTAGAGAGGGGCCCAAAACTGGACACAGTATTTGAGGTGTGTCCTCGCCAAAGCCAAGGACAGGGGAATGATCAGCTCCCTGGTCCTGGTCCAGGGCAGGATGCCATTGGCCTTCTTGGTCACCTAGGCACACTGCTGACTGATGTTCAGCTGCTGTCAACCAACACTGCCAGATCCCTCTCTTCCTAGCAGCTAGCTTTTCAGCCACTCCTCCCCAAGCCTGTAGCACTGCTGGGGGTTGTTGTGGCCCAAGTACAGGACTCAGCACTTGGCCTTATTGACAACCATGGCACTGGCCTTTGCCCAGCCATCCAGACTATCCAGAGCTCTGTGTGTTAAACAGGAGTGGCCCCAGCACTGAGGCCTTGGGGACACCACTCCTGACCAGCCACCAACTGGATTTAACTCCATTGAGCACAACTTGTTGGACACAACCATCTATCCAGGTTTTCACCCAGGAAAGTATATGCCCATCCAACACAAGAGCAGCCAATTTCTCCAAGAGAATGCTGTAGAAAACAGTGTCAAATACCTTACTGAAGTCAAAGAAGACAACATGCACAGCCTTTTCTTCATCCAACAAGGGCATCACCCTGTCATGGAAGGAGATCAGGTTTGTTGAGCAGGACCTGCCCTTCATAAACGCGTGCTAACAGGGCCTGAGCACCTGTTTGTCTGGCATGTGCTGCATAATAGAACTTAGGACGATCTGCTCCATCAGCTTCCCAGCACTGAAGTCAAGCTGACAGGCCTGTAATCTCCCAGGTGGTTCTTCCATCCATTCTTATATATGGCTGCTATACTGTCTGACTTCCAATCAGATGGGACCTCCCAATTCAGCCAGGACTGATAAATGATGGACAGTGGCTTGGTGAGCACCCCTGGCAGTTCCCTCTGCGCTCTAGGAGGTACCCCATGCAGCCCCATAGGTTTGTGCATATCAATGTGGAGCACCAGGTCACTGCCCATCTCCTCCTGAATTGTAGGGGAGACATTTTGTTCTTCTCCCCTGTCTCTTGACTTGGCAAGGGCGGTGGGGGCGGGGACGACACTTTCCCCATTGGAAATGCTGCTATTACTAAAGACTGGGGCCAAGAAGGGATTAAGCACCTCAGCCTTATTCTTGTCTTTTAATACCAAATTTCCTTCTGGATCTAATAGGAGATGGAATCTCTCCCTGGGCTTTCATTTATTGCTAATGTATTTATGGAAACTTCTCTTATTACCCTTTACCTCTAAAGCCAGTTTGACTTCTAGCTGGGCTTTTGACCTTCTAATGATCTCCCTACACAATCTAACCACGTTCCTGTACTCATTGTGAGTGATCTGCCCCTTCTTCTAGAGGCCATAAACCCATTTTTTTCCCCTGACTTTAAGCTAAATCTCCCTATTCAGCCAGGCCAGTCTTTGCCTCTGGCTTGTCTTACAGCATGTGGGGATGGCTTGTTCCTGGGCCTTTAGTGTCTAGCCTTCCTAGACTCCTGTATTCTTCAAAATTGACTTGCAAGGGATTCTATCAAGTAACCTCCTAAACAGGTCAAAGTCTGCCTTTCAAAAGTCCAAAGTGTCAGTTTTGCTGTCCTACCCTGTAACATCTCTATGAATAGAGAACTTAATAATTTCATGGTCACTGTTCCCCAGATGGCCTCCTGCTGCCACATCCTCCACAAGGCCTTCTTTACTCACAAACAAGAGGTCCAGCAGAGCACCCTCCCTGTTGGTTCACTTACCAGCTGTGTGAGGAAGTTATCCCCCAGACATTCCACAAGCCTCCTGGTTTGTTCCCTCTCTGCTGTGTTGTGTTTCCAGCAGTTGAAGTTCCAGAAGTTGAAGTCCCCAACAAGAACAATGGCAAGTGACTGCAGGATTTCTTCCAAATGCTTATAGAATGTTTCATCTTCTTCACTACTCTGGGAGATCTATAGCAGACTCCCACAGCAATATCAGCTTTATTGGCCTTGCCCCTTAACCTAATCCAAACACTCTCAACCCCATCGTTGTCACTATATTTAAGTTCTGAACGTTCATAACAGTCCTTAACACACAGAAGGCCACCCCACCACCTTTGACCTTCTCTGTCTATCCCTCCTGAAGAGCTTGTAAGCCATTGCTTGTGGCACTCCAATGCCACAATGGTTACGTGAGTGTTCTACATAAAAAGTTGATTTTTTTTTTTTTTAACATTCATGTGAGAAGTTTGATTTATATTTTAGTTTGCAGATGAATGTTTTGTTGGTAGCGTAGTCTTTAGATTACTTTTATTAATATTCTGCTCCCTCTCCTCCCCCCCACCCCCACCAATATTAATTGTCATCAGGATGTCCTTGGTGCTGTGTCTTAGGCTCTGGTGCACACCATAAAGGGGGTAAGATACCCAAGTTAGCAATCTTAGATAAGACTGAAAAGGAGGGCTGTTCTATAAGGTGCTGAAGTTAGTAAGGC
Organism: Colius striatus; assembly: GCF_028858725.1. Taxonomy (NCBI): domain Eukaryota; kingdom Metazoa; phylum Chordata; class Aves; order Coliiformes; family Coliidae; genus Colius; species Colius striatus. Next base: position 49,354,121 of record NC_084790.1, on the reverse strand, counting down.
TAAGCACTATCTTAACCTCATTTTTATCTTTGTTTACTTTGTTTTATTATTTTATTTTATTTCTAGCAAGGACTTGCCTTAAGTTTGGACTGCTCTTGAGGAAAGGAAAATTTGAATGACTACCGGTTTCTCCCATTCTGATTTTACATAGCAATATTATCTAGATAAATTGATAAATCACGGCAAATACCTTAATCTATGCTTTGATCTGTTCAACCTGACACTGAAAGGTTTTACATGTTCCCTTATTATTCTAAACCAAAAATGCTGTTCTTAAAAAAGCAACAACAAATTGTGTGATTTCTGTTAAGGAACATTCAAATAAACTTTAGCCAAGATGATTTTGATCAAATACTGTACCAGTCTCAAATTACTACTTGTAGAACCCTGCAGGCATATGTTTAGGGTTATTCCATGCATTCAATTTAAACTACCAATAACCTTCAGGAACCTAAGTATTTCAGCACTAGTTCACTAACCAGACCCTGGGAGTGCAGTGAAAGCTGTGATATTTCTCATTAGTCTTATAAGGGCAGAAGCTCTATTCTGCAATCCCTTACAAGCAACACAACCTTTCCATTTATCAGTCATCGTCCTCTACATGTCATGTGGCAAAGCCAACGTGTTTTTATGAGTTAAACATACCACAGAGAAAGTACGTGTAGCATATTTTGTTACTTCCTGTAAGCTATGTCATGCCAGAATAATACTGCTGGAACAAGGAGAGATTTCTGATTCTTATGGTGACTAGTGAGTTAGTATAGACTTATGAAAGTCTTTATGGACCTGTGAGACTTTCTTGCAGAGGCTTTAGCTGCTTTCCTGCACTGAATACTTCTCTCTGTCTTTCCATTGTCACAGAGTCCAGGCCATTCTGATATGTCCTAAGCAAGAATTCTAGACGTTTTCAGAAACATTGAATTGCAGTGTCCAATCCACTGTACATCTATAGGATTTCCTAATTGAAATCCCTTGAAATTGGAATTTACTTCCCTTCACACTTTGGTAGAGCACTAGTCTAATCTGCTTTTGAGTGCATAGCCAATGCCAAATGGTTCTGTGTCTGGGACATAGGGCAGTGAGGCAGGTACAGGCATTCAGTGATAGACAGAGCTTGTACATCTGCAGACCTAAGTACCTAGACTTACCAAGAGGGCTTTCTTCTTCACCAGTCCTGCAGAAAGACAATACAGACACAGCAGAACAAGCACTCACTGTCTACTCCCCCAGTGGCATTCTACAGGGAGATATCGAAGGCATTTTCCTCTGGCATCATTGACTCACCATTGATTCCCACCACTTCTGAGACACAGGGTGCGAAAATGTATTGTAGGAATAGGCATAAACACAAGAGGGGAGGCTTCCTGTACGCTTCCTGCACTTCTATCTACATGTTTGCATGCATGGTATGTGTTTCTGTACAATGAAAATTGATGTATTTGGCTAAACTTTATTTGTTTCAACTTTTGCATTTTGTGCATTTATTTATTTGTTTCCATTTGTTTCCATTTCTCATGTTATTAATGTACTTTCACTTCATTAGCAAATGCTCAGCCCTTCAGAGGCACTAATGTGATGTGATTTTTTTCCTGTATACTTTTAGTTTGCTTTCTTAAGCTGCTGTTGTAGGAGATATATCAGGTTTTTAGACATAGCTTCCATTGGTATTTTCTACATGTATACCAAAACAGAACTGTTCTATTGAAAGCCTTCTTTATAATAAGGAAATAGTATTCTGTCTCATTCTATTTTGAAATAAACTTTAAAATGCATTGTTTTTGTATGAGCAAGACTTCTTCTCCTAGGTTTCTCACGTAGCTCTGGCAACTGATGCTCTCCTAGCAGTGTCTCTCTCAGACCTTTGGTCATTATCCTCCAATGTCACCCAGCTAACTGTCACCAAAGGCTGGAAATCACTCATGAATCATGACTTCTGCAAGTCTCTAGGACCTCAGATCTCCTCTGACCTTAAACACTCTCGTCAATGCCATTAAATAAATTAAATGTTTAAATTACTTATATTAGCTTTAATTGTATAATTATAGAGTCAACGAGAAATAAATCTATAAAGGGGAAAGTCTAATCTAAAAAAGGACTTGCAGTCACTTCAAAGTGGATGAACATGCCAGTGGAAATTGCAGAGACTGTAACCTCTGTAGGAAAGCAAGCTTATTTCCTGCTTTTCTCAACTATAGTCATGTAATAGAAATAATACCCGACTACATAGCTTAGGGCAGATGTCCTCATGTTATTTTAGTGTTTTACAGCCTTATCCAGGAGAAAGCAGCAGCTTCCCAGGTATACACTGGGATGGGGAAATAGGGAAAGCCTTCCTTTGAGACACACATAGTCTGCAGGCAGACATCAAGGGAGGTGAATAACAAATAGGAAAATTTTAGTACTACTAAAAATCTCTTAAAATGGATCTCATTTTTTTTTTTGTGAACAGTGTGGTTAGAAGCTTAATTTAATGTAATTAAATTTAATTAAGTTTGATTAACTTAGATTTAACTTTGTTTAGCTATGTCCTTTCACAATACCAGCAGCAGCCTCATGTATCTCCTTGTACCGGTAAACCATCGCTGTGAATAAAGGCAATTGGGAAGATGAAATTGTCCCGTTTCATAGTGCCTTGACATTCTCTTTAAGAGACTGAATATGGCCTCAAGGTTAAACCTATTTGCCTGTGTATAGGCCTCTAGGTGTATGTATAGGCCTCAGGCAGATCCCAGGGAGTGATGGGGAAGTAACACATTTTTAAAGGAAATTTTTATGGGATAAGATGAGCTCAGTCCTCCACTTTTGTAATTTATCCACTGCAGTTCAAGCCCACCTTCCAGCATGATAGGAGCAGGCTGCAGAGCAGAGGAATGAATGGGTGAGAGAAATTTGCCTGGTGGGAGCCAGTGACAATATCTTGTGGTTTCCAGATAATGTCTTCAGTTTTCTCCTGTTACACTAAGGACTTACTGCAGCTAGCCTCCGTGTCTAAGTGGTTAATAAAGTTAATTTACACTGTTGATTTCTGTCAGGAGTCCATTAGGTGTACTTTATTTTGTCTCCAGTTTGCTACCGTGCAGTCTACTTTCCCAGACTCTTTGATGCCTAAAAAAGAAACATATGATTATGACATATAGCCAAACCAGACACTCACAAAAGAAAGAAATGTGTTTATTATCAGAACCTACTAACAATTAACTCTCTTTCTGTTAACATCACATTTTCATTTGTAAAATACATGTGGAAGACGTGTAATGTGTGACTCATGCTGATGACAGTAATTTTGACTTAAAAGACAGTGTGGAATGCCCTAGCTTGGTTTGCCAGTCAGTTTTTTTAAACTAAAATTTGTGTTACAGAGGTACAAGGGCCTCCTTTCTTTCCCTTCCCCATGAAGTCTTTTCACCATTAGTTAAATCTTCTTAGGAAAGAGTTTCCTTTTTTTCCCTTAGCTCTGCTGCAGTGTTTTGCCAATGATCCTCACTAGTGCCATGCTCCAATCCTTCAGGAAGAGTGGAGAAGACATCCCCCACAGAGAAAAAGGAGAGGGGAGATCTCATGCCTTCAAATATGGGAATCACTGCAATGGTTCTGTGATGAGCCGCTTTTGCTTGGTAACAGGGGGAGTGGGCTACAGTGCAGGCCTGGTAAAGAGTTCTCGGACTTGTTCCTGGCTCTGAGGTTCAGACTCATCTCCAGCCTGGCTGGACCGATCTGGTGCCTCTGTGGTCACTGTTTAAGGACAGGAATTTGAAATACATGAAGGGAGATGGAAGGGAAGAGAAAGATGGAGGTGAGCATGTGGACCCAGCAGCCAGGAGAAGACAGAAGGTGCAATGCCAGACCAAAGACATCCTTGCAGTCTGCAATGAGAAGCAGAGACCCCGTGCCAGAGGAGGTAAGAGCTGGAGACTTCGGGTCGGAGGGAGTGAGCAGTCTAGACCTCAATCCTGAGGTGATGAACTGGGGTTGCAGTGCCACGTTGGAGTGGCCTGTGCAGGGCTGCCTGGTGTGTGGCTGCCTGCTCCGAGCTGGATCAAGGGAGGGCTGGCAAGGAGCACTTCTCAGAAGTGTGATAAATGGCAAGAGACTGATGGCATCCCCCCATTCCCTGCCTCCAGCACTGTATATGCAGGGAGGAGGTAATGACACTGGGCTTGGGGCTCTGAGCCTGGGAATAGAAGGGGTGGGGGAAATGGAATCTTAAAGAGATGGTTGCACTTCCATCGTTTGGCCTTCTCTGTATTGTTTTTTTCCATTGGATACTTTTGTTTGTTATATTTTGGTTTGAGGCAGATTAAATTTAGTTTTCTTCCCCAAGCACAATAGCCTTGTCTCTTTTGTCCAGGACCATAAGCAGCAATTTGAGACCTCCCTGTCCTTTGGAAGTTCCGAAGCCTGGGGTACTTAATCGTGGTTTTTTGTCCCTGGAAATGTCTAAACCATGACAATCAAAATTGCCTAGACACTCTATAGCGAAAAAGGAGGAGAAAGCCTGTGGTCTCCCCCCATTATACAGACGAACTGTAGTTGCATCATATTTAGTGAAAAACAAATTGCAAGGAAGCTGGGGTATGAATTGATTCTCATTGATTAAATTTTCATCTCAATGTGCTGGAATAGTGTGAAGAGCCAAAAGATCCTGTTGTGTGACAGCACTACATAAATCCAAAAATTTCTGTCAGTGCTTTATAGTGCACCTTGGAAGGATCCAGTTTTGGGCTTTCCATTTGAATATAAAACTAGGATTGGTTTTCAAAGGAAGCATTAGTTAAAGCCCCAGTTAGGACTCAAAACCAGCAGGGTCTGTCTTTACTCTTAAAAAAAGCCTCCCCAGTGTCCAGTGCAATGTTCTCGACAAATAACATTATAAATGGGATAGTGAGAATTAAAAATAAGTTTATTTAGATCTCAGAAAGTGCAAAGCTAAGAATTTATTCCACATAGTTTAAATCACCTATATGCAAGTACCACCTAAATTTTTGAGATGCTGAAGGACTGTCAAGGAGGGCTCATCTAAAGAATACCTTTCCATATAAATTCAGCTGCCTTGTCCAGGTAACTCACGGCTTCTAAACTTTAGACCACTCTCAACAGTGAAGTATCCAAAGTAAAATACATGCATATACAAAATCCACAACAAAGAATGCTGCAGAGACCTCCAAGGGAGCTCTTACAGAAGCCAGTGAATCTGTATGACAGCACACCTTAAAGTCATATCACTTTAGGTCCAGAAAAATACAGTGCATGAGACTGAGCAATACTGTGCCTTCATGCAGCCTCTCACATCACCTAGGGTTTCAGTCCTCATGGAAATTGCTTGCTTCAAACACAGTACGAAACATAAGCTGTATTTTTTTGCCCTAAATATATATTTGTCTCGGTTGTTTTTAAGTGTAGTTTACTACCTTCTGTGAGAGCTGGAAGATACTGATACATATCAATACTAGCAAGAGTTTGTCAGAGCTTTAGCTAGTGCATTTCCTCATGTGATGGCGAGTACTGACCATCTGCCCTCATATTGCACTGCACAATTCTCTTGTGCTGGGATGCCAATAGACAAGCTTGACAATGTTCAAGCTCCTATTGGATGAATTGATCTCATATCATACTGGGTTTTGTTGTCAATGGTGGAATTAATGTTGTATCTAAACTGTGTGCTTCCTAGATACCCTATGCTTTTGCTTTTGTACAGCTCCTTGCACACTGGAGTCCTGGGTTGCCTTTTTCCTCTGGTGTTATGTTATCACAAGGAGTGTAGACATCACTTTATTATAAGGAATAAATTCCAACAAGAGTGAATAGATTAATATGAAAAATAACTGAAGGCAAAATGAAAATTATATTCTAGTAAGCTAAAGGGGGAAATGTGACAAATGCTAACACAGTGGAGTTGACAAAACTTAACCCAAGAGTGGATGATTAAATAATATTTTTAGCAAGATAAAGGTACATTTGTCACTGGTGTTTTTGAGGATAGTTTACTACCTTCTATAGGAGCTGGAAGATAACATATACATTAATACCAGCAAGACTTTGTAAAAATAAAGGCTAATTTTATTTTTATGAAAAAAAAAGTTGATTCCATTGCAATTAAAAAAAAGCCCACTCCCAGAATACTTGAACATTTAATGTCCGAAGAAGATACAGGATAAACAACAGCAATGCTGTCATTGACTTCTTAGATTCAAGGGCTCTATGATTTTACCTAGTGTCTCAAGAAAATGTCAGTCTCATCTGAACTATGAGTACTTTCTTATTTGAGAAAGGATAGACCTGGAAGAATTCCATCAGCATTTTGTGTTACACAATTAGCCACTTAGCAGTTACTGGAAGTCAGAAAGGAAATATCTGCCCCACATTTCCATGTTTGGTGGTGGTGAAATCATCAGGAAAGAGAAAAGTTGCTTTTGCTCTGGAAAAATTACTTGACACTTTTGGGTTTTTTGCATATTTAGATGGTGAAGAGCACAGTCTATTGTGTTTTGAGTTTTTATATTTCAAGTTGTGTTGCAAACAGAACTGTTATCAGTCTTCCAAAGTTTCAGTGTGCAAAAGTCACTTCGGAACAGCTCTAACTCATGTAATTGCTCACTTAACTAATCACCAAAGGCCTTCTTGGTACTGCCAGCTTCACTTAAAGTAGATTTTCCAACTCAAATTGGTTTTTCTTGAATTAGTTTACTAATAAGCTAGACTCACATAAAAAAAGATAATCGTGGAGTTAATAAAAAAATCATGATTTTGTTGATTTTTTTCAAAGCATTTATAAAAAAGAAAGACACGTGCTTTTATTTTTAATAAATTGAAAGGCTACAAGAACTGTGTTCTATGAGAAGGCTTAAATTATCATTCTAAAAAATTCCACACCTGATAGCCAAAAGATATTAATTTGGAAGTGTTCAGTTGCCAGTTGTCCTACCTGTGCCCTAGGGCTGGGCTCTCTGGCTGTAATACATCTTCCACAATACGTAATACCTGGAGGTTGTCATGATACACCACTTCCTCTGCTTGGAAGAGAGCTCCTGGTGCATCATAGCCCTTGTAAAGTTAAGGGTACAAAGGGAACACAGTCAGGAAACTCCCATCTGATCATGTTGTTTATACATATAAAATTGTTTATCTAAGAAATCTTCAAAGAAAGTAAGGAGAAAAAAGTAGAAGCTGTGAGTTATTTGGGGTACATTAGTTTTTGAGTTCTCAGCAGAAGAGAGATGATGTTGAATAGAAATATTGTCACTCGCGTCCTCTTCACAGACCTGTCAGGAAGATTTAGAAATCTGACTCTAAGTATCCAAAGTCAGAATAATTTTAAATATCTATTCACTTCTGAAAATCTTGCCCAAAATGTTATCCTAAAAGTGAATTATTTTCGCCAATAAAGTGTTTTAGTACTTTTATGAAATCTTATTCAGAAAGCCACAATATTCTGCCCATGGTTAACATGATAGCATATACTAAGAAAAAAACCCCTTAAATGATGACTGTAGTTTTTGTCCCTGTGGAGAAGCAAACTCCTCTGCTCCCAAACCAAATCCCTCACAACCTAGAAGAAGATTTTTGCCTTATTTTCCCAGAAACCCTCTTTCATAGTATTCCAGATGTCTGGGCTATTGTTTCATCAGTATTTGGTTTTTTCAAAGAATGCACCTGCATGTAAACAGAAAAAAGGAGGAACCAAGTGCCCTTGTTCTAAGAGATTTTCTATTATTGTGTTATATTGTGTCCATACGTTCTGGTCTCCAAGGCAGTGATGTCAGGTGATCTTCCCTACATCTGTGTAAGTTTCTTGTGAGAGTTGAAAGGGTATAAATTGCAAAAGTGGAGAACACCATTTGATCACAGTGGTGGGCAAAATCCTAAAAGTCTCAGTCAAAAAATAAATGCTGAATCATCTATTTCTGTATTGAGCCTTTTTTAGAGACCTCATCTAAGCATGGTAAGTTAAAGAGAAGCAATCTCAGATTTTACTATCTTCAATTGTTGGGAAGACAAATGTAAACATTAGTGTTTCTCCTCTTGCTACTGACTTGTATCACAGAAGTGTTACAAGAGCATGCGAAAAGTAGTATTGATCGAGTCTTTTGGATATGGATATGAAGATATATTCACACATATGCATAGAAACCATCACCACTGATTAATGGGAAACAAATCCTCTATAGGTTGTCTCTGGATAAACTCTCTATATATCTGGATAGTACACTATCTAGTAGTATCAGAGTGGCACATGCAAATATGTAATTTTTCAAGAGGATGAAGCAAGACGAGTGGAGAGCTTGTGGCTAATCAACGTAGATTAGCAGTGACTGCCGGTCAAACTTTTGTAATGCAGGAGGATACGTGCCACACTGCTAACCTCTCTGTCCATCAGTTCAAAGCGCAAGAGAAAAAATGACAGAAGACCTAGGTGGACTGAACTAGGAAAACACAGATGAAGCATTTCTGAAGCTCACTGGTCTTACTAATATGCTTTTCTTTGCTACACTCTTCTTTATGTCTTTGGTTGGGAGAACACAGCAATGAGAAGAGAGTTTTGTATAAGTAGTTCTTGTCTGTTTTATTCAGTTATTTCTTTTCTTATATTCTTTAACAAATTGTTTGATGTATTCTTTTACAGAAACGATAACAACTTATGTAGTTCACAGTTTGAAAGTAAGAAGTAAAGATACTATTTTGATTTACAGTACACAAATTGTCCTGACTACTGTCAGAGCAATATTTGTTTCAGCAGAACAGTCCTGTCTTTGAAGAGAAATGGTGAGAAGGAAAGTTAAAGATGTCTCCTTAACCTAGGAGACATCTTAGTTTAAGTAATAAGGGGAAGCTATGAATGCAAAAAACTATCAAGCATAAAATTGAGTGGATGAAAACAAGTTGAAGTAAGAATTTGCCATTAGCCGAAATGCTTGTGGCTAGATTTGACAACTATTGGGATATGAAGAAAATTGGTGTTGCAATAGAGGAGGAAAGTAGACTACTTGATTCCCCTTGAAACTAGTATCTAAATATTTACAAAGATGTAGTCAAGACTGTGAAAATATAATAAAGCAATGAAATTCATTTGGGTGGCTTTGGCGAAAAAGATTGTTCATTAATGTTATTGATGTACACTGGAAGACATCTGATGTGAAGTTCATAATTGAAATGTTACAAATACTTCAGCATATGGATCCTTCACATTCACTTAATTGCCAGTTTAGTAATAATTTTATGTAATGAGGAATTATTAATAATACGTGAAATACTAAATTGACGTAATCACCAAAAAACGTAATATGACATCCACTGTGCAAAGGACATTATAATTCTAGGTGTCTTTGTTATATTTTAAACAAGGAATATAACTGACCAAATTCATCTTTCAAAACTATTGACTCCATAAAGTTTTAATAATGTTTTATATAATTGTGTTTAAAGGTAAGGCTATTAATCAGATGTTCTTTTTTCCTCATTCTTAATATCCCTTATTAGCATCCAGTTATGACAAAAAACTTGACAAATGATCGTTAACAAACTGCCTTACAGTTTTGTGGACAAATCCCACAGTGAAATAAATCTCTGTGTGCTCTTTTTTTGACTATGTAGGCAGAGACCAACAGTCTTTTCAGGTAGGTGAGAAAAAGCGGCCAAATTTGTCTCTTTCCCAGTTGCAGTTTAATCATTGTGGAAGATTGTGGCATTGGGACAAGAGATCTTTTATCTCCAGCACACCAATAAAAATCTTCCCCAAGCTTGCAATTACTGAAAGTCAATAGCCTATTGGTATGAGAAATGTACTCTTTGAGGACAAATGCCCACAACACAGTTATCACCCCTATTGCCACACAGAACAGATTGAGTGGGCACAAAGAATGTCAGGCACCTCCCTAGGTAATCCTTGTCACGGCAAGTTCAGTGCACGCTGATGTGGGGACTAGTGAAGTGTGCAAGGCCGCTCATTCTCTGAGAGCCTTGTCTAGTCTATGACTTCATTTTCCCAAGTCATTATTCTGACACATCTCATGGGCAGCATCTTCAGTGAGAGAAAAGAGCCAATATGAGTTTTTGCTTATACTGATATAAATCAAGAGAAACTCTACTGAAGGCATTGACTTTCTACAGAAATCATAAAAGGAAGAGGTAAACCGAAGTTATTAATGAACAGCAAAACAGAAAGCTAAGTCTTCAATTCCATTTTAACTCACTTCAGTTTTAAGTGAGAGACACAGGAACTGAAGTTCTATGGTTCACCTGATATGGGATCTGGAACCACACTTTGGCATATAAAATACATTGTGGACCACATGTCCAATTACGAACTTTATATACCTAAGTGACCTTATACAGAACTACCACATATGCTGAAAGCTCTTCTAATCCTTTTTCTTAGAGCTAATATCAGTGATGAACTCTGGTTTAAATTGAAAGGATGAAGATTGGTATATTTACTGTAAGAAGTCATTTTCCAAACATCATTTAAAGAAACAAGATAACAGTGCGAAAATGTAAATTAAATTAAACTTTGTTTCAATTTTAGGTGAACAGTGCTCTGAAAAGTTAATAATCCTTTGAGAAAGGAGTTCCCACTTAGTTCCTAAGTAGTGGCCCATTCCAGACGTTACTCTGGCTAAATACTGAGTCTTCACAGTGCAACAGCTGTACGCAGAAAATCTCAGGTCTGGATGCATGAACATATTTGAATCAGATTTTACTAAAAAATAGGAATTTTAGAACTTCCATTACCTTTAAAACTACTAAAAGATGGGATCTGAATAGCTGTTTCCTATTTTTCTCCTTGAGAAGGTCCATCTAAGGATTACACAACTATATTTAACAGCAAATGGGACACAACCTTTAGAGAGATCATGTATAAATATTTCATATGGGACATAAAATGAGTTATTTGTATACCACACTATGGCAAAATAAAGGTTTTTTCAGGTTATGTAAGAAATCTATGCTCTAATCTATGCTCTTAGGGTGATATAATTTCAGTGCTAGTACAGACACTATGATTTGATGAATTGCAATAATTACAATGTGCAATGTGCATTGTACCCTTCCCTTCTTGTTTTCACATTTGCAATTTTTTTTTTCTGTGAGGCTTACTAATGTTTTGTGATTTAACCAATTTAATACTTCTTTTCTTAAAGTAGTTAGAACCATTTATTTATATAAAGAAATTTCTGTTGAACAGGCAAAAAGGATATATTTTAACTTTTTAGAAATCAGCAAAATAATACTAAAGAAAAATGAAGTATTGCATATTCTGAGAAATGGTACAACAGAGTATTTTATTTCTTGTAAAATATATTAAGCAATAGCAATCATTTTAGGCAGGTGTTTATTTTACATTTAATGGCTAAGCAAGAGATTATTTCAACTTAATTTTTGCATTTTTAAGTTCACATAATTTAGTTCACATTGGAGCATGAAGCAGAATGTTAATTTTTCTTTGTGTATCACATTAAGTGAAAGACAAAGTATTTTTCTCTCTTTTATTTTGATTTTGTTTTGCATTTTCTTTTGGCTCCATATATACCCAGGGAAGCATTATGTGCAGGAAGATGAGAAGCCCCTTATCTTAGCATCTACGTCAAAAGTATCAGTAGGAATTGGCAATAATGTCCCTTCTCCCCCAAAAAAGAGGACAGGAGAACTCGGAAAGTGGAGGAATAAAAGGAAAGAGATGAGAAGCTGGAAAGGGGCAGATTCTGGCAATTCATTTTCAGATATAGTTGGACTCCTGGTAGTGCAAGATTACAATTAATAGTACTTATTTTGTAAAGCTCTTCTCCTTTCTAGATTATCTGTCCTGTAAGATTTGTATTCTAATTAAAATCAGAGTATAGTACTCTTACTTAAACAGTTACTTGAACTCTTAAGTCCCCCTGAAATACCACACCAACCCACATCAAGTTATGACACCACAATCCAGCAAATTCCCTGCAGCCTTTTTAATCTTAAATACAATTCTATAGAATATAGTAATGAATTGCATTAAGTAAAAAATATGCACAATGAAAACCATAATTAAATACTGTACATTCACCCAGCTCATCAAGAAAAAAATCTGTAAGATGACACAAGTGGGAGAGTAGGCACAAATTTCTAAAAGTATAACCTATAATAACTAGAGCAGGAAAATATAAACTAGCAAGAATTAGTGATTAGGGTCCAGTCCTGAGAGTACTAAGCATTCTCAAATTTTATTTAAGTCCATGGGAGCTTAACCTCTATGAGGTTAAGCTTGAACCTCTATGGGTGCTTGAACCTCTATGAAGCATGCCCTAGACAACAAGCTAATAATTTCAATGCATAAGAAACCAGAAACAATGAATATTATCCTTACACAAATGACAGTGACATTGGGAGGGGTTTTTTTTAGCATTAGAGCTGAGTGAACATTTTATTTGCTGAAAATTATTTCATAGATGTTACCTTTATTTCTCTTTGTAAACAACCAGCAAAGAGATAGCATCATTGTAAAATTCTCGGAAGTACTTCTTATTCAAAATTAGTCACACACTTCTCCAGTGAATTTGCTCTTCAAAACCTGCTTTTGGTGAATACTTGAGCTTGCATTCACTTTTTCATGAGTTATTCATACTAATAAAGCTTGAGCACTCAAGTGTTCCTAGAAAGCAAACATGAAAGCATTGCAAACATGGTCTAATTGAAATCCACTTTCCACTTTGAGTAAATATTCGTGGAACATTTTTCCTACTATTCAGTTCATTTTAGTTGACATTATGAGCTAAAATCTCACTGATGTGCACTAAAGAGAGACGTCACAGCAGAACCTTCTTCAATAATGCGGGTGCAATATTCCTGGAACAGGCAGGTCTCTTGAAGAGACGTAGCACAATTTAACCTGCTCTGTCCTTTTATTTTGTTCAGAGCAGCCTCAAGTAGACTGTTCAATGGCTAAGTGAACTTGCCTTCATGTTTCAGCCACATATCAAAATTTAAGAGCCCATGCTACACCTCCCTCTAAGTTCCCCTTCAGAGCTAATCAATGAAGTTATTAATCTAGCTTCTTTCATAATTACCAGTGATCAGCTTATTGCTGCTGTAAGATAGGCTTCTTCAGAACATATATTTGTAGCTGACAGGAGAGGTCACCATACAAGCAGTGACCAGTAGTGCAACTTCTTTTATATTTAAACTATACATATGTATAGATAGATAGATAGACAGATAGGTAGATAGATAAAGCTACTGCCCCTGAAACATCTTGCTCTTTGAAAACAGGCAGAAGTGCTCAACCCAGATCCACCCAATCTTCCTGTAGACACTCACTTCAGACATGTTTCAGTGCATTAGGAACCTCATCCTCCCTAAGAATGTGAGGAGTTCCATTGAGTGACAGGAGCCTCCAGAGTATAATTCTGATCTTGAATGATGGGAATTACTCTCTGGATGTGGTCATCTTTCCCCATCAAGCAGGAGGAGACACTACAGTGGCAAAAATGACCAATGAAAGTGCCTCAGAAGAGTGTCTGTGTTGGAATTGACAAATCCAGATCCTGCCGTCTCTCTTCAGTGTTAGATACATAAGAATTTCCAGAGTTCTGCTATCACTCTTGCAAAATCATCATCTTCCTTGTAACCTCTTTGAGATGTCGAGAAGTCTAGTGAGAATCACTCTTTCATGCCAACAATTCCCTGCTACTTTGGTTGCTTTTTAAGCTCATCTCCTCTTATTTACTCATTCATTACATACTGTTAAGTAAAGCCCTGAAAGGGATGCGAGATATTCCAGCTTCTACAGAACCCTCAGAGGAAGAAAACTTCAAAAAAGTTTGTTAAAAGTTGTGGTTACATCTTTCAGTGCAAACTCTGCTTTGCTAATGTCACAAAGCCTATTGACAGTTTGTTTTTTCTTAAAACCAGGTTCATCAGGTTTCTCCTGCAACCTGGTAAACATCACCTTTTCACTACTTAGTGTGTGGCCCCTCTAGGTCATTGCTCAGCCACTTAGATGAATGTCCTTGTATCTCTGCAGATTTGTACTACACACAAAATCAAGTCACTGGCTGATACGAAACAAATAAAAAGTAATTTTCTTGCAATCACCAGCATAATCTATATGTAACCTAAACATACATAACAGTTACTTGTAACATATGCTATACACTCCTACTGTAGTACAACTTTGTGGGTACCAGAACCTTCTTATTGGTACACACATGCTGTTACTCTAAATGTGTCTGTGGACTGCATGCAGGTAATACAAAATAATCACTGGAATAATTATTCCTTCAGTATGATGTGTCTCATTGCAAGGAATTTTCTTCAATGAGGCTGTGAGACATGAAATTGGTTCTCTCTCTAGCTGTTTTTTTCTTTTGGTATCTAACTACTCAGTGCTTAAAAATAGTTTTCTCCATATTAAATTGTGGCACCTGGTCATTATCATATAGTTAAATTAAAGCACTACAGCTTGGATTTTAGGTCCAATGGTCACATCATAAGAATACAATTCATTCACTAATTAAATGCCCACTACCTTCATAATTAGTGTCTGCCAACTCCAAAGTTATATTGTGAAGAACTTTCATTTTATATGATGCATAGAAAAGAAGAAGGCGGGGTAGGGAAATGCAGTAGTGTGAGGGGAAAGATCAAGAATATTAACATTAAGAAATTACTTCCTTAAGGTCAGGAGGGGCTTAAACTGTACCACAGACAGAGCCACTAGAAAAAGGAAAGGATACTCTTAAGTTTGTAATAATATAGTAATTATATAAATAATAGCTCTGACTTTATCCATGTATTACAAATAGCTAGCACACATGCTTTTGATGCTACTTTACTACTAGTGGTTTATTGCCCTATTGTATGGGGGCAGAAAGGCATGTCATTTTTATGTGGCTTATTGTCAAAGTGTTCATAAAGCTAGATTAGCCTGCATTCTCATTATGCTTGCTCCACCCTTGCAGCAGAGCTATATACTATTGTTCCTAGATGTAAGTGTGAAAATTAATATGAATATTTAAGACCAAATTACAATTTGCCTCCATCCCTACTGTCCCTGCTTACACATACCACCCTATTCAGTTCCATTTTTTTAGAGGCTGATTTTGTATTTTTAATTGTTTGGTAGACTTAGGATATGTAACAATGGATAACCGTGCAATACATTAAATACTTATGGGTATGTTGTGCCTTCTGTTATAATATAAAATCCATCTATTCTGGTTGATGGGTTTTAACCTCACACAGAATACTTTAAACTCCATTTGGACTTGTGCCTACAATCACCTTAGCAAAGTCTCTTAAGTAACTGCGCACAGCCTAATTAGTATGCATTATCAATTAACAAACTTAATAGCCGGCAGATTGATTAGATCCTCTGTTGCAGGGGCAGAGCTGAAGCGAAACAGAATGAAAAATCATTGCACGCATACACTGCTGCTTTGTTATTTTCTCAGATCCCCTCCTCCTCTTCCACATTCCTTTAATTAATGCATACATATGGTTCTGAATATCTTGTAAACTAGAACTTGCTCTCACTCTTTAATAAAACTCACTTGCAGATGAGAGAGCCATAGTCCATGCTTTATTTATTTCTGGCTGAAAACATAAACCATTTGTTTTCACTCAGGTCTTTCCCCTCTAAATTGCACAAGTTTTAGAGATCTGCTGCTTCTAAACTGCTTGTTTTCACAGGGACCGATAGAGAAAAACAGGTAAGTTGGACCTGTGCGCACCACTTCAGATAACCCATAGCTGAGAAGAGGGTTCAGGCATCACACGGGTGTTGTGTTGACACATACCACAAGGTGGATTCCACAATTGTTATTTTTGTATTTCTGTTTCTGTTTATATATTTTGTTATATTGATGAACAGGAAAATAAGAACACAGAGAGAAAACTGTTCCTATTTGGAAAGCAGAAATCAGACTTACAAAATTTACAGTAAATTTTAGATAAAATACCAGTATTAATGTGTGTTTAAAAGCAATTGGATGCAAACCCCACAAAGACCACCAAAAAGAGCATTGAAGATTACCAGTAGTTGCCTTGAAGTGGTGGCAAGGTATATATGTGGGCAAGCCTATTAGCCTTTATATACTGTGAAAGAAAGTGATGCTTACCATGATGATGTGATCAGTAACAGTAAGTTGCAGAGTTAATAACTATTTAGCATTTATATATGTAAATCACTGAAGAAATATTAGCTAATTAATCCACAACAGAGTGGTGGGGCAGGTTTTCAAAATATCCACAATTGTTGGTAGAGTAAAAGAGGATAAAGGTGCAAAATTACTTTCCCAAAGGCATAAAATATGCTGTTGTTGAGACATAGATCAGTGCTCAGGGTCCACTGATTCAGACATCTGCATCACTTAAGAAGGGTGCATTGCCACAATTGTTAACGATTTTGATAACCGCAGAACCAGACCACCCAGTGGCTGAGGCTGGAAGGGAGCTTTGGAGGTCATCTGCTCCAGGCCCTGTGCTTAGGTGACAATAGTTGTCTGAAAGGAGAGTAATGTTACCAAAATGTCTTGAAGAATAACTGCTGCTCTGAGCAGTCATATCTGAAGAAACTGATGACTGTAGCTTCATCTTCATAAAACAGCACTGATGGACTGAATTCCTGAGCTGAGAAAATGGCAACAATTAAGGCTGATGTGCCAAACTGTATTTTTCTTTTCCAAATGAGAAGTTGAGCACACTGATACAAACTCAGTGAGACGTTATGACAGAACCTTGCCAAAAGGAAAGGTGATGATATCACTGGACTGAGACGACCTTACATCCAAAACGTTGAGATGTCACAGACACTGCAGAGTTCAGAACTTTCTCTGGGGCAGGGGATGCTGCCTTACTCAAATTTTGGCACTTGCTACTTCACTGTCCCATTGCAAACTATTCAAGGTATTTTGATGGCTGTTTTTCACTCCGATGCCATAGATTTCTCTAGCACATAACAAGCAGAACAAAAGAGACACAGAGCATTGGGAAACAATCTCTGCTCTGTGCTGTCTCTGTAGTCTACTACTACGCCTTGACATGTCTTTTTTTTTTTTTTAGCCCATCCCCAAAAGGCAAGCACAAAGAGATAGCAACAGTTTTTAGTCTGACTTGAAAACAAATCTATATGATTTAATTAAAACCAACTCAAGCAGAATTAGAGATCATTCTCATCCTAGGTCCTGCTAATGTCACTTGTGTTCTATGTAAAGGGTCACATATTGCCTTATCCAACTCTGTTCTCAAATTCAACTAATACAGACTCCTTTGTTATCCAGATTTCCTCCTTTTTTCTTCCTTTCTTTTTATATCAAGGGGTCTGCTACTGCTGAAATAGAAGTGGTTTTCCAAAAAGCACACAAAAATATCACTGTGCATTTTGATTTAAAGAATTAGAAGAACCACATAGATTCAGAAATGTAATTAAAATATTTTACATCAAAAATTAGCTTGTTTGGATTCTAAAGAAATCTGAAATACTAATGGAAGAGACAATAATCTCTAAAATATCAAAGATATAACTTCCCCCTGAAAAAGACTTCTCTCATTAAAAAAAAAAAAAATCTTTAAGTAATACGCAGACTAAAATTCCTTTGAGTCTAGGTAAGGATAGAGCATTAATTAGCTGCCAGAAAATGGTCTCTCAACACTGCAGTAAGAAATATGCCTCTAATTCTCATTATGTGACCCAAGAGAGGGGCATTAGGTCTGTAGCCAGTGAAACTAAAATGTGAAAACTTTTTTTTTTTTTTAATGATTGCACTACTCAAAGAGTAAGAGGTGAATAATTACCTACAATCAAAGTATTCTCCTACCTGGATTAGCAGTGGCTCCATACAGCCTCCTTCTCCTCACCTAAACCTGACTGTACTCTGTATAAGGTAACTCACTTTACTCCATAAATGTTTTCTAAAAAATAAAGAGATCATAAAAACCACAAATGTGTTAACATAGAAAAGTCAAAAGTCAGTGCAAGAACTTTCTATTAGCTTTCTGGGTAGTGTTACCGTTGTTCTACAGTCTGACAGTTGTTCTACATTTGTTTAAGTTACAGCTATGTTATTTGATGCATATAATTTACTTTCCATGTAGCACCAAGTCTTTGAAAGAGTCTCATTTTAGATTGGTATTTCTTCCTCTTCAACTCAAGTCTAACTGAAGCAGTTCTAAACCAGTTAATTCCTCAAGGAGTGTATATGCTCTAAATTTTGCTCAGAAATACTCTTTCAAATAGAGAAATGTGTGCGATTTTCATTGTCCTATGCTGTACATCACTCTTTACTAGAAATCTTTTTGATGGGTGTCTGAAACTGAGGATAGTATTCCAATACTCCATGTGCCATGTTGAAGGCATGAACTGGTACCTAATCCAATTTCTGTACCTTGTTTCCTTGATTCAAAATACATTTTGCACCTTCTCTTACAAGTAGCACTCCAGAAAACATAGCAATGAAAGTAAAAATATTTCTATGCTTTATTTTTCTCCTCGTATTCCTTACTAGACTTGATATTAAATGGTGTATCACTTTATTGATAAAATCTGGCCTTGTTAGGGGCTCGGTGTGCTACATGTTCTTTATCTCCTTCTTTACACTAAGTACCACCATGTACCACATCTTATTTAAACTATTTTTTCCTCTGTGTGATGATGTTGTTGTTCATATTCCCAGGGAAAGATTACACTGACTCAAATATTCTTACAGTTTTAGGGATTTACCATGCAAAAGAAAAAACTGGGCACCCTTTAGTATGAACATTACCAAACTTGACAGGATAAACAAAAACATGCTCTCACACATCTGAGAGCAGACACATAGCATATTGCAAAGTGATTTGTCTACATTTTGAAGACACTTTACTACATTTGCATTAATGTCAAATGTTTAAAAAACTGCAGTTGGATTACTCATCTGCCATAACCTTAACAATACTAGTATTTTAAGGGTAATTTTTCAAAACTACTACTAATTCTGGCTACTTAAAATTTGGAATGAGTCCAAATTTAAAAGGGTAGATGTTCAGCACTTTCTGAGAATCAGTCCATTTTATATGTCAAATGAAATTGTTTCTGCATTTCTTGTGGAGAATTTGCTCTACCTCTTATATCAGCAAATGGATTGTGAGGGAAAGAGTGGAAGAGATGGTGGAACATGGAACAGGGAAAATTAGCAGAAACCACCAGCAGATAGTACTAGACAATCCCTACAAGTGGCTTGAAATTTTTGCCTAGAAACTTTTTATATACATGTTTCACCTGTTCTGGAAACAACGTCAGACAGTTCAATTAGACTGTCCACATGAGAATGTTCTCCTTCCATACAGTCCTATCAGGCAGCTGTTACGACATTCAAGGATTAATCTTCAGTTAAAGAGATGTCCTCCACCAATACTGAAGAGACACCATGATGTGGTTCTCAATGTTGTATTAAAACAAGACCATTTGAAGGAAATCCCACCAGATTATTATTTAAATCACAGTTCAGCGACTGTGATATCAAACAACATAGGCTCCTGCTACTCTTTCAACACTAACTACAACAGGAGCACAGAAAATTCAAGTCACTAAGTAAGCGGAGGTAATTCAGGGACCAATGTAAGAAGTGCCATTTCTCTTCCCCTTCCCCAAGGCTACAAACTGTAAAACCCTCTAGAATGATGTCTCAACACTTTGCATGCAGTAGACTTCTTACAAAGCTGACAGGCACAGACTCCCTTCCCCTGGTTTGGCTTTTTACTACTGCTGCACCAACAGGAAGCTATTTCCAACAGTTGCACCCAATAGTTGCATTTATGACAAGTGAACAACTTCCACAGGACTCTGAGCCCAAAGATGAGACCACAACTGTCTTACTGTCTTTGGAGAACTCTTGTCTGCAATGGCTGCAGTTTTGCCCCCATAGTGATGAGGCTTTAGGAAGGAGTGCTACAATGTTCAAGAGCCCAGGCTTGCAACGTGCTGTGCAGAGGTGGCCCTGCTGTAGCAAAAGGGAAAATCCAACAGACATCTTGAATTTTAGCCACTGTTGTTACACCAAAACAGCTGCAAAGCAAACTGTTGGGCACATACGAACAACAGTTCTACATCCTTGTTACCATAATCTGACCTGTAAAAAATCAGAAAATTGTATTTCAGAACTTCCCAGTCCCAAACCTCATACATCAAAAGCGTGTTCAGGCTGTATGATCATGACTGAAAAGGCTACAAGAAGGGTTCCTCTGTAAATTGGATCTGTCTCCTTTTTAGGAATATATTATGATAGATATTAATTATAACACTTATTTCTCCAGGAAGCGAGTCTCATTCAATGTGCTAAATGCATGACTGTTCATTATTTCTTTATTCACACCATTCAGCCTGTGACTTTTTATGTTATTTACTGTATACCATTCAAACCCAATGCTGAAGAAACTGTTATTAGCTTCCTTCTCATACTATTCTTCTACAGTATTTTCTTGGGGATTTACATGCACAGATTAATTTATCTTCACAAAACCCCTGTGAGGTGAGGAAGTGCACTGATTTGTATGTTACAGATAGGGAACATGCCACTGAGGTTGAAGGGAAGACATGAAGTAGTTTTGGGTATCCAAATTGAAAAAATTGAGGCCTCATTTTTCAGAGTAAAAAATACATCAAAAGCATTCTGTCCATTGATAAGAAAGTTGAACTAGGGTTCAATTATAAATACAGTCTATTCCTTCAAATCAGAGGGCTTGTTCTGCATACCCAGAAAGTGAGGATCATACATATAGTCCCTGTCATATAAGAGGAGACGTGATCTCTGTTCCTGAATGCAGGACATACTGCAGTGGATTGAGCTGAGGTTGAAGTGACAGTCCTCATCCTTGTTTAATCTTCTTCCATATAGCTTGTGAATGGACAAATTGAAGGCAGACAACAGCCCCACTCCTTCCCCATTGCCTTGTATGAGATAGGTCCCCTCAGACAAAAGTATCAAGTAGCAAAGACATTGTAAAAAGTGAAACAAATTAATACGGCACAGGTAACCTTTTTCAGGTGATTTTAGAATATTTTATGAGCTCAAACTTATAAGAAGAGTGATGTAATATTTATTTCACCATACATTTATTCCACGAGACATAACAGTACTTTACTGGAAGAGTTTTATTTCTGTAACCTATTTTCTTTCCCCGTACAGATTCCACTTTTCTGTTATTTCCCTCTGCCTCATGCAAGTTCTTTGATACAGAATATTCTTTGCTTCCTTTTAACATAGCTGAATACAGACCTCACTTCTGAATTGTGAATAATTCATAACAAGGGATCCCTGTTAGAGAATATGTACCCAGTATCTGTAGAAGACACAGGAAATCACACCATCTATGGCCTCCTGATAGCAGAACTGCTTTAGAAATTCTTGAGTTATTCTGACCATAACCTAAATGCACTGATTTTTTCCCATAAGGAACTAGGACATGCCATCCATGTAATTTTTTTTTAATAAGGAGGCACAATCAATATTCTTCTCTCTATTTCTGTGGAAGACTCTTTATTCATGATTCTAAGTCTAGCAAAATAATAGGTAGGCCAATGATTTATTTTTAATATGAAAATCTTCTTATCTATCGAATACTTTAGCCCCACAAATGTCAAGTCATTTATTCAATTGTTAAGGTGACTGCTCATTTTCCATATTTTCAATGGAATTATTTCCACTTCAGTGCTAAAATATACTAAGCTTGAAGTAAATCAATTCCCTCCTTGTGCTAAAAATTAGCATAGCACAAACTAATCAATGCTATCAAACACTAGTGCAAAAGCTGTTACAATAACCGTATCAGTGAGGAAGTAAATTGCTTATTATGCCAAACTGGGAAAAAAGCGTCATCAGTCAGAAATGATCTGATTCACAAAAATACAGGTTGTGTGTCTATTGTTCTTAGAAGTGGGCAAGTTTTTTTCTCCATGCAATTTGCAATATGTCTCCTGCAATAATGCAGGCCCCTACAACCTCTCTGCAACAGCACCTTCCCCATGCACTGTTACAAGTGCTTAGAAATATTTATTGAGCAAACACAACAGGGGCATAGAGTGGGCTGCAGTGCCCATTCTCCATTATGCACCATCTCCTGTTTGGTAGAAACCCCAGACAAGCTGGGGAAATGGCATTGCAGTTAGGGTTGAATCCAGAAAGCAGGACCTAGTGCTCACCTTTGTCTCCAGCTTCCCGCCTGACTAAGTACAGCTGCTCTATACCTCTGCTCTTCCATCTGCAGACAGGAGTAAATATGTCCCTGCTGACTAGCTGTGTTGTGAGGACAATATGACTAATATCTGTAAAGCATTCAGGTCCTTGAATGTAGGAGTATAATAGAAAACCTGTATAATAGTTCATTAAGGCAGGGCTGCTTCCATGCCTGTCTAACAAGACTGTCAGCAAGGATGGCAATTAGTGCCAGTGACTGGACCAAGACCACCAACTCATTTCCTCTGGGCCCCTAAGCAGCCATCTGATGATAATAATTTTGGGTCTTTACCAGGCAGGGATGGATATGAACGGATGAGCTAGAAGGGAGAGGTTCTATGTTCCATTACTAATATCCTGAGCCATCCAGTCCTACTATAAAAATTCACTTTTATTAAAAGGTTATTTCTGTCACTTGCTATAGTATCGCTATCATTCTCTGTGAGAGGAATGATGAAATATCATTTTAAATGTTCTCAATGCAATATTTAAACAGCCTTTTTTTTTTCCCTCTCAGAGAAAGTGCTTTGAGAAGACATCCGCACCAGTATGTGTTAGGTCTTTAACAAGGGGCAACCTTTTTAATCTCATAGTTCCTTGTGCATTTTAGGGAGATTAAAAAAGAGAAAAATCTGCAATATTCTCTACTAGGTTAAAGGTTGTACTACTTCTGGTCTGAACTGACACTTCTTTACTTGGCCTTAATAAATTGTCATACACAAACAAAAGTTGCTGAAGTATGTGGGTATTGATTTCCAGTAATATAGTGACACTGACATAAAACAGATGTAATTTTAATAATAGTATCTTGCTCTTATAAGAACACCTTTTGTCCCAGAAGGAAAACAAAACGCTTTCTGGGGATCACCTCATTCCCGACAGCTGTAGAACACCTGCATTGTGACTTAGCATTTGTTTTCTACAGAAAGACAACTCTCTGTGACGTCTCTTAATCATTTAGAGCGAGAAATGACTACCATTGCCCAAATGAAGTTGTAGACATGTAGTTTTAAATATACATGGAACAGCTTTTAAGAGTCTGGAGCTGACACTTGTGCACTTTAACTTAGTCTTCTCAACAAATAACTCTTCCCTCCCTTTCTGTCTGTGAGAGCAATGAATGCAAGCTAACAGGACTTGGCTTTATCCTCTTCTGCAGACAAGACTTCCCCTAACAACATGCATGGATTTCCATTCCATTCGGCAAAAAATTATATCATCAGCACAACTTGTGCAGCTCAGATTATCAGAGTAGTCCAGGGGATTGAAACACATCATTTCCATTACAATTGATTAGATACTTAAAAAATTCAGACAAAATCATTCCTTGAACTTGACCTTCAGTTCACTGGCACAGCCCAGTTTTCTCTTAGGAGACAGTATGTACTTCGACTAAGTAGGAGTGTGGTGTACAAACAGGAGAACCATAAACCAGATGTCAGGAGTTCTCTGCAAAAGAAATAACTTAGGACAAGAACACTCTAAAATGCCACTCCTTACAAAAACACTGTCTGTATAGTCTGTAGTATAATTACTGAGACTGCCTTAGCTGTATTTCACATACTGTGGGGTGAAGACTGTTTAGTGGTCTCCATTTATGCAGAACACAAGAGTACTGATTGTTTCCAGGGCTTCTGCTAAATGGCATAGTAACAGCATAAAAATTAATAATGCTATTTTGAAAGAAAGGTTTCAATAAAAAGTTTCTTGGGACAGCTATGTCCATTGTTCAGGAAAGCAGAGTTTTGCAATTACAAATGTTAAGTAAGACAGTAAGATTCTTGAGATGTGAATCTAATTTACTACAGTGCTCTGAGATATAGTTAAGTCACTCTGGTAATGAATATAAGAAATGCCAATTTTTTTAGATGAACTTAAACTGATGACTTTGATAGTGAAAGAATAAAATTGTTCTCTTTGAGAAAAATAATAATAGCACTAGAGTGTCCAATACAAAAATATAATTCTACAGATCCTTCCAAGATACCTGTCTTTAGATACAACGTGCAAAGTACAGCAGTCTCCTTATGGATCATTCTTGCTGCTAGCTTGGTTCAGAGTGCAGTAAGAGCAGACACAGGGAAGGAAACGCCGTCTATTCATGTGTCATGAGTATGCATGAAAATATTTCTGCTATTATTCACTCAATCCGTAGGAAAATGTAACTATTTTCAGGAACACTCACAGCTTCTCAGTGCAGGTGCTATCCGCCTGGTGCCTGTCACAGATCCTAAACTCTCTCCCCAGGGGGAAGAGTATTAACGTTTATATGATTATTTATGTGTCAGACAAAAGTACAATACAAGTAAGTATGACAGAAAGAGTTACTGAGTGAACATGCAGCTAATCAATGTGTGTGAGTGGATCTGCCATACTTATTCATAAATGTGTAAATGTTGTAAGTAATGAACACACAAAATATGAACACACTCATTTATCTACTTATGAAGAATCAATTATTTCCTGATCATTTTCTCTATTCCAGCCAATACAGCAAAAAATCATTTTGTCTTACTTCACTGAAAATATAATAAATCTTCAATACATTACTAAATCTAACAAATTACTACAAATCTTCTAGTATTCTTTATTTTGTTATCTAAAAAGGACATTTGCAAGATCAGATGTCCAAAGCAACCCATCTCTTGCTTCTTAGTTCAAGTTCAATAATTTTATAAATTCATTACTCCTTGCCTGTAAAATTACTTTGTGTGATGTTTTAAAATACACTTTTCCTGATATCTGCATTCACACAAATAGTTCCACAGAACTAGGATACCAAACCCAAATCTGCTCCCTGTTAAATAAGAACTAGATGTCTTATCTAATTTACTAGTATTAGGACTGAAGTACTTACAGTGCTTCATGTAATATTAGACTCGATCTCCTCTCTTTTGCTGTGTGTTTGAAGACCTTTTGCCCTGCAAATCTATCTATAAATATAAATGACAGATAAATCTGAATCATATAGTAAAACTACAAAAATATGGTGCCTACTTTGGCTACTTCAGGGAGATCTTAAAAGATGATACCAAAAGTTCACTAGGAAAAGTAAATTTGTAAGAATTTGACACAATAAAATAATACTTCTGAAGTAAGAGTTGCAGTTTGAAATGGAATAGATAATGATGGAAGTCATTGATCTAGGTAAATTCACAGCTGACCCTTTGTTACCTGTGCATCTATCTGTACATTTGCTTTTGCAATACTGGACAAATCTCATTCTGTCTTTCCCTGTGTTTTCTCCGTGTTGCAGGGACTTTTTATTTCTGATTTTGCATGTACTATGGTTTCTGGCAGAATGACTCCGGTAGAGTACAATTAAAGAAATGGATTTATATAATGAATCTACAAACTCTTTGCCTATCATGATCACTTCCACAGTCATGAGCAAGCAGCTACGCTACCACTGTCTTCCATTTAGTGTGGCTTTTTCTTTGAAAGTGACATTTCCAGGAGAAAGAAATTTCCATTGAGACTTGCATTGAGGCTGAGATTACAAACATCACTACATCGCATATCACATTCCAAAAATAAATGTTACACTCAGAATTATAACTGGAGGTTTGTGTCTGAGACAGAAATAACCCTTTTTGCCTGTTGAGAACTTGTATTGCTGACAGAGATTTTGGACAAGTACTGAGCCATGATGACACCAGTTCAGATGATTGCAGATGTCCATGACTACATATGTGGAACTGGTACCTGTTCATATTCTGAAGAGATCATTGATTTCTGCTCTTCCATACCACTCTTGCTTTAGCAATGAAGGCAGATTAAGAAGGAATGTCTTCTCCTACCACTGGCTGCTCATTTCCACTTGAATGTTACAGTTTGCCCTCCAAGAAATTGTACCAATATGACTCAAAAAAAACAAAACAAGAGGGGAAAAAATAAATTTAATAATTAAAAAAGGGAAAACCCTAGAATTGTGGGTTAAATTTACCCAAACATAATGTGTTTGTTGTTTCCTTTCAATTTTTCATTATCATTATTTACAAAAACATAACTTCCGAGAGTTAATGATTGCTATTGGGATGG
Organism: Colius striatus; assembly: GCF_028858725.1. Taxonomy (NCBI): domain Eukaryota; kingdom Metazoa; phylum Chordata; class Aves; order Coliiformes; family Coliidae; genus Colius; species Colius striatus. The sequence continues at coordinate 49,327,905 of NC_084790.1, read as the reverse complement.
CTGTTGAGTTTCTTTCTGTCAAGTGTCTCCTCTCTTGGATTTTTGAACTATGCTGCAAAAAGCTTTCAGTTGCTCATGAGGTATATGCTGAATGTCCATAGTTTATAGCCTGGTATTCCAAGGAAAAAATGCAGAGGTTTTAACTTCCATTAGTATGGCAGACAGTAATTCATAGGAAGGCAGGAGCCAATACACAAGCTGCAAGGTGAGTTGTGCAGACAGGAGCAATTCTAGCTACACCTGTGTTCTTAGACACAAACTCCAGATTGGTAAAGATAAAAGCAATTATTCACTCATCAGAGAAGAAAGTCTACCTAGGCAAATAAAAGTCTCTTTAGAGATAAAGAAGACACCCTCAATTTAGATCATTTAGATAATTTTCTTTCAAAATAAAGAATACATTTATCACCCTAAACAGTATATAAATTTTGTATCTATTAATCTAAAATTCATTGTATATGTATTCATAATAAAAATGACATTATGTTAATAAAGCAAATATAAAATGTAATCTGGAGGTATGTCTGCTTCTGACAGGGAAAAAAAAGAGAGTTTATGGCCTCTAGAAGAAGGGGCAGATCACTCACAATGAGTACAGGAACGTGGTTAGATTGTGTAGGGAGATCATTAGAAGGTCAAAAGCCCAGCTAGAAGTCAAACTGGCTTTAGAGGTAAAGGGTAATAAGAAAAGTTTCCATAAATACATTAGCAATAAATGAAAGCCCAGGGAGAGATTCCATCTCCTATTAGATCCAGAAGGAAATTTGGTATTAAAAGACAAGAATAAGGCTGAGGTGCTTAATCCCTTCTTGGCCCCAGTCTTTAGTAATAGCAGCATTTCCAATGGGGAAAGTGTCGTCCCCGCCCCCACCGCCCTTGCCAAGTCAAGAGACAGGGGAGAAGAACAAAATGTCTCCCCTACAATTCAGGAGGAGATGGGCAGTGACCTGGTGCTCCACATTGATATGCACAAACCTATGGGGCTGCATGGGGTACCTCCTAGAGCGCAGAGGGAACTGCCAGGGGTGCTCACCAAGCCACTGTCCATCATTTATCAGTCCTGGCTGAATTGGGAGGTCCCATCTGATTGGAAGTCAGACAGTATAGCAGCCATATATAAGAATGGATGGAAGAACCACCTGGGAGATTACAGGCCTGTCAGCTTGACTTCAGTGCTGGGAAGCTGATGGAGCAGATCGTCCTAAGTTCTATTATGCAGCACATGCCAGACAACCAGGTGCTCAGGCCCTGTTAGCACGCGTTTATGAAGGGCAGGTCCTGCTCAACAAACCTGATCTCCTTCCATGACAGGGTGATGCCCTTGTTGGATGAAGGAAAGGCTGTGCATGTTGTCTTCTTTGACTTTAGTAAGGCATTTGACACTGTTTTCTACAGCATTCTCTTGGAGAAATTGGCTGCTCTTGTGTTGGATGGACATATACTTTCCTGGGTGAAAACCTGGATAGATGGTTGTGTCCAGCAAGTTGTGCTCAATGGAGTTAAATCCAGTTGGTGGCTGGTCATGAGTGGTGTCCGCCAGGACTCAGGAGTGGGGCCACTCCTGTTTAACATCCTTATTAATGATCTGGATGAGGGGATAAAGTGCACCCTGAGTAAGTTTGAAGATGACACCAAGTTGGGTGGAAGTGTTGATATGTGTGAGGGCAGGGAATCTCTACAGAGAGCTCTAGATAGTCTGAATGGCTGGGCCAAGGCCAATGCCATGAATGCTGAGTCCTGCACTTGGGCACAACAACCCCCAGCAGCTCTAAAGGCTTGGGGAGGAGTGGCTGCCGTGTGGAGAGGGATCTGGCAGTGTTGGTTGCTAGTGGACTGAACACGAGCCAGTAGTGTGCCCAGGTGGCCAAGAAGGCCAATGGTATCCTGGCCTGGATCAGGAATAGTGTTGTCAGCAGGAGGAGGGAGCTGATCATTCCCCTGTAATCGGCTTTGGCGAGGCCACACCTCGAGTACTGTGTCCAGTTTTGGGCCCATCTCTACATACACACAATACTTTTGGCTAATAATGGTCTCATTTCTGAAGTGGAAAAGAGTAAGAAGATCATGTTGAACAATTCTGATAATGGTGGAAGAAGCCCAGGGTCAATCATGAACATAAGACAAGTATAAACCTTTTGTAAATCTCCCCACAAACTCTGAACTAACTAGATTGCCGCAAGAGAAACCTGGCTTAAAATGTCTTTAAATTTCCCCTTTATGAGAACATGGAATAAATAAAGTCTTCTAAATATTCTCCCAATTACTCTTTCACTTCTTTCTTTTTTTTCTTTTCTGTATATGAACAAGTACATACACAAAGATACATTCTCTGTCATATGGTTTCTATGATTATAAACTGGCATTGTCCATTTGTAAAACATTGTACAAAGCAGCATAAACCATTAATAGGCCTTATACACTTTACACTATGAATAAATGCATGAACTCACTTTTTTATGTGATTTGTCAAAAAATATGAAGAAACAGGTATTGAAATATAACACTTCGCTAGTAATTTTCATCCACAAAAAATCTTCAATAAATTTATTTTCAACGCATTGTACTGGAATTTTTTCTATATACATGCAAGTTGCTATTTGCCGTGGCAAATCTCACTTTCTTCCCTCACAATCCACCTATCAGAAAACCCAGACATACAGGACATGTAATTCTGAAGGAAACAGAGATTCAGGAAACAGATTCTACCTCCCTTCAATCAGTGTCAGTTTCACCTCAGGCTGAGATTGTTGTCATCAGAATGGACTTAACTCAGTTTGACAGTAGCTGCATTTATGCATGTTGGTCTTCATCTTTCCTGGTTAAAGGCTGGGCCTTGAGTGTCTGCTTATTTTGATTTGACACGTGTAAGACATCGAGAACTTGCAAAGAAAGTATGGCTTCACCAGTATCTAGAGTGCCAGAAGAAGACCCAGGTGCTGCTGAAGATCATCTCAAGTTGATAGGAAGATGGTGAAGAGCTTCAAGGAACACCTAAGTTTTGCACCATTCCTCTTAACCGTGCTGAAATTTCACGCCAATGTCAACAGATGTTAAAGGCTTCTGTTTGTGCACGCTATTATACAAAGCAGATTATTTTACATACTTCATGGGCCATTGAAAAAGTTTTTTTAATTAAAAAACTTGCTGGGAGAATGTGGCAAACTCAATTTTCTGTCAGGTTTAAGAAATACAAATACTTTACTTGCTCGACCTCTCCACTTCTATTCAGTAACAGTGCTGTCAGCTGTCATCCACAGTGTCTGAGCCCGCACAAGCTTCAGCCACTTGCATTACTACTGCTAGAAACCACAGACTCAGCAATAAGGGTGTCATCAGCATAGTTGAGATTACAACATCTCCTTCTGCCAATGTTAATACCACTATGGCAACCATCAACAGCAATACACATTATTATTTCACTATAAATATTGAACAGATGTGACAGCCTTGTCAAACTCCTTTCCTTGTGTCCAACTGCTCTGTTATACCTTTTGCTGCTTTGACTACTCTTCTCTGGACATGAAAAGAGACAGCACAAGTTGACCATCTGTGCAGGAAAGCACTTTTACAACATCCAGTACTGGTCCATATTTCCATATAACATACTAAACTAACACTTTTAAATACAGTGGCTAAAATATAACTGCAATAGTTTACTGCTTTTGGGTTTTTTTGGTTTTGGTTTGGTGGGTTTTTTCCCTGTAATAATGGTGTAATTAAAATAAATGCAAATAATGCTGATTTTCACCAGTTTAACCAAGATCAAGATGTAGCTTAGCTGCTACAATGCTCCTATTGTAGGCAATAGCTTTCTGATTGTGCTTTGGTTATTTTTTTTCTGGAGATGATCAACTTTCTTTTAAAATAAAGAAAAAAAATAAAGACGACTGTCGTCACAGTTCTTGTTTAACACTTTATGTACATTCACCTCATTAACCTTTACTCTTAATTTTAAATGCTTTAAGAATTTTCGTGCAGTTAGAAGAAATTAAGTTCACACAGACCGGGAAATTAAATGTTACTTGTTCTTTTTAAGAAGATTTTGCAGTATCTCACCGAGGGAAGATGGCTGGGGAACCATAAATTAGAAGAGAGGGTTAACTTATCCCAAGACCTGGTCACTAGGAGAATGAGAAATAAGCAGGAACAACCTAATCCAATTTTCCATCCATTTTCCTGCTCAACCACATACCATTCAAAAAAACACCAAAAGGTTATTCAACATCTAATTTTGTAGGCATTAGCCTTTAAATCAGAGCAAAGCAACTCAAAGAACCTGGGGAACAACCTGCTGAGTTCTGCTTCACCTCCACAGGCATAGGTTTTCTCTCTGAGGGCTTCAGAAGAAGCAACACAATGGATATGTAATAGCATGCCTTTATCCTCTAAGACTTACTCAGTATGTCAGAAAAGGGAGTCTGACCATGTTCTAGGTGTGACTGTCCGGAAGACACCAGTGTTTCAGCCAGTAGTTCTGATTTATTTATTTTTTTCCCTTCTGAGTTGACTTCTGTGACAGGTGGAATTGTCACCTTATGAGAAAAAGAGATGTGCAAAGCTGGGCAGCCTTGGTGGAGCTGTGTGTTCCACAGGTAGGGGAAGGTGAAAGCTGAATCCAAGGGCTAGATATAGATGTTCTATCCTGAGCTAAGAATTACACATTGCTGAAGCTAATATAAGTGTTTTATGTGGAAGAAAAGGTAGGCAGACTGTATAGCCTCTCCATTGTTAAATCAATAACATTGTGGTGTGCTGCCGAAATCCAGCTGCATGTCTGGGTTAGGTTTTTTTTTTCACCTCTAGGTCTAATCAATAAAGAAAAGGTGAAGAGGAAAGGCACAAACAGTAGTTGGAAGCAGCTTTGATTCTTATTGATGATATTGTCTCTAATTTGGGTGACATCAGGCTCTTAGAAGAAAATTCTGGAGATACTTGCTGGCAACCATAAGATTTAGCTTTGTATCTCATTCCCTCCCTCCATAAATGCAATGACAAAGCCTCTGGGTTGATGTAAAAAAATTACCTTTAGTTTGTTGTTAATATTGTTATTTGACACACATGAGTTTTGCTTCCCTTGAAGAAAGCTCCAGGGAATCATTTGCTAGAAGTAGGAGACACATGTACCAGCTCCAAGACTCACAGATCATCACATGGTGATGCTTAATACAAAAGACAAAACCAAAACATAAGAGTACAACAATATTTTAGCAGTCACATTCTAACGTCATCTGGATGTTGCTGGAAAGGAGATGCAATTGTTTTGCTATTTTTAAAGGATAGCCCTTGCTTTATTGCTTTGTTTTGCTTTTTTTTTTTTTCTTTAAGTGATCCCTAAACACTTCACAGAGCTCATAGACTATGCATTGCTTAATCTGAAACACATTCATAAGAACACATGGATAGATATAAAATGCCAATGAAGGAATAAAGGGAAAAAAAAATTCCTCCTAAACTAAAACTTATGCATAATCACATTGTTGTTTTTGTTTTGTTTATTTATTTATTTTTTTAAAATCTTGTTAGGGCTCAAGACCTGATAAAGTCAGGGACCTTGAACATGTGTGAAAATCTCAATGTAGACAAAAATGTCTAAACGTGCTACTTCAGTTGTAGCTTTGTGTAACTAAAGACAAAGCAGATATGATTGGCTTAGTTTCTCTATTTGGACAGTTCTTTGGCATAGTGCAACACAACAGAGCTAGAGACTTTCCTCATCTTCCAACTCTTCCACAGGAGAGTATCAATAATAACCATCACTATGCTGCATGCTGGCCTTTCTTCAGGTCAAGATCCTCATAGTGCTTCACAAAGACAAACTAATCATGCCTCAGAAACATTCCTGAGCCACGAGTCTTTAATAATATTTTCAGTCCAGCCTTAAGTGTCTTGCAAAATCGGCTCACTGTCCTCTTACATGACCAGAGACAGCATATCCAACAAAACACAGCTCCTGGCTAGTTTTAAGCAAAAGTAGTTTATCTGAACCTATTAGGACCCCTCACGCCCTCAGAAATGATACCACAGGTGTTCTCAATATCGTGTTCATCAAGGGCCCCTTAATGGGTTGGACAATAGGCTGGGGACAACATAAAGAAATTCATTTACTGTGTAACACATCCAAAAGATTTCAGATTAAGAAAGGTCCCTTTTATCCCTTCCTAGGATATAGGTGTCTGTGAGTTGCACTCTGAGAGACCTTGATGTAACAGAAACGAAACCATTTAGCTGTTGACATAGAATAATTAAATATTGCAACAGAATAAAGGTTCACGTATATTCCACTCTTATGGTAATTCTGATTTGGGTTTGTTAAATCTAGAAAAGATGCATGTTTTGTGAATCTCTAAGACTAATGTTTTATGTTCATTAAAACAAATTAGGGTCTATGGGACTTTACATCCCCGATACTTAATATTATGTCCTCCTCTGCCCTGCCCCAAGAAATATTAAAGACAGAGTACAACACCTTACTCTCCAGCCAAGGGGAAGTCTATGCTGTTTATCAAGGTTACAGCATAAAGCCTTCTGTTACCTCAGGGGTAGTACTGATTACAATGAGTTATGTAGAGCATATATTACCTTCAGGTTTTCACTACAGGTTATTTCTACACCTTTTTCTTAGTTTCCCTCTGAATCTTGATTTTTCCCCCACTCCTTCTTTGTTGTTTTTTCATTCCTTCCTGTCACTGTGTCCACCTCACACTGCCCCATCTTGTCTTTAGGTTTCTTCCACTCTACCTTCTAGTCCTTTCACACCATGACCAATGCAGAATGCAAATTGTAAAATTACTATTCCAGTTGAACTTTCAAGCTCTTGGCACCTGAGTGGGTTTGAATAGAGGCATTGCCACTAAGTAATGGCTTTTGCTTTTATGGTATAAAATAGTGGCATCGGGACCAGTGGGACAATTCTCCCCACAGCAGGGTGTTCAGGAAATTATAAAACCTATATTTGGCTTCTGCTACCTTTTAATTTTTATTCTCTATAATAAAATACAAAAGGAACTTCCTTAGTTTTCACATCAGTGTTTGCAGCTCAGGACTCCATTAATGCACCCCTCTCCTCGCTGCTGTTCTGTGCCCTAGTTTGCAGTCAGTTCATTCTGCACTGATGTATATTTCATTGCCCAAGGCTTAATTTTGATTTATTGTCCATCCATAAATTAGAAAAATATGCTCTGGAATTCCATCCCGCTGAAAAGCTGTGCCTGATGTCAGGGGACTGGGTGATATTTAAGATGTCAGAAATACATATTGGATTAGTGTGCTTTGTTTCCCCACAACAGCAGGTGTTTAATCATAGCTGATGGCTGAAGTTAAATGCATTAGGACAGGATCAGCCAAGAAGATGGAGTTTTTCTAAACCATACAAACTCCAGATAGATAACTCAAAACTAATTGTGTGTCCACATCTTAGATACATTTTTATTTACTTTAATACATTAAACAATGAAAATAGCCCCTGGCACTTAACTCCTCATTTAAGAGCTGTACAAATCTTTGATGCTAATGAGTGAATAGCTTTTGCACGGTATCATACTGTCCCTTCTCAGCCTTTCAAGGGCTTAAGATATTGTCTAAAGAAAAGATAATTTAAAAAGAAATAAAAAGGAGTAATGCAACTACAGACTATACTTTTTTGCTTTTTTTCCATTTGGGAGATTATTCCCATTCAAAAATTTAAGACATGAATTAAAAAAACATCACTTACTACACACAGGACCCTAAATAACACAAAACACTTCTGCATCCAAAGGTTCTCTTGAAATTTCTTTTTCTACTGCTGATTTTTGTTTGTTGCAGTTAAGCTTGCTGCTCTGTTTATGTTAATGAGAAGTCTCTGTGTATAGAAAAATGATCAGGCCTGGTCTTGAGCAATTTAGCTGGAGGCCGAGGAGAAGACGCTTAGGAGAGCAAACATTTTCAAGGTCAACCGGTGAACTGTAACAAGCCAGTGAGATTCATGGCGAGAATTGTATATTTTGACACAACAGCGATTTGATTAAAAGAGAAAGTAATGGGTTTAAACAGTCGCTATGAGGATGTAGCCAGACTTTGTTAGCTTTTCGCAAATTACTTAACAGAGCAGTGATGGAACTGGAAATAGGGCTGTTTTGTGTAAGGTAAAGAAAATAGGGTTACGTTTGAAACAGGAATAATAAAAGATGGTAATGTTTGGTGTTAAATGTATTTCACTTCATTCACCTTGCAATGATTTCTAGCAAGTTTGGAACATAATAAATGTTATAGGTAGCTATAATAAAGTTGACAGGTTTTAAGTTTTCTGATATTCCAAACATGGTTACTGTTGCCACATTTCTAAAACCCCAGCCTTGCCTGAATGAATAACACTCTGCATGTGTAGGACCCTTCTCACAGAGACATAAAATCACTGCGAAGGTGGGCAATGAGAGGTACTATTTACTTCATATGCTGCCCAGAGAAACTGAGGCAAAATGAGTGAGTCAAAGGGAAATGTATGATACAGGGACACGTTTCCCACTCTTTAGGTTTATGTCCCAATTGCACATGATATTTAAGTGTCAGCTTGTAGTCTAATATCTAGTTATACCAAAGTAAAGTGAGGCATATCTTTCAAACCTTTGTTGTATCTATATACCAGCAAAAGTGAGAGCACTCACTCGAAAGACATATATATATTCTAATGACATTGTGCCTCTCTTGTCTTCCTGTATTAAAAGTGTGTATAACAGAATTCTAAAACCATGGTCCAAATCCAAAACTTATCTCGCAACAAGGTGAACTGCACTTTGCACGTGTCTCAGAGAGACTTCCTTCTGCTGACATTTCCTACCCCTCTTCAAAGCAGAGACTTCCCAGAGTCTGAATCTCACTCAGAACAGTAAAATTTTATGTGCAACAGCATTATGATAATTTTGTCAGGCTGGATATTTTGAAATTAGAGCTGCAGTGAATGTCCACCAGAGACTCAAACTCCAACAAAAAAATCCCTTCCTTTTCCTATTATGTCTGTACATACTGTTGTTTGCTTCTTTGCACACACATAGGTTATATGAGTATTTGAGGGTAGATCTGTTTAAAAAAACATAGTTGCTTTAAAAAAACAAACAAACCCGTAAATAGAAAAATTCCTCTTAATGATGAAAGACTGCTGCCTTGCAACAGCAGAGCAGGAGTAGGTGCTGGAGTCTTCCCAGGCAAACAAGATGAAGAGAAGACTGTAACAGCAGGGTATTAGAAATGTTTGAATGTGACCAGAATAATCACTGTGGCCATAGGTTGCCTTTCATAAGTAATCTGCTTTGTTGTTTTGATTTTTTTAAAACATGTTTTCTTGATTGGTATTGCTTAAGCTCACAGTGTTTGATGTGGGTTATCAAGCTGTGAGGTGAAGCTTCATGGTTGGATTAAGCCCATCTCAGTCCACACTGTCATCAAAAAAGGGGTAATCCTGCCTTATTGTGTGTCTTGAGCCTATATTATCTAGAATGAGACCACACAGTCAAACCAATTATCTGACCCAGTCCTTGACAGTCATCTGCGTCATTGTGTTGATCCAATTCACAGTGTGATGACATCACTACCAGTTACCCTTGGAAAGTAGTGGGAACGTGTCACTGGAGCTTAGACAGGGAGCAGGATTGAAGAGTAGAAGGCTGACCACTCATCAGCTTTTCTAAAAATCATCTTTGAATTTGATTCTGACACTCCAGCATTTGTTCTCCTTTATCTTAATACCCAGGAAGAAGATGCAGAAAACTTGCTAAAGATTAAGTCTTGGATAAGAATCATCAAATAACATGGCTTTAGTTTGCTTTAAGACTATCTGGTTAGAATTAGTGTGATGTTGTAGCTGCCCTGAGTAGACAAGATTTCCTAATTCCCTCTGTGCCAAGGCTGAATGAGGTTGAACTCACACTCCTTGCAAAGATTCTATAGAGAGAAAAGATGGCTTTTATACTGAGGAAAATACAAGCATTATGTTTCAAATTCTGTGCCTCTTATTTGGTCAGAAATTCCACTGAATTTTTCTCAGTAAGGAAGAGCTGGAGGATATAGCCCTAATTCAGAATTCCTGGGAGCATTAGAGAATATAATTCTGAAATTAATGCAAACCTGATGTTTAGTCTAAGGAGCAGTAATTTTGATTGGAGACTGGAAGGCAAAGGCTAATGGGGAACCATGTTTAAAAATACATTAATATTAGTAGAGATTGTAGCAGAAAAATATTCAATATGGCAATCAGTATTTTTCAAATAACTAGTTAACGGGAAAAATATTAACAGCAATGAAACTGAATACCAATAAGTGTCCAAGGAAGATTCCAACCTATGTCTCTATGCAAAAGCAAACCACATCTAGCTTCACTTGATCTTGAGATTCAACATTTTGCAATTTAATACCAGCTGAAAGATCTTCCAGCTAACAAGTCCTTTAACCTCTACAACCCATAATATTCTATCCCTTAGTATATGTAGTGAATTCCTCCAATTGTTACTAGACTTGAAAAATATTTTCCAGAGGCAGATTTTGGATTGAGTAGGCTATTTATCAGGAGTCACATTTCCCGATTTCTCAGTTCTTCCACTTACTCCTTATGTGACCTTGAATAAGTCACCACACTTCCATTTCCATCTCTGAACAAAGGGTATCCTACTTACCTATCTCTCAGGGGCTTTGTGTGTCTTAATCAATCAATATTTCTCATGACATTTTGAGATCCACAGATAATTAGAGATTCTATGACAATAAAACCCAAGTATCGTACACAGCTTATGGGGTTGTTTTTCCCCTCAGTGTCTTGTAACTACAGTGAGACTGATGAATGTTGGTTCATGTTTTTAATGTACACTGAAACACCAAACATCAGACAAGAGTCCCAGATATTTCTTCTTTTTGATTCTCCAAGTTATCCTATGAAGGAAAATAGAAATTCTCATGAGCTCTGACCTCCAACTCTATCTATAGAGTTACGATAGAAAAAGGAAAGTGGCTTATCATTTTGAAAAGGAAGCAAAGTTTGACTGTACTGGAAGTTTAATACTAAACTTAACAGGTTCTTGGGAAAACTGTCACTTCTCCCAAACAGAAACATCGTACATTTCTTCGGGGGGAATACACAGGGAGGGTCCCACACTATTTGTGTGGTCAGACACTAGGTGTTTCCATGAGATCTGTAATTAAATGATAAATGATATTGTGGTCTACCATGTTTTCACTTGCTCTAGTAATAAATCATTGGGACATTGAAATGTCCTAGGTTTTACTGCTACCAGGCCTGCTTTTCCTTGCATGTGCATGGGCAGAACTTTGAACTACGTATTTTCTCATCTGCATCAGATACTTTACATTTCACATGTAAGAAAGAAGTGCAAAGTTTCATACACAAAAGTGCCTGGGCACTACTTATGTTGTAGAATTGTGATTACACTTTGAGCTACAGGGTCAGCATGGGACAAAGGTCCTGGACAATTCACAGAGAAAACAAAATGTTTCTGATTAGTCACATAATATCATAGTGCCGCACTTAATTAGAACTGAAAATACGCATCAGAAAAACAAACCATTGTCAGAGCTTTTGCTTTCTGGAGTCCTACCCATCTAGAGACTGCTATAATAGTAATTGTTTCCAAAATTAAAAAGAATCTAGATCCCAGCTGAGCTGAGGTGATAAAAGTAAAATTTTTGTTTCAGCCCTAGGGGAAACTATGTTCTTCATTGTTAACTGGGCAATTTCTCTATTTGGAATAACGGAACTTAATAACAATAACAATGACGATAATAAAACTGTACCTATTATTCCATACTGAGGACAAAGAAATGACTGAGATAATGAAAAGTAAGATGTGTATTTTTTCTCTATTGGTTTGAAAATTGTAGTAGTAATGATGTGTTCAAATTATCAAAGGAAGCTCATCAATTTCTGAATATACTTCTAGTCACATTTGCAAGCTTTAAAATGCTTAGGAACTAATTGGTCTTTCACATTTCCTAGTGGCACAAGCACTTCTTTAGATTTTATATGAAACTATTCCTGCTGATACAGACAAGATAGCACTGAGGCAGGTTACAAATCTACATGTCATCCATTCCAAACACAAGTGACCAAAAAGCAATCCTCTCAGAAAAGTCAATTAGGATAATCAAATGTCAATGGTTAATTGATTTATTCATTTTAAAATACCAAACGGACACAGAACTTGAATGGCTTATAATTTAATATATTATTTAATGCTCTAATTGCATATCTATGATTATGGTCATTTTGCTAGTTCCATGTTTTTTAAAGTAGGGCCTTTGTTCCATCAAACTTCTGCTGGCGATAAGCACAGATTACAACTAACTTCTGCTGCATCACATTAGTTGTCTGCTTTCAAATCATGTATATAAGAGGCCACATTTGGCATGATGGATCCAAATCTTTCAAGATTTCAGTTGAATCAGAGTAAATTTGACTACTTTAAAAATCTTGTCACAGTCCAAAACTCAGATCAAATTAATAAGTATTAAACTCTAGCCAAAAGCAGGGTTTTGAATAGAAAACTCATACCATTAAGTTTGGATCATAATCAGTTTCACTTTCCAAGGCTGTCAGGTGATAGTGCCATTCTAAATTTCGCCAAATCTGTTGGGTTATTGTATTTTATGTTGATATTGTTATCACTCTCTACAATGGAGATTCGAACCATCTAAGGAAATGGGAACCCTTGCAAACAGAAATGGATAATAAATTAAAATGGTAATGTTACACTAACCTCTGGTTTTACCTGACAGAGCATAACAGTTTCAAAAGAGTGTTTATAGTTATTCAACTCAAGATTACAGAGAAAACACCATCTCTTACCACAGCTGGGACTAGTAAGATCCCTAATTTTTTTTTGTCAATAAACTACACAAAATTGTCCTTCATTTCTTTGTTAGGGGGGACCATTTTCTTTCAGGGTCAGGCAGCTCTATAATAATTTGGGAACGGGGAACTCAATGAAGAGCACAGATTAGTCTACAGAGTGAGAGTAGCACCTACTCTGTCTTTATACTGGCTGTTTTAATTTCTACAGCTGACCAAATCAATCAATTTCTACAGCTTTTACAAAATGACAAGGCCTATGAGTCGCTTCCACATGACTATCATCTAATACTCTAGACCAGACTGCAGAAGTAAATGGGAGCTGAGACATCTCATCTGGGAGTGCTTTGCTTCTGTTCTTTAGGCAAACACACTACAGGTGATTATTCTGCTGCAGCATCTTACACACAAAGTTAATGAACAGAGAAGGTAAATTAAATCTGACCTACATATCAGCACTTGTTTTAGGGCTCTTTTCCTCTGGCCCTTCTGGGTCTGCTATAAACCTGATTTGTAGCACTGGGAATGTTGTCCTCCCAACTACCTCAGGACTAGCTCTGAGGTGATCCATACCTGTTGTGAGCTGCTGATGTCATGGGAAAGTGGTGATGCCTCATCTGGAGTTCTGTGTGCAGTTCTAGGCTCCCCAGCTCAAGAGAGACAGGGAACTTGTGGAGACAGTCCAGCACAGGGCCACCAAGATGATCAGGGGACTGGAGCATCTTTCTGATGAGGAAAGGCTGCAGGAACTGGGGCTGTTTAGTCTAGAAAAGAGGAAACCGCAGGGGGCATCTCATTAACATTTACAAGTATCTAAATGGTGGATGTCGGGAGGTTGGGACATCACTTTTTTCTGCTGTATCCAGTGACAGGATAAAGGGTGATGAAAAGAATGTGGAACACAAAAAGTTCCATTTAAACATAAGAAAAGACTATTTTACTGTTCAGGTGAGGGAGCCCTGGCACAGGCTGCCCAGGGAGGGTGTGGAGTCTCCTTCCTTGGGGATCTTCAAGATCCGCCTGGACGCATTCCTGTGTGACCTGATCCAGGTGGACCTGCTTCTGCAGGGGGCGGGGTTGAACTAGATGATCTCTAAAGGTCCTTTCCAACCCCTATCATTCTGTGATTCTATGACATGGAGTCACAGAACTCACAGCTCAGTGTTACTGCTTTCTCCTTATTTATGTTTTTTATCATTACTCTGTTCATCCGCACAAGGCAAACTGTGTTTAATAAATTAGCCTAATGGATTCCGCAAGTGGTTTGTGAGCAGGGTGCTTCCTCCAGTTAAGAAAAACATTTATATTCCCTTTCCTTTTGCTTTTCATGATGATGGGAGTAAGCAGAGGGCAGGGGACAGTGGGGAGGGGGGAAACAATCCCTTCTGTCATCCCTGGGGCCAAGGGAACGGTTGGGGCCAGTCTCAGAGGAGGTGTGGGGAGCCCTGGGGCACTGGTGCTCTTTGTTTCCTGGCAGCGGCTGGGCAGCCTGGGACTGCGGTACCTACCACAGCTTCCTCGGCAGGCATTTCCCTCCCCTTCCCCACGCTGCACGTTAAACTCTTCCAAAGGGGCCTCTTTAACAGCTCCCCGTGAAATAATAATTCATTATGTCACTAGGAAGGAAGAAAGGGAATGTAAGTGTCTTGAAGGGATTAACACAAACCCCCACAGAGATGATTTAGGAGCCGTGATAATTCATTTAATAGGGGCCTGGGGTAAATTGCTAGACAGGGAAATGTAACTGAACCAGCTTAGAAAGGGCGCATTACAGGTCTGTATATGATAACTGGCTTCATTAGCAATATTTAAGAGATTTCATTTAAGAATGAGTCGTAAAATGCAGAACTATTTCATCCACCTGGTTTGGTGGCCTTTAACTTTACTCTGTCTGAATATTAAATTGGAAATAGCACTACAGCAACACATTTTGGAAACTGTTCTTTTGGCTGTTATTTGTATGGTTGGTTTAGCTTCTCATTTGTTAACCTTTTAGAATGAGTATCATCGAAGCGGCTAACGGTACATTCAGAACTCAGAGAGATGAAGAAGGCTCCAATGACTGAGAACAGACTGCTGCAAAACTTAGTAAAAACTCCAGTTTCTCACTGCTCTACACACATGGGTTGAGAAAGTGCTGGCAAACAGCATATGATTTCCATGAAGCTCGGTGAGCTAGCCCCTTTCCTGTGGAAGATGTCTGATTATGCAACAGCTTGGATGGGTGGAATAACAAGCACACACAGAGAAATAATCATCTGGACTTTGGAAAGCCTACCATCCTGCACCGCAGAGCTGAAGTTTGCCTCAGATGCTGTTATTAGCAGATGCTAGGTTTGGTTTTGAAAATGGAAAGAGAGAAATCACAGTTTTCTCCCACTTACTAACATTTAAAAATTAGTAATACTGGAAAAAAATCTGCTTTTTTTTTAAGTGTGGTCCAAATGAATTTTTTTAAGCACAGTCCAAACAATAGGCTAGAGATTCTTGCTCAGCATATATATGGGTAAATATTAAAAGTTAAGAGGCTTAATGAACCAAATTCTATACAGCCTTGCAGTTTCCTTAACTCCTCTGGGTCTGTGAGACACAAACAATGGCAGAACTTGGTTTGACACTTGGGTGGTTAAGGCAGGAAGTGTGCGGTGGTGGTCATTACTCACAGAAAAGGAATTGTTATGGATAAAAGGTATTCTAAAGTGTTTTAGCTATTCTTAATACTGTTGTCTTATGTGCTTGTCAGGTAAGATTTCAGTAGTATTTGTCACCAGTACTTGTGAGTTACAAACTTTGGCTTTTAAAAATCATTATTTAGAACACAATTTTAAGCTATTGTCCTCTTGGATGCATTCTGGGAGACAAGATACACTTCAAAGTTTTGAAAAAAGTGGGTCACAAGCCCATGAGCTTTTTCAACGCCTCCTTCTTATTTATCACTTGTTCACTTTCTTGTCACTGAAAAAAAAGAGAATGGACTCATAGAAATGTGCCATCAAATAAATTATTAAAGCAATTCTGCCAAAACATGTGTGCTTCTTATTCCTCTGAAATATCAAAATGAAACAGTAATATTTTAACATCGCTGTATGGGATTAGAGTAAGGTTTGCTGATCATATTTTATCTGGGGATGTTGCCAGTTGAATTGTATTGTGTGTGATTCACATTCAAGATACTGTCACAGAAAAACAAATAACTGGATTCTTTTTAGCTCTCACACGAAGTGCAGACACAGTAATAAACTCTTCTAATCAAAAAAGACAAGCAATTACACATAAAATGATGCTATTACACACATAGGGTCATACAACTAAAAGATGAACCACATTTTCTTTATTAAAATTTAGCAAAACCTCCTCTTCTGTCTCTGCAACCACAGAAAGCCTGGTGATATTACCACCTTTGTTTTTTTTTTCCCCTCCAACTTTGAAATTCCACAATAAAAAGGTTGCACTTGGTATAATATTGTAAACTGTTCTGAAATATGGCAAGCAGTATCTTTATCAAAGGTAGCTAAAGATATTAATAACCATGACTGACAATTGCAGGAATAAGACAAGTGTTTTAATAAATCTTCACTAATACTCCATACAAATATAAAAGAATGACTAGCTTTCTCTCCATCCCTTTCCCTAGTGACCGCTGCCCGTTATGACTTTGAATGATTCCCTTTAGTGGAAGACAGCCAATTCTGTCCATTATTCCAGATGGTCAGCTTGACTGCAAAGTTCCACTAACGCTTCTCAGCATTCAGACGTTTCTTGCCAGCATTTTTGCTTTCCGTGATAATCCAGTCCAAGATCAGCCATCTAATAGTTGGCAGACAAAATCTGGGCTATCTTAGTGATTAGTTACAAAATCCATTTCAGTATTCATGTTAGAAAGTGCGCAATGTTTTCCTGCTTGGCTCATACTAAAAGAGAGTCAAAACAGACCAACAGCTCTATAATATCCAGTAAGTAATACATTAATCACAGGTAAGAGGTGACAGGAAGAAATATAAGCAGACTTTGTGGGCACATGCTGAACTGGGCTGTACCTGCGTGATAAACCTGACTGTTACCACAGTCTGCACTAAAATCAAGCAGGATTTGGTCCAGTATCTTTCTTGTAGCAGGCATTTCTTTTTCGTGTACTGTGGATATTTGACATGCTCTGTCCTGATTTCTGTAAAAGCAATTTAAATCATGCAAATATTTCATGCTCTAATCAGCAGAAAGGAGATAAGTACTGGCCTGTGCATGCAATTTACCAAAGTTCAACTAATTTTTCAGTTAGTAGATAATGGCTTGGTCTTATAAAGTAATGCTCATCACTTCATGCAAGCATTTGCTTATTGCTGTTCTCTGTTAATACAAAGAGGCATTAGCAGACACTTGTAAATTTTCCAATGTACAGCTTACATAAAAACTAATGACAACAACAACAGACAACAACCTCTCCCATTTAAAAGCACTGCACCTAGAATAAATATTGCAGGTGTCCTTGGGGACAAATATTTCAAAGTGCTTAGAAATCTTTCTAGCGTGCTTCTAGCATATTGTCATTTGCAAAAGCGTGCTACAAAATGTGGGCTTGCACACTACTTACATGATTTTCTCTAATGGGAAGCTTACAATGTCACATTTCTGGCCTGAAAATTAAAATGATTCGATTAATTTTGGAAACCCAGAATAGCGCTACTGAAAACAGACTGGTGGTTTTGACATTGAATTACATGAAACTG
Organism: Colius striatus; assembly: GCF_028858725.1. Lineage (NCBI taxonomy): Eukaryota > Metazoa > Chordata > Aves > Coliiformes > Coliidae > Colius > Colius striatus. Next base: position 49,310,352 of record NC_084790.1, on the reverse strand, counting down.
ATCCAGGCTTTTACCTTTGTACAGGAATACAAATTGGGCTCATAATTGTGCGTTTTATTGCAATAATACCCATTGTTGAATTGTTATATTTTATTTTGGACAATCTCATACTTCAAAATATTCAGGGAACATTCAACTACAGGGCAGTATTTAATTTTTTTAAATAAGATTGTTTTTAAGAGAAAACTAACTATGCATTTGACCTCCTGGCTTTTGCAGAAATTATTATCCCTGTAGCACTATCAGTACTTTCAATAAAATCAAGTTTAACTTGTGTTTGAAACACACATTACAAATACATGTATAGATGAATGAGATATTGAGAAAAGGAATAGTACAGATTATGAATATTAAGATTTATATTAATCTATAAGCCTATTAAAGTACAGTAAAACCTGTCCTTCAGACCACCTTTTTAAAGATATCACCTCCCTGATGGGACCACTAAATTTCGGGCCAAATTATTTTCCCATAAAGAACAATGAAAAGAAAATGATTATATTAAGACTACTTCTACTATGGTTTCTTTTCATTGTTCCACCAAAAATGATTCCAAACAGTAAAATAACATTGATTTTGACCTTGTTAATGAACCTGAAGAACTTCAGGGCATACTTGACCATAGATTTCCCTTTAAACAGGAAAAAAACTGATGTGCAGCCATCACAATTTCATCAGCCTTGGCAGAAGATATGTAATTTCAGTGTATTTTGGATAGGCAGCTTGTCTTGATATTGTTAACATTCCACAGGGAGAGAAGCATGGGTTTTTTCTTCATACCAACACTCTTAAATGGTTCTGTAATTTGTATAACATTGATGAAGTCTTCTGAGAGTTAGGAATATTTTAAAAGGCTGTGTTGTACAGATTTATATACTATTATGGGATTAATTTAATTTTTCCAAGATATCCGTCTTTCCTATGGTAGGAACTTTCCAGAGGTGTCTCACTGGGACTTCTTCACTCCCTTTAGGAGGGCTACACCTAGTCATTGTAAAATGTAGATGATCACGGTTTGTCTCCTGTTAATATGAAGGGTCTCAGAGACTGCAAGTCCCAGCATGCAATGTGTCACTTTGATTTCAGCAACCTTGCCTGGGCTGAGACCTCCAAACAGGACTCCGGTCTGGATTAGAAGAGTTTAAAATATGGATTGCCTTTTACCATTTCTACCATGCCGTGTCTGTGCATACACAAAATCTGGTGTGTTTCACACACATCTCTACAACATATTTTTGTATGTGTTCATACTATTCAGTGTATTTACGTCAATATGTTGTTACCTTATGTGGAGGATCAGCATTTTAACTGCTGCTATCACTGGGAAATTTATACTTTGGCCTTTACAGATATTGTACTTACAGGCTTTTCCCAAGGCAGTGAAAAAATAGAGTTAAAAACCTAAGATGCAACTTCTTCCAAATCCAACATACATCACAATAGTAACTTTTCTTCTGTGTATAGCCTTAGTTTTCCTGGAACTAAAATAAGCTTTTCTAATGCCAAAAGTCAACCCAGGTTATGATAATTCAGTCTGTTAGAGCACTGGGTCTTTCTGTAACTGTTTGAAGTCCCGGTCTTGCTGGAAACATACCCAGGGACTTGGCGGTGCTCGTAGATCCAAGCAGACAGAAGAGCTCTCTCAAGAGAAGAGCTATAGTTTGCCTTCATCAAAATTTCTTTGTCCTCTTCAGTAGTGGGACATGTTTTTCCAGGGTAGCTACTGCTCTCCTACCCAGAAGTGGACACTTAAGTGAATTGTTTGAGACCTGACGTGGGATAGTTTTAACACAAAAGGCTCTGCATACCTCATCTGTTTCAATGGAATAGCATGTTCATCTGAACTGGGAGTTCTCAAGGGAACCTCTGCTGGTGCTCTGATCAGCCAAAACTTCCCCGCTGTGGTTGGCTGTACCAAAGACCAAGGCTTTTTTGATTTATTTTTTACTTGTTAACATGAGATTCAATTAAAACTATTGTTGCATTAGATGAGGCACAATCTACTAAGCTGCCACTTAGTTTTAATCCACTGCTTTTACATGACTTGTTGTGCCCTATTGCTCCAATTCACAAACCACTCAGCATTAGTGAACGCTAATACTGTTGCTAGAAACTTTGTGTTGGTGGTCATGGAGCAGGAATGCTTCAAGTTGATGTTGTTACTGGGCACTTCATACAACAAAATCACAACTCAGACCTGCAGTTGTAGGAGTAGCTGTGCCTATGTCATGGTTTGTTGATTCCCAAAGAGGCAGATCTCGATTCCTCTCCCTGTTAGTCCTTTCTTCTCTCCATGCTCCCCTCCCTCTCATTCTTGGCCACATGGTCCCACCACCTGCCTTGCACTGTCTCCTTTGCTCATCAGAACCTCCCTCCTTTTGTTTCAGATCACTCACCCAGCAGGAAATCACCCCCTTTTAGCTGCATTAGTTTTCTGCCAGGTTGGCAAGCTGAATCAGCTCTCGGAGGAGCCTGGGGAGGTTTAGTGTGCATGGTAAGTAGCAGAAGTGCCCGGCTGGGAGTGGAGGAGAGGGGAAGGGGAAGCTGAATAGGAGCAGGACCTTCCCTTGCTGGTGGCTGTGGGCTGGCTGGTTGATCGGTTCATCCCATTGAGTTGAAGCAACCCAAAACATCAGGGCACTTTACAGCACGTAGTAATCGAATTGATAGATTTCTCAGACCTCTTTAAGGGATGTTCAACCTCACTAGTAAATTCTGCTTCGTTAACTCACATTGTTAACCTTCTAACCACGGCAGCATTGCTTTTGTTAGTAAAGACAATGTTTGCAACTTACAGCTAACAGGCAAGTGCTCAAAAAACAGGAGTAAAGGAAACAAAGATTAATAAAAAAGCTGATTCACTGAAATGAAGCTCTGTAAATTAGGTCTTTCATGATGAGATACTGGTTTTTGCCATGGCATGTTGTTGTCTACAAATGCACAATAAGGCCATGCCTGCATTCCTTCTTCAGCCCACCTTTCCATAATGGGAGTTTTGGCAGAGTGGTTTGGCAGCCCTACGGTACTTGAAAGGCTGGGGTTTTTTCTTGTGCTTTTACACACCACTCTCCCTTTTTGTTAAAATGAGATTTTTTTATTTTTCTCTAAACCTGTCAAAATTTATACCAATCTTCAGCTCATATGCTTCCAAACACACATTTTAATGTGATGTTTAAAATGTTTGTGTAGGCACGTTAACATACACACACACACAAACACATGCATGCAGATTCTTGTCACCCCATATATTTGGGCTAAAAGGCAAACCACTATTTTCATTTTGTTTCATTACTAGTATCTGATGCGAGACACAAATTTGTGACTGGCTAATGAGCAAATGTTAGCGTGGCACAACTATGTCTGTTACAGAGCAATCAGTGTCTCAATAAGGGTTTGTTAAAGCCAGCGCTTTATTGTTTTTCCTTCCTCCACAGTTCAGTGGACTAAATGCAATTTATTGTCTTCTCACTTTTTTCTCATTTCTCCCGAAACTTCCCAGTGTTTTACTTGCTGCATCTGAATTGGAAGCCATGAACATCTCTGTATTGTTATTATCCATATAGCATGGTAGATGCACTTGGATGATTTATAAATAAACAAAATGAAAAGTCTTTGCCCAGAGGAGCCTACAATCTAGTGCCTGAATGCTGCAATCGCTGTCACGTGGGTAGGATTGCTGTGTCCATGTGTTACCAACTTGAAAACTGTGGCTGAAAGCTTTAATTCTGCAGTCAGTTCTGCTAGTGAGGAATAGATTCAGGCCCCAGTCCTGCAGTTGGCTGTGCTGGCTGGGAGCCCGGTGCCTGTGCGGAGCCTGGCAGCCGGGTTTCACCAGCAGACAGGAAGAAGCAGAGAGGTCCTTCACTACTGGATTTAGCTTGCTAGTGCTGCAAATCAAAATCATTATTTTTTTTCTTTTTTTCCCCACAAGAAGAGCTCTAAATTCTCACACCTGGTAACCTATTCAGGTTTGTTGAGGAGATGTGGGTGTTCTGTTTTGGGTGATAGTATTTAGAGTTCCTTGGTGCAAAACACTCTGTCTGGCATGCTTCACTGCTAATTGTGCAGCCCTTGTTCAGGCAAAATTCCTGTTCTCTCTCTCTTGTGGGCATTTTGCCCAAGTAAGGAAACAGGCCTCATTTTACAACAGTCTGTATAAATGAGCATCTTCTAGCTCTAACCTGCTTCAAATAGTCCATTGGCTGCGAATGGATGTACGTGTATCTATATGGATGAAAGATATTAACTGGCAGATTTTAGATAATTAAAATTTAAAATATCAACATTACATACAATTAAGAAAAGTAATCCCTTGATTTATGAGTCTTTGCTGATATATTGAGCAGTATGGCCATTTTGTGATATATGTCTGTAGTAATTATATATTACAAGGTTATATAGCTTTTTGAAACAGCAAAATGTAAAATGTATATTTAAAGCCTTTGGTCACCTATTGGGAGCCATGTTAATTATGATTTGTGAATTATTTTCTGCATGAAATCACAATCTTTACAATAACAATATATAGATTATGAACTTCTCAGAAAGCCTAATGCCTGTGGGTGATATTTTGGTTGTTTAAGTACTGTCATTCTGGCAGAGCATTAATTTAGATTTTCATGCTCTAGTCAGCACCTTGGATGTCCTTAGAGTTTTACACTTGGATTAAAAATACATTGAATTCATCAAGCATATTGTTAGTAAAATGAACTTGGGACTTCCCTGTTGCAAACCCAGTTTTATGATTTTCTGACTCTAAATGAACTAAGAGAAAACCAGAAATGTTTTCAATTTTACAGTATAAACCTTTTCTCCCTAGCCTTATGCAGCTTTGAATCTCTGAAATAAACTGCATGTAAATAGCTATTGGACTGGCTTCCATATTGAAAATTGATCCCATTCCTTCTCCAAATATGCCAATAGCAAGACCACCAGTTCCTGGAAATCATTAAGTAGAGTAGATAAGATATGCAGCTGGTTCAATTACAGAGATGGATATTTGAAACATTTCCGCAGAAAGTTCAAAGCTCACATACTGAAGAACTGTCACACACAAAAAAACCCCAGTGACAAGGCAGGAAAAATCAGGATACAAGAGAAATAAGGAGAATTTGCACCAAAGTACATTATATTGTGGTACAAAAGAAATAAATCATATGTGTATGAAAATCATAAGCTTTAAGCTTTGGAGAGGGTTGTGCAATTGACAATCAAATGGAGCTTAAAGGAAATTACGAGGTTTTACACTAAAGTCCTGAAATAAAGAAAGTAATATTTTACAGCAAAAAATTGCAAATGTCAAGATTAAATCGTAAGACTTTGCACCATTGAGCTACTAGCTAGCTCTATAGCTTCTTCAGGGAAAGACCAACTTTCATGCTCAATAAAACTTAAGAACTTTAGAAATACATTTAGAGACATAAATCATATATTTGTGACTTTACCTCCTTCAATAGCTAATTATGGAAAAAAGAAAAGATTGAATATGTGAACTTCTCAGCAGTCAATCTGTTCTTGTATTAATTTTTAGGCTCATTTTTAATCACTTTTGTTTATTCCAAGGAAATGTTGATAATTTTTCAGCTTACAGAAAGGTGGCTGCTGTAAATGAACAGGGCAGGGGATTTTCTTGTCTGTCTTACCTCTGAAGAATTAATCAACAGTATTGAGATCTTGATTAAAGAAACCTTGGAGCAAACAAACCAAATCAGGTTCAGAAGTGAGAAAACCAGAGCCCAGATTCACAAACCGCTTCCTTTGATCCAAAGCCGGACAGGTGGCAACCCAGATTGAATCAGTAGTTGTGGGAATGATTTGATTCACAAACAGGGTTATAAAATTTTATATGGAAATACCAGTGAAATCGCAAGATCATAGAGCAAAAGACCTTATAAATTACCTGAATGGCTATGAAGCATAAAGGATAAATATTGAGCAATATTGCCCATACTTACTTTACCTACATGGTATGTAGCTCCACATGATATATGTGCTAGCATACTTTTGAACCCAGTATAACAATGAGGTTACATACCTCTTTAATAATTTAAAAAAAATAAACAGCTTGTTCTGATGCATATGAATTCACACAGATGCATTATGTATTCTACTACACAGATAAGGATTTCTGAGCTTGGATGTTTATCCTTCTTTTCTCACACAGTATCAGGTGATCTAATAACATATAAACCCTTTCCTTAGCAGTCTTGCCTCTTCTATTACAGACACGGTCACATATGCACACTCTGGACATCTTCATAAGGAGTTAATTTTGTGAGTCTGGGGGCATTCAAAGAGAGATATAGATTTCTTGAGGGCGACCCTCTGTCAGTACCTGTCAGTACAACACACACAAGACACTCAGTTTACACACAGGATGAAAACAAACACTATTTTTTTTCTCTCTCTTTCTCTTTTATAGATCACTCCACACCTGTACCATATGTAAATGCATATAAGACATACGATAGTAAAATATTTCTAGTCCTGTCTAGCCAGCTGATGCATTGATCTCAGCAGATTCTGAGATATAAACTTCAATTTGGCCCCCAGTCACTTAGTGGACGCTGCCACCAGCAGCTCTGACACCGGGTTATTTGTTGTTGCTGTTTGCTGTCCCTGTTTGCACATTAATCCAGTGACAATTAGGTGTCAGCGAGCGTTGTTTCTGCTTGCTGATAGCCTTGGGCTCTGCGCTTGAAGCCCTAATCAGGAGTGTAAACTCTGCTATATTTCAATTTGGAGAAGCGCTCTTCCGCTAAGAGGCCCCTGGCACTGCGATAAATAAAACGCCTATTTACTCTATTGCCACACTTAGACATCTAATGCACTTACTACCAGCCCCCTAATCATGGCCCACAGTTAAATCCGCCTATAAATCACTCCATTCTCATCCTGCAGATTAGCGAGGCCATTTTCCCCAAACCCTGCAATGAGCACTGTTTCCTTTTCTTGTTAGTCAAAAGCGAGATGATTTTTATTAGGTTAAAGACGAGCTCACAGATGGTAAATCGTGTGGAGGAAAATGAGATGGAGAGTCCTGTGGCCCAGCAGGGGTGGCAGGTGGGATGGGGTGGGCAGAGGCCCCAGTAGGCCCCTCTGGCAGCACAGCATCTTGTGGCACTGGATCTGGACGATGTCTTGCTGCACAGTGTACAAAATGGCAGTGACTCACAGGTGTGACGAATGAGTGTGGCCTCAGCTGGCAGTAGAGTGGGTGGAGAGGAAAAGGGGACTGTGTGAGACCCTCCAGTTTTGTACCCACTGCTGGGCATGTTTGTCCTTAGAGGCCTCTGGATGCTTGCAAAGTGAGCTGGCATGGAGCTAGGTCTGGAGATATACCCACATACCATATGTACGGTCCCACTAGGAGCACTCTGGCTTTATCCTCGCAGCACCGCTACTCAAATACACACCTATGCCTAGTGTTTCACATAAGCATCCTGTAGCTTGGACCTCCTTAAAAACTGGACTCTCTCTCTCAAACCTTCTTTATTTACCTTCAGATAAGCAGCCCTACCTTGTATACAAGCCCTACCTTGTATACAACTGTTTTAGCAGAGCCAGGCATATAGTAACAAATAATATGATAGCTTTTGCATTTTTATTCTCAGTGGCTGGCAAGGAAGATAATCTGGTGCTTTTTTTGGTTTTTGGGTTTTGTTTTAAATAAGTTCATTCATTATTCTCAGACATAATTTCTGTGCATTTATGAGAGTAAGTAATTTCTGTGAACAATTCCCAGTCTTGTTCAGGTAAAGTTTGTTGCATGTATCTGATATTTTAAATTCTACCTGGGTTAATTGATTGTGTAGGTCATGCTTTTTTTCTGTATATCCTTGACTGAAGTAGCACAGTGATGAGATATCATATTTCCTGTACAATAACTGTAATAAATTCAAAATTCATTATCCATAAATATTCTGCAACATTTGCTTAAAATTTTGGCTCAAGCTCCTGCCGGTGGATCCCTATATTAGGAGGGACAAGCACAAAGAGAAGCAAAGCACAGTCTGATGAAAAGTCTTTAAGTGATTCAAAGAAATCATTGGGGGATCTTTTTATTTTTACATCATTAGTCTGTTACCCCTGATATGTGTCAGAATCACGTCTCCTTTCTTGGCAGGGAAGCTTTCACATTACCTACGTAAAAGCTAGCCAGAGGGATGTCAGAGATTTACATCACCACAGAACACAATTTACATCATATGTGAACATGCACCCAGGTGGAACATCGAAGGGAAAACGGCAGCTGTCGTCATGGTGTCACGGGAGGCCCACACCACTGTGGTCTCTGCAAATTGACCCTCTGCCATCAAGTCCCTTCTGCATCCTGACGCTGCTGGGGAAAGCTGCAGCCCCATTTCTTAGCCTCCTCTCCCTACTCCTTACTTTTCAGGCTCTAAATGGGGTGGATTGCAGTGAAGAGCTCCCTGTAATCTCTGTTTAAGCGTTTCCATATGACAACTACTTTGGATCCCTAAAGCCTGATGAAAAGGCCAGAAGCCCTGGCTCTGCTGGGGAAGTCTCCCTGGGGAAACATATGTAAACAAAGCCCTGCTCTGTAGCCTTTTGCACCTCACTCTTTTTTCCTATTCTTGCTTGGATCTCAGGTGGAATTAAAGGGATTAAAGCTGAGCGTAAATGAGGCGAGTGTGTAAAATGACTCCTTTCTGAACCAAACGGCATGTTCCGTGCTGAGGAAATGAGATGCCCATTTAAATCTCATCCATCCACCGCCTGTGGCCACCACCATGTACCTGCCTACTTAGCCCAAGGGTTAATTAATTGAGGCTTCAATGCACTATTGCAAGAGCATTATTGCATTTGATACTCTACATCTGTGATTTAAAACTCTTTCAGTCCCTTGTCAGCAAGGGAGGGTTTTAACTAGGAAATTAGCATTCAGATAAGGGTACGCTCTATTTGCTTCTGAAAGGAAGGAAATATTAAGGATGCTGGTGCACAAACCAAGCTGTAATATCCTGTCCCATCCTAGAAAAGGCTCTTGGGCCCTGCTTCCCAAGAGGACACTCTGTACAAGGGGAATGGGACATAAAAAAAAGGAATTACAATCTTCAGTGGCAATGCCATATAGCAGAAAACATAACTGAATATGGGTTTTTTTCAGAGACTTTTTTTTATTCTGTGATAATTACAAGTTCCCTGTCTTGACACCTAGCTCATTTTAAATACCCCATCAGCTAGCCAGGTCATTTCCATACTATATTTCAGGCTTCTCATGGAGTTCAAATATTAGTATTACTCCCCATCTAGTTATGATGATGTTAATAATCACTTTTATTTTCTCTAGATAAGCAGAAAAATAACCATTCCTTACAGTCACATAATGTCCTTGCATTACACTCAATGGCAGGTGTGCGTAATTTCCAACCACTGAAATGAAACACACATTTTCCAGCAATAAAACACAATAGTTTGGGATATGAAGTGACAAAGGAAGTATCCAACTGAAACAGCAGGAAGAGTTAAACATAGAAGGAATGTAAATTCCCCAACCTTGACTCTAGCTACCAAACCTCGAAACTGTGAGAAAAGTGGAAGCCACGAGTGAGGAAAGTGGAAGCCATGCATGAGCTATGTTGATTCACACAGTGGGTCACCTTGCTGTGAACCTCTCCGTGTAAGAGGGCTGCTTAGCTCACATGGAGCTTCTCTCCTGTCTGCCTTGAAAAGGGCCACTTGCATGAGAAGGGAATTTCAGAATTTTGTCCCAGTGGGTTTTATCTAGAAGCAGAACAGAATTGCCACCTCACCAGTCCAGAGCTAAAAGCCTAGGACCAGTTTTGGCCAAGGGAGAGGTCTGCAATGGGATAGGCGACCACCTACTCCAGGAGATGGTCTGCAAGGCACGCGCCCTAGGGCATCAGTGCAGCTGCACGTGGTTTGGTCCATCTGCACTGTCTGTTACTGGAGCAGGGCCACTCTGGGATGAAATGTAGCCTCCACATGTCCAAGTACAGCAACAGTTGCATGGCCACCTGAAACAGGAAGTGCAGATTAACTTGTCCAGTTGAAACTACAAAGGGAATTTAGGAAGACAGAATGCAATCAGCCAGGACGCTGAGGTTAACACAGTTAATCTTGTGGAAAGTGCAATGGGACCTTTAATAATCGCAACTGGTCAAGGCCTCAGTTTTACGTCTGGTCCCAAAGATGGCACTTCCCAGTGGCCAGAGGAAGGGAACAGTGCCACCTGCCTACTGCAGCACCGGCACCTCTCCAACGCCCCAGCTCACCTGGAAGGTGTCACCACCGTCCTGGATCTCCCGAAAATTGAAGCGCTGTTTTTCTCCCTTGTTTTCATTTATAGATGGTTTGTTCTTCCTCAGGACCCTTCCTATCTGTTAGTTATAGCACCTGACCTTGGCAAGCAGAATTGTTATTCTGGGGGATGACCAAAGACTGTCTCCCAGGGCTAATCTGTTATCCCTTCAGGTATGGGGAAAAAGTGCAAATGGCACTCTTTTTGACTGAGTCACACCATGTTTGTTCAAGCTTCTTGACAGACAGCTCCCGAGTACTGTGCAGGGCTAATTGTCATTGGCTTAAGAAACTTGTTAGATGTTTGCACAGAGGTTTTTTTATTATTTTAACTATTAATCTTTGAACTACAGAGCTTAATACGGCACTACTGACTCCACTGTGGTATTTTAACAATGCATAGATTTAGCTATATGCGGTTCAGGTCTATGAACAATGACCCAGGACTTTATTTAACAGGAGGCAATCTATCCACTGTAAATCAAATATCTCTAAGCCAGCCTCAGAACAGTGGCAGGCATAAATCAATGTGTTGTCAAGTAGGCCATATCTAGCCTTAAAGACGTATATCGGTTCTATATCTGTTCTATATCTTTCTTTGGTCCATGGGGCATTTATACTGTTTTACTGCAAGGAGCACTTCATGAGCCAAAATCCCTTAGAGTAATCACTGTGTTCCTGGAACAGCTCCACAGATCAGGACTACTTTTTAAGCTTTGTAAATATACGTATATTTTCTGATACCCACTGGTCATCAGCAGCAGTGCAGAGGGTACTGCATAAGACTTAAAGCCGACAGGAGCATTGCATATCCACTCCCCTCAGATGTCAAGAAGATACTGACGCCTCTGTGTGCATCGCACATTTATCATAGAGATTAAGAAGAAGACATCGTGGCTGAAAAACAAAGGTGTGATTTAAAATAAGGAGGAGCTAAGGTCTTGTCCCACAAGGGCTTAAATACATTCTCAATTCCAACTGAAAAAAAGAGAAAAATTAAGGAAGCTCAACATGCTGTACAATCGGATCCTTAGATAGGGTGCAATTAACAGAGAAGAAACTGATAGAGGTTATCAGATGAAGATTCACATTCTGAGGCTTTATCAAGCATGGGGTGCAGTGAATAGTATCTAATACTCCAGAGATAAAGTGGTTTCATGAGAGCCACACCCCCAAAGTTGCCTTTTTAGAAAGTGTAATAGGACTTTTTCAGTTTCATAAAGTATCTTGATAACTGGAAAGTGCCAGTTAATGGTACAATGTTCCAACTATGAATTTGACAAAGATTAATCTACCCCTTTAGGATCCAAAGAAGCCAATCAAAGGCCTCCCAGTCTTCAATGTTTTACAGTCTCTGTGGGCACAAAGCTCAGCTGAAACTACTGTTCAACATCCTAAACTGTCATCTTCATCTTCTTCTAGCATAAAAATACATATTTTTCCCCATAATAAAGATTTTTTATAATAGCAATAAAGTAACTCTAGAGAACATGGTTGTCTTGAGATAGCTTAACTGTGTGTGGTTCCTCATAACGCCCTGGGGACCCAGCAACCTCATAATAATCTCTTCTTTACCATGCCTTGCTTAATTAAGGAGTGAAGTCAAAAGGTCAATGCAGGATAAAAATGTAAATCTCAAAGTTTTCATCTGGACACTAATTCCATATTATAAACCGTATATAGTGTGGTCTTCACAAAGCTCAGTACATTAGGAGACAGGAAGTGGAATATGCCTTATGTGCTCAAAATTTTAGTGGCTTAGCAAGATAATAAATAAAATGTTTATCTCCTTTTCCAGAAAATTATGTCTTTCTCCTCCAAAGGATGATTACTAAGTTACTAATTTATTCACTACCTACGGGGTTCTCTTTAGCCTCATTCTTCACTTTTATATCTATGATATATGTGATACATACAATAGTTTTAGGGTATTTGTGTGGATGTAACATTTCACTTATTTTTGTCTATATATACTGAATATTGTGCATGCTACTCCAGAGATATAGACAATATGGTATTACAGTCTTCTCATTGTTATTCCAGGTCTTGAGTGAAAGCAAACATAATTTTAATTCCAAAACTTACAACTACATTGGAATATTGATGTGATAATGGGCAACACATTTTGGCAGCTGTTTATCTTGTTGGTTCGTCAACCATTTTCTTTCTGACTGTTGCCTGACATTAAAAATACACCGTCGTTCAATCTATACATATCTCAGACACAGTTAGATACGTATATAAACTGAAGTCTCAGACCCTAAGCTGTTTTTATTGTAAGCAACAGTTGCAGAAAACAGTTGCAGAACAATAAATGTTTATTTAGCTTTGCGTAATGAAGTATTTAGATTTCATTCATGGCTTCAATAATCAATCTAATGGTGTGATTCTGTCAGGGAGCCAATTATGTGTCTTTCCACCCCTCTGATTCTAGTTTGATCAGTTGATCTGGATTTAGATCAGATGAATGATATAAAAAATAAAAGGGTTTTTCCCCTCAGTAGAAAAGAGGCTGTTAATGTCCCTCCTCTTTTAGAACAGCAATGTTACTCTAACAAAGCTTATTTACTCCTGCAACCTGTGTACATGCTGTTTTGGCTGGATATTCAATTGTGAAATACTTGTCATTTTTATTTTTCTATGGAATCATTGCTGCCAGTGACACACTTAGGAATCTGTACTAGGACAGAGAAGAATTTTCATTAGGTAGTGTATTGAAGTATGTACAACTGCAGCTATTTCACAAGTTGGCTCTAAAATAAGAGAATGCACTTTCCCTTTTGGTTCTGTTCCCTCTTAAAGACTAAACAGATACTTTTACAATTTTTATATAAGTTTTCCTGACAGTCAAAGCTAGGTGAACGTAGCACCCTGGCTGGATGTTTATAAGCATGTTTTGTGTATTATTCAGATACATGACTTCTCTAAAGGTCCCTTCCAACCCTACCGTTCTATAATTCTATGAATGCTTTGCTTAACAAGTGGTGGTAGAGACGTTTGTACATCACTTGTACAATCAGTCAAAATCAATCAGGAGACTAAAGGGACAGAAAAATTATTTTTATTTACCTGTTATTAAATCTTCCTTTCCTGTTTGGCTTGTGATAGATTATCTACTGGACACCCCAGGGTTGGAATATTTGCCTTAGTGTTGATTTCATTGTGCAAATTACTAAAGCTCCATAAAGTTCAGTGCAACTCCCTGCTCTATGGGGTGCTGCCGAGATACCTAGAAGGACTTTATGGGTTATGAGGTTATCAGATGTGTTAACGTGAGTACAATTTAAATTGAGCTCCTAATCAGAAGAGCTCCTAATCAGAAGAGTTCCTAATTTAAAGTAGATTTAACACATTCTAGCATTGTCAAATCCATCCGTTTGAGATACAAACCTTAAACTAAGCAATGAAAAATATGCCTGTGAGCATCAGAATGTGCAGTTGAAGAATCTGTTCCCCAAATGTTAGCTGCGTTGCCATTGCCAGCGTGAAATTTCCTTCAAAATTTTTAGGTCCTTCATGATCAAATTCCTATTTGTGTTCACAAGCTGAGCAGTCTGCAATCACATAAGCACCCTCAACAGACCTCAGCTCCAAACTGAAGGAGGCAACAGTGAGATTGACCACCTCAGCTCCATGCTCATTCAGTCTCTTCTCTAAAGTGCTAAGCAGTGTGATAATTGTTTCTTATAGAGTGGACAATAGCTCCACTGGAAACTGAAATTATACTTCAAATCGTTTGGGAGAGGCCATCAAACCTCTAATAGCTGTGGGTAGCAAGAGAAGGCTACCAGTTTCCTGCTAGATGTTGGGAATTCCCCGGAATCCTCGGAGCTCTTGATTTAAGTCACGGAAGACTTCAACTGTAAAACTGAGAAGTTTTAAAACTGTAAATCCTATATCCTCTGTTCTTCTGGTTGTGTGTCCTGATGAGCTGACAAGCAGAAATTTTCTAGGAATACTAGGAAGAGGTTAAGAAAGATATCAATAATTAAAGCAAACAGATAGAAGACAGCTGGAAGAAGAATTCCTTCTGTTCCCGAGGCAGTGAAAGGCAATAATGGTGATGTAAAAATAAAACCTCTAAAAATTTATACAAAAAACCCCAAGCTACTTCAAACACACATCCACATTCATTTCTTGAGAGAATCTTTAAAAATGGTGTGAACATCCCCCTGGATTTCAGCTCAGGGCAAACTGTTCAGAAGTGGACAAAATATTAGCCCCCAAAATTATTTTGCTGTCATTTTGTACTCATCTCCCATTTTAGGAAGACCAAAATCAACCAATAAAATTGTAAAGCAAAGTGGAAACAAATGAAAGAAAATCCCACACCAACATCAATGTCTCTCCTCCAGGACTTTGTTTTCAGGTGTTAGAAAACTTATTTCTGTTATGCTTTCTAAGCAGATCAAAATGTAACAGAGAAATCACACTACAGACTGCTCCTTGTGCATCTTTGCTTACCTATCAAGAAGACCTGAAGCTTTAGGACTTGCTAGTTTGGTGCTAACAGGCTAATGACAGCACTTTTTCTAGTGTCACTTTTGTGATGCCTGGTGAGGTTATGTTCCATCTATGCCTTGAGTTTGCAATATTGTCCCTCAAGAAAAGGAAAGCAGAGCAAAACTTGAACTCCAAATAATTCCTAATGATTTGATGCATGTCAAAAAGAGAGAACATGTTGACACAGTTGTATTTGTTCCCACCTTCCTGAGGGATATACCTTTGAAATCAATTACCTCCAAAATCCAAAGCATAAACCCTATCAGATAGTTACTGTACGGTGGCAGGCCATATTCCTAACTCCAGTCAAGTGGCTTATTAAACTTTGTTTCTCAGAAGTTAATTACTCTTAGGTGTGGCTGAGAAATTAGGATTCCAACCGCATTTCATGGGCAGTGGGAACAGTGTCTCTTAGCTAATGAAAATCCTTTTTTGTAATGCAGAGCAAAATAAACAAATAGGTTGCTGATTTGATTTGAAGACCACAGATTTCTTGTGTGAGAATCTGATAGGGAGTTGTATGTTTAGTAGCATATTCATCAGGTACTGGAGATGAATTTGTGTAAAACTTGCTTAAATTTAATCTATGCACTCTGAGGTACCTATATGTTTTAGAACAAAGAGCTGAAAGAAAGTGAAAATATCCTATTAAACATCATTTAAGAACTGCTTTAACATTTGTGAAGTGTAAGGCCTCATTAAAGCCACCATTCCTGGAATCCAGGCAAAACACTTTGCACAATTCAATTGTTGTTTCTACAACTAATTATTTTTATTTTCTAATAAATGCCCTGTGCCATGAGCAAAGAGCAGATTTTTTTCCCCCTTTCATTTAGCACAGCTTCAAATGCTTACAATAAAGGTGAGTGCATTTTACTGCTCTTTGGCTTCAGCTAATTTTGTTCTCTAACAAAATCAATTAGACTGGTGTAGTCTCAATTTCCCCCCCTCATTTCCAGCTGCTGATCTTGAATCTCTCTCAAAAGTACTTTCTCCCTTAGTCACAATATTTTTTTTATGTCACAATAAATAGATTGTTGTTTGATTTAAATAGAAGAGATGAGAAAGCAACCAAACAGGCAGCTTCAGAACAAAAACTGGTACATGAAGAGACACTTCAAGCCTTTGCTTTTCTACTGATGAGGCATTCCCTATTTATGAAAAATAAATTAATTCCCTGCTTATGTTTGCTGTTTTCCTAGTATATGTATTTTCGCCATTAATTAATGGAGAGATGAGAGACTGCAGGACAACAAGCCCTGAGGAATATGAATGGATGCTTGGGCTGACTGAATAGCTTTTCTCCTTCAAGCATTGTTTTAGGTGGTGGCTGCATGAAGGAAAAGATTCTCTGTCTTTGTGAAGCATCGTAAGCAGCCACTAGAGACCTCGCCATGCATCTGAATAAAGGGTACGGATCTTACCAACATGCACATCATTAGCAGAGCAGATAATGTTCTGCAAGGAAAAAGATAACAAATTATCTTTTTACCTAAACGAAAGAAAAATGTTTATGGAGACTGTGGAAGAGAGGCAAGTTCTTTCTAGCTGTCCAGCTCCAATAAACATTTACTGAAAAACTTATGTTTGACAACTGGTCTGGGTTATGAACCATCTTGAAAGACCTCCACTGTAGGGCTTTTGTTTGGTTTAGATGTTCATTTCCTATTGAAAATAGGTGGTGAGACCTTATCTATCAGTGGAAAGGGTCAGAGAGAGAACAACTAGCTTTTTACCATCCATGTACACAGTGTGTGCTAGTTACTTGTTACAGTATTAAACTCTATTTATGGTAGATGCCAAGCAAATGTCATCCCTCTGTTTGGTAAGGATATGGCTAAAAGAAGTAAGAAGCTACAACTTCTTCATATTTTATGAGTGCAACAACTGGAGAAGGGAAAATCCTCCATCCTGCTATGCTTCACATTCTCCGAGCTAAAAATATTTCAGGCTTTGAACAGCATTCCACATGACGAGGCCTAAACCACAGTTGAGACTTTTAGTACAGACAGCAGTATGTCTAAAGATCTAACATTAATAACGATAAGAACAGATTTGAGCAGTAGAACAAAGGGGATTGCAAAAGCTGCCAGAGAAAGTTCCTTACAAATGTGAGGCTTCTTTGATCCACACAAGCTTCTCACAGAGCTATGTAATAAAGCTAAGTCATGTGAATTTGTAGTTAAAAGATGAACCAATTAGAGCCTGAATAATTTGTGATATAACTGATAACAGGTCACAGCAAGGTTATTGCAGGAAATGGACTTGACTTTGCAAAGAACATTGGATATTTGCAGGGCTAGTGAAAACTGCTTCTCAAATTAAAGTGTTAGTAAGCAGTGAAAGAACAGAAGTGCATCTCATTAAAAATAAATACCAGGGCATACAGTCAGAAGACTAGATCACAGAAAATAGCCAGTGAAAGAAAAACTATATAATGAGTGCAATATTACATGTATGATCTGAAAGAAACCGTAAGTTTAGTTTGCATTCAACTGTGGACATTTCTTAAACTACAGAAGATGTTTTCATGTGCCTTTAGTATTTAAATAATGCAAAAGAAGAATCAAAATGAGGCTAAAATTGTGGCTCTGTTATTCACAGAATGGTCAAAACTGTCAATGATATGAGACAGAAAGTCATACTAAATCATCTGCAGCACAACAAGCACAATCTCCTCTGATGGGCTTCCCCTAACAAGACAAAAAGTTTATGTGATTTTCTTTTCTTTTTTTCTTTTCTTTTCTTTTCTTTTCTTTTCTTTTCTTTTCTTTTCTTTTCTTTTCTTTTCTTTTCTTTTCTTTTCTTTTCTTTTCTTTTCTTTTCTTTTCTTTTCTTTTCTTTTCTTTTCTTTTCTTTTCTTTTCTTTTCTTTTCCTCTCCTCTCCTCTCCTCTCCTCTCCTCTCCTCTCCTCTCCTCTCCTCTCCTCTCCTCTCCTCTCCTCTCCTCTCCTCTCCTCTCCTCTCCTCTCCTCTCCTCTCCTCTCCTCTCCTCTCCAAATGCTCCAAAACCTATATAGAGGAAGTGATGTGAGGGTCAAAATTTTCCTAGTCCCAAATCATGTCTCCGGATGCATCTGCCATCAGAAATAAACATCCATAAAAAACGACGTCCCCCTTCTCATGGAACCAATCTTCCTCACACATGAAGTAAAACCCCTACCACACTTCTACGTGGCTGTACATTTTACAAACAGTTCAGCACACAAACCCTGCTGCCTGTGAGATGACACAAAGGAAGTATAATGTGAAAGGACCCGGCATCACATGCAAAAGGTATGATAATTTTTATTTAAAAATCTACACAAGCACTATCAAAAGCTGCAAGAGACATATATATTCAAATATATAAAAAATATGCTGTAATTACAAACGGAGAATCCTTCCTTTCCCACAGCTAGAGCTGTGTCATAAGAAATATAGAGGAGCTATAAGTATACTGCAGACATCTAAATAACATATTATTTTTCAGTTAAAAATAAAAAGTAGTGAAGACATTTAATTTCTAACATAGATTTGGACACTTTGAAAATTTACCTCATACTTTGGAACCATTGGTACTAGAGCTGCTTATTCTTTTTGCCACGTTTAGGTGCTTTGTCACCATGATATCACCTTGGTCTGTTTGGCTCTACCACACCTGTACTAGCATGAATGTAGTCAAAGTAACAGTTATTTCACATGAAAGAAAGCAAAGAAACCATATGAATCTAAAAGGGTTGTACAGGACAAAAAGCAAAATCTATTTAGTCAAACTGTATTGGGTTTATGTGGTAAGGTTTTGGTGGTGCAAGGGCTACAGGGGTGGTTTCTGTGAGAAGCTGCAAGAAGCTTCCCCCATGTCCAATAGAGCCAATGCCACCTGGCTCCAAGATGGATTTGCCACTGGCCAAGGCCGAGTCCATCAGTAACGGTCGTAGCACCTTTGTGATAACGTGTTCAATACAGGACAAAAACTGCTGCACAACAGCAGCTGGGAGAGAGAAGTAGGAACACGTGAGAGCAACAACTCTGCATAAAAGGTCAGTGAAGGAGAGGAAGGAGTTGCTGTACGCACGACTTTGATCAAGTCACACAGGAACACGTCTAGGTGGGTTTGAAAGCCTCCAGAGAAGGAGACTTCACACCCTTTGTCCTGTCACTGGATACAACAGAAAAAAGTAATGCCCCAACCTCCTGACATCCATCGTTTAGATATTTTTGAAATACTAATGAGATCCCTCCTCAGTTTCCTCTTCTCTAAACAGCCCCAGTTCCCATAGCCTTTCCTCATAAGGAAGATGCTCCAATCCCTTGATCATCTTGGTGGCCCTGCGATGGGCTCTCTGTGCCTCTTGAGCTGGACTCCAGATGAGGCCTCGATGTTATCAACACTGTTTTTAAAACGAATCCTAAACCTAGCTCCATACCAGTTACTGTGAAAAAGAATTAACTCTAACCCAGTCAAAAACAGCACAGCATTCCATGGAGGAGTCCATGCGAAAACAAGCTGATGTGCCCAAAGGAGGTTGTCACCCAATGGAGAGTTGGTGCTGGAGCAGGTTTAGTGGAAGGACTTGTGACTCTGTGGGATACCTACACTGGAGAAGCCAGTTCCTGGAGCCCTGCATCCCATGGAAAGGACTGAAGGTGGAGCATTTCATGCAGCACAGGAGAAGAAAGGACTGACAGTTGAGAATTTCATGGAGGACTCGTCTCCTTTATGAGGAACCCTATGCTGGAACAGAGGAAGAGAGTGAGGAGGAAGAAGCACCACAGATGTGTCATGAATTGACCACAACCCCTATTCCACATCTACCTGCACTTCTCAGGAGAGAGGAGGTAGAAGCTGGGCCTGGTAAGAAGGGAAGCATTGGGGTAAAGTGTTTTTAAGACTTGTATTTCTTTGTCATTATCCTACTCTGATTTGATCAGTAATAAATTAAACTAACTTCCCCAAGCTCAGTCTGTTTTGCCTCTCATGGTAATTGCTGAGTGATCTCTCCCTATCTTTATCTCAACCCATGAGCCTTTTATTCTATTTTCTCTCCCCTGTCCACCTGCAAAGGGGAGTGATGGCACAGCTTTGGTGGGCACCTATCACCTGGCACCAGCTATCACCTGGCACACCAACTGTGTCTGAAAAGCACCAAATGGGAAGCACCATAAAGCAACTTTCACATCAAACCATGTGCAGAGATGAAAAGGACATATTTTCAATAAAACGGCTGTGCGGTCCCCTTAGGAGGTTAACCCAGATACCTCAGCACCCTACCAGCTACATCAGTGTTCTCTATTGTTTTATGTCAGATACTGGGAAGCACCACATTTCCAATGAGAAGACTGCTGAAAGCATTGTGCTGGCAGCAGCTTTTTGCTTTCCCTTGTGCTTTACAACTCAGTCAGAGAAGTTGTCTTCAGAAGCAGTGCAATGAACTGAGACTTACTTGCAAACTCTTCTTACAGCTATTAGAAGTCCAGAATGAAAAAAGGGTAAGAGAAGATGGGTGAATGTACTCCACATATTATGAAAATTGAAGGCAAGCATGAAGTCTTGAAGAAAAAGATGCAATAAAAAGCAACAGTTTTAAAGGGACACAAAAAACTCAGCCACAAGCTTCTGCCCGGTTGAAAGAAGCATTTTGAAAAAGCCAACATAAAAGTTAATGTCTGTACGACTCTCAAAAAAGAACAAGTTTTTACTTATTGTTTACTTCAAACATATAAAATCTGGTGCTTGGTAAACAAATTGCACCTATTTGAAAGTAAAGATATACAGAAAAGCAGTAAAAGTGAGTGTAAAGCTATAAAAAACTGCTTTGCCAATAGGGCTTGCAAAAGGATAGAGATGTTGCCAAGAGAGATACTGGGGGAATGTAGCAACAGTGAAGTTTGTGTTTGGAAAATCAGTAGCAGAGATCATGTTGTTTTGCTGCTTAATTGTTTGTTACAAAGCTTTTGTATCTCCTAAGAATGATATCGTTGTGGGCAACAAAACAGGTAGTTATTGTGCTATACAGAGTCACCACAGAATATCTTTGTTCCTCTGAAAAGGCAGGAGAACTTAGTGGAATAAAAGTCAGTAGCTGATAGCTACTACTTAGTAGCAACTATCCAAGAACTGGAAAGTAGGTAATCTTAATTAAAAATATGTGCAACTCCACATCTTCATAATTGTGTGTTTGAGCACTTCAAAGACCAGAAAAACAGGTAGAAACTTGGCCAGAAGACAGGAGCACGGGAAAGAGCAAAGAAGAATGCAACTGAACAAAAACAGTTTTTGTTCCTTTGTGGCATTGTCCAAGTACATAAAGCTAACCAAGTAGTATGTAGGATGAAAAGTCAACTAGATTTTAAATATTCTTTACACATGCACAGGGAAAAAAAAAAAAAACCTCCAAAAAAAACCTGGAAACCACCTCATCTGTGTCCTAAGGCTGGATCTATTGTAGTGTATGTCATTGATGAAAGATTTTTTGCTGGACTTGTAATGATTTCTAGTTTGGATTGCAGCCTCTCCACCCACAGCTCTGTGGCTGCACTGTCCCTAGTGTTAGATAGCTTTCTTGTGCCTAAGCTGAGCCTTTCTACATTACTTCCTATCCAAAGGGAGTGTGGGGAACAAGCTACTCTTTCAACTTCCTAAGAGTCTTTTAGGTATTGTAGAAACAGTTTGCTTGTTAAGTGTCTTGTAATATCCTTCATGTAGAAGTGATACAGCCTCTGCGTTAAAAAGGTGGACCTTTGTGATGCCATACATAGAGGAAAAGTGGGATCTAGCCTGGAGAGTAGAGCACGAGAAGCCTGGTAAGTCAAAATACTGCAGGCTGACTGTGAAACTGTCCTCTTGCTCATGGTGCACTGTTGTATGTGCTGTACGTGTTTGCAGTCAGATCTGCACCCTAGATGACAAATCCAGAACTGTTCTTTGGCTGTCATCCACAAAATTTTCAAATTGCATAGCGAAAGAGAAAATCTACCCTTGACTGGCTCAGCCCTAAAGAAAATAATTTATTGTCTTCTCATCTCCACTGAATTAATGTAAGGAATAAGCAGTAAAGCACAATATAGAATGACCACAATCTCACCTCAAGTGGTAAAATCTGCTCAATATAATGACATTCTTGACCAAGCTTGCAGTCAGACAACTTTCCCTACCTGCAAGCCTTCAGGTACAGAGAGATGCAGACTTTCCATTTGTCTCAGCTTTTAAGGTGTCCAGCTGAAGATGGCCTAGGTATTTTCTTCTCAGAAGACTATTAATTGAACTGAGAAAATCAGGACCTGTCTATATTTTCCAGTAACATGCAAAGCATTTAAAATTACTCATTGCTTCTGAAAATGTACCTCATAAACCTTTTCTGCATAAATGTCTGTTCTCTATTTGTCATTTTTTCCTCCCGATGCCACATTAGATGTGTATCTGTCACACATCCAAAATTACTTTTAAAAGGATGGGGGCATAGCTGCAGAATGGCAGCCAGTCCCTCTAGATTAGGATTTGATGGTTTTCTTAATTTCTCCTTGTTGTCCCTGATACATACATTGTGCAAGACACTGTTGCAGGAAAGATGTCACATGAGATACTCCTACACAGATATCAAAGATGATGACATTTTGGTTTCTAGAACACGTCTCCATATAGCAGTTTTGAAAACTTTCCACCTTTTCTGGGTGAGCCACTTGTCCCTTACTTTGATTTGGGTGTTGCTTGTGACTGTGACCCAGAAAGAGGGTACTTGGCTTGCCAAAACACCACAGTTGGCTTTAATCAGCATATTCTTACAGACATTTCCAGATGTATTCTGGTGAAGGAAAGACCAGCCCTTGGTTGCTTACCAATGGAAACAGTAGAAAGACTTTTTTTTTTTTTCTTTAATTTACACTGAAAGCAGCTTGGTAAAATGTAGTTTCTGTGATTTATTATTAAACTGTGAAGAAATTATTAATCATTCCAAACATGAGAAATGACTCATGGGTTTCTTGTCTTGGTCTCACTCAACTTCAACTGCCCTCTTTGAGTTAATCCCCATAGACAATTATAATTTATATTACAGCAACACCTAGAGGCTCCTACTGAAATTAGAGTGCTACTGCACAAAGTACCGTGCACACCCACAGAAAGCCACCGTTCTGCCTTATATCCCGTAGTCCAAACTGGTCAGCAAAAGAAAGATGAGCAAAGGAGGCTGTAGGAGCCAAGGCAAGAGGATGCACCTGCGCTCACACAGGTCATAGTGTTGGGATGCATCTTTCATATTTAAATATGAACCTAGCTATTTCACCATGGCTGGTGAAATGTTCTTGGAGATCATAACCAAAACCAAATGGACATCTCTGCTGCACAGTGCTGGGAGCCAAGCTGCAGCAAAAAAAAGTGCTGGGGCAGTCCTTATAGTCACCAGTGTAAGAAAGCACCTACTAGGACAAACACACTCCAAGACCCAATGCTATCACATCCCAGGAGGGATTTGAATCCAGAGTATTGGTTGGAAGGAGTTTGAGGAAGGACAGTGGTTTGGCAGTTGTTTTTCTTACCAAGATGCCATGCAACTACTCTGCTTTTGCTGTTTAGTCCTATGGTAGCTGTTTTGGAACTGACCAATGGAAAATCTCTGGGCTTGCTTTCTCCCAAGCTGCTTGAGATTAGAGAGGGCTAACAAAATGTAACAAGGATTGGAAATCGCCCAGCAGTGTTCATTCATTGATGGCTCCAGCCTTTATTAGCAGAGAGAGCACCAGATCTGAGGCTAAATCACTGGTTGGAGAGAACACGAGCAGACAAAAGGCAAGGGGTACCATATTTGATTTGCAAGTTGGATGTGTAAAGAGAACGATTTGGAGATACTGCAAAGAGCAAACTGATCCTGGTGGTAGTGTCAATAGCCTCCCCTGTGAGCACTAATTATATTATTACAAAAACAGACTAACACGAAACTAAAGCACAGAAACATACATTTAAGATCTGGCCAGATGCCAGAGTACTCAAGACACATTTTTCATACCATCTGATTTATGATACCATTTTATTTGTTTTGCTGGAGTCCTCAGGAGCACTAACCATCAAACTGCATCCTGCCACAGTCCATGCCAGGAAAATGCAGAAGGCCAACACACCACCCATGCCCAAAAAGCTCACAGAGCATGTGCAAGTTCAGAGGTGTACAAGGCAGCCTACGGCAGTGTAGCGCAGTGGGCTGGGCATTCATCTCCAGGTACCCATGGTCCAGCCATTGTCAAGGCAGAAGAGAATTTTGAGAGTTTTGAGGGAGAACAGTGAGACTTTACCGATGTTCCCAGTGAGATTGTCATTAGGGAAGAACATAGATTTTTCAGTTATTTCCCCTTCTACCAGCAGTCCTCTTACTCCATACCTACCATGTGAAATGTTCCAAAACAAGTATATTGCAATCCATTATAAAGAAACAGGTCACCCAGACAAGCATCAACGGTTGCTTGGGAGCAAATGAGAACATTACAAACAATACATCAGTTCCTTGCTTGATGCTTCAAGTTTAAATAATAGCACCCTTCATTTCCTGGGCTGCAAATAGCAAGTATTTGCTAATGATAGCTTAGGAATTCACAAAACAAGGTGGACGGGGAGAAGCCCCACTTTATTTTCTGCAGATCAGATGATGCCAAAGAACACATTTGTGCATGTGAGGGGAATGGAGGATGGGTGGGGGTGGGGGGGCAGGGGGCCAGACCCACATGGAGGGGATTTATATGCAATGGGAATAAATTGTGAAAATGTGTAAGTGGAGCTGCAAAAGGAAATCTGCAGCCGCCTGAGCCAGGCAGTTGAATGGCAGAGAGGATGGAGGCTATTTGAATACTGATGTGGCCCTCACTTTCTTCCATTTCCATTAATGACATGCTCATCAAGGGCAAACAATGGGACCGGCTGCCTGCGCCTGTCACACTGTGTGGGTGCTGGGAATGCCAGGCTGTCATCCTGGGGCTGCATTTAGAGACCTGCACGCTAATAAGAAGTGCTCTGTGCCGTCAATGCAGACAGGTGCTTCCGAGGCTGGGACATGCTCCATTCCCTTCCCCTGAAACCCTCCTCTCCCGTCCCCCTGACAGACACCATGAAATGCACAAATTAACAGCCCCATCATGTTGGTCTGCTGCTGCCTGCGGTGAAAGCAGAAAATCAAGTTGTCACCCAGGGTGCAGTGATAAAGCCACAGCCTCATTTCTCTGTTGGTGCCCTATAATAGCAAATGCCAGACAGCTGGATGGATTGGGAGGTTTTAGATTAAGGTCCTGATGCACTTTGGCCACTGAATTAGCAGTTGCTGTTTTCATGCAGATTAGTTGCATGCAAAGCAAACATCTGGAGAAAGCAAAGGCTCCAAGGTCAGATATTCAATGCTTCTTTCCTCTAATGAACCAGAAATAACAGAAATTATACAGTGAGTTTGAAAAAAACCTCTTACGCCCCCAGCAATGAGAAAGAAAAACCCTCCTGGACTTGCCTTCCAGGAAATTGCACAAGACTCTGTTTACAAGCATTTGCCCATGGTCAAACTGAACAAGACTGTCAAAGCAAGACAAGCTCGTAATTTTACAACAAAGGTAGCTGGAGGAAAGTCACAGCAAGTCTTTCTGGGAAGGCAAAGAGGAGGGTGAACTCTCCAAAGGCACTTTTGTTTTCATAGTGTAACATACCTCCTTCACAGCGGGCTATTCCCACAGCCACCCAACTCCTGCTGCTTTTAGAGGGTTTAGCTGTTTTCAGAGGTGAGTAGCTCAGCCACAGGTGAGAAATGATGCCCAGAGATCACAATCCAAAGTGAGGCCAAAGCCACCCTTAAATTGTGGTACCTGGGCTTATGAATGAAAAACAAGGCCACAATGGAACCGAAGAGCATCATTGATAAAAAGGTGGCGGTGATAGAAACTGACCACACAGATGTTTGCCCCACAGCCGCATCCGTGATAAGAAATGGAGAGGCCTGAGCCCTTCAGACTTCAAGGAGTTTAATGACATAATGGCCAGAGAACTTCAACATAAAACAGGAAGAGCAACTAACGAAACTTACAACATAAAACCCCCCTCCTGTCATTTTTATAGTAATAGTAAAACACTTTATTGAATTTATGAGCTACATAATGACTATGAAGAATGTAACTTGAATTAGAACCAACTCAGAAGTATAATATCAACTATAAACCCTTTTCTATTACCCCATCCCTTTATCACCATCCTACTCTGCTCTTTTTAAACCAAGGAATATTGCCTACTTCAGAATTTAGTCTGAGATCCATCTCCTCACTTTTCAGTAAATCAGGCAAACCCCAAATGTCTGCAATAGACACAGGGCCAAAAAATCAAGGCATGTCTCGGGAGCAGATTTTACAGCTACAGTTAAGAAACAATTGAAAAAACCAAAAAGGCAAACAGCACTTCTGTGGATGTTGCACCTGGGAAGGCACGAGGAAATATCGAGAGGGTTTTGATTGTGAAGTTGTGTAGCAAGGCACAGTGCAGTGTTATTACATGGTTCAGACCCCCAAACGCAAGTCATCGGAGCAGACTTCCAAAACAAAAGCACAATCTCATGACACACCCTTGCAGAGGTGAGAAGTCCATTTAGGAGCAGACTCATTACCAGGACTTCGGAGCACCCTCACTGGAGCTCTTTTGGTCCCAGGGTTCTGACATGAGTGATAAAATTTGTGCAAAGACAGAGGATGCATTGAGTGGCTGTTTATAACCAGATCCATTACTTTTGCAGAGGAGTTTGTAAATGAATGATTGTGGGGGAGGGAAATGTACATAACATGGCTAAAGCAGCATGTTTTACTGTGTTTTCTGATTCCATTTTACTCCTTTAGTCTCTTTGGTCCCCCAGGATTTTTCTGAAGGGGCGATAAAATAAAATGGGTGAAACAAAGCCATAAGCCAGTTAAGTCTGAAAGACATGTCATCTCATCTAAAAAGAAGAAATGGACCATTTCCATGCCTAGGGCTGACAGCAACGCCTGAGCTAGCAATAGCACTATTCCATTTGATTTATAGAATAATGGGGTGACAAATGATGACAAAAATAAACTTTTACTGCACTGAACTGCTCCTTTATTTATGAAATTTGGCCAAGTAGTGAAATCTTTTATCTGCAAGTTGTAACATGGAGTGGAAACGAGCGATTATGGTGTGGTAATAGTAATCCAGTGATGGAGGCCGAGTCAGTTGGAAATGGATTGAGGTAAAATAACTACCGCACCATGATAAATGTGAACAGCGCTTTGCTGACAGATGATCTAACAGGTGTTCATAACAACTATATAAGAGGATTTATTTATGACTAGCCACAGCCACAGCACTGTAAATCAACTCCAGCAGCTGCACACCGCTGAAACTAAGTCCCTGATGGAGGAACAGTGCAAGAACCCAAAAGAACACAATTCACTCCAGAATCTTAATCATCAAATAACGTGTTTTTTTAGCAATTACAGCACAGTGCGGAAATCAGAATGACTTTTAATTACGTGAAGCTGAGCCACCAACTAACTTTGTCCAGACCCAGGCATTGGCAGAGGCCCACAGATACAGCTGTCACAAAGCAGTTTCTGTTGGACTCAATGTCAAAGAAGTGTTCAATTTTTAAAAATTTTTTCCCAATAAAAGAAGCTACTTTAGTGCTGTTCTGGCATGGTACTGTGAGGACAAGAACAACAAAAAAGGCTCCTCTCTCTGTCTCACCAGCCTGTACCCTCACTTACTTGTACTGAATCAAAATGTCCAGAGGGTTGTGCTCCAAGGCCTGTCAGTGAAATGATCTGATCACCAAAACCAACTCCAAATCCCATTAAAACACTGCAGCCTCACAGAAATGGTTATGGGATCTTTAAACCTAAATCATCCTGCTGTTTTGCTTTATAGCATAGGTCTGCAAACATTAAAAGACAGACAACTCAGGAAAGAATCAATGGTACTACATGGGATGGATACCTGCTTTTTATCAGAATTGGAATAACCAGTCTAAAAAACCCAACTGAATTGGTAAATCTCTCATTTTTTCTACCTCCTTCACAACTGATGCTTTAGAGCCATACAGAATACCATTTACTTTCCAAACAGGACTCACCAAGTTCTGGTATACTGATGCACATGCAGAGTGCAACTAAATGCCTAAATATCCACAAATTTACAAAATCAGGGCAAACAAAATTAAAATGATGGGAAATAATAAACAATAAATTCTGTGTGTGAAATCCAGTCCGCAATGAGAAGGAATTGTTCCCTACAGTGAGTTACTTCCAAGTACCATTCAGAAGATCTGGAGGTCTGCAGTGCTCCATGGTAGAGCCAGCTGCCCCTTGCAAAGCCACAGCACCCACATGGGTCTGCTCAGCATTGCTGGGAGTGGAGGCTGTCACAACAGTAAGGCCTTGCACCTAGCCAACGGCGTTCAGCCCACACCTCTCCTCCACTTGGGATTTAATTACAAACCTCTGTGAAATCTTCAGCTCTCTCTGGAAGCCATAATCCCATGTCACTCATGCCTCTGCAGCCCAGGAAAGAGGCCTTGCTGCCTTGCCTCCAGCCCGCCTGCCTTCCTGCTTCGCCCAGGTAGGCTGCCTGCTGTCCTGGCTGTGGGAGCAGGCCCAGGGTGGGCACTGGGGTGGCCGCAGGGTGGGCAGGGGCGGCTCCACCTGCCCTGGGAAGCTACAGCTTCCAGGCCTCATCTCGAGGGGCAACTGTAGTCATTGCTACTTGCTGGTATCCCTGGCTGCGCAGCTCTCAAAGCCTTCTGAACATAGACGCATTGGGTACATGCATGGCATGTGGCTGACGCTGGTGCTTGGAGGCAATGAGGAACAGATATTTTGGTCAGATGTGATGTGTTGCAGAAGCAGAAGAACCACCACTGCCTTTCCCAAGGCTCTTGCCCTCCTTATGCCTCCAATGCCTACTCTGCCCTAGCTGCCAGACTGGAGGTGCCACCATGAGCCTGAGCTGGTGAGCATCCCATGGTCCAAGATAAGGCTGAATGTCTGCAGGGCAGCTGGAAACACCAAAGGGCTCCCTTGCTTTTACTAGCCATTTTCCTCACCAACTTCCCATTTTCCATAGCTAGAAGCTGAGTGGCTGGTACAAGTGATGGCTGGTACAACAGGAAGCCTTTCCCAATCTTTCCACTGCATGTCTAGAGTCCACCAGCATTTTTACAGGGTGGGGTGGGGTGAGAAGGATCCAAGCACTCCAACAGCTCTTGCTTTTTCTTGAAGGAGCAGAGTGGCTTGTTTGTTCTTTTTTGTAAGATCAGTCTAAATCCTTCCAATCAAGAGGAAAACCGTGTCTGGATTGAGCCAGAGAGGGGTATGAAGATGTGTGTGGTGCCTCACAATGTATGTGCTCCATTAGATAATGTTATGGGCAGAGCTGCTGCCTCCTTCCCTCTACTCTGAAAGCCATCACTAAGAAGGGTGTGCAAAAGAGGAGGCAGGTCACCAGGAACAGAGTGAGAGCAGATTGAGACCTGAAGAGAGCTGGAAAAGCAGTGACGAACACCAGAAAAACTTACTTCTGCCCTTTCTCTTTTGCTATTTGTATAGGGGGGAAAAGATGTTTAGAACAATGTTACTTGTAAAGATATGTGTATATGCACCAAAATGTACACATCAATTTAAATGGATCAGGATTTGAGGCAGTATAGTCACAGCATGCGCTCAGAGTTACCATTCCCTGAAGAGTAGTTCACCTTCTGAAGCAAAACCAGTTAGCTGTTGGACTGGTAATGGTGGCATTCACCATCTCTTTCTCTTCCAAACAGGTTCAATGGACTGTGCTATATAAACCATGACAAGCATACGAGGTAAGAATAAAATAACATGAACAGAAGCACTGCCTTTATCACGGTTTTGCACAAAGGCTCCTACAATGAAACAACACTGTGCAAACACAGTAAAACCTGATGTCTGCACCACAAAACATTTAATGTAAGTGTTACAAACCCATGCACTTTATGATAAAACAAACAAAAATATGGGGAAGCAAAGGAAGACAAACTAACAGAAAATGATGGGAACAGAGTCCAGTCGTCATATGCTTGTTTCAGGCACACAAAGTCAGATGAGGACTTAGGAAGATTCAATTTACCTGTACATTGCTTACTAGAATCCTAGTTTGGGCATTTAAGCCTAAGTTAAAATTAATTCAAGCATGTAAGATACTATATGTAAAACTAGACAGTTCCATAATTTAATGTTTAAAAAAATATTAACACAAATTATGGTTATGGACCATTCCAATACAAAGTATGCAAAAGGATTTCATCCTATCACCAAGTGTCAGTAGTTAGCCTAAGCCTCAGATCTGGAGGATTTACAGCCCTTATTGTTTTTTGTATCCTACGCAATACATATTCGTATCTTCCTTTGCTAACAAAGAGTTCCAGTTTTGTTCCACTTTTAGTAAACATCATGTTATCTTGTGACAGTGGATGATATGTTGTGTTCAAAAATGGAAAAAAAAGTTAATTCCTTCCTCCAATTTATATGTATAGCTTTAGAAATGTTACAGACCACCACCTTGTTCAAGTAGAAAAGATCATCAGGAAAGCCTAATTTATCTTTTTCTACGCCATTTATTAGTATAGTACTGTATCATGTCCATGTTTTAAAAAAACTTTCAATACTTCCACTACCAGTTCACATTGTATTCTATTTATATTTTCCATTATTTTGTTCCTAGCTCTAGACTCGTTTCTGTTTCTACTATTTATATTTAGAAATTAGTTACTAGAATTAAGCAGGGTATGCAGGAATAAATATGTTATCCTTTTACAAAACATTGTAAAATATGAAAGGAAGATAAGAGGAAAAAAATATGTTATTTTGACGGTCATGCATCAAGGCTATGTTTATATTCTGGCATGTGTAGTAACATACAAACCTTCCCCATGCCCTATTCCTTCTAAATAGTTTGAGTTTTTTTGGAATAACTGAATTTGAAAACTCGATTATTAAAAAAAGAAGAAAAAACCCCTTTCTCTTCAGGAGAGAATTAAATAGTTAATAAAATTCTACCCAAATATCTTACTTATAATATATTTCAGTTTGTAGTTGTTAATGTTTTTCCTACCTATCTGCAGTTTCCATTGCATTTGAACCCTTCAAAACACAAGTAATTAACCTTCACGTCACACTCCCTAAACTATACTTCCAAATCCAACTTATCAGCTCGGCAATACTAACGCCTTAGCCATGCTCCCAGGTCCTGAGTCAGGCACGCATGTACTATGTTCCAAGGCTGCCCAGGTCTAAATTCTCACTGCAGCTGGCTGGTTAACAGTGCACCACTCCTGACTGAAAAACTTGACCACAGCAGTAGAGCTACTGTGACCTGGTGCAAGCAAATACCTATAAAGTGAATTCTACATTGCAATTTAGACTAACGATCTACTTCACATCCTAATAACCTTGAATATGCCTCTATAAATGATGAAAAGTATGGAACAAATTGAATAAAAATGATAAATAGCAAAGCCAAGAAACTATTGTTTACTACTGCTTACTGGCTGAATTATGACTATTTGATTATTGAATTATGATTATTATTGAATTATGATGATTATTGATTATTTGATTATTGAATTATGACTATTATGACTATTATGAATTATTCCATTATTAATGTAAGTTATGTATATGTGGTCATGTTTAGGTTCATGTTTAGAGATGAGCTTCATTCATGCAGAGTTACTTCACTATTTAAATATCCATCTTTAAAGAAAAATTCTCTCCAAATTTTGGAGAGACCACCATAAATTTCCAAATCACACCGTCAGCCCAGATTCCTTTATCAAGAGTTACTGAAAAACTGGTCCAAGTCACAAAGTGCTGAAAAATTTAAATACCGCAAACCTCCCAAATGTCCTTACTATAGACGTTTCTGGATTTCACTATTCAAGTATATAAAGTACTCTAGGAAGGCAGAAATTACTCAGCAATGTATATGACTTAGACAACATTACTATGTTTGACTTTTATTTATATTGTGGCACAAGAAGCAATTCTTGTTTGTTTTCTCTACAAACATGGTTGTTGGCTTTGTACTTCTATGCATTGAGACCTGGTTTAGCCATATGTGGGAGATATTTTAATCCCAGTTTAATCTCAGATGTTTTATTCTCAGATTTTCAGATTAAAGATCTGAAATATGTATTAAACCAGACCACACTATCTGCCACAAGAGGAAAATAATCAGTATTTCACGTAATACTAATTTCTAATAATTCAGTCAGTATTTTATGAATGTTCTGATTTGAAAATAGGCAGTTACTGGTTTTATTTACTAACAGAAAAGAAACTGCACAGCAGAAAATGACAACAGAATCACAAACACTGGCCACTTCTGTAAGAACAGTTTGCTGATGCATATGCAATGTCCAACCTTGTTAGTTTTTGATCAACCAGTTATACACAATACTGGCGATCATCATTATCAGTACGCCACCAAAACAAGAAAGAAAGAAGGCGCTTCTGCTCATAGCACTACTTTATTGGCATCTTAACAGAAATAGTTGAGAAAATGGCAGTAAGTGTGAATAACATTCTTAATAGACAAGTACAAGCTTATAAGCATTTCCAGAAAGCAAACATCAATTTCCTTTACCTATTGTATATTTACGCTTATCGCAGAATCATAGAATGGTAGGGGTTGGATGGGACCTTTTGAGATCATCTAGTGCAATCCCCTGCAGAAGCAGGTTCACCTAGGTCAGGTCACACAGGAACATGTCCAGGTGGGTCTTGAAGACCTTCAAGGAAGGAGACTCCACACCCTCCCTGGGCAGCCTGTGCCACTGCTCCCTCACCTGAACAGCAAAATAGTTTTTCCTTACATTTAAATGGAACTTTTTGTGTTCCAGCTTCTTTCCATTACCCCATGTCCTGTCACTGGATACAACAGAAAAACGGGATGCCCCAACCTTCTGACACTCACCATTTAGATATTTGTAAATATTAATGAGATGTCCCCACAATCTTCTTTTCTCCAGTCTAAAAAGCCCCAGTTCCCGCAGCCTTTCCTCATAAGAAAGATGCTCCAGTCACTGAACCACATAGTTGTTGTATGTGTTTCTGGAACCTACCTGCCATTTTAACTCAGTTTCCAAGCAGAGTGATTTCCCTTGAGCTTTATTATCTAGAATTTGTCTACTACAGGGGGGAAAATGGGTGGGGAATAAAGGTAGTGGGGGAAGGGCACAGAGGGGGAAGGACTAGGGTAGAACAAATGGGAAATATATTTAAAAGCGCAGAAAACTGACAGTAAAATATATGTTCTTTGGTTAGCAAGCAGAAAAAAAAGGAAAGGACTTGCATACATGATAGATACACACTAGCATTCTAAAGCAGAAGACAAGAATGTCAAGAGTGTATTCTTCCCCCACTGCCAGATGGAAGGGCTATTATTATAAATGAAAGGCAGCAGTAGTGGATGCCATGCACTTTTGTTGTGTGCCAGATTCTGAAGTCCAGATGTAAGCAGGTTACCCCTGGGACAGGACAGGCTTCAGCTCCCGCAGCAGAACAGAACCAATCACAGTTTTCTCAGTGTTTATGACGAGCTGTGCTGTAGAGCTCTCCTTCAGCTCCACTGTGACTAGCACCAGTGACCCACTGTGCGCAGTCTTAGCTGCAAACCTGGAGGGGAAAGGAAAAATAAAATGCAAAAAAGGAAAATTACCGAGGATTTTAAGGTCAGCTAATATTTCTTTCTGCAAAAGTTAAATGAGCTCAAATATAATAAAATGCCTACAATTTCATTAATCCATTTCATAGGATAAACCATAAAACCTCCACAAATTCCTCAGAAAGAATTTGTTCAGCACTGGGTAAATATTTTAGCATTTAAGAAGGACAAAAGAGTAACACCCAAAATGGTGTCTATAATAATAGAAACTAATAATTATTAAAAATGTAAATTCGCACTTTTCAGTTAATCTACATTACTCACTCCTGCACGCTGGTAACTTAATTCAGCTGTAAGGAGTTTTCCACGGATAACTATCATTACTTGGTGCCCCAGAGTAGTAGAATGCTTCCAAAAAGCCGAATTGCTGTACCGTCAGAAAAATCTATCCTCCAGTCACTTTGTGAGTCAAATCAAATGAGAAATAGTCAGTTATAAACATCCAACATGATCATTTGAAATGCTACTAAGACACCAAACCATTCCATCAGTGAATTTATCTCCAGAATATTTAACCATAAAATGTGCCTGATATTTTACAATTCTGAAAAATCCTAAAAGCAAATACCTCCCCCTGCCCCCCAGATAAACAAAAAGTTCAGACTAATGCACTGTTACAAAATTCCAAGACATGAAGAATCCACTAATTACATGGAATTAAAAGCAAAACTAGCCTTTTAAGCACCACAATTGACTGAAAAGCCATTTTAGGCACAATGAACTTCTGTCAATCCTGTTAATTCATTCTGCATGCACAGTCAGGCCCATGAGACTGGAGGGAAGAGGATGGCAAGTTTCTATCTTCCCCACAAGGAACACACCATGCTTTTTTTGCCTTCCTCCCACCCCTTGGTTACTCGACAACAACAAAGTTGCTGCACATGGGCTTTTGAAAACACTAACAAGTGTAGAGCAGGTCTGTGACCCAGTCTGACCCCACTTTGCAGGGCCAATCTCCTCTCCTCTTTCTGAATGACACGTGTCTGAATCAGAGCCATCTGCCTCAATTTGTGCAACATCTTCAGCCACAATAGGACCCAGTTAGCCCTGACAACAGCTCACAATACAGAAAAATCAAACTGCTGGGCTGACAGCATGCTGTGGGCTATTCAAGAGCAAACCAACTGGTCAGTGTCTCATGTCTGACAATTAGCATGGGCCTTGCAAAGCGCCTACCCAAGCCCTTGGGGATCTGTTTAATTACCATCAACATAAAGGAGGGAGTTTATCAGGAGATACTCAAAAAACTTCACTCCAGACTTAATTAAAATATTAGCCACTTAAGCAAGAAGCAGGTTCTCTTTAAACGAGAAGTAATTTCTGTCTTTTTTCTTTTTAAACTAAGCATATCAAAATCTCATAACACATTATACTAATTAAGGATACATGAGGCACTTCTGTAATGTTGCCCATCACAGGTCAATCTATTTCTTTTGTCTGGATTATACATACATTCAAAGACCACTTCCTTTAATAGGAGGTTCTAAAACAATGTTACTAGTATAAAAATTATCTATTTAGCTAGTTATATCAGTGACTTTATCTATTTGCACTGACTTAGAAGATCACTATTTCTCTTGTTGATTTTCACAGAGGGATAATTATAGAAACAATAGTCACTTTATTTACTTAACAGTTGTGTCCTGGGACAACACAGAAGCAGATTATGTCTGAGCATGCACATAAATAGGTTAGTAGTTGGCACTCCTGCTGTGTTTCATAGCCCCAAGGCTTGATTTTACCCTCTTTTATTAAAACCTGAAAGTGATACAAAGTCAAGCATTCTGTGAAAGCCAAGGTGGCCCAAAGCATCAGAGACGAGTTTTGCGCTGATATTTTTACTCGTGGCTTTGAAAAATCACATAGGAGATCAATAGTACTTTTCTGTATCTCAGAGCAAAACACATAAAATCAATAAAATGTGAGTTTGTACACGGTTAGCAAGATGCAAAGAGGTCTGATACGCAGATAATTTAATACAAAGTGTTAGTATGCACACCTAGCAGTGGCTAATTGGTTTGTATCAATGGTCACTGATCCAGATTGCTTAGTGAAGAAAGAGTTTTGAACAAAACAAGATTACTTATTTCACAATTAAAAAGGGGTGTACAGAACAAGCACACAATGGGTTTACTTCTGATTTTGAACTTTGAAACAAAAATCTGTCCCTTAAAATAAGGAAGTTATGCTGTGAAACTGAATACAGCTATAAAAACACAAAACAGTTGACTTTTGGTTACAAGACACTAACAGTAAAACTGATTTTCTAATTAATACTTTAAAATACTGTCATTGAAGGATTTGGTTAACAGTTGTTTTTTCGACTAAGTAAATGTTATGGCATTTAGATGCTTACCCTTATATCGTAAGCCCACGTGGATTTTCCAACACGCGTGTTGTGCTCAACTACTTAGACTAGATAGTCATTAAAAAACCCAGCAGCAAAAAATTAATTACTCTATATAGTAGGTATTTCCTCTTTGTGAAAAATTTCTGTTTCTTCTACAAGGTCAGTAAGTATTTTTTACTTTTTTCTGAAAGTCGATACAGCCTTAAAGGTAAGAATTAGAATTAAGAAAAAAAGAAAAAGAGATAATAAAACTGATCAGAATTCATAGGCTTGAAATCAGCCTTGAAAACTGCACTGAAGTACACCAAAATCAAGCTTGTAAACTGGTTGTTTGCAAATCTCAAAGAAAGAAATTGTCCTATAGACATTCTATTATGAACATGGTTCTGTGGCAACAAAGGATGCATCAGTGAATACGAAAAAAAGAGAAAGTCAGTAAGAATACTATTCAGAAATCAGAAGCAAATATTCACTAATAGTTTCAAGATAGCTGTTTTGACTACACTGCAGTTATTTTCTAGTTTTCTTCCTGTGATAATATGTATTCTAAACCTGATTTCACATCATTAAAAATAGCCAGGAAGATTTGCAGCTGTTAATACTTTTCCCATTTTAAAAAATCAGGAGAGACTAGAAACATAATAATGTGAGATATATATGCATATTCTGCATACCGGCATTTTTTTTTTCTTTAAAAGAGGAGGAGTTCATGGATGTTTTTAACATAAATATTGTACCTATCAGCAGGTAAAAAAAAACATATTGAGAGTCAAATTACAAATCAACATCAATAAAGTACTGTATATATTTAGAAAGTCATTCAGTCTTTCAAGTATGCATTCTTGATCACTTTCCATGAAAATAAGCTTTGTGAATGATTATTACTCTGAAATATTTGACTTATAATTGATATAAAGGGGAAAACAGAGTACCAGATACTAAAATGTGACGGCATTCGCCAAACGCTGGCTTTGTAAAGATGACTAGCCTAACTACAGACTAGCAGTTACTTTTCCTTTATTGGTAGACAGAAGATAGCTACATTATACAAGGAACATTTTTATGGACAAAGGTTATGAAGATTCCACATCAAAGAACAAACAGCAGCAAAGTAAATCACTCAAAATCTGCTCTTTAAAAGTCAACATGTGAGAAAGTAAATTTACACCTTAACATTCACTCTGGAGACATTTGTTTACAGCAGAGCAGGGTTTGTTACACATAATTCAACAGCACTGAAACCGGCATCTTCTCCTGTCGGGTGCTCTTCCTCCTCTTTGATTTTTCGAGCTAATTTATCTTCTTTTTTCTGTTCTACTGCTTAGCAGAAACAGTGACAATGGCCTATGGAGGCTAAAACTTTTTTTTTCCCTCCGTCCTTTCTTTAAATCTTGTACACGAATCCTTCAATTACTGACTGCTGAAGCAGTCAGAATCCTATTAGTAAGAAAGACGATCAGAAGATGCAATGCTCTGCCCTAGATGTAGAAAAATAATTAGCCCAAAGTTGACAAATGTGTAATCAAGTTATGCAATGAATATATTCAAAGGGAAAAAAATACTGCCATGAATTAGTCTTCAATTTCTAAATATAAAATGAACAGCTATGAAGTACTTTCCAGTGTATCAAATACACAACAAAAATGTTTATAGTTTTAGTACTCTGAATCTTCACCTTCCTCTGAAAATTTCTATGTACAGGCTTCACTTCATAATTAACACTTCAACTAAAAACTGGCTAAATTACTAACTGCTTCTATTTATTCTCTGAGTAAGCCTTAGAATGTGAAAAAGAAGGATTCAGAATAGCATTACTATGTATTAGTTCTGAGCTGGGAATAGTGTACGTTTAATATTAAAACCTAAGCAGCAATATACTCACAAAAAGTATCTTTCTCTTAATCTGGTGATTTTAATGAGAAAAAACCCCTTATTTAGCATAATTCAATCCATTTTTATTTTAAAAATAATATTGTGATAATTTGATGTTTTCTTTTTTTCCAGTACATTTCATGCTATTTTAATATCACCTTAGAATAAATAGTTCAAAATACATAATTCATTACCATAATTCAATTATTTCCGATTTTAACCATTATCTAGTTTAATAAAATCATAACACTGTAATTTGCAATCACGTCTGCACAATATTTTTTGTCATTTTTAGCTCTATTGTCAAAATGGATTTTGAGTTTGTCCTCACTTGCCAGTGAGCAGTTGCACTGTTATCTCTAACAAAAATGCAGGAATGCAAGTGAGTCCTCTGAGCTAACTGTCTGACACACAACTCTACTTTACACATTCAAAAAGATGTTGCATGAACTTTTTATTCAAAATTTACCATTAGTTAAAAAATTTCAGCATTTTTTATACATATGTTTTTCTATCTCCCCCTAAAAGCTTGAATAAAAGCTTTTGGTCCTCATACCTAAAAAACTATAATTGTAATAGTCTATTTTGTTTTCTCCTCTATTATTTTCATTTTTCTTAAAGAATGAGGCATTTAACATGGCAAGTGTTTGAGAATTACATACAGCCATTTTTTAAAACAGGCTATAAATTTTAATTTGCTTAAAACCAAAATTAATTTCAAGAAAGTAAGTTACCTCACACAAATATAATAGATTATTACAATTGCTCAGAGATCTCTGAAATCAGAGATATTCTTCGGTTAGTTTTAAATGTTAAATGTTTTCTGTTTACACAACTGGCTCAGAAGGTTCCTGTTTGTTTTTCAATGAAAATGTTGCACATATTTTCAATTTTACAGTACTTACATACAAAAGCAGTGCTGTCCTCTAGTGGACAGCAAATAAGCTAGGCTAGAACAATCTATTAACCTCATATCTAAAATGACTCACTCATACACTTTTAATGTTAAGCTCAAATTAAATTTCTTCCACTTATTTTTAAGTTTTGCAATCTATGTGTAAGCTCCTCAAATACAATGATATAATTAAAATGTTAAGGACCTTAAAATGATGTTGCAGAAAGGCATTCTCTAAATCAAGTATTTTGTACCAGTTAATAAAACTCCTCATATGCGGATAAAATGTGAAACTGTATTAAAACACACAAGGCATTTATTAGCAGAGAGAAAATGTCAAAGATTTGGAACATTATGATTTGATTAAGAAATTCAGGAACACCTAGTAGAAAGTACTGAATGAGTACATTCATATTTTAAAAAGCAAGTTTTCATTTTCTCTAGAAAAAAAAAAACAAACTTAAGAATAGTGACTAACCAGAAGGACTTTTACTCCTGTCTGATAGAAGAATATAAATGGTTAGCCTAGCTGGGCTTTTTTAAAAAAACCTAAAATTAACTTCTGTCATAAATCAAGAAAGCATTAAGACTTCTGGCTACAATGAAGGTTGAAATATTGTGGACATGGATGTGCTATTCCATTTAAAATCCCATCTCCTACAGGTAAAGGCTACCAGAGAAACTGTTTTGCCTAGGGTATTTAGCTCTGTGATTAATTTCTACTTGAGAAATTAGGAAGCAAAATCAAGGCTGCCTGTCTATTACAAGTTTATTTACTTAGCTACCTATTGCAGCTCTCTAAAAGAGCAGAAAAAGATGACTGAGTCCCACAGCTAAGGAACCACGGAAGCAGAACGGTCCACATAACTGCATCAAAGGAGCTACTGCCAGAGGCAGATTTCACTTCATTTGAGCTCTCCGACAGACCAATTGCTTAGTAAAAAGTCTTAAGAAATATTTCTGTGTGCACACAGAGTAGAAAAGGTCTTTTAAAAAGTCTTCCTGGATTTGTAGGACCTGTTTGTCAGCAGCTGAGGACATATGTTTGGATTCAAATGAAATAACTATAAACAATTAATATTTCCCAGAAATTTCTACACTGTGCTTATCCTCAATAGATGAGTGATAGCCCTTCCTTTCTGACATGCTGAAAGTAGATGCAGTCATCACCTATGGTAAGCTGTTGGGGTCTAATGACCAGCTTCCGGCCCGAGAATTCTTCCAAATTTAGAACAAATAAGAAGATGACACACTCAGAGAAATTTTCTAAGTGGACCCCTTTCAATGGGGTTGTGTTCAATATAAATCTACTTACATACATGCACAATAGCATACCTTTTCTCCCCACATTAAGTGTAGCTAGATTAAATAGATGTGGGGAGGGTAACTGATTGCTAAGCAGGCCATTCTCTGATAATCAAAACTGTCTGTAAACAAAACTCTCTTTCCTTTGAGAATCAGTCTGTCAATATACTATAAATGGGACATGACAGTTTGCAAAATGATAAAAAGGGGTGAATACAACCAGACTGTCAGGCTGATGCATGGAGTGGGGAATAAAAGCAAGTGAAAAAACAAGTGTTGATCCTCGGATTTCTGGTTTTTAAGCATTTTTATGCAAGTTTCTGGATCTGGTCTAGTTGATTTCATTTTCTTCAGGATTTTAATGCTCATACATTTCAGTGTGTTTACTGTCATATTTACATGACTTAGTATGTTTTGGACTTTGCTAAATGATAATAATACAAGCCTTCAAACAACAGGTGGAAGATGTTTTATATCTTGTTCAACACTTGCTTATTCACAAAATCACATAGGTCATGGGTACACTAAACAATTATGTACTATACACAGAGTATGCTCTGAAGAAACTGGCCTACCTATATGGTGCAGTCAGGTGTTCTTAAAAATACAGGTCCCAGAAGAAACATAGTCACTGCACGTGGTACTGTGCTTAAGCTAGTTAGACTTGCCTCAGCAATGTGCAGCAGTGTTGTTTTGGGCTTCTTGCTTAAAAGCTAGCTTGTTTGCTGCTAACTTAGGTGTCTACTCTGACAATATCCTAAGAGATGACAATCTTCCCTCTGAAAGTTCTGGTGATCACTAGAAAGACAAGACAGCTGTCAGAATGACCACTTTCATGATAGCAATGGAGGAAGCTATTAAACTCTTTCTTTTAAAAAAAAAAAAAAGTGCAATGGCTGTTCTGAAGCAGATTCATGCTTCAGTGTCAAAAGAACATGAGGTTTTATTTTTTCCTAAACCCTTAAAGAGTCCCTTACAGAGCTGTTGAAATTACAGACTTGACCATCTCAAACCAGAGCACCAACACTAATGCTACTGTGTGTCTCAGAGTGCTGATCCATGGATAAGGCCATCCTGATGAACTGCCAAATAGATATATGTAGATGACACCATGTTGCACGGGCAACATGCAAATAAAGACTTCAAGAACAAAAAATGTGGAAAATCTGCTCTACCTTGCATCACTTTTGTAGAGTCCCACTCATTGAAGGAAATAATCTACTAGAATACAATGCCTCCTGTTTAAGAAATGCTTCAGAAAGTGGAAGACAGAGAGGTAGGCAGTTCAAGACAACCTGATTCTCCATCCAATTACACACTATATTCTGACATCAGTGGAATCACACAAGCATGAAACAAAGCAAAAGACTGAAGACGCAAATTTAGTTTGTGATCTGAACTCTGAATGGACTTTCTGCTGTATGCTACTGCTAACACATTAAAAGCTTTCACACAGTATTTTTTAGGCAGTGGAAAGAAATACTTTCTATGTATTTCCATTATTTTCTTTCTAAGCCAATTTGCCCTGAAATACCTCTCCATGTGGAGGGCCTTATGTAATAATTCTGACACTTTCAAGAGGATCATAAAAGCATTCCAGTCTTTCTAAGAAAAAGTCAAGTCTGCAAGTAGCCTTTTAATTCTATCATCTTCTGTTGTTTTACTTTCAAAGTGAAGAAAATGAAGATTACCTATCTTGGTAGCAGGTTATGGAGCTGAAAATGAATAAAGGAGGAAGAGACTTTAAGAACTTTTAACAAACATCTTGAAAGTAATACTAACATGAAGGGCATTTCTGGATAAATAAAGTTCATATTGGTTAAAATTTCTGAGTATCCTGAGTTGTATAGTGTCTTCATCTTTCCACATTTTGAAATAAAAGAGAACAGCCTAAAATTTATTTTTTATGTATAAAGCAATGAATGCTATTGGCTGAGTAGAGACAGGGAGCTGAATTGATGGTCCACAGAAGAATCAGCTTTGAGGGAACAAATGTCCTCAATTATGTATCCTCTTATCTTGAAAATGGAAAAATTCCTGGTAGAATTTCCCCACTAACAACAAGCAGCAGACGTATTTATTGAAAAGTAAGACATAACAAACCGAAAAGCACTCAGTCCTTAAATGTAGTTATTCAGACTTATTTAATTTCCTGCAAGAATACTTTTCTTTAAACGTCTTTGTATTTAGATAGTCAAATGATGCCCACAGATGAGGCTTGAAATACAAGACAGAAGCTTGATGCATTAGCTGATTCATTTTGAAATCACTTTGTCAACATTTATGCCCTCCTCAACCCACTTCTAGCCACTTCTTAAAATATTTTTAACACACAACAATTCTCAGAACACTGAAAGAACTATAAATATATTTCAATAATGACTTTTGTGAATCAACAGTTTAAGAAAAACAGTACATGTGTTTTTCTGAAGTTTTCATGTCTAAGGAGATAATACATTTCCTGCCCCCTCCTAGTTTTCTTTTGAAATGCATTTCACATTTCTGTTTTTAGTAGAAGTCTTTAAAATTCAAATAGTGTTTCCCCTTAATAACAAAAGCAAGAGCAACCAATACATAAAACGGTTAAATCATATTAAGAAAATGAGAATACACCATACACAGCCTCAAAAGGCTCTGTAATCTAATAGCTTCTAAAAACTCATTGTAGAGTAGGTAACTACACTTAAGGAAGCAAAATAATACCACAAAATTATTTTGCAAATATATGAGCATAAATCTGCACCTTTGTATTCTGGTATAAATATACATAGGTATTGTGTTCAAAATTTTGTAGCTACCACTTCAAATAAAATATCTCGGAAAAGATTTTAAAATAGAATTAACTGTATTATAAGGCTTTTTATTCTACACTCAGTTAACAGTTGAGTTACTACATTTCAAATACATATCAAAATTCAGTAGCCACATTGTAAAGCAAAAAAAAAAGCATGTGAGAAAGTAGCTATACTGTGATACAGACTGACATACAGCTGATGTATTTGACGGGTTGACATTTATTCATTTTTCATTGCTGACTGCTATTCTGTTGGTATTTGGTTCAAGTATTTATTTTCAAGTCTTCATTATATTTACTCTAAGTGGGTTTTTTGATGCAAAAATACAATCCTAAGTAGGGTTATCAATTTAAGCATCAGTAACTGGGTCGCACCACCATGACAACATCTTCGTCATGAGTGTAAGTGTTTAGATTGAAAAACACCCAAGAAAAACACACCTGTTCATGTCCATTAGAGACACTTGTATTAAACTATACAATTTCATTCTGAATGAGTATACTGCGTTACCAGGCAATATAAATTTCTTGACATTAGCCATCATTAAGTAATAATACTCAAGTTGGGGATGACCAACTAAGAGGTTAATATAATTCATGCTGTGCAGTACAGAATGTCAGTTTAAAAATAGTACTTTTTTTCCTATGTAAAAGGCTATGTACTAAACACTTCCAAGAAGTGAGCTCAAATAGTCTTCACAAAATAGCATGAAGTTCTTGTGTATAATTTATTTCCCCAAATACCACTTGCAACAAAAAAACAAGACAAATGACAATACTATAGAAAAAGAAAAACAACGAATTCTGACATATTTTTATTGAATCTATAACTGCTTTGTCAAGGTGTTTATTTTATCATTCTGAAATGCTGTATGTGTCATATAAATAAGACATGGTACACTTCTTGCATCTATGAGAAGGGTCTCAATTTTTTTTTATTCTTATGTCAGAGCTGACTTAGTCCAAATATATTTATGCTCTTCATTTTAATATATATGTAAAAATATTTCAATAATTTGTTTCAGAGTCT
The DNA here is from genome assembly GCF_028858725.1 of Colius striatus. NCBI lineage: Eukaryota > Metazoa > Chordata > Aves > Coliiformes > Coliidae > Colius > Colius striatus. The sequence goes on along the minus strand of NC_084790.1, from coordinate 49,266,629 downwards.
TGAAAATATTAACCATTTAATCTCTATCTCAAATATTAATTAATTTAAATCTGGGATTTATTTTCATGATAATTTAATTTTATTTAAAAGATGAAGAGGCTCATCACGGTATCAATTAGCAAAAGTTCCCATTCCTGTTCTCAGTATAAACTACGTGCAATTATGACTCTATAGTATCTGTGGAATCCAGTTACTTACGGCAACGCAAATGTTTTCTAAATGCTTATCATTGATGGGTATTGCTGGTAGACCATTTAAGTTGTTCTATACAACTTTTTTTGCCAGATGAATGTTAAAGGTGCAAACTATTCTGCAACTATTGTGGCAGATATAATACATATTCTCTTTAAAACAAACAAAAGAAAAAAGAAAACAACATTTCAGCATGTTTTACGGCACTCTGAATGCTTCTGCCTGAAGTACTCATGGCCAGAATATGCCTTCAAACACTGTCTCTGAAGGAGCATACCCAACAGGAAGTAAATCTTCAATTTATTTACTGTTGGGTCATAGACTGTTCTGTGGAAAACTGACTTTAAAAGAAGGAAAAAAAAAAAAGAGCAAGAGAAAGTAAGATCAAATTAGAAACTTATCTACACTCAGGAAACCTGTAGCTGAGCTAGGAACTAAGCTATTATTTTAGGGAGCCTTTTTGAGACTCAGTCACAAAACAATCCATCCCAATGCATTAAGCCTCTTGTGATGGATAGGGTAAAGATGGAGAACACCTGTATACTGCAGACACTTCTGTACCTCTTGATTGACACTCTCACCTAGTCTTTGAATTGATGTTGAGAACACAGGCTATATAGATCCCTCAGGGATGCAACAAATGAGGACTCTTTGATAGAGGAGCAGGTGTCAATAGTGACAATCATTTCGGTGCAATTGCACTAGCTGTAGCATGCTTTTATGGTGAAACAGAATTTTATCATTGACCGTATCAAATACATAGGAAAATCCAGCTGGGTTAATGTTAATGCAATGCAATACAAATGCCCAGCAGTGTAAAAAAAATCAAGTCCCAAAAAGAGAAATAGCAGGTTATTAGTCCTGTGCAGGCTACAAGACTCTCACCATTCCAAACAGCCATCTCAGTCAGCAAAATTTCAAAGAAAAACATTGTGTTTTGCTCTAAAAGAGGATGGGTTGCTTATACTGAAATAGCAAAATCTAGAGGGCAAAAGACATAATTCTCACTCTGGAACTCTTTCAGTAGATGCTAGGATTGATCTATGCATATTCTTATGCCAGGACCAGGTTAACAGCTTCCAATTATGTTTTGATATTGTTATTTTTTTATTTGTGTCTACTCAGTTTTCCACACATAACAATTTTCCTGTTTGCTCAAGCACATTAAAAGCTGTCATTAACCAACAATCACACTAATTCCACTGACACTCTATACCACAGCTTTTGGATGAAATGGATTGATGTACAAGTAACATCTGGAACTCAGACATGGCCACTGACTTTCCCCACTGATCACTGTTTTTTCTTACATATATGTAGGAAGGACAAAGCAATGTTCAATTCAGCGCTTAACCTTCATTTAAAAAGTTCCCCATCCAATTGAAAAAACAAATCAGCTTCTAGGTTTAACTGGCTGGATATCAAAAATCAATGTGGGAAAAACAATCTGCATCTCCCAGACGATAAACCTGCATAACAGCTACTTTGCAAAACAGAGTCAAAAGCAAAAAAAATCCATGTAGATGATCTTGAAAGTAGTGTGCTTTAAAAAGCTGTCTTCTTCCTTTGAAATGAAACAAGGAAAGGATAACTCTCCCTAACTGCATACAACAAGGTTGAGACATCTGATTTTTCTATAGACATTCAAATAAAGAGCTGAGGAGGACTTAAGCTCAAGTTAGTATCTGCTTAGGATTCTGTGTAATTGGATACTTTATCCGTTAAAGATGTAGATAATAAAATTTTCCCTAATATTATCAAATGTTGGAGAATTTTGAGCTAAACCATTCATATTAAAAGATGAGTCCACTAGGAATGACATGTAATCTTACCTGTGTATGTTATCTTGACCAGAAGGGACTATACCCAGGTTTGCTGCCTTCACTACCCTCTCAATTATTACATGTCTAGTAGAGTTCTGCAGAGCAACAGCTATCGTAGCAGATGTCTCATTCATTCCTATCAGCATCCCTGAAATATTAAGTATTTCATTATGAATACTTTAAGATTTACTCGCTTATTAAGCATAAAACCAAAATATTTCTAGACAAAAAAAAGCATTTGCATTAAAAGTTAAATGATTTGCCAAGAAAATCATTTTATAAGAAATTACATAATCGCATCAGTTTAACACATTACTCGCAATGCCCTGTTACTAGAAGCAAATTACCAGTATAACAATGATGTGCGATACCAATGGAACTGTGAAAGGCTGACAGTTATTTTTCACAAAAAGCATAACTTAAAAGAAGAATGTAAACATAGGCATTAAATATTAAGACTGATTTGAACATGCAGCTTAAGTAAGACCATATACAAAGACACCTTCTAATTACTCAATTATAAAACCACTGCAATTAATTTTAATTTCATATCCAATTGCTAAAAATAATATCGGATTTAAGATAGTAGACATTGGTTAATTTCATTCACAAAGTCATCATATTAGAAACTGGGAAATTCAGTTAGTATCCAACTCTCTAAAATATCACAATAAACCATTTGAATATCACCACAAAACAGAAGAGAAATGTCCAGATTATCTCCAAACATACAACAAAAAAAAGTAAAGAAGGAAATGTTCAAGGACATTTTAACAAAAACCCCCACTTTTCTATCCATTGTTTAGAAGAATGATTTATGGATGCTTGTGTTGATTAAAACCCAAGAGTAACTACAGCTTAATGTTATCTGTATAGCTTTACAGTATGTTCAGAAGTTGAAAGTGCAGACAAACAATGGAGCACAGTACTTTAGGCAGAAATATGAAGCATCTGAAATCCATGATAACATTAACAATGAAAACAATGAAAAAGTCTCAAAAGGCTAATATTTTCGAGCTGCATATACAGTTCTAACTCAGAGCAAATGGAAATAAGACGCTTAATACAGCAATCAAAAAAAAAAAAACCCAACATTCTAGCGCACTAGAATGTGCATTAGCTGCTGCCACAAAATAAGAAATATCGAAGTGAAAATGGGATAGCTCATAAGTAAATAACAGGAATTTTTGGAACATGATCTGCACTTGCAGAGAACAAAAATAAGCATACAACATATAAAAAGATCAGCTTTATCTTGGGAATAGAACATTCTGTTTTAAACTGTTTAACTTCACTATTAGGCAAAAGCTTTAAAAACTACATACGCAGACTAAAACTGCTTTTAAGCAGAGCACAGGGACTGACATAACACTGCTGAGAGATGTGTGTACTCATTTAGGATTTAAACCTTCTCCATTAAGCTCTATTGAATAGCAAATGCTGAATAAATGAATGCAACTATGTTTATGTTAAAAGCCTGTTTCCCGCAGCATGTAATTAAAGGAAATGTTGTACAAAGCCAGTACTTTTGTCAAGCTCCTGTAAATGGAAAGATGGATAGCACTCAGAGAAGTGAATGCATTGCTTCATATTTAACCTTAACACTCTTGTCATTAATGGTTTGTCTAACTTGTTCTATAAAAGACAAGGTACTGCTCCATTGAAGTAAAATTAAAAAAATCAACTAAACCATGCTTTTCAGAACAGAAGATTCATTATCGTGGACTAATGTATTGGCATAAAGCAAAGTAACATCCTATCAAGTAAGGCACACATTCAATCTGCCTTTTCACCCCCCTTTATTTTTAACTCATGCTGTTTTATTGTTATAGGCAATTTGTACCACTCAGCATGACAGTGTAAACTGAATCAAGATTAATTTACATGCAAAAGAACACTTAGGAGAGCAGCATGGTAAGCAAATGCATTGTCTCGATTGCTGAGGTGGAAAAGAACCTGGAAAGAAAAAAGGGTGCTTTAATTAAGGGGCATCAAATATGATTGCTCCTGGCAGTCAAGGGCCAGAAAATAGTAAATGTCCAACCATTTAAGGAATTAGCATCTTGCTTGTTTAGGAAGACAAGTTGGATATATAAATCTTAATAAAATTAGGTAAACAATTTGTTTCCTTAACCAAGGTGTAATTTTTTTGTTGTGTGTTTTGTTTTTTTTAAATGTGAATCGGGTGTATGGTTTAGGAAAAAAAAAAAATGGCATTATTTTAAAACATGTCCATAGGGGAGGAAAAAAACCGTCTTTACACCGAAAAAAGGTTTAGTTGGCTCTTTTAAAAACACTTTCATAAAAAATCTGATTAATATCCAGCTATAACAATCACATGACACCTTAATATTGTTTGAAACATGAGAATCTAAGAAAACTCTATGAACAGCACAGAGCAACAACTAATATGGGTTAACTAATACATTAAAACAACATACATATTTTAATAATATTACACCGGTAGGTAACAAGGTTTCTTAGTTACCAGACTAGTCCTATTAAGTGGTGGGACTCGATGATCTTAAATGTCTCTTCCAACTGTAATGATTCATTCCATGATTCTGAACTAAGGCAAGGGGAGTTCAGCAACTGATTTTTCAGAACAGCAGACAAGTAAAAACTTGGATACAGAGTTCCCAATAGTACAAATCTCACTCATTCAGAACTCTTGCTACAGAAATGGGACATTTAATGAGGATGTGATGCAAAACAGGTTATAAAATCCCAAGGCCCGAAGATCAGTAAAAATATTTAACCAGAAGAGTAAAGAGTAGTTTTGCAATGCCATTTTTATCCACTGCTTCCAAACTGTCAATCACAACACCAACTGCTAATTCAGCTGCTGCCCTGGGGAATTACCTCACTGGAGGATTCCCCAGCTCAGGAGAGAAGGGAACGGAAGACAGTGCAGCAAGGTGAAGCATATCAAGTGCAGCACGTGGATAAATTCAGCTTTCGAGGTACTACCGCTATCACTAGATAACCTTCATAGCCATGAATATTAAATAACCTGTGTCTTTCCCTCTCCGTATGCCATCAGGAACAAAGTGGACATATACAAATGTAACAGAATGCAAAACAGCAGAGCGTAATTGAGTAAAGATGTGCAGCAATGAATTGGTCTTCTACATAGCAGTGTAACACCAGCTATTTCCTCTTTAGCATTCTTATTAGGTTACACATGCAATTTAGATGTAAAAACCCTTAAAACCCATACATTTTCTCATTCTCCTCCAATATAATCCTACATTTGTAATATTCTCCTCATCTCTTCACTATTTTTTACCTATTTGTTTGGGTTGCAAATAAAATAAGGCATCTCCAGATAACAGATTTGAAACATCTTATGTCCGAAAACAAAACAAAAGCCCCAAAAAACCAAAGAGAGAATCCAAAAAAGCATGACAAGTTATATAAATCACATTCATTTGGAGAACACAGATGAAGTTAAACACAAAATAGAATAATATAACCCAATTTCTAAATTGTCCTGCATTTATTATTGTAATTTGGATTTTTCATTTAGTAATGTCACATAGTAATTCTCCCAAAATGCTAGCTGCTCCTAGATCTTTGTAATAAATACCTATGTAAAATTTAGCATTGAAACCTCTATTACCACAAACACCTGATATCTATAAGAAAAAAAGACACAATAGAAAAGGTTTTTAAACCTGTGGTAAATTTGCCAGCATCAAGTCCTGCATCAAAGAATGAATTCAGGAAGACAGAGAGTGCAATACAGAAATGCCAAGAGACCTTCATGGATTTACAAATACTTCATATAAACAAATTTTCAAATAGCTTTATTCAGAGTAGCCTTTCTGCTCTATTAAACATAGCAAACAGCTGCCAGATTTATTCAGACAAATAATCAACAACCATAGAAGTAAAATGGCAGAAGAAAAAGGAATTTTGGCAACAGCTCCACAGAGGACCACAGCTATTCTCCAAGTACACTTCTTCTATGTGCTCATGGTTCTGTATGGCCAGTCAGGAGGAAAAAAAGCCCTCAGTCATAGTAAAACACACAAAAACTCTATCAAAATATCACAAAGCAAGCAAATCTAAAAAGAGACTGGGGGATGGGAGTAGAGGGGGGAAAGAAGCACAGTAACCTGCCTTTCTTTCACTACAATCTCAGTCAGAATTTTTAGAAGGGAACAGTTTTAAATAAATGTGCCACCGCCTCGTTCAATCACTCACCTTGGTTTGCTGAGCAGGTATAAAGCTGAGAGGCAGGCTTTAGCCAGCAAAGGGTAAGAACAGCAAATAAGTATCAATTGGTTAAGAAAACAAAACACAATCCTAACTTTTCACTGCAGCCATAAGCTTAACTGAAAACGATCTAGGCAATATTTAAACTGCTTTCTTAATCATTCAAAAATACAAAACCAAGAAAAGCCTAAAAGCAATAATTAAAAATACATAGCATTACTCAACAGTGGTCTTGACTGCTTGACAGATAATACTGAGTTTCTGAGCCTTACACAGCCATGAGACAAGGTCCCATGGGTATATTCTCATCTCAATGTGAAGAGAATTACACATGTAAATCCCCATACATTGAGATAGGTGAGTAAACACCATTACATTTGAACGTATCCAAAATGTAATCATTTATATTTTAAAATATCCAAGACTCACATCTAAATTAAGAGTAGTGGCATGGACTATTCCATTTAGCACACAGTCAAAGGTAAATAACATTTTCTCCAATTATTTTTATAAAATATTCAAGTCACTAAAAGCTGTTCCAGAGGTTTGTGTTTGGACTAGCATCAGAAACTTAAACTCTTTAAAAATGCAACATCAGAAGAATGCAGAAGTATATAAAGCATCCCATCAGGAATATATTTTTACATGAAAGGAAAAATATTAAAATAATCTTCACAGTAGCTGGGGAACAGGTACACTAACTATTTAAAAGCAGCCTTGGGATAAAAACTAGTAAAGACAGACACTGTATTGATGTATATTCAGTTCATGTCCTTGAGCTGAGGTTCCAACTTTCTGCATTACTGGTAGCAGGGAAGACATTCATGCTCCATGACAGGAAGTCAAAACTCTCTGAGCCAAAAGACTCCTTCAGGATAAAGGGTAGGCTTTGTATTTTTAAAGGCACGTTGAAAAGCTGTCAAATACCACTACATATTCTTTAAAAGCATTTTAAAATTAAATCACTAGTATCAGCCTGCATACTAACAGAGACCACCACAAACAGCTACACTGGAAGCAACTGCAGTACACTTGGAAAATGAAAGGCACTCAGTTCTCTTCTCAACCAAATACATTTTATTGAAGCTGCTGAAGTATTTCTCACCTTGCTCCTTCTTAAAGTCTTTCTCTGACATAGTGACAGGCAAAAGCAGTTCTCCAACAGGGGGTTGAATGGTAACATTGAAACGACCATCCTTTGTGCTAGGAAAAGAGAAATTACAGAGAATCAACCAAGTGCTTCAACATAAATTAATACATACATATCCGTTCCAAATTTACTATGGAATCTATAAACAGGGTAAGAACTACCTGCGTGATTTCTACCTTTTTAATCCCAAGGCCTGCTAATTTCTTACACCAGTAAAGACAATCCATTTTCTCCAATTCAAATGTAGTAATAATATAGCATGCAAGCTCTTGTGTTTCTGAAAATTTAACTATTACTCATATTAATGTTTACTTGTATTCTATCAGGCACTACATTCAAATAGAACACTTGCAAAAGACAAATTGTTATGCAATTTACAATTGCTTTAAAATAACTGTTCTTCACAAATTCTATCATGAGCAACAGCTGTCCCAGAAATAGGACTAAACCTGAAAAAGGCAGAATTTGAGACAAAAAAGATTATTATTTTCTGGAAAAAAAACACCAAACAAACCTATCACTAAATTTGGGAGTAAAAAAGAAATATTTTTTATCAATTTCATGACATTTTGCATATTTGAACAAAACCACACAGCATACTGGTGGATGTAAAAGCATACCAGAAAATCACAGAGATTAAAGCAGTTTTCATAGTGGTACGTTGTACTATCAGTAGTAGCATGCTACTATTAAATGTTACAGGTTCCTCCTTAAGAAACAAATAGGAGACATTGTACTCTAGCAGTTTTCAACTATCCTGTTTTGGAGTTCTCCTAGTCTTTAAATTCTCTAAGATATATTTGCTCCATTACGTTTGATTGACTAACTATACAGCAAGGGATTTGGTTAGCAATTCATGATCAGTACATGCAGTGAGAATCTTTGTCAATGCTTTGAGGCATGAGAAAGTTTTAGAAAAGAACATTTTCCTTTTTTTCCCAACGTACCAAATAGTCAATACTTATTGATTGTTGATATGCCTCAGATATCCTACTTAAATACAATGACACAATCATTAGAATGGAAAATATATTTCATCAATTCACATCCATGGTATTTAACCTCAAATATGTGTTACTGATTTTTTATACCTCTGCAACTTCAAAATGCTGAAATAAGAGACTGATGGAAAAACCAGCACTAGATCAACAATATAGGAAACACATATGTCTCTCTTGAAGATGAAAGATAAGCTGCCTGAAAACAGGAAAGCATTTTGTGGTCCTGTTGCTTAAAAATGTAATACTTGTCCTGGTTACCCAATTTCACAAGTAAAAGTTTAGGAACTACTACATTCTTACTTTCTGATGTGTTATTATGCTTATGGATGCAATCTCAAGTATGGGTTCTTCAAATAAAATTCAGTATTAATGCTAACTTTGTTGCAAATTATTATTTAATAAACACCACAGTGAAACAATGTCTTCAAGCCAGCATCGTATTTCCTTTACAAAGAACCATTCTTTAGCTAAAGAATTCTCACTTTTTTCCCTCCTTCATACTACTTTAAATACTATCTATCTCTAAAATCGTTAGCATACTAAAAATGAAGGGACTGTTTGACTGGCTGGCCTGACCAAGTGCGCTTAAACTTATAGAATATAATATTTTTTTTTCTTTGGAAACTGATCAACAACTCCATCAGCTCAAGAGCTGAAGGAAGGCTCTTTAATCAACTGCCGCATAACTTTTTGCATTTACATATACTATTTGAACTACATTACTACAACATTTAACAATGTCTTCATTGGTATTTTTCAAGTGGCCATTTCATTACCTTTCATGTTTAAGTGCACTACATAACCATTCGTAGATTTCAAAAATTAAAAACTGTGTTTTCTGCTATTACCAAGTGCAACTGACAAGCTACATCCTTAGTGGAACATGTATGCTTAATGAGGAGATGCAGAAGGAAGCTCTAGAAGAATCAAACAAATAAGGATGTCCAAGAACAGTACCTTGCAAATGTGGCTTGTATTGAATTGTGAACTTACGGGCAAATAAAATTAACCGTCATTATTCTTACCGTTACCCTGTTAAAACTGTACATATTCTATTTTTAAAAGACACCACATTCATGATGTAATTCCAAGGATCACACAAATTTATCTTCTGATATACCAAATTAAGATGAACAAACAAGAGATGATAATGCTCCTAACAGGAACACAGGGAGACTTAGCCATCTCCATGATAAACAACACTGCAAGACTAACATTCAATCCTTTAGAAGATGCACAGTTTTAACTTTCTTTAGGTGGCTGCAGTGGGAGCAGCTGGTGTCTGTCATTTGAAACCATTGTCCATTTTCCTTAGTCCCTCTCTCTTCCCTCAATTTTCTACTTTAAAGGACAGGATCCAAAGGGTTCCTGCCATAACAAAAGACTTGAGGACAAAGATGGCAACATCTTCTTTAAAACTAATAGAAATAATATTAACACATGTGAATGAGTTCTTACAAGACTCCACAATGGCAGACTTTAAAGTCTTAATTTTTCAAGTTTAAAATAATAATTATTTTAATAGAAGGCTGGGGAATATTTGTCTTGTTATTTGTAGTATCCTTTTTTTGTTTCAGTCCTAACAGCCATCTGACCAAGAATATATCTATCAAAAAACAGCTCACTATTTCTGTCTTGTATTCAGAAAATCTCCATAGATGGTAAAAAAAAGGAATGAAGAGGAAAAGCAACACACTAAGTTCCTGAAAAAACATGGAATAGAGAAGTTTAAAAGACTTTGCTCATAGTCTCGCTGGAAAAGTCTTTTCTTGCTTTTACAAGAAAAAAGGCCAGGGCAATAGAAGAAATCAGAGTAGTTGTTCATAACCAGCCTTGCTTTTTCCAGGTCAGTTACCTATTTTGACAGAATTGTTTTCTGGAATTGGGCCAACTGACTAGAGTAATGAAGTAAAGAGAAGAGTACTAGATTGCTTGTCTTAATAGCTAAGATTTGTTAACAATTTGGTGATCTGCTGACAAAATGGTAGGGAAGGAAAGAGAAAGAAACAAGCGAAAATGGAAGTGACAGTGATGCAAAGACAGTCCTGCATCTCTAATTTTAGCTTTTATTATGTTCCATAACATATTCTACTACATAATTTTAACCAGATGCTTTTGTGCAAGCACTTACAGCTGAGTGCATGCCTGCGCTCATTACAAATACTGACTCTACCCAACTAATCCTCCTCTTCTGTTTGTCTTTGCAGGTGGAGGTTCTGCTAGGGATGACTCCAATATTAACGCAGAATCAGCATGAACGGAGTGGATGGAATTTGTTCTTTCATTCCATTTCTCTTTCTTCTTGGGAGCTCCAGCTGTATGCTCTGCACTTGAACTCTGAGAAAACTGGAGGAAGAGATGCATGGCATCAACATGTTCCCTGTGCCAAGGTGTTTCAAAGACAGCTAAGCAATGTCCTTCATACCTTTTAAAAGGTACGAAGAAAACAGGTTCTCTGCAAATTAATTTTATCTTCAAAGCTGTGGTTCTTCCATGGGTTTGGGAACAATTAAGAGAATTTGGGAAGAGGGGATGAAAAGAATAGGGAAGAGGTAAGGGCAAGCTCTCTTCTCCAGCTCTCAGTGTTGTACAAAGATCAACTCTCCTTCACCTTTAGTCACTCACAGTACACCTGCAAGAAAAGCTGGAGATATGCCTAATGAGTTTTACAAATGCAGACAAGAATCTGAAATAGGATACAAATATTACACAAGACAGGATAAAGGCATGTATATGCTGTAGCCCTGTCTCTGTACCCTTCCTTGCTTTTCTTCTCTAGGGATTAAAATGTCTCGATTCCAAGGATCTGGTAAACTGTGGGAAAGCCCTGAGAACACTTGAGAAGTATAGACATGCAAGATAATAAGAATAAAATGAAAGTCAATGGTAGGATTTTTATGGAAGAGATTACTAAAAGCTGAAATATTCAAGAGAAAACACACCAATGTGGAAACACATAAAATCTGACACTGAAAAAAAAATATTCCTCAGTCAGTGGAGTACTGCAGAGAGTCTGTACCATGAACAATCTGTTCTAGCCTCTTCTCTGCCCATTTATGTCTATCTGCCCAGCAAAGACTGGGGTCTCTCATTGGGACGGTGAATATATTATGGCTTAACTAGGATTCAACAAGCTAGCTGACTACTTTGCACGAGCTAGTCAATAACAAATTGCTTTATAGTTCTAAGTTTTGTATATCCTGCTTGCAGAATTCCAACTCAGTAACCCAAAAAGAAATATTAACATTCAAAAATATCTTTTAAAAGACTAGGTTTCTATTCCTCTTTAACTTTCTACTTGAGAGGTATTATTACTCAGAACACCAGTGTGGCTGCAGTGGTGTGCCTCTGAAAGGAGATGCCACAAGAAAAAAAAAACAAAGAGAAGTTCTCCTTAACAGTACATAGTGTGTACTGTACTAATACACATTCTAAATAACAGCATTAGGCACAGCTTTCAAGTTAAGGTCTTTCACCCCTTTTTAATTAGATATGTGATCTCCGTAAGCTCTGCTTAATAAAAACAGAAGTTACAAGAGAAGTCTTTCAAAGCTCAGCCCTTTGAACCTTTCTCCGTAATAGTTTCTACTTCATTGTCTGTGATTTCCACAACAAATTCTGAAAGAGATCTAAATATTTTATTACTCGTGTTATTTTTTTCATTATACAGTTTGTACTTATTGAACCACCAGTACAACAGCACATCCCCACGCAGAAGGATAGTGTTTGCTATGCAAAACACACAGTTCATGATTGGCATCTAAGACCAATTGATCTACTCATTACCACTATCTCCCTACCCCCACAAGCTTTACTACAAAGCTATTGATTCAAACACTGCCGATCGGTTTCCATTTTCTGATTTTGGGCAGGCCAATTAAGAAAGTGAGTAATTGTGATTACACTGCTTCAGGATCAATTACATTTGATGCAAGACAAAGTGCTCCTCTAAGAACAATGCAAAGAAAATTATTATGATCAGGACTCTCTACTGCCGAATACGCTTCTAACAAAAATGCAAAACAACTGACAATGTCTTTCATAAAGATATGTTATCAGGAAACACAAGAATATCGACAGCTTTGTGTGCACAATATTTCAAATACACAGTGATAAACTTCTACAAGTCATTCTTCTTTTTGGATAAAAGCTTTTTAGGAAGTACAAGTTAAAAATGCTGCAGCTGAGTTCTCTGATACATTGCCCCTAAAACATCACACTGCAGAATTACTTCCATGTTACTGAACATCAACAACATTTTGAACACTACATATTTTAACAGTTACATGGCAAATTTAATGCAAGGAACTTTTTACCTATTTTGATACTGTTTTCTAAGGATTAGTGTCAAAGAGACAATGGTTATCAATTAGCAAAGGAACAAAGTAAGCAATTCCTATTCCTAATTTAATTTTAAACTTAGCTTAAGCTTTGTCATTGGACTCACATTGTCCAAATCATTAAAATGAATACACCACTGAGATCTGGGGCAAATCTATTTACAGTGATGTTACTCATAGTCTGGTTGGTTTTCAGGAATATTGATCTGTCTTGTTTGTCTAATAGGAAAATAATAAACAATTACTAGGCAATGTTGGAGAAAGTAATCAGTTTTTATATATCACTAATACAGCAGACCTCCCAAAACATAAAGGTGATGATCTGCATAAAATCAATGTGCTATGCTACATTGCTTATCCTCATCACTGCTAAGATTCTTTGCAATAAATGGTGTAAGTCTGGAATAAAATCATTAGTATACTGAAAATCCTTACGTGAAAAAAAGATACTTGCTCTTTTTAAAAAAAGATTGTTCCTGCTTGATAAACTGAGCAGATTTTATTTTAGAAACCTGAAATACATTTAGGGAGAGCCTATAATTCTGAAGCAATTTTGAAATTGTACTGCCTAGAAGGGAACTTTCCTTACCAAACTAACCTAGCATCAGGCAACAATCCAAGGCTGTTTCCAAATTCCAACAAACTGCATACAGAGCAGCTACAACAATCTGATGTGCATAAACTGCATGTGTCTTGCTGGAGGTACTAATATCTTCAAAATTACTACACAAGAGCATCATTGTATAGGAAATGGTTTGACTAGTGGAAAAATCCCCCAAAACAAACGGAAAACCTCCATGTCCCTAAAACAAGAAATCTTATTTTTGCAGGGATTCTTTTGGATTCCTTTAGTTACATCTCTATTATCAAGATTCTCCTGCTATCTTTAATAATCTCTAAGTTGTACAAATTGTGCTTAGTAGCAGTACACTAGAATTTCAACAACATTTAAGAAAGGAGTAAAGAACTTTCTTAAAGGGCCTCCACTAAATTGGAATGTGCCATAATGTTCACATAATGTCTATTCAGTATCCTTTTTTTTTGGTGCAGAATATAGAAATTAGTCATAAATATGTTGAAAAATATTATTCAAATAGCTGGGAGGGAAAAAAATCATGTGGATGTATTCAGTGCCTCTGCTTTGTTTCAAAGACTATATAAGCTTGAATAACTCTTTAAAGAAAATGCTGAACTTTCCTCCATCTGTTCACTCCTAATGTTTGGACACTACTATTACAAATTTCCCCTGGTCTCAAATGCTAGTTTATAACCAAGTTCTCACTGGGTGAACAGGTTCCCTGCTAGCCTAGAATGTAACAGGAACTCATACAAAGAAGGACCTTGAGTGTGCCAATAAGGAGCATGAAGAGAGCAAATCAAGCATATAAGACAAAATCTAGCTGGCCAGTCAGGTACTTGTTTTTATCCTCTTTCAATCATTTAAAAGAATCTGCAGCATGAGGAATAAGCTTCCTTGGAGAGCAAATTTTGGGGTTGGTTTCACGCAGTCATGTTACATAGATCACAAACAGTCGTAATAAGCACTTCAGGTAGTAAAATCCCTCACACTATGTGCTTTTTTGACTTGCGATTTCTTACAAGGAAGAGCACACATGAAACACTCCAGCAGACTTGTCAGACCTGACTGGTCCTTTCAAGGTGATTTTATTAAGAAGAATCCCAAGAAGAGTGGGAAAAATAAAAATAAATCTCAAGAACAGAGCAGTAATTCTGAGTTGGAAAAGGAGTTCATGCTTCTGCTTGTTATCATTCATACCAAGAGAAAACCAGGACTTTCCAAACACAACCTGTCAAAGAGCTTTTAGAATATTCATACATGACTTCAAATCTAGATCTGACCTTACCATCAAATACACGTTTTTAGAAGCAAGTGAAAACAAAATTTTGGAAGAATGAAGAACTGACCATCCTTGTAATAGTAAAATCGAACAAAAATTATGTCTTACTTCCCCAAAAACATCTTGGGTATAGATAATGTTGTTAACTGTTGATCAATTCTTTAAATATTTACTAAACAGCAGGTCTGGTATTGCCAAGAAAACTTACAGTATACACTACTTTTGTCTTCCAAGAGCAACAAACTAGCCTCTCTCCCCAAAAACTCACCATAACTGGAAACTGGCCATCTGAGTAGAATCACAGAAGTCAATACCCATTGGAACGGTAATGGATCCTGCAGGCTCAAGGCACTCTACATGAAAACATTTTGAATGGATGAAGTTCACATGCAAAAGAACAGAAGACCACAGATGCAAACCTCCAAACTTTACCTAATTAGAAAGCCTATATCAAAAAAAATAACAAACCACCTCCACATGAAAGAGACAATACTTGTAGCTTTATTTCAAATACGAGTTGCCTAAATGTTTCTCTTGTATGCTTGTCTTGGATCTCCCATTCCCACAGCTAGTGTACATGAAAAGTTGTCATTTCAATCTTACAGTCCCACTGTCAACAAAACAAGGATTTGTATTAGAAAAGCAAGGAAAACTATTTACAGAAAAAAAACTCTGTTTAAGTTATACCCCTTTAGTTGTAAGATTTCATTTTCAGTAACAGCAGTTTGCAAATTTAGTTAATAAATAGCCAAACACAATAAATATTAATAAAATTTATCTAGAGATAAATTAAAAAATAAAAGACACAGCAATTAAAAACCCTCAAACTCAAAGCATTTCATAAATAGTGTGGTTTACTTATTTTTCAATATTCTGCTTGCTTTAGTTATAGAAGAGAGGACAACAATTATGAACCCAAAACAGAACATAATTTTGTGCTTTACAAGCAATGCAGACTGAGGCACTTCTCCAAGTAATCAATCAAGAAACAGGTTCACGCTCAGTTTCCTGGCTATATCACTATGTTGTTTCCTTAGTCTTGTTTGTGTAGGAGGAAAAGTTCTTTCTTTACATACATAGAGGTATTATAAACAAGCATCGCAGCAAGGTGTGATTTCACAAGATTACAGGAAAGAAAACCTAAAAGCATAGAGAGGAATTCAAATAAAAATTATTGAGCTGGCAGAAAAACATCTGTTTTCCAGTTTATTTATTAAAGTATCTGATGTTCTTCAGGAACTGAAGAGTAGACAGCTGCCCTGTGACAAAAGGAAAATAAAATTTACTGTATTACGATTACCTTCTGAAAAATATGAAAATATGAACAATACAGAGGTCATGCAGATAGGCAAAGACTAAATTAATGCTAGGGAATGAACAGAAAACAAAGTATTTCAAGAAGTCTGAGTAAGGTATCAGAAGATTATAGGCTCCAGCTGAAGTTTAGAGTAAAGAGTAAAGAGTTTACCAAAATCTTCCAGCTTAATGTTTTCAAATGGCACTTCAAAGTCACCTAAAACCAAGCAAATATTATGCACAGGGACTTAGGTGAAATAATTTGGCCCTCTTGCACTGGAAAAATCAGGACAACTGCCAACAGTAATTGCAGTGATGGAGGCAAAACTAGACTTAAACTCCAGCAGTAATACCCATCAACATTTAGACAACTTGTGCAGTTCCACTGAGCAAATTCTGGAATAAAAAATGGTAGTAAGAACAGGGCATATAAACTGAGTTCTAGATAAAGTGAAAAAGAATACAGAAAATTTACATTCAAGCAAGAAAATTAACATTTTTTTGAAGGAACTACAAGTGATATATAGCTTATTTTCTACAGAAGAAAAAAACAACTTTACAAGACACATCACAATAATGTCTGTCTTAGGGAAATAAACACTTCAAAAGGTAGTATTGTCTCAGGAAACTCAAGAAACCTGAACTGGATAAAGTCTTAATGTCACTTTTTTTTTTTTTTTTTTTACATGGCATAAGTGAATGCTACTGTTCTCTGACTGTTACTGTGAGTACAGTATCTTCTGATCTCACTTATGGTATTACTTGTTTTCTACTCATAAGCCTGTGTGACTTTATTTCTTTAAATGTTTAAAGGGAGGGATATAAAATTAGGCTGATGGTCACAACTAACTTGAAAGAAAAATTCTGCGCTGGATTTATTATCTTGAGAAATAAACACAAAACAGTTCACTTAATGCAAAAATCAGTATCTTTCCTAAAGGTAACTGTCTTGATCAAGTATGTATCATTCTCAAAATTAAAATGGTTCCAAAATTTTAACTCTGAAATAAACTAACATAGCACAATTGTCTTTGTGTAAGTATTTGGTGTAAATCTGTACAGTCTTTTCACTGTTAAAAAAAATGTGTATTCCAATAGCATACAACAATTTAGTACCAAATATCTTTCTACCTGCCGAAAATAAAGAATTCCCTTTTTGCCTGGACTTGTTCCTATGTGACCTAGGTGTTCCTACTTTAGCAGGGGGGTTGGATTATCTGATCTCTAAACGGCCCTTCAAACCCTTACTGCTCTATGATTCTATGACTTTACTTCTTTGCTTTGAGAATTTGTTCTCATATTCTTCTCATGTGGTATCGATTCACATAATAATGTAGCTCATTAGAGAAGAAGAAATGTGTCTGAAGTACAGGAGTTTGTGTTAAAAAGAAGTGTGTCTGTTTTTCCCATTCATATTATGAAATAGAGACACTTTTGTTCCTTGTGCCAGTACCACAATGTTCTAAAACAAAGAACTGCTGAGAAAAAAAAACAGGTTGTGTGCACAGGTACTACACTTGACTAAAAGTTGGTATGATCTGTGTTTTTCTCAGGTTTTCTGCTCTTTCCCACTAACAGAAATTTAGGAAAAAAGCATTCCAATCAGAAGGTGGAAAATAAAACAATTGCTTTCTACCTAATTTAAGAGGATTTGTGGCAGCAGAGCAGAAGCAAACCAGACTGAAACACACACTTCCCGCTCCCCAGCCAAAAGCTGTCAAGGTAAAGAACACTCTAAGACATCAAAATAAGTAATAGACCTAAAAATGTTCTTATAAGCTTGGAGTGAAAACAATTGTGAATATATAAATCCAAACCTCATTCTTAATAGTGGTTCATTATAGCCATAGAGATAAAAAATATTTATTATATAAACTGGCATAGATATAATGTAATTGATATTTGAACAAGCAGGTATGCTTTCAGGAATGGAAGTTCTAAGGAGTTATTTTCAAAGTCAAATGTAAATAGGGAAAATCAGAATATTTTGTTAAAATCAGATTATCTAAGAAAAGACAGTTACGTGAGTGTATGTCTCTGTATACATACATATGTATAAGTGTGTATACATACATATATATATGCATGACTATGCAAAAACACTTTCCTACATATTAAATTTTGAAAAATATTAAGATTCTGTATTTTTGAGGGTAGGATATGATTACCTATTGGATTAAAGTCATGCATCCTCATGCCTGGAGGCAATTTCTTCTCCTCAATATGAATATTCTCTATCTTCTGATCAGTAGTATTTGTTACTGTCACTTGCACAGAAACCATCCCATCACCAAAAATGCTTGGCTGCCTTGAGAAGTGATAATGAGCTGCTAATCCTTTTCCACTCATTCGATGAAGCAGTTCATGTGTTTTTGTTGGCACAGCAACTTGGGTAGTGACCTGTTAAGTTCAAAACAACAGTTGGTGAATGTTGTAAATGAAAACCAGCTAAAATGACAATTAAATATCCTACTTTTCAGTTAGCTAGTGTGTCTGCTTTCTAGTTGGAATTCTGATGAACTAGAAACACACAAGGACGTATGCAAATCCATAAACAAATTGCAGCAACAGATATCAGATAACAGAGTCTATTACCTTTCTGGTGCTGAGAAACTGCAGCTTTAACTTTGTTGTATTTGTCCCACTTTCTATAATAATTCTGTTTACAATGTTTAAATCTATATTTGTTCATTAAGCCAGAGGTTTCTTTAGCATTACATTTCAAATAATTATGCTGTTTCCAACAAGGAGTCCCTTTCCATTTTATGAATCAGAACTTGAAAATGACCCCAAGCTCACCACATACTGTGAAAGTATAGTGAGAAATTGTTGTCTTCTCTTGTTAAAACCACAAAAAAATGTTGCCTTAACAATTACAGCAATAAAATTCTAAAAATAGTTGCACAAAGCAGAAAGATGTTGTCACTTTTCTTGCTGCAATAAGCAGTAAGAGAAATTCCAAGGATCCCAAGGGTGTGCAAACAGTGTGCAAACTGCCAGCTGATACTGCTCATAGGAAAATCCAAAATCATGACTTCGAAAGTGCAAAAGTAGGGAATATGCAGAAAACTATGGAAAAGTGAATTTAAATTATCTAAACAGGTTTTAAGGAAAGGCTATGAAATTACATGAAAAGTAAAAAACACACAAAATGTAATACAGAGGTTGGAAAAGCCAAATGCTCAGCTTCAAAATTCTCTGGTCAATGCACTATGAGCTATTGAACTTTATATTGTATTTGTTAGATCTGTTTATCTGTTTCCACTGATGAATATCCATCTTCTCCTGCCTTACTCAGCCCAGAATGTGTGAAAGTGAAAGAGACAATTGCAAATAGTAGGATGTTCAAGACTTCAAGCAGCTAATCAAAGAGAATGGGCTTTTATCTTGCCTTCCCATGAAACTCTCACAGGTTGCTACATTTTCCTGACTGCCACATTTAACATCAAGAGGCTAATCTGAAGCCTTAGTGAACACTTCCAGTAATATGACAAGTTGGTAAGAGCTGGGATTTAAGCCCACAAAGTATTATAGAAAAGGGAGAGAATCTAGAAAACAAGGCTTAAAGAATTCTGTTGAAAAACTATAAGCTAGCAAGCAGATCATAAACTTAACCTCCAACTCTGATCCCCAGTCTCTGAACTGGAAAGCCAGGCTAGTAATATCCATCACTTCAAATGAGTATCTATAAAGATCAACTATCACAAAGTTTAGAACTGTGAGCACTACATTGATGAGAGATGAAGAAAACTACATGAACAACTGAGTGAGGGTCTATTCAGTGATGGCTTTGGAGGGTGAATTAAGTTGCATATGTAGCATACTGAATGAAGAACAAATAATGAAGAAAAAAAACCAGAAAGGCTTTCCATTCCCTCAAAACTGTGTGACTGTAATTAGAACAACACATGCAGGATGTGATTTAGCAAATACATCTGCAAAAGCTTCCACATCACATTTCATGTTCAACTTTTCACCTCATGTTTCTTTCTGTAACACAAAAAAACTCTGGTAACATGCTTTTTTAGAAACAAATGAACACTCTACCAGTAACTTCCAGCATGAAGACTAAAGACAGGTTCAGAATATGTCTGAACTGAGAAAATTCCATAACCTCAAATCTGAATCTGCATAATTTATTAATACTTTTAAAGTAAGTGAAGTTGAAGTAGTGAAGTTCAGATATTTCACTTTCCCTAAGAAGACAATGTTCTCAGGAGAAAGATTTTAAATTTTCCTACGTGGTAAGAAGAAAATACAGCTGTTTACAATAGAACACATCATCAAAGATTTAAATCTCTATCCCTCTGCAAATAATAGTAGCAATACCACTTGAAGAACACAGGCATTATGTTTGTAAATGAAGTAGTTTATTTCAATGTGATTACTGATCTCTGACAAGCACGAGAATATGTAACAATTTTGTCCAAGAACAGAATTTGGTGACATTTTACAAAAATCCATAACAACCAGGTACCTTTTTACTCCAATGCCATTTTAAGTTCATAAATACATAAGTTAGGGTTTGTTTTACGTCGAATATCTTTGAACTATATTTATAAAATAGTTACACCTGTGACATTACATGACCAGCCTTCCAGGTAATTAAAAGAGTATGAATTGTACAGTTCCTCAAAATTTTTCAAACAGCTTTGAATACAAAACCCAGACTTTCTAGAAATAATAGACAAGGTCAAACTCTCAAAAACCAACTTAGTTGTTACAAAATTAGAAAGGAGATACTTCAAATAATAAATTGGTAAACAGAAAGACAATACCAGTTAGAGGTTGTTAGCAGAGTCATACTAACATCCGTTACTTAAACCACTGGTGAAGCAAATAATAAAACTTAAGTTTTAGGATGTCATTTAAATTTCAGTTTTAAGTTTAAATTCATTAAGTATAGGAAATATGCTTTATTCATATTTAAACAAGCATTTTGAAGTACACTAGCTTCTCTGTGTTAACATACAGTTGGTTTTATTAATGCTATACATACTATAGTACTATTAATAGGAACAAAAATGTAAGAAGTTAATAGACAAAAGTTCAACATTTAGACACGTATACATACACATATAGGAAAACTCCCTAACTATAAACTGTAACATTGTTTAAGTGTTAAGTAACCCTTTCAGGTTTACTACTCACGTTTTGGTCATAATTTTACTTGTGAGCCCATTCACTTTTATTTTTAGTATCACACTATACAGATCATCAGACATACAAAGGACAGAGTTATGACATTATGTTTAAACCATTTTCCTTCATGTAGAATGTTAATTTTCAGTTGCATTTAATGTGTCAGTACTGTAAATAAATAAAACATATATAAGCTGGCCAAAGGAGTTTGGTTCTGGAGAATGAGAATTCTCAAGCCCTCTACTTGCCAGCAAGGTTTTTGAGCTGGGCAATGTTGATGTGACTGTAATGCAGCCTATTTAACAGTTGCATCACTATGGTAAACTGTTTTTTGTTTTAATTTTAAAGTGTTAATGCATACAATTGCAATACTAAAGAAACCCATAGGGCAGATACCTGCAATCACTTTGGAGTTAAAATAATCCTCCACAGAGTTAATAGAACAAGAAGCATCTAGTAACTAGGAGATAATCCTCTACAGATCTTTACACAGCATATGTTTAAATAATAGAAGTCATTTGTGTACCTTTGGATGGTTTATGAAAATAACCAATCAATTCTGCAGACACAACATTATTTCTAAAGGAAATCTATGTGACTTGTGATGCCTGCAGATACACAGAGACAAACCACACATATTTTATCAGTTTATTACAGTAAGCAAATAAGCGTGGAATGAGAGTGCACATAACTGTCTACTTAATGCTTACTGAAACATTTATAAGAGCTGTTATCTCCCTAATAACAGACAGACAGTGTGCAATTTTAGAGAGGAGAAAAGCTTCATATTTTTTAACACTTCACTAAAAAGTAACTGAAGAGTGTAAAATGAAAAATACTCTGTGCAGTTAGCTGGTAATGGACCATATTATCAACTCAAGTTAGATTTATAGGATACAAACTAGTCACTAATAGTTATTTTATGACATAGTGTGTCTGTGTTTTTTGGGTGAAGATTATTAAGATTAAACTTGCAAAACTTTTTTTTTGTTAATAGAGCTGTTTACAGTGACATAAATAAAAAAAATTAAGATATAGACTGTCCTCCCATCCCATTTTGACTGATTGCCACCAGGAATTAAAAAGTCAGCACCGGGACACTGCAATAATATCATATGGTAACACTCTATTGGTATCAGTCAGATTGGTCCCTACACTAATGGCATAAGTTGAACAATCATCCATCACCCTAAAAGCAGATGCAAATATTTTGAAACTACTTCTTAAGTAAGAACAAGAGGGATAACATTAGGATTTTGCTTTAAAAGTCCCCCATTCATTAACCATATGAAAGGAAAAGTGTAAGATCAGTGACAGTAGTTGTTGGCTTTAAGACAACAGAGCTGGCTGACTAGTTACAAATCACAGAATCCTTTGCACACAAACATACTTGTTTTTGCACCAGCTCAGTAAGTCCTTAATAACTAAGTATAGGTTAATACGAAACACTGTTTTCCATCATGATATAAAATAAAAAGCACTACAGGGCTTATTAAACCTACTACAGAACACAGAACTAGACTGACTTTCATGAATGAAGCATTATTATTAAGCACAAAATTATATCTGCTATATCCTCAGATCAATTATGCTGTAATAATAAACATGGATTAATTTTTGATCCTGAATCAGAAAGGTATATATGTTTGGATTAAAAAAAAAAAAAGGAAAAAATATTTGCTTTCAAAAATGATTATAATTATAGTTAGATTCTTCTAAATTAGATTCTGTTAAAGCGGTGGACTGAATCATTTAATCTAAGTAGGCCTTCTACTGTCCTCCTATTGGCAATACCCATGACATAATCCAAGAATTACCTACTGAGCTGTGAGACCTATATCCTCTCTTACTCTCACTGTAAGGCTATGCTCTAGTAATTCTGCAACAGCTAAGAGGAGAAGGGCTATCATATAGTCCAGTGACATTTACATGATCTTTCAACTGAAGCTATGAGAGCCACTTAACTAGAATTTTACAGTATTAAGAGACAGAAAACCAGGCAAACAAAGGAAAGAGAACTGCTGGCAGAAAACAGTATATTCATTATTTTTTTCCTCCATTAATAGCTACACATTACTCATAGTCACAAGGCAATGTCTTCCGTATAGAGCTTTTATGAAAATAAATAATTAATAATTAACAAAAACAGATGTAAGAAAAAGCAAACAAAGAATTGCAGAAAAAATGTCAACATCCTGCTTTGCATTATTTTAAAAGGCTGTTGCAAATTCCAACATTAGAGAATACTTCAGTCATGTTAATATGGATTGCAAAGCTAGCCCAGTATCCTTCTGATAGGGGGCAAGGGAAACCAAGCATACAAGTTCATATTTTCTGCAGTCTAGAAAATCAACAGGATACTATGACTCAATTTGCCTGATTTATCTAGATGTACAGATAATTGAAGATATCACATTAAATTCTGGAAAACAGTTGAAATAACTCTCCAGGAAAGACACATTTAACTGCTCTACATCTACTAAGCACCTTCTAAAACCCATGTCTGTTAGGAAATCCTTCAACATCTAACGTGTCATAACTCCCTTTTTTTTCCACTGTCACCAACTTTTGGGCTCCACATTTCCCTAAACGATTAATGTCAATAAGGTTATTGGAAAAATAGCATATTAATGTCCATATCACTAAAATAGTATTGGTTTCAGAAAATTTCAGACCTTAGAGAGTTCCAAAAATTCTTATTGAGTTTCAGCATTAATAGAACAATACTTTTGTCTCTAAAAACTCATAAGGAAAATAATTAAAAAAAACAAATCTCCAAATAACTTACATTACTTTTTAAATCATTTGGAGGTGAACCTCAAACAGAACAGCACTTTTATTATACTTCCTATAATCTGCACCTATGGTGCCAAAAAGAATCCTTTCCCCTGGGTTTTTTTTTGTTTTTTCTTTGTGGGTTTATTAGCTCCAATATTTGTATAGTCTCAAATATGTATAAAATCCTCATTTCAGAAAGCAGTGTGTTCAAGGTAATCTGTGACTCTAGAGATAGTAAGCTCTTCTGTAATAATAAATGACTTAGTTTTCAATATTTTAATGTCCCTTAGAATTTTGCATGGTTCTCTTAAAACATAACCAACTACAAAGATTTCCAGTAACTCTGTATCAATTAAAAGTATTCTTATTAGAGCATAAAAATATATGATACAAAGGAATCTGAATTAGGCTTTTAACCTGGAGCTCATGAACAGCAGAAACCTCTTATTAATCCCATACTAGATTAACCAAACACTTGAAACTGAACATGCACTTGTTTTGTATTTTATGTCTAACTGGGGGCCAGTGAGACAGATTGAATTTCATATGTATAATAGAGCTTAAAGCTTTATACTATAACACATGGTATTGTTTGAGATTTGGCATCTTTGCATTTTCCTGCTGCTGAGCATAATGAATCAAACAAATAATCCAATCCAATCTAATGAAAATATTAGTGAAATCTGTTTAAAAGCCACACATGAAAGAATTTAAAATGTGAAAAATCTCATGATTTAAGGTCAGAGTTATTACATAAACATGAAGAAAAGAGTTGAAGTTTCTGTCATCATTATGGGCCAGAAACCTCAGTAAAAATTCAGAAGTACACATTCTTCTCCTCAACTTAACTCTGGGATCACCAGTGGACTATGAAAACAGCTTAAATTGATACCAAGGGAGAATTGTCTTCTAACTGCATTTACAGAAAATTCCTACCCTCAGGGACTTAAGCTGTACCCCAATCCCCAAGCCAAGTTTTAACTTCAAAAATAATGGTGACCAAATCAAATGGTGAAATTCATACCTGTGCATGAGAAACCTCAATATTTTCTATCATTGTGTCTGAACTACGCTTCTAAGAAGGGAAAAGCTGACTGTCTGGTTGCTGATGCATGTGTATTACTTTCACCAAGCAGCATGGTATTTTAAAGTTCTTTGCATCAGTCATTGGG
Source organism: Colius striatus (assembly GCF_028858725.1). Classification (NCBI taxonomy): domain Eukaryota; kingdom Metazoa; phylum Chordata; class Aves; order Coliiformes; family Coliidae; genus Colius; species Colius striatus. The sequence continues at coordinate 49,241,655 of NC_084790.1, read as the reverse complement.
TGTTTCAAGGAAAAGTCATTGTCCCAATATATAAACAAGTAATTTGCTCCAATTTAGAGATTCGACCCTTTCACTGACCACCTCACTGGAGAGTCTAAGGATTACCTGAAGTAGTTTAGGAGTTAGAAAAACAAAATAGGGTGGCCGCCTCACCTTGCATCCTAAGTATGAATTTGAAGGAGTGGTTGCTGCTGGGAAGGATTAGTAGATTTTGGCATGGAGTCTACATGGATTCAAAGAAGTTCCTACAAATGGTTTCTAATATATAATTTTGATTTTGTCCAACAGCCAGTACTCTCAAGACCTCTAAAATGCAAACATACTGAACCCTACTGCCTATAAGGTATAATTTTACAGTTAGGGTTATAGTACAACTCCTGCATCTTGGTTTCTTTCAGCAGAAGCACCTAGTTCAAACTTTCCCTCAGAAAAGGACCTTGTGTCTGGAGTCAAAATACTTACTAGAGAGTTAGTATGTACACAACAAAGTGAACTCAGCCTATTTGAAATCTAGCACAGACATTATGAATAATAAAATGCAAATTACGTCAGCTATATTTGAATTTTGATCAGTAGTTTTTTGTTGAAGAATGCAATAGGTTATTTTGGCTTCTACAGGATGATTTTAATAGACAGTAATCCATCTGCAAGGGCAAAACTCCAAAATCAGCACTGAACCCATTGCACATATACATCTATATTAGCACTTCCTTGATGTTGGTGTAGAATCTTTGCATGTACTAGAATACATTTCTCATATGCGACATTAATATGTCAGTTTTTCACAGGTTTCGTTTCATTTTACACATGTTTTAACATAAAAACATCTATAATCCTTGGTTTGCAAAAACTGTCCTGAGACCACTGCAAAAATGCAGCTTTTCTGTTTTGATTTCCTTAAGCTTCACTTTTCAGCCTCAAACAGAAAAGGAAAAAAAAATCTGGTACAGTTTCCAGTCTTTTAAGAGACAGAGAGGTTTACTTGTAACCATTTACGTTCAGTTTCTTAGTTTAAATTCAAAAGCACACTTCTTTTTTTCTTTGGACTCAAACAAAATTCGTGGCATCAAACGACTTATTCAGTCTCCACGAAGACACTTCTTTTCACACTCATTAAGAAGAAATGCCACTCAATCCCATCCACATACAGCTCAGAGTAATGTAAGCAACAACATGCACAGCATATCACAAACAACAAATCTCACCTTATGGATATCTCTACTAAAGAATGGCTCTACTGTACAGACAGAGACCTGGAATGTAAGCATGCAGATTTACACAGTAGCTGTGGTCATGGTACCTCAGCTGATGACTGAAGGCAAATTATTTATTTAATAATGGTTGAAATCTATGACTTACGGAGTATGTATGTGTTCTAATGGTAGTGCTATTACAAAACTCCATCAGTGTAAACAACAGAATGATTTCTGTAAATTTTTCATTAAAAAATTCCAAACTAATACAAAAAAAAAAAAAGCACAGAAACCTTTCACAGCCATTAATTTCTCAACTCCATTACACAATAAAAAAATCTATTTTACAGCTCTTACAAATATATCTTTCCCCAATTCTTTTTGCATCTTCAAACCAAGAACACAGATGCTTGGGACCAGAAACACTCTACACAGCTATATAGAGACAGAAACATTTTGTAATCCAGGTGAAGAAATGTTCAAAATGAAAATTTTCATCAACAGCACAGCAACCAAAACTAATTCAGAGAGACTCTAAAACCAGGGTTTTTTAAGTCTTAATACATTAAACCACTGTTCACCAAGTTGTCAGAAGAAAAGTATGCAAAAATATGGTGAAAGTCTGGCACTAAAGTGAGCTTTTTAAATTAATCTCTTTGATGATACTGTATTTAATCATCACATTGCTGAACATGTTTTTAAAGAGTCAACTGTCTCTCCAATATCCTCTAGAATCTATCATATAAGAGGACTAAAAACATTTCTAAATATTCTGCTATGAGAAAACAATTATTTATCAGTTATCAACGTTAAAAACAACCAATCTTAATGTAGGTTTGGAGGCAAGCAATGGAAAATGTTCCACCTTCAGGCAACTGTTAGTAAGGACTTTTAGAGCATGTTACAGTATGTCTGGTACTGACATAATTTAAAACATTCCAATTGACCTTACTTGAACAACTGCAATGTCCTTGCCTTTTACTTATTTTGTACTCTTAGCCTGGAAATTGTGTGGCAAAACACTACTGGTCCACCAAAGACACAGGATGCCCTAACAGCAGTAACACCTCTCAACAAGTTCTGTTAGCTCCACACATAGCCTTTACTTCCAATAACAAAATATTTATTTTCTCAAACAAGTTAACTATTCTTAGCTTTTTGAGACAAAATGTTAGTATTATAATTTCAATATTAGGTGTTTCATTCCATGTGATGACAACTCTTCAAGTAAAAGAGACAAGATGGGAGTCTTACATGCACCAACCAAGACTTGGTTATTTAGTTTTTCAAATATGCCAAGCTAAAAAACCAACACCAGAAAAGTTTCAGAAGTCGAGACATTATGTTAGTTCAAAAGCATTTACTCCTATTTTTATCTACATTTAACTAGCAGAATTTAATTTCAAGGCTTATAGACTCTCAGGATAGTGGAACTGTTAAATATTTTTTACCCCAATCAGCCAAATATCTTCTGGAGAAATCTCAGGGTTCCTTCTACATTGCTCTGAAGTTCCGCTTTTTGTGCAATTCAAGCACCAGTTAAGCACAGAATAATCTAGGAAAAAAGTGAACAAAAGCAACTTCTGCCCATCGTAACATGCTCATGTGTAAAATAATTAGCTGTATTAACAAGCAGTGATTAATACACTTAGAACAGCTTTGAGACCTCATCATCACTGCATATTGAAATCTGTTTGCTGTTCTCAGCGAGAAGGGCCTCTGGTTTTTGAGCATCATTCCTCAGTAGAAAAAAGTACAAAACCCCAAAACTATAATCAGTCATAAAAAACCACCTGTGCACAATCTGTAGACGTAGCTGAAGGAAGCTTCTACAAAACATACACTAAAATGACATGATTCTTTGAATGTAGAGAATATGAAAAGTTGTATTTTTATCGATTTCTAGCAAGAGCTTATTATTTTTTTACCTACTCTGATGTGTAATCTTCAGAATACCCACCATGGCTTCACAATGGTGTGCTGCAGATTACATGCAAACGTCTTAACATCATGAAGCTCAGCTTTCTACTTTATCAGTTTTATATATACTACTGAGCAAACAAATACGGAATGTCGTAACTCATTAAACAGCTATCACATAGACAGGTTTTTAAAAAAAATAAATTCTTGCTGTGCCCTAAAAAAGAGTAATGTGTGAGGTATACAGCTGTAATTAAGTTGAACTGTTACTTACAGTTAATATACGTTATGCAAGAAAATGATACCGACAGCCTTATAGATGCTGTATAAATTCACATTCTATTTCTATTATAATTTTGCTTTTGCAGTTAAACAAACTTTGTCATATGATCACCATTTACTGTGACCCTTTGAAAATAACGTGAACACTGATTAGCACATTTTCTGGCACACGTCTTGTCTCTGTCACTACAAAATGTCTTAATTTTAAATTCTTGTTCAAAATCATTGCTTTGACAACTACTGTCACCGTCCAAGGTCTGCACGAAGCTTCAAACTGCATATTATCACCCATTGACAAACTCGACATTTTATGAAGAGCCCCTCCTCACAATGACTTATCCTCCTTACCCTGTGTAAATAACTAACAATTCATTTTATAACCTTGACTTTAAAGTCTAGCCCTTCCACCCTTTTTTCTTCTTCCTAAACAAGTGACAAAGAACAAGGAAGCTGATTGAAGGGGTCCATTATGTATCAACTTAAAGAAAGGCAAAGTGATTGATGAAACTAGCAGTCACCTTCACTGCTAGCTACTGCACCTGTATCCTTTTTGTCAAATGACCTGAAAATCCTGCTGACAGTTTAACATTCACCACAAGGATACACTCTCTAGTACTGTAGTTCTGAATATTTTTATTTGCTCAGAAATTAATGGGAACGTTTTTTTTAAGATTAAAGTACACATGTAAAATTAGCAGCAATTTCTGTTTTCTTCCCACATGTCTTATGCTTGCTAACAGTTTACTTGGCAAAACTATTAAATAATACTTGCCAGCAAGCTGGCAAGCCACAGCTTCTCTGCAGGTGTCACACAGCTAAATTGCTCACATTATGATTATCATTTCAATAAAATTTGCCAACAATGTAAAGAGAATCTCAGTTAGTTTCCTTATCACAGAAGAAAAACAGTTTGCACGTTTCAGACTAAGTTTCAGGGCTTTTCAGCAACAATAGGTTGAAAAAATAACAGGTTAAAAAAAATAAGCTTTTTTTTTCATCATTTTCAGTTTTAATTTAATATCTGGCTACTTTAATACAACTCTGGGTTAGCTGATCAAGTAAAACTTTCTTTTAGTCTCAAGAAGTTGATTACAAATGCCAACCCCATATCATTCCTATGGTACCGGAGATGGTCTACTACTCTCTGAATAAAATAAAATGTTCACTGGGAAAGTGACAACTGAGAGGCAGGAAAACTTCAAAAATAATAGAAAAAAAAGCTGCCTTACTCTGTGTGGGACACAGCACCATTTCCTTTGGGCATTTATTACCTGTTAAAAACCAATCTTTTGGTGAGTGGCAGTTCAGGGTTTTTGAGAGCAAGCTGCAATATTTCTTCGGGTCTGCAGAGTCATAATTAAAGCTGAACTGAGTGGAATTGGAGAGGGAAGGTCAGCGAGGTGCCGTATGAGAGATGAGGCTGGGCTGATGGGCACCAAATGAACAAATTATGATGGGCCCCACTCAATGTGATGAGGTCAAATGCTTGTTTCTACCCACTGACAGTTCAATTTCCCTGAAATGTCTCTCGGTTCTCTATGAGCTAATTATGAATGAAAAGTTATCAACTGCCCTCACCAAAAAGAGCTTTGTTGGAGCTTTTAATGTCAAAATATTGTTAGAAATGCATGCTGGCACAGCTTTTTAGCCAAAAAATATCCAGAATAATCTAAATACCAGCATTCTATGATTCTATGATCATATTATATGCTTTTCACCTGCAGTATAGACATAAAATATTCCTCAACTCCTGCTAGATAAAACAAACCTATACTAATATCACCATTCATTATCAAAAGGTACTGTGCTTATAGCTTTGTATAACATAAACCAAATAACTTTAAAATATTTCCATATTAATACTGTTTTTGAAGAAAATTTAGCTGGAGTTTTAGTCTTAAAGTACTAATGCTCAGCAATATTCCAGATGATATTTCAGCACAACTCTACAGAGAATTATAAAAATGTATAGTTCTTTCATGGAGCCTCAGTATTCAGAGCAGTCTCCTGATTGTCTTTGTGAAATATTATCTTTTGAAAATTCCAACATATATGGTTGCATATACTTTGAAAGTTCTAGGTAAGCAGTAAACATAGAAATTTCAAAATAGGCTATTGCATAGGTTGGATCTTTGAAGGTAAAAGAATACAGAAACAAATGGGACTTAAAAACTAGCCTTTGAGAACAAGAGTGAGAAAGTATAGACTACTTATTTGCATAGAGAGATGATTTTGAATACTTATTTTGCCATAGTCATTCACTACTTCAAAGTTAAGAAATTATTGTAGTCCAATGCTTCTATTTAGAGTGTTACCTATCTTCCTTTTTATTACAAAGCTGCTTCTAGTTTAAAGGAAACTCCTAAGAAGAGGTGATCAGAACTTTACTTTGCAATGTGTTTTCACATTTATACATATACAACCAATGTTCTTGCCACTGCACAATATCTGACTCTGTGAAAGAATTAATTATACCAGTTACTGCAACTGTAGCATACACATTAATGCAACAACGTATTAAGAGTGTATCTGATACATATTGATTTACAAACTAAAACTATTTTTTAAGATGTTAAGAATATCACAGAAAATGAATGAGGATATCAGCCCTTTCTAAAAATTCTATATAATTTTAAGCTAGTTGAAAGTGGCTAAGATAAGTAACTGTAAAGGAGTAACAGAAACAAATCTGCAATTTTAAAGTATGAAGCAGCCATCTATGTGGCTAGCACATATAACTATCATCTAAAAGTCAGCCTGAAGGTTTCAGTACAGCACAATATTAAATTTATCAATGTAACAGTTGCTGTCACTGTAGTTGGCATACTATCTTATTAGACATACTGTTGATCAAGTGTTATTACAACAAAAAATCCCCCATAACTGTGCTGCAGTCTTCATGTTTAAGTACCACAGTTAAGAACAGACAAATGCAGTTCATTCATTACAGAACCTTTTCAGGAAGTTGATTTTTTCTAATTCTTATTGTAATTGCATTGTTCTAATCCTGTATTATAAAGGCAGCTGCTTGCCTATCATTTGTACTTTTCTCGTTAATCCTGACTCAGTGAATTAACCTTTAATTACAGCCGTTAAAATTGAAATGAGCCTCTTGTCTGGCTGGGGCTGCCCCCTTCCACGGCATGAGACTGATGAAAATTTTTAGGGTCAATGAATATGTCCCACGTCATGTCTGATAGATGCTAAAAATGTGAAGAGGTAAATGTTACCTTAGAAAGATGTGGGAGAAATTTTTAAGAGCCAGGTTTTATTGACAAAATAAAACAAAAATACAGCTTAGGTTACCTCTCTCATCTGTCTGAGTTAAGTAGCATGCCACAGGTACAGACACACTCTGTTTTACATACGTTACTACACTACGTATTTGAAGAATAACTTATGGAATCGTCACCACCATACATTATACACGCTTGTTTTTAAACACCTAGAACCAACTCTGGGTACAGCTGTCCTAGTTCAACAAGCATAATAGATGTATTTTTCATGTTGCAAATAAATATCACTTATTACTTTAAATTCTCTCATAGCTAAGCATTTAACTATGAAGAAAGTTGTATTAGTTTTAATGGCAATACTGACTTTTAATGGAAAGAAAAAAAAATCAAGGGTCTGCTCACAGTTTTCTAAATGATTTTTTGTTTTTTTTTGAATAAACTTCTCCAATTTAATTTATATTTTATGAATAGGGATTTAATATTGAAATTGTAACTTCGCAATGTTAGCACTTTTATTTTTAAATATAGTATTTGAATATTGGTTGAATCCTTCTAACTTTAAGATAACAAAACAGCAAAATAGCATTGAATCAGGAGCATTACTGTTAAAGACCTGGTTTCTGAGAATGCAATAAATTAATATACAAGTTGCTAATTAATTACACTTTATGTAATGTTACATTGTATATAATTTATAACATATTTAATTTATTTAATGTATACTATATATATTAAAACTTAAGTAAAAGACCAAATCTGGAAAATATATATTACTAAACCACACAGTAATCAACTAATTCAATGAGATTATACACAGTAATAATATACTATACTTCTCAGACAGGGTATGCTATTAGTTGGGCCAGTGTCTTGTATTAGAAACTTATTTCTTACTAAGAAGACAGATGATGTTTGAACTGCTACATTAAATTCTGTAATTTACTTAAAAGAAAAGAAGTAGAAGGTTCTTAAGTGTAGAGCTTGTTAGGTAGTAAAGCATTTAATGAACTTAAGATGGTTATTTTTAAGGCTTGAACACTAATAAACATCATTAATATTGATAAATGGATTGCTAATTAAAGAACAAAGGTGAAATGACATTTCAGAAATTACTGCCACAGCAGGTTTAGTTGGTTTTTTTTAATTTCGAGCTATAACTTTCAAAAGTATGTGGAGTTAGTTTCTGAAGTGACAGTGTAACTTTAAAATTTGATGTCACACACATACTGCTGGCAATTTAAGAACACTCTCTCATACAGAAAATCTATATAAACACAGAAAAATAAAATTAACTATGCAGGAGCTCTCAGTTTCATTCCTTCCTCTGTCTTGGCAATGGTTAATATCTGCTGATGAGTGGCTACATTCATTTGTAGATCTCTGAGTGCTTTCTCAAGGTGAGCAAGCATCATTATCCTCATTTTTCAGATGGAAAACGAAAAGATTAAGTTACTCCCTCCAGATCACACAGCAAGTGGGAAGCCAAAAATAGAACTCATTTTCCATATGTAACACCCAGTTCTGTATCCACTGGACCACGCTGCCTTCTCAGAAGCATCAGTCACATCTAATCAGCTGCATAGCTGAATTTTGGGTGGCACTAAGTGAAAGCTGCTTTTTAACACTTAAGTTTAAGATGATGTCTTTTCACTTGCTTCATAGGTACAAACTTACCCACACATCCATATACAATTGGTTTCAATTAAGCCTTATGCTAGTTACAAATCTTATAGAGCACTGAGTAGGGAAAAATAGAGACAATGCAAATACTTTGAACTGGTCCACATGGAAAAAGCACCATGTTAAAAAACAAAGTTGGAGAGAAAACTACGCAGAACTCCAAAAACATCTCTGCTCAATGAGCAAGTGTCATCAAAAATGCAAACAAAACATAGACATGTTCAGGGACAGGATACATGTAAACTACCTTGGGGCACACTTCCCCCTTCATCTCCTCCCAACAAATCTTCCCAATTTCAAACTTTATCTAAAAAGGTGGGCTTCAGAAGGTATATAATGAAAGCACTTAGTGCATAGGAGAAAGCTCTCCTGTGATGAAACACCAAAAGCATAAGATGTTTCTTATAGGGAGCTGAAAAACAAGAAGTTATATGGTAAACTATAAAAAAGAATAGAATGATATCAAGGATAACATAAGCCTGTGTCATCCTAAGACAAAACCACAAAAACACCTGGTAGAAGAGATGTGGCTAACACTGAAAAACAATTTAAAGGAAACATGTCTGGTCTGAGTAAAAAATTTTAGAAGCATCTTAAAACTGATATATTTACAAAAATATAAACCTACTTATTTAAAAACTAATGGTAGTTGATAAAAAACTCCAAGAACATGGGGTAGAAGAGTAGAAAGCATCTAGCTGAACCATCACATGCAAATCTCCAGTGTTTGCACTACATTTCTTTCATGATATTAACAAGCTAATGATGTTTCTTCTGATATAGTCACTCCTGAGGTAAGAACTCAGTCCAGAGCTTATATGAATGATAAATGTATCTAGTTACAGAATAATTATTGCTATCAAAGCTTTGAAAGAATAAAACTCTTGAAGCTGAGTGTACACTAATACGTCCTTGGAAGAACTACTACGCATTTCTCTACTGTGGGATTTCACAAAATCTTAAGCACCTTATGCTAACCTTTTTTGCAAGCTGCCTACTAGACTGGGGCCATGACATAATCCATTATTGCAATTTTTGTATTCCAGGTTCTTCTCTCAGGAAAAGAGTATACTTCAGAGTCCATCTTAACTCATGTTAAAATGGAATTAGAAACAACCTAAATGGACAAAGCAACCTCAACTATAAGAAAGTTTTACCCTGTAAAGATGACCTCAATAACTTAAAAAATAATATACCATTTAAAGTGTTCTCCTATTCTGGAAATAACTGAATATTGTGAAAGTTCATGTTTACTGTTTCTCAAGGAATTCTGTAAGTGTGCTCAATTTGAAATTAAACGTATTTATCACCTGGTTTGACAGGTCTGTAGCTCGACCTTGACTTTTGTTAAAAGCTATTATTTCTGCTTTATGCATCACCACTTTAAAGAAGTTCTCAAAGTGGTTCTCAGTCAAAAGTTCTGAAGAAGATATGAGCTAGAAAACAGGATGACTTACTCTTCCCTTCCTAAACAGTCTCTGTGTAACTCCAAGTTATACAAAACAAAAAACCCCATTTCACTGGTAATAGCTACTATCAAGAGAATATTCAAACAACATCTTAGTATGTAAAGTAGCATCACTTCTACAATTATACCATAATTCTATATGCACAAGAATTAATGGCAACTCTTGTATCAGCTGTTTTTATAGTTATATAGTACCTCCTCGCCATAACAAGAGATTTTTCCCTTTTTTTTTTTCTTTTGGCTTGAATTTCTCTCATTCACCCTTGACTTTCCTCCTAAATTTTCACTTATTTTCATAATTTGGCTTTCGGTTCCTGCCTCTCTCTCTTTAACATCTCCCTTTAAATGACATGACCCATTGCCAGAGTTTTCAGATAACTGCTTTACCCTGATAGCTTGCAGCTTTCTCTTGACTCCTATTTTTCATGGCCACTGTATCTTCAAGTATCTTTCAAGGCCACAAAATGTACCCCAAATTCAATCAACTCCAAATGCAGAGTTTCCCCAAGCACTTAGGTCTGACTTCTCTTGCATGCACACTCCAGAAAACCCCATAGAGGCCACTGGCAACCTCAGCTACCTGGTTCAGTTGAGACACCTGAAGATGTACTACATGTATAAGGGCAGAAGCATGCACAGGGATTTACTGTGTTTTGCATCCATGTGGAAGAAAGTTATCCAAGAATTACTAAAGAATTTTATTTTTCATGGAACAAACCATAATATGTCTGTGTGTGTTTATATGAGGGGAATATATACTACATGTAAACGTGAATCATAAAAACAAATGAGCAGGAGGCCAAAGCATTGTGTGGTTTATATTCAAGGAAATTTTGGTTTTATACATTTAAAGAGACCTATACCATTACTGTAAAACCATTCTTGTATTTATGCTTTCTGTAATGTTCAGTAGCTATGAATTTGGAGTGGTAAGTTTTCTAAAAGTTGTATACAATTAGTGCTAATTGATTTGAATAATAGACTGCCTGACATACTCCAAAATAAGTGGCCTCTACAATTCTTCAATATTATGGTCATATACTGTACTTATCTATTTTTACTCCATGCTCTCTATTGCCTAGTAATAAATGAATTTCTCACTGTTGGTTTGGCATGTGCCCTACAGTTAAATTCGTTTTCTCTCCCAGTGAAGGAAGAAAAAGTTTTCTGAAGTATAACAACCATTCCCTTTATTTTTAGAATTAGTTACCATTGATCAAATTAAAAAAAAATATTTAAGATAGACATTCCCACATGTGCTGGATTTTGGCCGGGATAGAGTTAATTTTTTTTCAGCTGGAATGGGGCTATGTTTAGGATTTGTATTGAAAACAGTGTTGCTAAAACAGGCGTGTTTTCATTACTGCTGATCAGTGCTTGCACTGAGTCTAGGATTCTTCTACCTCTTGCACCACCTTACCAGTGAGTGGGCTGGGGGTGCAAAAAAGTTCAGATGTGACACAGCCAGGACAGTTGAACCCAACTGACCACACGGATATTCCATACCATATGGCATCATGCTTAGTGTATAAAGCTGAGAGAAGGAGGAGGAAGTGGGGCATGTTTGGAGCGATGATGCTTGTCTTCCCAAGTAACCATTGTGCATGCTGGAGACCTGCTGTCCTGGAGATGGCTGAACACCTGCCTGACGATGGGAAGTGGGGAATCAATTCTTGTTTGGCTTTGCTTGTGAGCGAGGCTTTTGCTTTACCTATTAAACTGTCTTTATCTCAGACTATGAGTTTTCCCAACTTTACCCTTCTGATTCTCTCCCTCGTCCCATCAGGGAGAAGTGAACAAGTGGCTGCATGGCGCTTATTTGCCAGTTGGGATTAAACCACCACACCACAGGAAATGTTAAAAGCTATTTTTGTATTTTCATTTTTAGAAAAATATCTAAAGGTGTTGAACAACACCTGCCAATAGTTCTTTAACTACCTGCCAACAAGACTTTGTACAATATATAGATATCATTTGAAAGAAGTTTTTAACCTTAGTGTTTAAATGTTGCTGCTTCCTAGTGCACAAAACTCAGGGACCTCAAAGGAGTTCAAGTACATCTGCAATTACTATCAACAGCAATGAGAGTTGAGATTAGATTTGAAAACAGAACACAGCTCAAAATATGTAGTCACTACCCAGGTAGCAACAAGTAGTTCCTATGTGATTTGAATTGTTTCCAGAGCAGGGAGTATGAGGAAATGTTCCAGCTTTTTTGTTGGTTACATGTTCTACCAGGAAGCCAGTAGTACCAAGAAAGAGGTATTTTGCAGAATCAACTTTTTCATGCAGAACTTCTTCCCCTAATTACCTTACACCTTATAGCTCCTTCTAAAACCTCTATTTCATTGCAGCTACCTTCTGAAGAATAGGGGAAATAAATTCAGTAAACAATAGCTGTAATCATAACGAATGTAACCACAAACATGAGAGTGTAACATGTGTTCATATACTGTAGATGAGGAAAGGACTCAAGACACTGGCTAACAGGAGTTGTTCTCAAGCATCTGACATTACTGATTGCTACCTGTAACACTCTGAAAGATTTTTAGTCTGAAGTAAAGCAAAGACACCAGAGCCATTCTTAGGCTAACCCAGAAGCAGGTGAACAGATGAGCACCTGTATTTTGAGCCGCCCAGGACAGGAAAGATGGCAAAGAGGCAGTAGTGGGATTGCAGTCACAGAAATAATAGCACAGTTGTAGCTGAAGTCAGGCTTGCCACCTAGCTGCATACTGCACTGCAAAATAACTCAGAAGGGAATTTCTGGTGTTTTCAGACTGTGTCATGTGAACAACTATGCGTCAGGTAAAGTGCCTGCATGTCCACAGGTTCTTATTGCCCTGCTTGAAATTTAAATTTTACTACATTCTTCTTAAGGCTAATATCCAATACATTATCTTAAAGCCTATCTTCTCAATACCAAATTTTAAAGCCTGTAAAAACAAAACTGAAATCATCAACTAAGATTTTGGTTTTTTGAGTCAAATTAGCTCTACAGCTCCTTTATGCAAAAAGTACTTGATTTTGCAAAAGCATTGCTCCCAAACCCAACACAAGGCACTTTACCAGTCATTACTGAAGTTGCATTGTAGGTTCTACATGAAAAATTACTGTGCCTCTGGTATTTTTTTCTGGTCAGTCCTGTCTACTATGACATGGTTAAGTATCCCATCTTGTAGTGCTGTAATTCCCTATAAAACCACAGACTTAAATTGGACACACAAAATTACTAAAAAAAACAACCATAGAAGAAGAACACAAACTACTATCCTTTTCTCCAACAAAGCAATGCCCTCTACTTCCATGAGTTTGCTAACCTTAATTATACCTATAGTTTTCAGGCTCCCTAATGGGAAGTGGTACAAAGCAGAAAGCATTAACAGAATGAGTCATGACACATACTCATACACTGCTGATGGTAAATCTATACCCTTTTTACTTGCATCCAGGAGCTATGCTTTGTATACTCATGAAAAATTACTTCCAAGTAGCAAAAAGTCATAATTGGAGACATATATGGGAAACAAACAGGCTGAAGATTAAGAAGTATGTGTTTTTCTTTTCTTTTTTAACTAGATTATTTGAAAGATCTGTATAGTTTGGATACGTAAGTTGTATATTAAAGTTTCCTTGAGGCAGAGAAAAAGACAGATTGAAAGAGAAGGTTAAAAATCCTTGAAGGTGTCCTCTCAGACATGCAATACTCATACTGTTCTCCATGTTTTGGAATGTAAATATTATAGATGAAAAAAAGCTATCAGAGTGCATGCATGAAATTTTAGTTATACAGGAAGGTGAAAGTATTTTTTAAAAAAATCACTTTAATGACTACGTAAAAACACATTAAATGGTTAAATCAAAACATTCCCATTCCCACTTTTAAAGGCTACTTACATCAATAACTGATGAATTCGACAGACATAATCCTTCTAGGTCTGCTGTTAAACTTGTGGATAAAACAGCTGCTGTAGGAGCTGCCACAGGAGTTGTCACAGGATAGACTAGAAGTAAAAAGGCAATTGATTTTTAAATAAAATTAAAATGCTGGGAAGGACAATTAACTATTCTCATTATTTGTCAAAAGATTTTACATCTTGATCTAATTGTTTTATCCTTGTAAATATATGTTTCTTAGTAGCAGAAGACAATCTTTTCAGATATATAACACTAATGTTCAAAAATAAACAACGAAAGTATAAATAAAACTGATAGGTGCATAGGCCATGTTATTTAAATAAAAAAATATTTTGTCCTCCTTTCTCATTTTTCCCCTCTATTTATCTTTCATTTTGATCTGTCCTTCAAAGTTGTGATTTTTAGTATCTTCTTATGTCATCACAATTAGCTCATGGGTTGCACAGATGTGCAAGAAACATCCTTTGGCATCTGAGAAAATAAGCCCACTTTAACAGAAAACAAATCTAGACATAAAAAAATTCTCAAAATAAATGTTTTCCACACCAATACATTCTAAATTTTTAAACTATTCCTCACTTATAGGACAAACAAAATAAAATATTATAATAATTACCCTTAAAAATAAGTTGATAGTCTAAGAAATTTTTTTTCAGGAAGCTGGTACAATAAATGAACAGAAACAATGTTTCAGACATTTAAAATTCATTGAATTAACTGAATTGAATTTATGCCATGGGAAAAATGAGGCTTCAATCAAGATACTTACAATCATCTAAATCTAAGAGAAACACATCTTGTTTGTTTGAAGCTTTTTTATCGTGCACTTGTTTTTCTTCTTTCTATGAAAAGAGATGAATATTTAATATTTTAACATATCAGCAAAAGTATTTAATACATTTATAAAGCAGTGTATTTTCTCTGCTATAAAAGACAAGTGTATCCATTTTCAGGGTTTGGCACTCAGAAAATCCACTTGAGAAAAATTTCTTTGAATTGGTAAACTGAACCTAAACTCCACAATTGAGTTACATTTACTCTTCTGAAGTCCATGTTTTTGTTTAATAATCGCTGCTACTCAAAGAAAACTTTTGGTGGCAAAAGTTTTGAGATTCTTCTGTTGAGACCATTAAAACAGAGCAGAAGAGATTTTCTCTTTAGACAACCGATTTATGTTTCCATATGAGAAACAGGATAAAATACATTCAACCAGAAAGTACTGTTATTTGCACTTATCTAGGAGTATAGCATCCTGTCCTGTCTTCTACTGGGATTTTATTTGCTGGACAAATAACAAAGGTTTGGTTTTTTTCTTAGAGAAAGAAGTACAATAAAAAGTAAATTTTAAGCCTTAAGATGAGTTTTAGTAATAAGGATTGGCACTACCTTAAGAGTACAAAATTTGTTTCAATACAGCTAAATAAAAAGCTCTAAACAAATCTAGTGAGTGCTAGTCATTCTCATGGAACATGTCTAGACAGTGATGATTCAAGACAGAATTTAGTGTCGCAGTTCAATACAGATTCCCAACAGGGTGGTTTAGTAAAAAGGATTGATCTTTGGATGTAGTCAGAATATGGACACATTACCCACTGGATGTTCATCAGACAGTTGGTCTCCATGCTATTCCTACCCACTCTTAAGCATCCTCATCTGGATCAGCTGAAGAACTCCTGCCTTTTCTCTCTCTGTCTCACTCACCAAATAGAAAGCTTTCTCATTATTTCAGAGAATTTGTCACCTGCAGTTAGACTTTTAAGACTTTGCTCACTACCCAAGGTACTGCAAGTAATTTATAGATAATCTTCCGAGTCACACTTTTGTGGACTTTCTAGTTTACCTGTTTCTCTTCAACAGCAGATGACAACCAAATACACACACATATATTATTTTTTCCCTTTTCCAATAAACGAATAAGTCTAAATAAATCAGTAAAACTCCACATGCCTATCTATGCCTCCATTTCTTGAGTATTTCTTGCAAGTTGTCACAGTCTCTTCAGGTACTCAGGATACAGACTCCTACAGGAGCCTGGAGTCCTCTCAGAAACTCAGCAGCTAGAATAACTTACTTTGACTATCAGCATAGAATAAAATGTCATCTCTTTTGGAAAAGTGCATTCCCTTTCTTCTAGTTACTCAGCCTCACAGTCAGTTGCAAACTTACAATGTCCAGTCTGTACTTTTCCAGTTTTGGGAGAAATTCCATGGTTCCCCAAAGAACATGGAAGAAACTAGCTGACTGGAATTTGAAGACGTTGATGTTAATGACTATCAGGCTTGACTTGACCCAAAATGACATTGCTTATAATTTTTTTTTTCAATAAATCCGTGGCTCAAATAGACAGTAGTCATTTATTTGATCGTTATGGAGGCACATTAGGTACTCTGTGAGAACAATCTTTTGACAGAGAAGAACGGAAGTCACTACTCTAAAAGCTATTTTAAAATCAACATACTTCAATGGTCCTTATCACTATGGTATTCTAGTGCACTACTATCACTGATTTATCTGAAACATAAAACTCCTCTGGCCAAAGGAAATGTTACAAAGTATTTCTAAAATGGTGCTAATGTTATTCTATTCTTTATACACCTTGTCTGGAATTAGTGAAGGACTCTGCTGTAGAACCTGATTCTGGTCACAAATACCAGACTTCATTTTCCTCTTCCAATGTGATTATCAGCAAGCTATTAAGTTTCTTTTGGCTTTTGTTTTTAAATCTGTGAAATAAGGATAAATAGTATACTTTACAAGCTATAGATTGTACTGAATTACTCATGTCTATGAAGGTTATAATTATTTTAACAAATTCCAAGTATTTTAATAGCAGTAATTGGTGAACATTTAACCCTGAATCAGGGGTTTAGCTGTGACCTGCAGAACTTTTATTATAAACTATGTATCACAACCTTTTTGCTAAACTACAAACTCTTCAGACATCAGAACAAACTAAAAGAGAATAGAGTTTAACAAAATGCAAATATATTAAGAAAATCACCTCACCTCAATTTGCATAATCTTGCATTCCCTGTCCTCACTTATCCATAAGATATAGCTCTATCTTCAACTTCAATTAAGGTTCAAATGTTAATTTTAGGTAAAGATCTGTATTTTCCAATTATTCCAGTAGAGATGGCATTTCTCCATTAAAAACTGGCTCAACAACATGCGAAGCTATAGCACTAGGTTAAGAATTTTGAATATGCTTCAGCTCTGCCAATGGCAGCAGAGTTTGGTCAAGATGTTTAAAATAATTAGGAGTCAGAGCCAAGAAATTCTCTTACTGTTAATCTGTTTAATGAAGACAATTCAGATAGGACATGCTATGTCACAAATAACACCAACAGTAAGCTTCAGTTTGTTTCTTCTGCTATTTATTTTGCCATTCTGAAGTAGTTATTATGTATGTATCACAAAACTTGTAATTTTGTAAGATCAAATGCATTTCTGGACTAGTATTATTTTGAATCCACTACGTAATTCATCTTTCAAAATGGGGAAAAAATTTCTTCCAGATAATTTCTTATCCTTAATATAAAATTGTCCTAATATAATGTACAGGAACTGTTACATCAAGTTAATGTATGGCAAGAAAAACTTCCACTATGTAACTTATTAGAATACTGTCCTTAAGTAGAACTATTTAATGTAGAAAAACTCAAATCACTATTAAAAAACCCCAACCAAATAATAAAAAATCCTGCCCCCAAAACAACCCTGCAACCTAGGACAACCTAGGAAATGTATAAACAGAAGGTAACTAAATCAAGATAAAGCTAATGTTGAGGTATGACCGCAGCTTATTTTCCTCTTCAGTGAAGTGTGTCAAGCTTAAGTAAATACTCAGGGACTTACATGTTTGTGTATATATGTTATGTATACACAAACTCATAAATATTTTCATATTTGTAGGTATACTTCTACATATAGGTATATATAATAATTGTGTGCAATTCTGTACAAAACACAAAACAAATCTACTTACATGGGTCTTGCCTAAAACAAATATAATTATTTTTTAATTTTGTTTTTCCAAGAAAAGAAAATTGATTTGCTTTCTAGGAATAACAAATAGCTAATGACAGCAAAAAACAGATACTTTTACTGAATGAAAAAAGAAGCTTTGCACTCCAAATAAAGACAATTAAAAACAAATTTTTTTTTTTCCTTAAAACTAAGTCTACAATATAACCCAAACAATTTCCTACCAAAAGAGCCCACTATGGGAAAAGCAGAATACTAAATAAAGAAGTTAAGCTATATTCCATCAAACATTTCTCCATTTGCAATTCATCTTGGTAATAGAGATAGAACCTGGTAAATGCATATAGGACTTGAAGCAGGAGATTTCTCTTGCTCAATGCATAATTCATATGCTCCGCCTGCAAAGTGTGTAAAATGAGAATTTCATACCGCAGCATGAGCCATGGAGCTGCAGAGAAAAGGCAGATGAAATCATATTTTGCTGTGTGAATTTTATTTCTTATCCTCCCAATATTTATACAAAACCATCATTGACAATCCAAATGCATTGACAGATCACCCACTGTTTCCATTGTGTTAGCACTTGAAAAGAGATCAGGCAGAAAGACAGACAATTTGTTTTTGTATATTTTTTAAATAGTGGATCAGGTTTTTAACAGCCGAGTGACTGTATTATACTTGTATAAGGAGGTCAACAGTAGTTGATTTTAAAATCTCGCTGTAGAGACACCTACTTATACATGCATCATCCTCAAATCTACATTTTAGCTTCACAGTACTTACGCTTACAGTATATGTATCTGAACATCTTAAACTATCCATATTTCAAAATGATATGAAGCACTGCAGTAGAAGAGAGTGACTTTCTATTCACTGCAGCTCAATTACAGTGAACACAACAGCTTTTTCAAAGTGATTCTTCAAAAGAAAAAATATGAAAGCATTCATAATACAGCCAGGAAAAATAATCCGTCATTTTTTCGTAATCTATTTTAATGCTAGTAAATGCATAGATGTGTGCACAAATCAAGCTCCAGTGAGTAACTGGAATGTTTCTGTTGTTATCAAAATTCTGCTGAACATGGCAAGGGTACCCAACAAAACATTTAGTATGGTAAGCACCACCCAAAACACCAGCTATGTAACATAGATCATAATGTGTGGCAAACTAAGAAACTAAGAAATTTTTAAGTTCTGCCCTTTGACTCGGATCAAGTCTTCTCTCAATTGCCTATAAATATGTTTTGCTCCTAACAGATTTAATTTTAGGTGCTTTTTAAACATGAAAGACTTCAGGACTATTGCAATGCTCTTTCTTTTCTCTTAAAATCTGAGGGCTTGACAACTTTCCATTGACTTCAACAAAGCAATCTCAAGCTTCTTGGAATTCCAGTTCTCATATTACTCAGCATTTTTGACCTCACATATTCTCAATTGCCGTTTTAAAATGTAAGAAGCTCCTTTATGCTAATATTCCTCACATACCCTGCGAAAGAACCAGAACAGTTGAGATAACTGTAGTGAAAGAAATCATGAACAAGGGTGTTGATATCCTGATAAATATGGACAAATGCAGCAGAATGAAGATGCTATTGTTTGAAAATGGTTTTGCAGTGGCTGCTCAGAAATAAGCAGGGCAGAGTACTTACTACTTTTTGGTGAAAAAAATACTGTGCTAATATGAGAGGCTGCACACAGGATTCATTCAGGTCCCATTTAGTGTCAGAGTTTACTCTGAGAGGATTTAGGTTACATTTGTTGTGCTTTAGGCTAGCATTTTTTTTGCAAGATCCAGTTTGGCTTCTCTACTAGAAAAAACTTTGACAGAGATGCATTAAGTAGTGTGGTATTTGGGCACGAAACAATGCTCAAACCCTTGTTTCCCAAATTCTACAGTCTAACTTCATCTTTTGTTCTACTTGGTAGAAGGAGTAGATTCAAAGTTAAGGTTACAAGTCAGAGTTCCTAGGTGGAACTGCTCAAAACATACCTGTCTGACAGCTTCTACAACTGCATGAAATGTAACAATGTCTTTTTTGACTATTAGGCAAAAAAATAGGCCTAGTAATGATGACTGAAAAATCTTGACTTAATTGAAAATGCATTTCAAAACTACATATTAGTATTAAAATGGAAATTACTGATCTATACTTCTACCCTTCAAATTTTTTATAAAATCTATAGAAAGAAATGCACAGGAAATAAGTTTCAGAATTTTTTTTAGACTTCAACTTTACCAAACAGTCCCTCAACTAATCCATTTATGCTATTAGCTTTAGCTCTGTATGGTCAGCTTGACTGTAATGAACTTTCTGTCTCTTTTTTTCCCAAGTTTTGCTTCCTGCCAGACCCAGGTCCTGTAGTAGTTATACTTTAAGATCCCATTTTAATATCATAATAATCCCAAATCAGGATATTATTTTTGTGAACTAACCATGTACTGGGCTTACACCCACCCAACTGTAATGTAAAATAATGAGTTCTTATTATTCTTTATCTATCTGGAATAAAAACACAACCAAATTAAAATGGAACTATGCTTTTCATTATAAAATAATCTATACTTGCTTAAACTACCAAAGTAGTTTGGGATTGGTCTTCTTATAAAAGATCAAACAACTTTTTCAGAAATTCCATTTTTTTAGATATGCATAAAACCACCACTCATCTCCATTGCCAAATAAAGAAACATGTAGATGGTTAGACACACCTTTTAATATTTTACAGGGTTAAAAAAAAAAAAATTACCTTAGTAGAGGTAGCACTTACAGATTTTTCAGACTCAGAGTCACTTTTAGAGTCTGATTCTGACTTGGAGTCTGATGAACTTTTTTCTGATGGAGTGGACTCCGTATCAGAGGAATTGGATGTGTTTCTCTTTTTGGAGGTATCTTTTGCTTTCTTTTTAATGTTTTCTGACACACTATGTATTGAAAAAAAAAAATTAAGAGACATGTAAAACCACCCAAGGAATGTGGTTAAGCATAACCTATGCTAACATTTCAAAGTCAGTATTTAGTCAGGATAAAAAAAACCAGAAAAAATGGCAGAAGTACTAGCGTCTATGAGGGTACAAAAAATTGTTATATCACATTGTGCAACAAATCACCACAAATAATCTAAATGAGCAAAAGAGTGAAATAAAAATGTGAACATATTAAATACATTATTTGCATGCATCAAGATTATGACATTTCAGAAAGAAGCGCAGACATTCTTTTTTATTAAGAAACTTTCAGACTATTCCACCTAGCATTACACAAAATCTTGGTGAGTTATGCTTTTGCAAAGTAATGTTGCTTTAAAGAAAAAATCAAAATAAAAATCAAAGCATTGAATTTATTCCTTAATTCTTCTAAATCAAACTGCTTAGAAATAAGACCTATAGTATTTCAATACAAGTATTTCAGATCATTACAGAGTTTATACAGAAGTGCTATTACATTCTGACACCTTTGGCCATATTGAGTACCTTACAGCTAACCGACTTCAGAAACACTATAGTAAAGTTCTGTTCACACTGGTAATGCTGGATTATGTTGCTATGTGCTAACAGCTACTGGATATTAATAAAATCTGACTTGTTCACTTCTAAACACACTGTAACTACCAATTAGTTGATTATCTTTTCATCTCAGGGGAACTACTATCTAGAAATATCGCAGGAAATGAAAATTATTTTCTAATAGTTATCATGAAGCACATAAATGAGTATTGCACACAGAAAAAAGACCCACTGTTCTTGGACCTACCGGCAACCATTTTATATGTTTCATACAATTCTGATTCAGCTTCCTCCCCATGACAATAAATTCGTTACTAAAGTGTTTGAAGGGTAACAAGGTCAGACTACTCAACTACTAGGAGAGCTACTGGACTCAAGCTGCTATATATTTTTGCTTAGCTTTAGGAGCAATACAAAACAAAATACTGTACTGCATTACTGTTTGAGACAGTAATGTTTTTAAAAGTGAAAAATACAAGAAAAGTGGAATTGAAAAACGTAACGTGACGCAATGGAAAATAGTTAGGGCAATGAGTTCCTCCGCCCAGGAACTTCTCAGGACTGAATTGCCTAAATCAAATTTAATCAAAATGCTTAAAACCAATATTGATATTTATGCTACGCTAATATGCCTACTCATGTAACTGAAGTTGAAATCAGCTCTTCAAATTTTAGACAAAAGCATTTTTTCTGAAAGCAGCAAAGCTGAAGCTTGTAAACCAAAAAATTATACAATAGTGTACCTCACAAAGACAGTCTCATGTAGTATATCTGTTAAAATCACAATGAAAAACAGGTACCATCAAAAATCCATTTCAATGTGACAACATTTAAAAACTTGTGGAGGTAAAGGAGCTAAATATAAAAATTCATTACTACATATTGTATAAAGTTTTTTCTTTATGGTGTCTATCAGAGTTACTAACAATATTATATATATTTCTTTCACTGTCATTGAACAGAAGCTGTAGTTGCATCAATAAGTTAGCTACTGTGAATCCAGTATATAAATGAAGTTGTTTTTCAACAATTTATCTTTAGCTTACCTCTAAAACTAGATTTGAAGACTTAAAATTTGTTACTTTATTGTACATCAGCCATATTTTATGGCTAATCATTGCTTACCTTACAGCTTAAAATTTCAGATGTTATTCTAATGAAAAGAATTTACTGGTAACTAGCTTTTTAACTTTGTGATGATGAAAAGCCTGTATTAATTTAACCTACAGATTTCATTTGTTCTGAACAGGAAAAACAATATAAATCACTTTTAAAATCATTAAATCCTGACTTAAATTAATAAAGTCATAATTAGGGCATTATGCTGTGTTTGTTATGGAAGTGGCAAGGCGAGCTGCTTTAATTACTGTCTGTAATAAAAGGAGCAGAGTGCGTACTGCGCCCCAATCAGCGCTGTCAGCCACGACTGAGCTGAGCTGCAAACTCATCAAGTGAGCTGGCAGCAGACTACAGAGTAAAGGGTGATCATGTCTGCAGAGGCCACTTGCTGACAGCAGTGGAAGAAACAGATTCATACAATTCAAGGTATTAGCCCCAATTATTCAAAATTTTAATGATACTTTAATACACGATAATGCTGTTGATAATGAGCAATCTTAAAAAGTGCTAGCACTTAAATATCTTATGACCGTTTCCCTTCACAGCCCTTGCCTCTACTATTTGGATCATAATCCTTTTAATATAACATTATTTAGAAAAATCAATTGTCTTAGTTACATAATGGCAAAGTATTGAAGGATTTAATTTTAGCTCTCAGCAAAATTGCTGCAAAAGGTAATTAAGTGTTTCACACAACTATTTGATTACTTATTCAGCCTCCCAAGGTTACATCAATTTTTGAAAAGCCACCCAAGATTTTACTGAAGTCAGAAATTAATTCCAAACATAAGAATAGTCTGATTAATGAAAATATGAACCCAGTTCATACACTGAATGTTACAGGCATATGCTGATACAGGAGACATTGCTCCTTGGCCAACATACTACAAAAAAAGCCTAATTAAAGGCTTAGAAGACTGTTTACCGGAAGAGTGCTTTAACACAAAAAAGTAAAACCATACAAATATACCTACCTTTCATTGGCAGCTCTAGATGTTTTCTTTGCAGTACTTTCTTTGCTGTCTGATTCACTGTCACTTGATTCTTCACTGGAAGTGGAACTCCCACTAGTGTCAACACTGCTGCCTTCCTCCTCATCTTGCTTCTCACTTTCACTGCCAGACTCACTCTCTGAAATAGAAACAACTCTTCTAAGTATCTTAAATAATTGCTATTTTAAGAATCCAAGTTTGTTTTAAATAAAATAATGGTTTGCTATTTTAAGACCCAATTGCAAGCTTTAGCATTATTTAATCTATGTCAAAAGCAGGCAAGAAAATCACTTTTCCCTAATGTTTACAAAATTTTGATGATTAAAGACCTGTCCTCTTCAGCCCACAATATTACACTTTATCAAATTAATTGCAAGTGGGTTCTTCAAAATTACATAACCCTATTAGAAGCTGAAGATGACCTCAAATTCTTGAAATCTATACATTCATTTAACTGCAAGATTATCTTTTCAACCAGTTGCTTAATTAGGTACTCTGTTCTCGAATAATGACTATGATTGAATCAACGATTTAAACAATTATTCACCCTCTAATTAATTATATAGTTATCAAATATTCAAATATCTGAAGTGAATATATTCTTTTCTTGCTTCAGAGATCATTAACTTCAGTGATACAATTCTTAAGCACTTCTTCCACATACTTCCTAGGCTTAGGAATGAGAGAGAAGCTCCATATTCACATTTTAGGCACCTCTATTCCATTCAACTAGATGCAAGTTTCTAATGCAAATCATTTTCTGTGTATAAAGCCCAGACCTGAGAGAATTATGTTCCTTACTACATCTGAACTGTACTAACATCTACTGAAATGGCTGTCTTGAGAAACTGCCTATCTGGCTTTAAGTGAGAGACTGGTCAAAGGGACCTTTGCTCACTAGACTTGACAGACAGCCGTCAGTTATTTTCTACATCACCATCTCCATTGCAATACACAGAAATGTCAGGCAGAACTTGAAAGCAGCACTCTAACACAATGTACTGAATAAATCCCTCAAAAGACTATTCAGTCAAATGAGTCTGGCCACTTATCAATACAATAGCACATGCTGTCAAAATAGTATCTCATCAACATTCAAGACTTAAGCTTCCCAACATCCATGCATCTGGGTGCTCTTTCTGTAAAAAGTTATGTGCCTCTAGTTTCAATTGAAGTTACAAACTCTAACTACTCTTACTAGACTAAAAACAAAATGAAAATAGTATGTCAACTTCTTAAACTGGGAAACAAAGAGAAGTCTAATGCATGTAATATACACACAGGCCTTATCTGTAAAATTAGAAGTTACTGCACAGCTACAGTCATTGTAAAATTTTCTTCTGATTTTCTCATTTTGTACACAGCTCTATTTTTTAATTTTTGTTAGTTTGGTTTGGTTTGTTTTTTTTTAAGTAGCAGCCAGTTCTCTAGGCAGTGGAGATCCAAGTTGCTTTCCAAACATCTACCTGATGCACTGGTACTGGCAGACTCATCCTCCTCCTCCTCTGATTCAGAGTAGAACTTTTCAGTAGGCTTCTCTTTCTTCGTCTTATCTAGATTTCCAGTCCACTCCTTTGCCTGTAAATAAGTTTCAACTTAAGTTTGCTTCCTCAACCAGCAATACAAAAATATACAAACAATACAGAAAAAAAAAAACCCACTAGCAGTAGTGGTCTTAAGTAGTTTCTAAATAAATCCTCTAGGCAAGTCAAGAGAAAGTATTAAACTTCTTTTACTTTACACAATTAGGAGAACTAAAAGTTTTGTACATACCCTTAAAAGATGAGATACAGAGTTTAGAAAAAGATTTACTAAGGCAGATTAAAAGCATCAGTAACCATAAATAAATTTCTATGCCAAAAGTACCCGAAGTCTGAGAATTTTATCTGTAGATCCGGCTGAGTTTATCCTATGATTAGAATGAAGGGTAAATATGGCTAGTCACTACCTTCACCATCTCAAGTTTAAAGGGGAAAACAGATGTGGACCCAGCAGGCAGCAGAAGTTCTAGCAGACACAGAAGAATTGTATTTCACTTCCTTTGCAGTTCTTCAAATAAAAGTAATCTTACCATGAAGAGAACACCAGAATGTATCAAAATTTAGTCCAGACTTTTTTTGCTTTAAATATTCCCTTACACCACAGGCAACACTTTTGTCCAGACACTTTTTCATTCCATAATATCTTATTCTACTGGAGAATCAAATGAAAAGCTCGGGCCAGCAAAAAGCCAAATAGGCTGGAAACAGAGTGAGAGAAGTCTGCTTCAGTGACCACTCTTATCTAGAATACGACTAATTTTGAAAGAACTCTAACAGTGACCTGCAATGGTGTATGGCTACAGAGATGAAATAGCTTCCTCTTAAAAACCAAGACCTGCTGAAGCTTTGCAATGCTCCACCCAGCAACTGGCATTTAAAAAAGACAATACTCTTTTGGATGTAGATGACAATTTAACTGTAGACTGCAGTTTAATAACTCGGCTCCACTTACATACATTGTTTAGGCACAGGCAATATTAGAGGAACTACAAAATTAATGACAATGACACACTCCAAAGGAAATACTTGCAAAAAAACATGGGGAAAGTATCTTCATGTTTGTTTTGAGGTTTAAATGGTTAGTGGGTGACCTTCTCTATTCTGTTGCAGACAGATGTTACTCCATTTGCTCAATTTCCTGCAATACTTTCGGTTTTATGGAAATGGTGCCTCTACACATTCTTTCATGGCAATCTTATCATTTATAAATCCTGGCTTGAGCAGACTGCCTTCAGATACTTCCCATAAAAGAATTCAGAAGTTCATACACAAATACCTCTTTTACTGAAATGTATATAAGAAGGCAAAGAAGTAGTACTACAGTAATAAAGAAAAATCACTTCATCCACCACATTGCTGTTCATTGGCTTCTGCAAGTCATACCTATTATCTAGAACTTTTTCTACTCATTCTATGATTACTATCTATGCAAATTAATTAATGTGCAATTTGCTGTATGAGGTGGTGAGACATGACAAGGACCATGTGATTTTATGGGTATTCCTGTTACAATAGCATACCTCGAGGAGCACAAGCGGCACACCTTGTTCCAATACATTTATATTTCTGTTTATGTTCAATGGCCTTCACTGATATTTAGTAGGACTCAGGTACTTGATGCATAAATCACATCTCTTGTACCAGAATCTGACTCTGCCCAGAGTTTGCATCCGGTGAAAAAAGCTATTGGTAGTAGAAGACCAGGCCCATAATGACAACAGATGATCAGTGAACTAATAGGATTTATTTTCCCATTACAACCTTGCTAATTCTCTCCAGATGATCTGAAATGTAAACCTTGGTCTCTTCTAAACTTTAGAGTTTAAAACATACATGTTTTTTCCTCCTGCTGCTGCCTTTTTTTTCATATGACCTATATTTTTTCCTGCTTAGACTTGGATTTGTACACAAACAAACCTCTGTTCACCTCCTACATTGACAATCCAGCTACAATCATTGTTAACAGCAATTAACATACTGCAACACAACAAACGACAGAGGTATCAAATAAAAAGTGAGATGGAGGAGTAAAAAAGTCCATCTAATCCATGAGTGAAGTAGAAGTAGCCTGCAGTTAATCCATTTATCTCACAAGAAAGAAAACAGCAAATACCGTGCAGGTTTACAATCGTACCATCTCCAAGCTGAACATGGCAACATGGATGTTAACCATGCACCAACGTTTTTCAGCACAGCACATAGACAGTATCTGAATATATGTACTTGAGGTCAACACTCAACACAGATGAGCGCCTTCAGCAAAGTTACTTTTAGCGATGATGCTGACGTACCGACTCCGCTACATCAACGTCTCGGACAGAGGGATCAGGTGCCACCTCTGGCCAGTCAGACAGCTCCAAGTAGCCACTGGCTCGGCTGTTCAGCGTGTGAGACAAGGTGCCAAGCTGGAAATGATCCCGATCTATTTAAAAAAAAAAAAAAAAGAAAAAAAGGGTGGTGGGGAGGGGTGTGCACGCGGAGAAATACACAAACACCATGAACTCTACCACAAAGAGCAACCTTAATCAGGGCTAAAGGTAATTGCCATTATATTACCTCAAATGTCATGGAATAAATATAAAGTAGGAAGCTCTTCATAGGTCAAAAAACTGATTTCAGTCCATAGATTACAATAATCTCCCCCATAATGGTCAATAAAAAAGCTAATCAGTCAGTGTGTTTAGAGGTGTTGCTCTGAAATGTAGCTTCTCTAAAAATTACTTTACTGTGAATATTAAGAATGACAGCACAGTTAAACAATCCATATACATGTCTTGGCACAAACACATCCAGAATTTTAATAGTTTTTCTTCAAAATGGAGATCCTTTTAAAGCAAATCGACACAGTAACAGAGTATTTTTAATTAAGATAACCTGATAACCTATTAATTTGAGAAGACTTGTAAAAAGAAAGGAAAAATGGGCATAGAAAATTACAACTTTGGAGAAAAATAATAAAAAGCCTAATCTATGGAGATTCAATTTATTTCAGATTCATAAAATATTTGCAATACTTACATTAACAATCTTCTATTAATGGCTAGATAAAAGACTGGAGCTATTCTCCTAAACTGAAGAGTAGTTTTCCTCAAAAGACACACCTTCCGTTATTTAAATAAAATTTTAAACCCATATGAACAAATCAGTATGTCAGGGTTTATCAAAGAAACACACTGTGTTTGCACCATGCAAACCCTGCTTGATGAAAATGAAGTAGGCAGAGACAGTATCCTTGCATATTAATCATTTGTATTTGCTAAGTGACACAATTTGTGAGCATATTTGAAATAGAATAGGCTGTCACATTCCTTCACATAATGAACATTTACCAAATTATTTTGGCAATTATACCTTTAAAAGGAGATTCAAGCAACGGGGCAGGCTTCTGTGCCAGAAATATTTTTTTGGCATATTTACTTAAAGCTCCACTCTTCTCATTCGGAACAATAAGCTGCCTAATAAATCTTGTACGGTCTCTGATGTCGTAGCTTTGATCATACTTGCCGAGATTTAATACATACTGGGTAAGCAATTTTGTCTGTGGAAAAAAACAGGACAAGAACAGAATACAAGTTATTTATGATTATTGATAACTCTGGATAAACATATTTAAAGAGGTAATAAAAATGAATGGTTATGTCAAACAAATGTTGTTCCACAGGGAATATGCATTTCTAAAGCTGCAAATGGAATTCTGCAGCCAAAGCACATGTCCTCTTCTGTATTGGGGAGGTGAATGCTGAGTACTGAGAAGCAGCCATGTGCTAGATTATTAAACTGCTGAAGTGGAAAGAAAGGCATCATTAAAAAAATAATCATATATGGCAAACCCGCTGAAGGGTCTACGTGAGGATAATGAATGTGGAAATACAACTAAAAACATGGCACTCAAAACTTAATCGGAAAAATATGCAGGACATCAAAACATCAGAGGGTATTAGGGGGCTGGCAAACTGTTTCTGCTGAGGTGTGTTTTATGAAGAGATACTGTCCCTGGCATAAGCAGTGTCTGCACTCTGACTGCACTCAGTTACTTTATCCTGAATTATGACCCATTAAAGCAGACACATGAATCACTGAACTGGATTACTGCAAATTATTTGCAGCGCATTTAGCTGTTACTTTTTCATAAAAGCAAGCTGCTGATGCCCTCTAAAAACCAGGATAAAAGACTTCTTCCATTTTTTTCTTTCGGCTTAAAGCCTCTAGTAATATCGGTCATTTATTTATTTATGTAAGAGAGCAACTTATATTATGGCAGCTTTTTACAGCATAATAGGACTTCCTAATTTGATGTCTAAGAATATTAACAAGTATTAAATAGTTTTGATAATTCGGTAAAATTTTTAAAGCAAACAAAAAAAAGAACATAAAAATCAGGGAGATCTTCCCAGTATCATAGAAATAATATCGGTGACCAGAACAATAGTGTTGAACACACTTGCATTCATTAGATACATTTGAAAGAAGTATTCTGCTTTCTTTATACACAAGAAAACAGGAAAAAGGACAAAAGAAATATACCATAAAAAGGATGAAAATTTTTAATATTTCAACTCAGAATGGATTACTAACATGGGGTTAAAAACGTATTGTCAAGCAGGACTCCTTTTATTTACATAAACAATCTTGCATAAATCCTGTTTATTGTGCTATTTTTACAACAATAACACAGTTTCAGCCATGAGTGGAAAAATATGAAAAAAAAGTCAATTTTTTTATGTGCAATTTGTTACAAAAAAGTTTCTACTTTGAGGATGCAAGCTAAATTTTTCCTAGAGATGTAAAAATATTCGTTCATAATACTGACAAACTTCTCTCAGTGAAATACAAAGTGAACAAAAAATAGTTTTAATTTTAACCATATGCAAAGCAATGTATGCAAGTACTTCACAAAATAACCCATGGTGCCAAAGATTTGAAGAAATTAGTCATGTTACATCAGAATAATGGTAAAAGCATAGTTAAAAATGCCTTTCAGGGAAATGTTTTTCATTTCTTCTTTCTCTCTTATACTGAAGGATGGTTCTGTGAAAAAGAGGTTTTTTTTTCCCCAAGGTATCATCTTAGCTCTGGGAAAGGTAAAACTTTCCCATATGTATTTCATAGCTTATTGGCAGCTATTTCTATACCAGGGTATAAAATTTTAAACAACTGCACCAGACAGAACATACTTAATCTGCACTCATGCAGGACTTATGCTGTTCAATATAAAACGAATTGGAAGGGAGGGTTCCCAGGTAGCATGAATTAAACTAAATGAAAGATACCTCCTGCAGCCCTTGCCATCAGTTCTCTGTAAAACAAAACAAGACACCTTGCTGTCATGACAGAAAGCTCAGCAGAACAGATCATAAAACACAGTGGCAATTGTTTGTGTATTGCTAAAGGGATGGAAAAAGTTGAGGGCCTTGCTATCATGCTGGGCACTTTTTCAGTAAGCATTGATAGACTTTGATAAAGAGTTGATCTGGAAAGACTGCATTTTTTTTAATGGGATCACTTCTCCATGACCCTTTCCCTTGTCCTCCTTTGCTTTCACTCTCCTAAAACGTCTTTTCCAGATCACCTAATACAGCTGAAGACAAAATTATAACAAACCTATACTCAAGAATGCTCCTATTTGCAAGAAGCCTTCTTGCAAGCATCATACACAGTACAAATAGCTCTCATGGAAACAGCAAGAAAACACTTTTTTATTTTCGTATCTTACAGCAACACAACCAACCAACCAGCAAAGCTTTTCAACATGGAAGTAGCTAATAGATAAAATTACTTTTAATTAAAACCAAAAATAAACTAATGAATGCACATAATTTAAAAAAAAAAAAACACAAGAAGCTTGAAATTATTTGAGCAAGTACATTAATTTGGTGAAATATGACAGAATCTGCATAGCATGACTGCTTCGCAGAACTGTAAAACAAAGTAATCTCATATATATATATCTTTCTTATCCTATGTCAACATCAACTGTTATCTTGAAAATCTTATTATACAGGCATAATGTAATTTCTTTTATCCCCACACTGTTGAAATCTATCACTATTTTTTTACATTTTGTTTTCCCTAATACGAAAAGTATACCTCATCACCCTTCAGCAACACTTCCACTGTTTTCTAGTGGCAATAGTTCCATTCAAGAATTTAATGTCTATCATATATTAGCAGCAATTAACCTTTTGGTAGATCCCCACTTGAAAAAAAAAATTATTATACAAGTATCACCAACAGATGAGGCTCTACTACAGGCAACAGCTATCTATCACTGTTTGATGTCATTAGTGTGCACTAACTTGATTTGCTCAATACGTAAGATAAAGCTATCGTGCTACAACACGTTTGAGATATCTATTTACGCACTAGGACTATGTGAGGCTTTTTCTGGTGGGACTCCGACTGTATTACACAAAAGAAACACATCAGCATTTCTTTATTTTTCCTGATATATGCAAGACATAGCTACAGCAATTAGATGATGTTTTCTGTGTAACACTTTCTCCTATACAAGCTCCATTTAGACGGCTATTTAAGCACATTGATAAGGATTTTTATGTCCCTAAGTGATGGGAAAAGGAACAATGGAGGCAACTAAAAGAAAGTCTGTTCTTGTTACATATTTATCCAGATAGGATTGAACTGAAACTCTTCCTTTAATTATTAACACTAATTGAAAGTTCATGAAGTGAACACAGGATTTAAGGACATCGGAAATTCTTACAAAAAATCCTCAATTTTAAAAAGCATTCCATGAGAATGTGCTGCATTAAATGTTTGAACGTATGTCTAAGGAAATTATCAGCAAATAAAATAACATATTTACATAAAGGGAAAAAATAACAGTGTGTCATTTCCACCAGAATTTTTTGCTTTTCTCCAAATAAGACTTAACAGTTAATTTTTACCTGCCTTTCCAGAACCTGGGAAAAGAGCTCTTTTTGCCTGTTTGGTTGGTGGTCAGTCTCTTATGGTTGTCGTAACACTATTTTTCAATAAAGTGACATTGGATCTTTGGTTTCATCCAAAGTCAATGGAGTTGTAAAAAATCTCAATTAAGGATTCAAAAAATACTACGGTGCAATAGGATACGAAGGGAGAAAGCATGGGGATGAGGAAAGAGGAACAGACTGACAACTGAGCAGTCAACAGTACAAGACTTGCTTTCAAGTTTGAAAAATTAGACTGAACCTTTAGGTTGGACTTTTTATGAACTGAAGTCATTTCAGAAAGAAATGTTTTAATACCAAGTGAGTAAAGAAGAGTTACTCCTGGGAAGAAGGATGTAGATACTGGAAACGAGTTGCTAATTCCTACAGGCAAAACCAACATATTTGAGTTTGGAAGGAGTGCTGAATCAAGCCAAGTCATGAACCTACTCTCCTAGAACTTCATATATAAGGAGTTTCACTGCTTAAGCAGATAACTTATTTTTCCACAATGTAAAACTGAAAGAGGAAAATACTAAATTACAAATTTCATCAAAGGGTAAGTATCAGAGGAGATGGTTTATTCTGCTTTATCGTCATTACTGTATTTGAATAAAGGGATATGCAACACTTAGAAAATGACAGTTTAAAATGCATTAAGATGTGAAACTTTTGTTACTGCCCCATTTTACACTGTACAAGCAAAGGATAAGCGCTCATTCTTATCTGAATGCATAGCAAAACAGTTCATCTCCCATATGGTCTACAGAATGACGTCTCAGACATATCAAGTCTGCAGCTGGATGCAGATATTGAGGAACAGTAAAACACCACAGTTGCAGAGGTAAAGATCCTGTGCTGTCCAAGATGCTGTACAACAAAGAGGTCTCAGGAAACTGTATACACCTCAGACAACATATTTGTTCTCCATTTGGGAAAAAAATCTTTGATTTTACAACCTTTTACAGTAAGAATTACAATGAAAAATTAATGTCAAGAGGCTATATTCCATAGCCAGAGAGTGACGAAGTTCACAGTGCTGTCATTGAGAAGAATGAGGCAGCTGTCACCTCTCACAGCTTTTGCTTTCAGCTGTCTGGAGATCTAACTTCACCTTTCTGTACTATCTGACATTTTTAGACTATCTTTACTACTAGAGATGATCAAAACCGACCCTCTCCACAAGATAAAGTGAAACACTAGGAAATATAGAAAAAAGGAAAACAATATCTTTAAGATGAGCACTGATGGAAAGGCGTAATGTAGCCTTTTGCTGGCCTCTCCTTTTAGATGTCCTGAACAAAGAATGAGTATCTTCTTTTTTTCAAATTCAACATTCCCTTGAAAATTCTAGTTTTAGGTTGAGAAAACAGCTAAATCACATCTGCAAAATCTCAAATCTGTTATCAGTAATATCAATTGGAAAGGCTTGTTAATTGTAAGAATTAAAGAAATCCAACATTTTCCCAAGAAAGAAAGGGGCAAAAAGGAGTGATTTCATCACTATATTGAGATTTGCAATCCAGCATGTACTCAAAGATCTAATGTTAGGTTTAGTCTGTTAGATTTCTTGACAACCAACAATCAGCTTTTCTTCATAGAATAATATAAACTGGTTTTGGCTATTTATGTAACAGAAACCACCACTGATTTATGTGGACTGTACAAAACCTACCATGACTCTAAATACATACACGTCTGAGTTCAAGCTTACCTGCTTTGAGTTTGTTAAATAGAGTTTCGCACCCAGATTCAAGATCTGTAACTTTACAAGGTCATCTTCGTTGGTGAAACTCTTGGCTGTCTTTCTCAAAACATCAGGTGCAATCTTTGGAACCCGTTCGCAGTACTCACCAATGAGCCAGAGAATGCTGGCTCTGGCTACTGGAACCTGAGAAAAGATGGCACACTGTAAGTTAATACACTCACAAAGACTACTTGCACACTTGTGTCAATGTTCAGTAAGAAGTTGAACAAAAACCTGTTTAAAGGCAACTGCCAAGCAAGAAATATGCACTCAAATGAAGTACTGATACAGTCACTGTGATAGAAGAACACTTGTACCAAATAGAACCTGCCCCAAACACTTAATGAGTTGACAAGACAAACAGAGCAGGAATGGAAACAGAGGCACACAGAAGCAATGTGTCTACGTTTGCAGTACAAGTTGATTGCAGTTACGAAAAGTATTTGAGCCTCTGAGGTGTGGTTGGGAATTCTTGCCACCAGGTTACACTAAACACAAACGTTGAGACCACATTGAAACAAAAAGTTGTTTTTTGGTGACTATATTCATATAGAAATGGTTTCCAACAATACAGGTTCCTCAAATCCTGACTCTCAACTTTAAAAGAAAAATAACTTCTCTAAGACTACTGCTACTTTTCCTTCATTTTCATTTAAAGTGTTATGACAGTAAGATTCACATTTTTACAAATGTCCACGGCCAGTTGGAACACAGAATTTGTGAGAGACAGGAATTTAAAATTAACGTTCTCAATTTCTGATTAGGATCTAATCTCTTCAGTGAAAACACTCTGATCAGAAACTTCACACAGGTCTTACTGTTTTGGAGCTACTTGCATTGAAATAACCGGTAGTCACAGTTTTTAGACTAATTTCCAGTATACAGCACTGACTTCAAAAGCACAGTACTGTCACAGATAGAGGGAAGGCAAAACAGAAAAACAGAGAATAGAAGCTTTTGCTCCATGCAGAGTTTAGCTAGTAGTTAGCAGTTAAGCAAAATAATACACACACACACTTTTCTCAAAGGTGAGCTAGCCTACACTACCTTGTGCTCAAATTCAAAATTGCATCTGCACTGTGTCTCTCAGAATCACAGAATGGTAGGGGTTGAAAGTCATGTTTAGAGATCATCCAGTCCAAACTCCCTGCTAAAGCAGGTCCACCTAAATGAAGTCTCACAGGAACACATCCAGGTGGGTTTTAAAAACCTCCAGAGAAGGAGACTCCACACCCTGGCCAGGCAGCCTGTGCCAGGGCTCACTCACTCTCATAGGAAAGTTTTTCTGTAATTAAAATAGAAATTTTTGTGTTCCAGCTTCTTTCCGTTACCCCTTGTTCCATCACTAGATACAACAGAAAAAAGTGATGCCTCAGCCTCCAGACATCCACCATTTAGATACTTGTAGATATGAACAAGATCCCTCTTTAGTCTCCACTTGCAAATAGTGTAACACTGTAACGTAGCATACATAAATATAAATAAATACTCTTTGAGATACAGATAAATTCATTAACAAAAAAAATAAATGGTCTTGGAACCTAGAGAGTGAGAAAAGGGAACAAACTACTGGAAAACTGGTAAATATAAAAACTTAAAATGCAGTCAGAATATGTTCGCCTGTAAAACAGTAAGACTGATGCCATTACTGTACACTGATTTCAGAAGGGAAGGAGGTTATTTCTAATGTTCCAAAGGTTACACTGCATTAAGACCTCACTCCCAATCTATTATTTTAAATTGGGCTAAAGAATAGTAATTGAGTGGTACATTAAATTTTCCAGTATTGGAGCAGTTCAAGTTGCCTGCTGTATAGATAGATACCTCTAAATAAGAATATATAGGCAACTTCAGATTTCAGTTATGCTAGATTTATTTTTCTAAAATATTTCATTACAGACTTGTTAAAATATTAGAATTCTACAAGAGATCACCAACTACCACAGACTGGGCAGCAGCCTATTAGAAACATCCCTTTTTGTATTATTGTCTTTTCATGAAGCAAAAATAGGTCACAGAGCAGACCAATTTCAGTAACAGTATTAATTATGAAAGATGAACATCAATATTGTAGCCTTCCTAGTCAAACCCAGGACTACACTTTAAACTCACAATGAAATATATTTAAATATATTTAAACAGTGTGCATTTAACCACAGTGTTTTTACTCTTTTCAAGTTTTTTCCTAGTTGGTAAAATTTAATTACTAGAGTAATAACCTAGTTTAAGAACGCAAAATAAATTGACTAAACAAAGCCTAACTTAAATAGTAGCAACAATGCAAAACAGATGATATTTCATTTGAGGCTCTGCCTTTTAACCAGGTGGTTATGTTACTACGTAAAAAATGTACACATTAAACACAATTTTGTGCAACAAGAATCAATATCAGTTAGACACTTTTTGAATCAAAACTTAAGTGGAAGCCATTTTAATGAAAAGTGTACATTGAATTGATGAACCCAATGTTTCTGTGTCACTGGATTCACTTGGGGTCAAAATCACACAATATTTCCAGACTTCTTTTCCCTGTTTAAGTCTTCCAGTTCTGAACCATGTAATAACAAGTGCATGATCCTGCAGCCATTGTTTCCAGAGCATTCAAAACAGCAAACAAGAAACAAGGCCACTTCTAGGCCTTCATTGCCTTTTCCAGTATAGCTTAAGTAGGGACCTTGAATTGACAAAAATGCAGGAAATAATACTTTCATTATTCAGCCCTGCTCTGCATTATCCTCAAAGGCAAACAACATTGTAAATTACTTTGCCTGATGTTTTATTCCATATGGCCTTAGCAAGTGGTTAAGTGCACTTTTTAAGCCGTAGTACCAGAAGGCAGTTTCTACTGCCATTTTAACTCATTACTTGTCAGGAGGGAAAAACTAAAAGGTTAAAAAATAAAAGCCAGTCAAATCTCCCATCAAAACATTACTCTGGTTACTTACAGCAGTTAGTGAAAGACATCATAAAGATTTTACAGATCACTGTGAGCAGCACAGTTCAAAAACTACTGTAGTTCACCTCTAACTTTATTACACAACATACTGGGCTAAAGTACAACTTAAAATTGCCAATTCTGGTTATCCAAATTTGTCAGGAAACGAGGAGACATTCAAACCACAAGTGAGGTTTAATTCTCCGCATCCAGAAGAAAATCTGCATGGCTAGTAATTTTTAAAATTTTACTTGGAATCAGAAATGGAAAGAAAGATAAGCTGATGTGAAATGTCAAACTGGCAGCATGAAGAGGACAAAATGTCCTAAAGGCCACATATTTCTCTCAAATTCTAAAATATCACATCAATCATAGAATTATAAAATGGTAGGGGTTGGAAGGCACCTTCAGAGATCATCTAGTCCAATCCCCCTGCAGAAGCAGGGTCACCTAGATCAGGTCGCATAGGAACATGTCCAGGCGGCTCTTGAAGGCCTCCAGAAAAGGAGACTCCACAAGCCCTCTGGGTAGCCTGTTCCACTGCTCCATCACTCTCACTGTAAAACAGTTTTTCTTACATTTAAGTAGAACTTTTTGTGTTCCAGCTTCATCCCATTACCCTTTGTCCTGTTGCTAGCTACTATAGAAAAAAGGGATGTCCCAGCCTCCTAACACCCACCCATTTAGATATTTGTAAATGTTAATAAGATCCCCCCTCAGTCTCCTCCAGACTAAACAGCCCCAGTTCCCACAGCCTTTCCTCATAAGAAAGATGTTCCAGTCCCTTGATCATCTTGATGGCCCTGCACTGGACTCTCTCCTGCAGTTCCTTGTCTCTCTTAAGCTGAGGAGCCCAGAAGTGGACACATTACTCCAGAGGAGGCCTCATCAGGGCAGAGTAGAGGGGGAATAGAATCTCCCTTGACCTGCTGGCTACACTCTTCTTGATGCATCCCAAGGTACCGTTGGCCTTCTTGGCCATGAGGGCACATTGCTGGCTCAATACTGGACTAGTAAACAAAATATTAAATTATAATAATTGTTTATTAAGTAAATACTTACATAAAAGTTTAAAAATACATTATTAACATGTATCCTAGGGAAAAGGATGTGGCTAAAATCTGAAGCTTGCAAAACTGAAATACATATGAACGTTCCAATGCCATACCTTGCGATACCTTCCCAACAGTAAGTGAAAGGAGAACTTAATTAAAGAAAGTAAGCCGGCTATGTGGGGAAGCCATATCAGAATCACAGCAATAAGCAATACTTATATAGGAATATCACAGAGGAAATTAAGTTTGTTATTTTTGGATGAATGGGCAAAGTAGTGACAAAAACCCTCAGTCACCTAATCTAGCGATAAGAATCCCAACCCAAACCAGTAATTAGTAATTCTTAATTGTTTCCATAAGTGACATGTTTTTCCCTATAGATTAAGATCATTTACACTCATACCTTTCACTTTTGCTCTAAATTTGCAACTCCTGATCCTATCTTTGTCCCATCAAGAACTGTTCCTCCTCATCAACATCTTCACCAATGACCTGGATGAGGGAACAGAGTGTACCTTCAGCAAGTTCCATGATGACACCAAACTGGTAGGACTGGCTGATTCACCAGAAGGCTGTGCTGCCATTCAGTGGGATCTCTACCGGCTTGAGAGTTGGGCAGAGAGGAACCTCATGAGGTTCAACAAGGACAAGTGCAGAGTCCTACAACTCAGGAGGAACAATCCCACACACCAGTACAGGCTGGGGATTGACCTGTTGGCAAGCAGCTCTGCAGAGAGACCTGAGAGTCCTGATTGCCAATAAACTAAACATGAGCCAGCAACATGCCCTCAAGGCCAAGAAGGCCAATGGCATCCTGGGATGCATCAAGAAGAGTGTGGCCAGCAGGTTAAGGAGGTTCTGCTCCATCTCTACTCTGCCCTGGTGAGGCCTCATCTGGAGTCCTGTGTCCAGTTCTGGGCTCCTCAGCTCAAGAGGGACAGAGAACTTCTGGAGAGAGTCCAGCACAGGGCCACCAAGGTGATCAGGGACTGGAGCCTCTTATGAGGAAAGGCTGCAGAAACTGTGGCTGTTTAGTCTGGAGGAGACTGAGAGGGGCATCTTATTAATATCTACAAATGTCTAAATGGTGGATGTCAGGATGTTGAGGTATCACTTTTTAATGTTGTATCTAGCAACAGGACAATGGCTAATAGGATGAAGCTGGAACACAAAAAGTTTCATTTAAACATAAGAAAAAGCTATTTCACTGTGAGGGTGAGGGTGTGGAGTCTCCTTCTCTGGAGGTCTTCAAAAGCCACTTGGATGTGTTCCTGTGTGACTTGACCTGGGTGGACCTGCTTCTAGCACGGAGATTGGACTAGATGATATCTAAAGGTCTCTTCCAAACCTAACATTCTGTGATTTTGTGATCTCTAGATCACAAAACACTTTAGACTTCTCTCATATTCTCAGTCATATTCTAGAAGGAACCAGAATAATTCTGTAATGAAAACAAAGGATGTCAGAATATACCAGCTATCAAAGGAAAAAATCAAAAGCCTTAGTAGTATTGTAAGGAAAAGTCTGGAGAAAAATCACACTATAATTATATGCTAGAGTCCCATCACTCAGAAAGCAATCACTACTGGGTACAATGTACCATCATAGACTGTTTTTCTAAAAAGGAAAAGGTAGAAAGTGATTTGGAGACTACTGCAACTTGTTTATATTAAGAAACACACAAATCACAAAATCATGGAATCACAGAATAACAGAATCTCAAGAGTTGGAAGGGACCTCAAATGATCATCTAGTCCAATCCCACTGCCAGAGCAGGATCACCTACAGTAGGTCACACAGGAACTCATCCAGATGGGTGTTAACATCCCCAGAGAAGGAGACTTAACAACCCATCTGGGCAGCCTGTTCCAGTGCTCTGTCACCCTCACAGTGAGGAAGTTTTTCCTTGTGCTTCTTTGGAACCTCTTATGTTCCAGCTTGTACCCATTGCGCCTTTTGCTAGGTTGATTAACATTCACCCATTTCTAAAGTGAATTACAATAAATAAAAAGAAGCACACATTGAACATAAACAAAAGTGTCTCATGTTAATCCAGATTAATCAATGAAATGTAACCAATCCACTTTAAATCTTAACTTAGAATAAATCTGAAAGTATTTGCACTTAAACCAAATTCTGATGCTTTGAAGGAAAGATTTTCTGTAAGAGAAGACTGTATGACTATCTAACATGTATTTGATTAAGAGAATATTCTAAAACCTTTTGAAAAACATCTTTGAAAATGTGATCCTTTCTAGGGTGAAAAGTCACTCACATGAAAAAAATAAAAAAGAATATATAATACAAAAGACAAAAAACCAGTTACAATAGAAGACAATCACCAGATGTCCCACAGGGACCTGTAGGGGAAAATGTGCTGCTCAACACATCAGCAAGTAACTTAGAGGAAAGCTATCTAGTGCGTCTGCTGACTCAAAGTTATTCAAGGTAATGTAAACTAAAACAGAGAGCTTGAACAATTGAAGATGACTTATTAGTGATACTTAAAAACTGGGCAGAAATGATGTAGCTGGCATTGAATCCTTAATAACTAGACTTAATAAAATAATTCTACACATACCGATGGACCTCAAATTATTTCTAAGGGAAAAATAACTTGGAATCATGAACATTTTCAGAAAAATGTAAAATTATTATGTCAATGTTTTGCAGAAGTCAAAAGGGAGACAACACCAAGAAAGTGAGATAAAAAATACAAACCAAATAATATCATTATGTCACTGCATAAAATGTCTCCTTCATCCTCAGACTACTGTGCACATTTCTAGCCACTTCACCTAAAAATTACACAATTATTAGGAAAGACAAAGAGAAGAGGGAAAGCTGACTGGAGATATGGAATATGAGGAGACAACAGAATTTTTAGATTATTAAGCGTGACGATGTGTATAGCAAACTCAAGCTTCCAGTCAACAGCTGAAAAGATACACTGGAAGTGCATCATGATGAACTCTCTGTTATCTATAAATGCCCCTCCCTAAACTAACAGTTTTTGGTGCTGCTAAAGACAAGTCTATTAAGAGAACTTTTGGACTCAGTATTATCTTTCTTTAAATGGCCCTTTCTCACATGCACAGTTTTTAAACTCCTGTCACTCTAAAAACCATAGACACAAAAGTAATTAAGCCTTCCTCAAGAGTGAACACAACACAAACTAGTACTGCCTAGATCTCTGGCCCACAACTTAACAAGTCATTAACTTGTAAACTACAATGACATCCTGAACATATTTACAACCAAACAGAAATGCTTTTATTATTTAAAAAAACCCAGACGTTTAAAGAGATTCAATTATTCTCTTGTTTAATATCTTCTGAACATCATCAGACATGCATTTCCCAGTCACAGCTTTTGAAGTGAGTGGGGAAAAAAGCTGGAATACGTTTAGATCAAGTTGTTCTATGTACAGGTCTAGGTACTCATCAAATTATCAATCACAAAATAGATATCATAGTTCTCTGCTTGAGCACACATGAGAAAAAACTTCAAGGTAGAAACTACGACATAGAAAAGCAAAGAAGAAAAATACGTGCTTAGATATGTAAGAAACAATCAATTAAAGGGTAAATTGAAATGGACCTAATCCTAAGCTTTACTGTAAATGAGTCAGTGGTCTGCAAAAGCTGAGTAGTTTTAAAATCAACTTCATAACATTTCTTACAGGTTCTCACATATATTTAGCTAACTAGCATTTTCTGAATTGCTCCTGTAGATGAAGAAGATGAAGACAAGAATGAGTAAATTTCAGGTTGGATGTCCTGAAAGAAAAATTGCTAAGAAAGATTTTTAGGCACTCTATCATTGACAAGTACAGTCTAATACAAGTGAAATTTATAACAACATGAATAAATTCAAGCACCAGCCCAAAAAAAGTATTCAATTTGGTTTACATGGATTTTGTTTATTTTAGTAGCTAAGTGTTCACCACTTACCTAAATTAAATCATGACAGAAAATTAAAATAGTTTATTTATTTATCTTTTTACCTTAAGTGTTTTTCTATTTAATTGCATTTGCTTCTGTTCATCCGTTCTGTTGAATTTTATGTAGTATTAAATTAACTTACACTCTACGAAGTACCAAACAATTTCTTTGTCCCCACTCCCCACCCTCAAGTTATTTTCAACATCATTCAAGGCCATACCAATTGTCTCCTCCTATGTCCAAATGCAAGACCCCTTTAAAGACAGTGGTATATTTTGGCATAGAAGAACAGAGTAGGCCCCTTAAGCTTCAAACCAAATTTAAAAATGAGCCCAGAAATACTTTTCCCAACAGAAGAGGTTAAAAAAAAAAATCTGTGTAAAAAGATGTGTGCACAAAAGCGCAAAAGTGTGTGTGTTTATGTGTATATTGTGTATCAATGTAACAAGAGAAAGGAATCCTTATTTTGTGTCTCTACATCTTATACCAATAATATTCAAGGCAACTGTGTTGCGTCAACTAAGAATCACTCTTACCATTTTAAGACCAATGTTTAAAATACATGTACGGATCTCATGAATCCCAGTAATGCTTTATTAGATGTTGAAACTACAAACTCCAATCCTCAGATCCAAATAACAGCTTCTTAAATGTGTAAAAATACACTTATCCTTTCAGAAGTGTCTGAAGAGGCTGGGGGATTGGACTGAATGACCTTTCCAAATCCCTTCCAATCAAACCATTCTGTGATTCCGTGAAAGAATAAATTCATTTTCACACATAATAGGTCCAAGTCACTTCATGAAAATGATATAGCATTCCAATTATAATTATGAACTTCTCCCAAATTTACTCTTTAATCTGAACTCTGAATCATACTGAGGAAGTTATTCTTAAAGAATTACAAGGAAAAATGTAAAAACAATATGTACAACAATCTTCCTTGAGAGCTTAAAGCATCATTATCATTGCTTCCTCCTAGAATCATAGAATGGCAGAGGTTGGAAAGGATCTCTGA
Organism: Colius striatus; assembly: GCF_028858725.1. Taxonomy (NCBI): domain Eukaryota; kingdom Metazoa; phylum Chordata; class Aves; order Coliiformes; family Coliidae; genus Colius; species Colius striatus. Next base: position 49,199,189 of record NC_084790.1, on the reverse strand, counting down.
AGATTATCTAGTCTAACCTCCCTGCTAAAGCAGGTCCACCAAGATCAGGTCACACAAGAACATGTCCAGGAAGGTTTTGAAAACCTCCAGAGAAGGAGACTCCACACCCTCCCTGGGCAGCCTGTGCAAGGGCTCCATGATCCTCATAGCAAAGAAGTTTTTTGTTATGTTTAAATGGAACTTTTTGTGTTCCAGTCTTTGTCCATTACCTCCAGTCCTATCACTGGATACTACCAAAAAAAAGTGTCACCCCATCCTCTTGAAATACACCTTTTAAATACTTATGAATATGAATGTAGTCCCCTCTCAGTCTCCTCCAAACTAAACAGCCCCAGTTCCTGCAGCCTTTCCTCATAAGGAAGATGTTCCAGTCCCCTGATCATCTTGGTGGCCCTGCGCTGGACTCTCTCCAGCACTTTCCCGTCCCTCTTGAACTGAGGAGCCCAGAACTGGACACAGGACTCCAGATGAGGCCTCACCAAGGCAGAGTAGAGAGAGAGCAGAACCTCCCTCAACCTGCTGGCCACACTCTTCTTGATGCATCCCAGGATGCCATTGACCTTGTTGGCCATGAGGGCACATTGCTGGCTCATATTCAGTTGATTGTCAACCAGCACTCCCAGGTTTCTCTCTGCAGAGCTGCTCACCAGCAGGTCAATCCCCAGCCTGTACTAGTGTGTGGGGTTGTTCCCCCTGAGTTGTAGGACTCTGCACTTGTCCTTGTTGAACCTCATGAGGTTCCTCTCTTCCCGGCTCTCAAGCCTGTCCAGATCTCACTGAATGGCAGCACAGCCTTCTGGTGAATCAGCCAGTCCTCCCAGTTTGGTGTTTTCCGTGAACTTGCTGAGGGTACACTCTGTCCCCTCATCCAGGTTGTTGACGAAGATGTTGAACAAGACTGGCCTGTGAACCAATCCCTGTGGAGCTCCATTGCTTCTCCTACTACTTTTCATTTGCTCATATTTATTGCAACCTTATTATTGGAGAATCTTGATTAGGGATGTGGCTTAGTGGTGAGCTTGGCAGTGTTAGGTTGGTGGTCAGACTTGATGATCCTAAAGTTTTTTTCCAACAAAAATGATTCTGTGATTCTACAAACATGAGTATACCAAGTATTTCAAGTGTCGTATGTCTTTTTTTCCCCTTTATTTAACTAAAAATTTGAAATATTTACTCAGAAGTATTAATTCTATAAAATGCTGTCATGGTTTGACATGGAGCGATTTCTGGTAGGGGGAAGGGGCTGTAAAGATGGCTCAAAACTCTCCCCAGCTCTGAGCCAGACCCACTGCTGGGGCTGAACCAATTAGACAACTCCATGATCACTTTTTAAGAAGAAGAAGCTGGAAGTTTTCTTCCTTTCTTCCATCTTCTATCCCTTCTTCTTTTCTGGCTGGTGGTGGAGCAAGAAGTAGGAAGAGTGAGAGAAACAACCATATAGACACCTTGGTCAGTGAGGGAAGAGAGAAGGGGGTGTGCTGGAGGAGAGACTCCCCTGCATCCTGTGGAGAGGCCTGGTGAAGCAGAGATTTGTTAGCACTTTGTTATAGACCTTACATGAAGTGCAGTGACTACACCCAGAGGAGGCCATGTCCCATGTGAGGGACCCTGTATCGGCAGAAGCCGCAGCTGTTGGGAACAACCCACACCAGACAAGTTTGTTAAGGACTGTGTCCCAGGGAGGGACCCCGTATTGGAGCAGGGGAAGAATGCCAGGAGTTGTCCACCTCTGAGAAGACAGAAGCGGTAGAGCCCATCTGTGAGAGATTGACCACATCCCCTACTCCCTGCCCCCCTGAGCCGTTGAGGGGGAAGGACGTAGAGATAGCGGGAGCAGTGAGCCGGGCCCAGGAAGAAAGGAGGGATGGGGGAGGGAGATCTTAAAGTGCTGGTTGTCATTTTCTCATCACCCTACTCCCTTTTTTTGCTTTTATTCTGTTCTGTTTTTTGCAGAATAAACTTTCCTACTTTCCTCTCTAAGTCGAGTACTGGAGTCTGTTTTGCCTGGAACCGTAATTGGCAGTGAGCCCTCCCTGCTCTTGTCTCAATCCACAATATCCTTGGTTGTCATATTTCCTCCCATTTCCCTGGGGCTTCTGCCATCCTAACGAGGGTGGGGGTGGATGGGGGCACCCAGGGAGAGATTGTTGTGGTGCTTCATTGCTAGCTGGACAAAACCATGACAATTGGCTACAAATCTCATAAGTGTCAAGCAGAATATTTAGAAAACAACTATTTTCTCTTGTACAATATGTGGAAATAAGATGATAAACACATTTGTCAAAGTGCCAGCAGATTTATACAGTAAAATTACAGGTAATCCATGGGTTTGTAATTGCCAATCAAAACACCACACAAATTTTCTGAAAAGACAGGTGATGATTATAAAATAGGTAATACTTTTTTGATATGTAATTAACAGCAACATCTTACAGCCCCTTTGACTCTGGGATATAAGCAATCCAATAGAATAACTTTTTTTCCACATCTGTTAGAAAGTTTGATCCTCAGCTTTTAGCATCCAAAGATTTAGTTGTTTAATCTGTTCCATAAGCATGAACTGAGAATACCACATTCCCCTTTCCTTTTAATGTTCCAGACTTTGCCAAATTCAACCATGTAAAAGGGAAGATTTACTAGTTGAGATTCTATTTACTGCTCCATCATCAATAAATGATTAATTAAATGAAACTGAACAGTCCTATTTATGGGATCTACAGGAAAACTATTGACAGATCAAAATCTGTCACCTTTGGGGTATGATGTAATAGGTAGCTAACGGTCTTCAGGTTACACTGTATTCTAGAATAGACCACTAAATGTTTTATCAATAACTGGGACTATGAGAAGAACTTGGGAAGTAAATATTGACATACCTAAGCATCAATTTCATCTGAGGATAGATAATAGGCAATAATGCAAATTTTACTGTTAAATGCCACAGAACCTTAAATACCCAGAAGATAAAAATGCAATTTCAATGGAAAGGTACCATGGAAAATCAGGCAATTTGTTGGTACAGAAAAAGATTTAGAATAAGATTTTTTAAAGTCCACCTCAGATCAGTGGGACAACAAGATGAAAAATTCTACACTTAAGTGCTACTTTGTCATTATTTTCATTTTAACTTACCCACTCCATGTTCAAAACTTGCTATTCATCTTGGCTTAATGGTACTAGCAATACTCACCATTTCCAGAGATCTCTCTCAAAAAAGTTTCTATGATCTAAGGCACAAACAGATGCCATCTCATAGCTTCTGTTTCTTAAGATCACAAAAAAGCAATGTCAAAACCAAAAAAACATGTTGTGTTTCTCTAATATGGCCCAAACTCAAAATAAATGATGTGATTTTTGTAAGTCAACAGAGAAAAAAAGACAATGTGCACAAATACTCACTGTAATGTTATCCAAGAGTTTGGCCATATGCTTAATAATTTCACAGTGGTGTGCTGGTTGGGTTTGCAGCAGTTTCTTAATGACAACAACACTTTCAGCAACTACGATTTCTGTTTAAGACAAAAGAAATTATTGATTTAAAAAGCATATATGCAAAAGAAAAAGTAATAAATATTGATTGTACAAAAATGTTATCAGCTTCCCAAACACATTTTGGAGAAATTAATTATACTCAGTTGGTAACAAAGTTCTAAAGCACTCTACTAAGTTCAGCTTCAGAATCAGGTTATAAGCAGCAAAAAGGGGGCAGAAAAATGTTCTAAGTATCACCCTGTTACATGGCTTTTTTTAAATTGACCTTTAATAAAGCTGCATTTTGTACCTTTCCTTTTCGAATTGCGGAACAACATGAAAATACATCTGTTTTCCATTGAAATTACAAATACTTGTAAGTAACCTGCTGTCTGCATTAAAAATACAAATAACTGTCAAAGAATTATACAACATTAAAAGCATTCGTTCATTCACAAACAAGAGAAGTATCTAATATTGTCTTTATCCTTTTTCACCTTCTAAATGATCTCTCTCAGGCCTCTAACCTAATCTCTAGCATGTTCAAATGATTCTGCTCCCCCTCTACTCTGCCCTGGTGAGGCCTCATCTGGAGTAGTGTGTTCAGTTCTAGGCTTCCCAGCTCAAGAGAGAGTCCAGCACAGAGTCACCAAGATGATCAGGAGACTGAAGCATCTTTCTAGTGAGGAAAGACTGTGGGACCAGGGACTGTTCAGCCTGGAGAATAGAAGATTGAGAAGGGACCTCATTCATATTCACAAGTATTTAAAACGTGTATGTCAAGAGGATGGGCAGAACTTTTTTTCTGTAGTGTCCAGTGATAGCATAAGGGTTAATGGACAAAAGCTGGAACATAAAAAGTTCCATTTCAACATAACAAAAAACTTCTTTAATAACGGTGAGGGAGCCCTGGCAGGGTGTGGAATCTCCTTCTCTCAAGGTTTTCAAAACCTGCCTGGACATATTCCTGACTGATCTGATATAGGCAGAGCTGCTTTAGCAGGGGGATTGGACTAGATGATCTTTAGAGGTCCCTTCCAACCTCCACCATTCTGTGAATCTGTGTAGACTATAAATTTTTAAACCAAGGAAAATTACTAAATACAAGTTTTAAGCATCAAAGAGGTATTCCTAAACTTACTAGTCATACACATGGACCATTCATTCAACAATCAAGCAACTTGAAGTTCCATAAGGAAGGTACAGGGAAGAAATCTCTAACTTTTTGATAATTTTCTTATTTTTAGAAAACAAACTTCTTTATGGAGAAAATATTTTCAAAGCTATGAGTATGCATCACTATGCCATAGGCCTCTGAAATGCTTCAGTTTCAGCTTGCAGCTTTTTTGTGTCCACCTTTCTCTGACATGACATTTCAGCCATTTTTCTAGACTAATTTCTTGAAGCAAGGTTAATATGTTTACTTCTCAAGGTCTTGTACAATCCTACAGATCAATTTAATTTAGACTGGCTTTTGTTAGATATTTAAAAAAAGACAATTCTCAAAACTTTAAAATTACAGTCTGGAATATATGGATTGAGTTACATTGCAATGACAACATTCATCACTGAGTGTTCAGTGATATTACTTAACAAGAATAATGGTTCAGCAAAATAAATGGAAGCCAAAAAACATTTGTTGACAATGTAGAAACGATAAAATAAAGTTCAACAGATGAAGAGTCACCATAGGAACTACTTTAATGCACTCTGTGGGAGCACAGTTAAAGAACTGAACCAGAATCTAAGCAAACTAGTATGGTTCCTTTTACGTAAGTGTAGATATCAAAAGAGAAAGTACAAACAAAAGCCAAAAGAATATTAAATGAGTATTAGAATAAGGACTGACACAGTCTGGAAAAACAAACAGGCTCTCTGAGGCTTGCTTTGTGCACATGAAGAATCTCAAACCAGAAAAAACACATAAACCCAAAAGGAAGAGACAGAACTGGCATTTTGAATGAGCAGTAAGAAAATTAAAAAATTTAACAGTTCCAGAATTATCAAAGAAAAAGTAGATACAAAACAATGACAAATGAACACAGAATTTCAAAGCAATGTATATTTAAAAGGTCGTAAAAAGTAAATAAAATTTACTTTTACTTTACTTAGAAATCAGGCTAACAAAGCGAGGAGGTGGAGTTGCTCTCTATGTGATAGAGCAATTACAAGTGCTTTGAACTCTGCCTGGGTGGGGATGAAGGGGGGGTTGAGTGCTCATAGGTGAAAATTAAGGGGGAGGGTAAGGTGGATGATATTGTTGTAGGAGTTTGCTACAGGACACCTGATCAGGAAGTGGAAGTGGATGAGGCCTTCTGCAAACAACTGAGAGCTGCCTCATGATCATAATACCTAGTCCTCATGGGGGACTTCAACCTCCCAGGTATTTACTGGCAAAGCCACTCAGCTAAGCACACACTGTCCAGGAGGTTCCTACAGATTGTTGATGACAACTTCCTGTCGCAGGTGATCAAATGGTGCTCACAAATGAGGAGGGCCTGGTTGGGGATGTGAAGGTTGGAGGCAACCTTGGCTGCAGCGACCATGAGATGGCAGAGTTCAAGATCCTGTGTGCAAACGGCAGGAAGCACAGCAGGACCATGACCCTGGACTTCAGATGAGCTGACTTTGGCCTCTTCAAAAACCTGCTTGGACGGATCTCATCAGGTAAGATCCTAGAAGAGAGAAGTGCCCTCCAAGCCCAGGATCAGTGTGTCTCAACGTGTAGGAAAGCAGGAAAAGGAGGCAGGAGGCCTCCTGGATGAGCAAAGATATGCTGAGAGAACTCAGGCAGAAAGCAGCCATCTATGAGAGGTGGAAACAGGGCCTGGTTTCTTGGGAAGAGTATAGGAACATCGCCAGGGCATGCAGGGATGCAATAGGCTAAAGCCTATTTAGAATGAAACCTGTCCAGGAAGGTAAAAGAAAATGAGAAGGCTTTTTTTCAGGTACATCAGCAGCAAAAGGAAGTTGAGGGGTAATGTGGGCCTGCTGCTAAACACAGAGGTTGCCCTGGTGATCGAGGATGCAGAGAAGGCTGAAGTACTGAATGTCTTCTTGCTTCAGTCTTTACAGCCAAGGCCAGCCCTCAGGAAGCCCAGTCCAGCAAGGATAACAGGATGGCCAGGACAGCAGAGGACTTGCCCTGGGTGGAAGAGGAAGAGGTTAAAGACTTGTTGGCCAAGTTAAGGCTCATAAGTCAATGGGACCTGATGGGATGCGTCCAAGAGTGCTGAGAGAGCTGGCTGATGTGATTGTTAAGCCTCTCTCCATCATTTTTGAACAATCATGGAGGACAGGTGAGGTGCCTGAGGACTGGAGAAAGGCCAATGTCACTCCAGTCTTCAAAAAGGGAAGGAAGGACAACCTAGGAAACTACAGGCTGGTCAGCCTCACCTCTATCCCTGGAAAGGTGATGGAACAACTCATCCTGAATGCTGTCACTAAACATATGAAGGAAAAGATGGTTATCAGGGGGAGTCAGCATGGATTCACCAAGGGGAAATCCTGTTTGACCAACCTGATAACCTTCTATGAGGGCACAACCGGCTGGCTGGATGAGGGGAGAGCAGCGGATGTTATGTACCTTGACTTCAGCAAGGCTTTTGACATTGTGCAACCTCATCTAGCTGGACCTGCTTCTGCAGTGGGGGTTTGACTAGATGATCTCCAGAAAGTCCCTTCGAGCCCCTACCATTCCATGATTCTACAATTCTATGAAATTCTTAAAATAGATCAAATATCATGGAAAACCTGATCACAAATGCCTTTACCAATTAGAAGAGTACACAATGTATCAACAATTTTAATTTTCACAAATCATGGTAAAAGTCTTAGGATAATGTCCACTACTAGTTTACTTCAAACAATTTTGAAGCAATATGAAAATGAGTAGTTTGAGCAGAAAAACCTTTGCATATCCTGGAGTATGACAACTTCTCAAAAGCAATGTGCTAAATCATACAATGTTCCATTTTGCCAAATAATAATTTATCTAAAACCTATTAACATAGTGGACAGTTGCTCGTGCGGAATGAATTAAGGACTTTTTCATAGTTGAGAATTTGGTCACATTACAACAGAAAATCATAAAAAGACCCCAGTAAGGAGTGTATTAGCAGAGAACATTCAAAACTGCCTTCTGAAATACTACACTTGATACTACTGATGTTGAGTCAAGTTTCCTTCCATTTACTTTAACTGATATTTGCAGAAACAAAGACATGCAACTGAATACTAATTTATCCAATCTATAATTCTTATAATCACTATGTCTAAAAGCAGGTGCATCAACTGTTTTTCAAAGGAATATACCAATTGAATCTTGTTGCAAGGCTGTACACCAGTGATCAAGTGTACCCCCACCAGATAACACCAAGCTATGGGATGTCATTCAGAGGGAGATGTACAATATCAAGAAGTGGGCCCATGTGAACCTCAGCAGGTTCAAAAAGGCCAAGCACCAAGGTCCTGCACCTGGATCACGGTAACCAATATCAATATAGGCTGAGGGAGGAAGAGATTGAGAGCAGAGCTTTGGAGAAGGACTTGGGGGTACCGGTGGATGACAAACTGGATAAACTGTCAGTGTAAGCTCCCAGCCCAGAAAGAAAAGCATTTCCTGGGCTGCACCAAAAGCAGTGTAGGCAGCAAGCTGGATGAGGCAATTCTGTTCTTCTACTCCCCTCTGGTGAGACCTACACCCCACTTGCAGTGCTGTGACCAGCTCTGGGTCCTCAACACAGGAAAGATCTGTTGGACCAGGCACAGAGGAGGGACACAAAAATTATCAAGAGGGCTGGAACACCTCTCCTGTGAGAGAAGCCTCCTAAGAATTTGAAGAATAAAAGGCTCCAGTGAGACCTTCTTGTGGTCTTTCAATACTTAAAGAGGGCTTAGAAGAAAGAAGGGGACTTTTTAGCAGGGCCTGCTGCAACAGGACAAGGGATAAAGGCTTTCAACTTAAAGATAGTAGATTCAGACTAGATATAAGGAAGAAACTTTTTTACAATGATAGTGTTGAAACACTGGAACAGGTTGCCGAGAGAAGTGAAACATGCCCTGTTTCTGTAAATATTCAAGATCAGGTTAGATGGCACTCAGAGTAACCTACTATAGTTGAAGACATCTCAGCTCGTTCGAGGGAGCCTGGACCAGATGACCTTTAAGGTCTTCTTCCAACCCAAACCATTCTAGATTCTTTGGATTATTAGAAAGTTATGTAATTAGTTAAAAGTAAAGTTGAAATTATTAGAGCTAAGTATCCAAACAAATCTTAAGTTTCTGCTTCTTAGAACTGCCTGAAATCTAAGCTTTTACCATTAATATTTCCACAATTACAAATAACACACATTAATAGCACATTACCACATTAATACATATAAATTGAATGTTACAAGGAGTTGATTTGCTTTTATGTCATTCTAACAGTAATTCTAATAGATAGGTATTATTCACCTAATATATTAACAGTTCCACTAATTTTTCAACTTGGCTATTCAAATTTGTATGGACTGGTTAAGAAAAAATTTGGTTTACCTATACATCCTACAACTCTGCTTACATTCTCTATTACCCCAAACCTCAACTTTAACAAACAATGAAAGTCATCAATTTGGCAAAATCCTGTAGTATCTCTTGTATATGTAAAACAGGCAGAAAAAAGAAACTTCATATGATCCAATCTGTCTCTTACATCTAAAGGTAATTCCATGTAACAGTGGGGCCAGCAGTCAGCTGAAATTGCTTAAAGGAAATGCAACAGTAAAATGCCATGTCACACTGCAGGGTCAAAATAACTTTTTTTTTTTTTTGTAATTCCTTCAGGAAAATAATTAATATCCCTCAAAATGGCTTACAATTTTTTTCCAAGGTTCTTGAAAAGTTGTGAAATGCTCTTGAAATTTTCTTTGCATGTTTATGAGTGTTTTCATAGACTCATAGAATGGTACAGGTAGGAAGGGACCTTTAGAGATCATCTAGTCCAATCCCCCTGCTAAAAGCAGGTCCACCTAGATCAGATCACACAGGAACACATCCAGGCTGGTTTTGAAGACCTCCAGAGGAGACTCCATGCCCTCCCTGGGCAGCCTGTGCCAGGGCTCCCTCTCCCTCACAGTGAAATAGTTTTTTCCTTATGTTTAAAGGGAACTTCTTGTGTTCCATTCTTGTTGAAGTCAAGGTAGACAACATCTGCTGCTCTCCCCTCATCTAGCCAGCTAGTTATGCCATCATAGAAGGCTGTCTGGCTGGTCAAACAGGACTTCCCCTTGGTGAATCCATGCTGACTCCCTCTGACAACCATCTTTTCCTTCATATATTTAGTAACATCATTCAGGATGAGTTGTTCCATCGTCTTTCCAGGGACGGAGGTGAGACTGACCAACCTGTAGTCTCCCGGGTTGTCCTTCTTGCCCTTTTTGAAGACTGGAGTGACATTGGCCTTTCTCCAGTCCTCAGGCACCTCACCTGTCCTCCATAATTGTTCCAAAATGATGGAGAGTGGCTTAACAACCAGCTTTGTTTAAAGTCAAATTTCCTCTACCGAGGGAAGCTGAGGGTTATGATAAAAGCCCTACATTTGAATCAGAGAAGCACATACAAAAACTAGAAAGCTCAATGACACAGACACTCAAAAGAGCTCTGTTTTGAGTTATTCCAGCTGGACTTGACTGATTCCTGAAAAAACTTTTGTGTAATAACACTCCCAGTCAGCATCTCAGTTCCGAAATGATTAGTGGCATAGCTCCTGTTACAAATACAGCCAGTTCTTGGCTATTGGGCTGTATTTACAAGTAAAGGCCTTTCTAGTACAAGGGCATAGAATTGTGAGGCAGTTTTTTCCACAAGTTTGTCCTCCACAATTCCATTTTGATTTAGTAGAGCTAATCTGGTCATCCCACTTCTGTACTCAAGTGAATTCTGCACAATAAGAAAGCAGTGCAGAGAAGGCAGAGCTGACTCTTCTTTCAAGGACCTCAACTTGCTGGACTTACCAGCTTGAGCTTCATGCTATACAAAGGCAACAGAACTGCTTCCAAGCTTCAAAGAACTGTGGAAGAAGTAGCATGGCAAATGGATTACTTGCACACTTGAAGAGTTAAAGTTGGAGGAAAGCAAGATTAATTAAGACTCTCAAATCTTTTCTCCTACACCTGCTAAATCTCTTTTTTTCTCTCTTATCATTCCCAAAATTCTTTTTATGTTCAGTAAGCTGTGACTATCAGTAATTTCCTGCCACCCGGGAAGTACCATGTAAATTATGCCATACTATTCATTCATTGAAAGAAGGGGTAAAGACACTGCAGCTATGGTAAAGCAATTTGCCAGCTGCCAAGTTTAAAAAATCCTCAATATATCCTTTGCAGTCTTTCACAACTTTAAGCACAACAAGATAATTGTATTTGCTAGACAACTACTTAGGAACAGTCAAGAAAATTAATCTTGTTGAGGCATAACTTTGAACATGCACTTGCACATGTCTCTGTGTGTATATATATATATCTTGGGTTACTTTGAAAAAAAGATTAAACTGAGAAGCTATGATAACATAAAAAAGCCTTTTAATCTTATCTTCGTTCCTTCTTAGCAAGAAGAAAAACAAAGCAAGAAAACAGAAGATTTATCAAGTAACAATCTCAGTATACTGAAATAATAGTTTTATCATTTTATTTCAGACAGAAAAAAATAGGTATTTGCACATGCTAAAAGAAGCCTGCTGACCTAAATGAAGATTGCTAGTAGAATTAAGTAGAATTACACACAAGCTTTGAATCTTGTATTTTTAATATGGTCATTGTTGAATGTAACATAAAAATGTGCATAGTGCAGACATAGCCTGTGACACAATACAGGAAGATATTTTAAACACAGTTGATAACCAGAAAATCATAAAGGAACATAAGGTCTGAAGCACTAGCAAATTAAAGTCACATATATTAAAACTACCAAGCTATACACTGAAGCCTCTCAGGAATTTCTAATACAAGGTGAAAAAGGAGAGAAGGAGGACTCATACTTCATAAATCAGGCAAGAAAAATCTCTGAGCGTATCAGTGGGTCACAGGATGACTATGTGCTACCAAAATGATGTCCCTAATAAAAGCCTTCTTAGGATTATAATGAAAAATATATCTAGCAGATATGAAGAGAAGTTAATGTTGTTTTTCAGAGCTTACAGTTTATTTAACTTGTGTTCTCTGAACAATTCTAATTACTCCAGTCCACCCCAGACCCAGACTTCCTTCTTCCTGACATTATTATTTTAAACCACATCTTTCGGCACTCTATTTCCAATATTTAACTATATTCATATAGACCAGACATTATACAATTATCTTTTGATTTTTTTACTGATGACTTCTGTGCAATATTCATTGGTAACTGGTAGGAGTATCAAATATTATCAGATATTGATTCACAGCGCTGCTATTTCCTATTTGACTTTATCTGCTCCTTTTTGTGCCCCCTAGTGACTTGCAACTATGTTTCAGTACATAAAAATAACAGGAAACTAGATGATTACAAAATCAAGTCAGATTTGGGTTCCATTATCCTAAAACCATTTATTGTTTTTTTCAGTTAGGCATTGATTCACTTAAAGAAACCCCAAACATTCCAAGCTTTCAGCACCCTCTACAGGCTAACTGTTTTGCTGCAACTACAGATGTAAGTAAAACTACTATAATCTAGGATAATCACAACGGCCCACTTTAATAATTACAGTATTTTGAGAAAAAACAGATAATCATGTAATTGCAGGTCAAGAGGACTTAATTTCACTAACAAAAGAGAAAATAAGTACCCAGTGATTAACAGAACATTTGAAGTGCTTTGAACAAAAAATACCAGCAGAATCACTGTTCTCATCCAGTCATACCAAGCTAAAGTCTTGTAAAAGTTAACTCCCGTGTATTTTGTAAGGGGATCTGCTCCGTGTGGTTCTCATTAAGAAAAGGTTTCATGCCATTTGCTACTCAGAAAATAAACAGAACATTTAGCATACCATCTCTGTTGGACAGTAAACACACAAGGCCATTAAGGCATGTGTCAGTCACTTCAGTGATGTTAGTTGCGCATCTGCCTATGGCCTGAATTGTAGCCGCAGCAAACTGCTTGTCTTGGCTTCTCACATATGTCTAGGGAAAAAGGATTTTTACAAGTCAATACAACCAATAACCAGTTCAACCAAAGACTTACCATATTATTCTCATAAGACAAACATACTGCATAATAAATTCAATCTGGAAAGCTACACTGCATATCAGAAGTTATACTTTTTTCAACTCATTGTCACTTTTAGAAGACATTTTCCTGCTGGCTTTGGTTAACTATGGCCATGCAAACCTCTGATTTCAAGAAAGCTTGGGGCAAGGGACAATTACCCAAAACCAACAATTAGTTTGTGTGCAAGGTTGGAGGAGTTGATGAGCTCTCTCTGCAGAGAGGTTTCAGTTCATTTATCCAGGAGCATCTGTGAAACTACGAGTAACCTACCTGCCTGAGAACCAGTACCTTTCAGAGAAATCCAGCCAGAGAACTGAAGCAATGAAATAGATGTCACAAGCAAAAAGGAAAGGACAGACACTGTTTCACAATATAGGCAGAACATCTTGCTGAGACATATACAGATTTTGGAGACAATATTATTTCATCAAATTACATACAGAAATGAGGCTTGGCAATATATGCTAATGGTCAAATATTGCTAAAATCAAGACCCCATCATCTCGGGACTTAAAGTGTCAGTCAAGTTGATAGAATTTGCTTAATGGAATTTAGAATGACTGAGTTTTTCTCAGCACTTTTTTGGGGGGGATAGATGGAAGTAGAGTGAGAAACACAACACTCAGCCTCCTTTCCACATATAAAAAGCTCCATTATCTATTATGATATGAGACAGTTTCATTTCCATTCTGAGAACATTTTCTCCTGAAAAAGACTTTAACTTGAAAAATTTAAGATTAAGAATCTAGACAAAAGAACCAATAATGGCAATTGGCCAACAGAGAGCATTTCAAACAAAAAGAATACACTTTTGCACAAACCTGAAATTCTCGAAGCAGAGTTGATATGTTGGCTTCATTTGCTAAGTTTGTCAAGATTTCAAGCTAGAAGAAAAAAAACTCATATTTTATCAAAATCTAAACCAAAATGTTATCGGCAGTACCACATATGCACTATATTTTTATAGTATATAAATAAAAGAGAATACTGCTAAAAATATTAACCAGTAGCAGCATTGCACTCAGGAGGAATATTCTCCCTACAAGTACATGCAAAGTTTTCAAAGCAGGACTCAAGCGTTCAGCGATGCATTTTCTATGAGCTCTAGCTTTACTGTTGCATTGCATAGCAAATGGGCTTTGAAATACTTCTGGTTGCCAATGTTATACAACAGACCTTAGTGTGCAAGAACCATGTGACAATGCAAGAAGAAATAAAAGAAATCCTAACTGCCACTGGGGAGGAATGAAGTGTCCATTATATTCAGATGAACAGCAACAAAAGACATTTTAAGTCAGGAACGAAACAGTTACATCTATGAGACTCCTCATATCTTCATCAGCATCAGGACAACATACAACACTTGGCATATATTGTTAAGATTCTACACATAACAGGTTGTTTTAACTTTGAAGAATTCCAGTACAATTTGAATGAGGTAAACTAAAGAAAAAGACAATTCTGTGTCTATAAAGGGAAGTCAGCACTTCAGAAATCTGTTGGTATTTTTTGAGTTGGATGCACCCAGACAAGGACACCTAATTGATACGGTCTACCTGTACTTCAGAAGCAATTTGATGAGACCTGCCACTAAAGGCTCTTAACAGTACATATCTAGCATAGAATACAAAACAAATGGATGAGAGAAGAATAAGCAGGTAAAAAAAAAAAAAGATACTTTGTTGGTCTTTTTCTTTTCAACATGTTCATCTATGAACAAAGAAAGTAAGGAGAAGATAGGTGTCAAAACTTTCAGCTGATGTTACAGTTTTCAGAAAAGTGAAGACACAGGCTGACTAAGAAAAGCTGCATGTAAAGTTCAAATACTATGTGACTGGTTGATAAATAGAAAAAAAATCAACACAGATAAATGTAAAGTAATGTTCATAAATGGGAAGAACCTTTAACTTTACAGAAAATTATTGTAGCTGATAATTTGTGGTTAAAATAGGCAACTCTATGAAAATACAAGCTCAATGCTACGTAGTGATCAAAACTAGCAACATGATATTGAGAAAGAAACAGAGAACAAAACAGAAATCTAACCAGTGCAACAGATGAATTCTATAGTGCTCCTATATCTTAAATACTACTACAGGTCTCATTCCCTTAACAGATGGAACTATGGGGATAGAAGATGGAGAAAAATGCAAGAGTTTGTTATGCATGTATCCATGTAGGTTGTCTTCAATTTATCAACCACCAAGAAAGAACTGAGACAATGAACATAAAAATTACAATTTCTGCTTCTCCAACTCTTCATCATTGTATTATCAATTAATATGGGTATTAAAATTTATCAACTTTCAATTATTTCAGGAGTGACTCTTCCTAGATAGTAGTAAGTAGTCTTAACACCATTCATGACAGTTTTCGTTATCCTTAAACGTAGGTAAGATCTTTTTGCTTCCAATTGCCTAAAATATGTTTAGATTTAATGATGCAGTAATAAAAATACGATGGGTTGGACATAGCCATCTTGAACTGCACCACTCTGCATATGCAATGAGGATGCAACATGGATATAAAATGAATATAAGGAAAAAATGTTTCTTTAAGAAACCCATACCTTCCACTCAAATGCAAGTGCCTATGGCAATCTAAAGCAACACAAGAGAAAAGGCACATAATAGTAGACAATTTTTTAGCCATTGTTTTGTCAAGGATTTCATGTCTGTTAAAGACTTAAAAATAGAGAAAATATGAAGACAGATCAAAACATGCACGGAGATGTGTCCTTGAGGAAAGAATGAAGTACTTCTAATGCCAAATACTGACTTCAAAGGGAATTTTGGACTCTAACACAGTCCCATTTTGTTCAAGACACAGATTTAAACTCTTTTTAAGCTAAGAGTATCAAAGACTATGTGATTTTGTTTCTCTTCATTTGAGAAGATTCCTCCTCCCATAAAAACAGTAAAAATCTAAATGTTTTAATGGTTGGTTAGATAAAAAATGTATATAAAAATCTGTATATATAAAAACAGCTCTGTATCACTAAAGGTGCCAAAAATGGTAGTGGAAAACATAGCCCATCTGCCATCTACAATATGGTAAGAACTTTCAGATGGCCTGACAAGCCTGAAGGACTCTTGTGGACTTAATTAAAAGCCACAACTCCACAATTCTTAGTTAAAAAAACCAAACCAAAACAACAAAAAAGAAACAAAAAGTACAGAATGATGAGAGTCACACTGGTGCAAGAAAATTTTAACTTCCTGTTGTAAACAGATTTGTCCACCAATATATAGACCAAGTTGCCTTTAAACTCACCTTCAGTGTTTTGATCATTGTTGGGTCAGTTGATCTAACATAGAAACTCTTCAGGTAAGGTTCAAACATGCCCTGAAAAGCAGAACATATTTAAGTAGCTTGCCTATGTTTCATATAAAATGCGGTTTAGAAAATTCTAAATAGAGCATACCTTTCTCTGAATTGACATAGTGGCAATATTTTGCAGAACAATATACTGCACCTCCCTAGAATTCAAAAGGAAAAACAAGAGTTATCCTACAAAATTTTTGATAAATAGAACAATGTGACATGGCAAAGAAAATCCAATTCTATTTGAATCTAAAGTTAGTTATACATTTGACACGGCATGACCATAGAATAAAAACCTTATTGACAACTGCTACAAAAGTTCACTGTCTGCTTCACAGGAAGATGGATGATGAAATCAGGCTCTCATTTTTAAAAACCTAAAATTTGCACTGACATCAGTGTAATAGTGCAATGCTTCTTGTAGGCCTTGGGTCTTTGTTTAAACAAAAAAAATCATTTAAAACATTACCATTCTGGCATCCCCAGAAATAGCTCAAAGAAACCTTACATTTTGTCCACCACCTTGAAACTTAAATATTTCAGGATAACATGTCTGAGAACAAAATCACATGGGTTTTATCTCTAGTGTGGAAATTACAGCACTAGTTAAAAGAATATCCAATTCTTGCACAGCTAATAATTCTCAAAAAGGGCCAGGGTTTCCTGCTACTTAAGAGCATACAGTGGCATATATAAGCATCTATAAAAAAGCATTGTTTTTGTCAAGATACAGACAACAGAATTAGGTAATATTCTAAACATAAAAACATCAAATATGTTTAGAGGATATTCTCATCATTAATGTATTAGTTTAAAAGCCTCAGAAGTGAGCAAAAAGAAATCTGGGTACTAGTCTAAAGCTTTCAAACTACAGAGTTTCTGCCTCCAATTGCTTAAAAACCAAGTCATAATTTACATGCAATTTTTCTGAACGCTGAGTGCTCAAATTCTTTCATGATGCAAATCATATCCTAATAGAGAAATCACCACATCCATTATCTCATTTAAAACCATCTAATAGCCCTGTAGTAATTACAGTTGTTGCTTACAAAGAAAAGTAATAATAGAGAAGTACTTAATATCTTTTAAACCTATTTTTATGTAATTCTTACATAGGTATATGGAAATAGTCAGTTGCACATGATGAACCCATGTTGGGGCAAGCTGTGAGGAGCTGCCCCTGTGGGAGGCCCCATGCTGGAGCAGTTCATGAGGAGCTGCAGCCCATGGGAAGGACCCACACTGGAGATGTTCATGGGGGACTGTCTCCCATGGTAGGGACCCCACAGTGTAGTGGTAGGAAGTGTCAGGAGGCCTCCCTCTGAGAAGAAACAGTAGCAAAGTCCATCTGTAATGAACTGACCACAACCTCCATCTCCCATCCCCTGCACTGCTAGGGGGGAAGGAAAGGGAGTCCCGGGAAGAGGATGGGTAGGATGAGGTGTTTTTAAGACAGTTTTATCACTCACCTCCCTGCTCTTATTGTTTCTTTAATAATTCATACCTTTTTCTCCCTAAGTTGAGTTTGTTTTTGCTAATTGCTGAGTGATCTCCCTGTCCTTATCTCCACACACAAACCTCTCATTATATATTTTTCTCTCTCCGTCCAGCTTAGGAGTGGGGGAAGTGACATTACAATTTGGTGGGCACCTGGTACCTAGCTAGGGCTAACCACCACAAGCAGATATTGGCATAATATGCTAAAACTATCAAACAAAAAAGAAAAAAAAGCATTATCAACCTTATGAAACATGTGGCCAGTGAGACAGACCCTTTATAAGGAAGCAGATGAGGTCACACTGAGGATTATAAAGTCTAAATTAGATGTCCTGAATGAAATATAAACTTGTTCTTTAAAAACAGACCCAGGATTACAGTAACATAGGGAATTCAGCAGCATCAAATGGTATTTTAACAAATACTTGGTTTATGTTTCTCTGTCAACAAGAATTCTTCAATATAAAATGCAGGAAAAGAAAATACATATCTGAAGATCCATGTAGGCCATATGGAACCTCAATATAATACAATTTAAAATAACTTCTAATAATTTAAAAAAATCAGGAACTTAGCAAATTAATCAGTACTGCACCTATTTGAATGCTAATGATTCTTAACTAAACCATATTCCTCAGCATCTTGTCGTGGTTTAGGCCCATCAGGGAACAAAGGCCACGATTAGCCTCGAGTACCGAAGAGGCTGAGGACTGCTCGAGGGCAGGGAGGGCTTAATTGCCGCTTAAGGTTCAGGACAAAACAGACCAGGCTACTCGGTTTTGGGGAAGAAAACAGAAAATAATTTAATGCAAAATCAACCAAAACATAACCAAAATGAAACAACCCAGAGTAATACATCAATGAAGAGTCCAACCAGCCTTTTTAAGAACACCTTCTTGCCACCCCTCCCCTCTTCCCGGGTTCAGAGCCCTGATCCCGGTGTTTTTACCTTGCCCCCCCCGAACGGTTCGGGGGGGCAGGCAGTGGGGGGTTCAGTCAGTCGGTTTCCGAGAGCTTCTGCCGTTTGTCCCTCCTCAGGACGGGTGAACTCCACACCAGTCCTCCCTGCAAGTCCGTGGGGTAACTCACAAGCATGGCAGATCTGCACGGGCTGCTCTGCGGCGCGCAGGCTCTCCAACACGGCCTGGGCCATGGCCATCTCCCCGCACAGTCCCCCGCCCGTCCGGGCTCACCCACACGGAGCTGTTGGTGGCTCTCAGTCCTGCCACGAATCTCCATAGGTTTCAGGGGCACAGCTTGTATTCTCGCCACGGCTTGCAGAGGGGTCTCCGGTCTACTGCTTCTCGTTCCTTCTTCCTTCTCTGGCTGAAGGGTCCGCGTGGTGGCCTCCATCTTGTATCACTCTCCACCTCCCGACTCGCATTTCAAATTCCCGTCCCCTAAATAGTGATCGCAGAGGCGCCAGATTGGCCCAGCCGGGCCGGAGGTGGGTCTGAACCTAGGAGCCGGGGGAGGGTCTTCACTGCAACCCGCTCCCCCTGTTACCAAGCCAAAAGCTGCTCCTGGCTAAACCAGGACACATCTCATCTATGCATCTTCTGAATATCTCTAGGGATGGTGACTCTACCAACTCCCTGTGCAGCCTGTTCCAAGGCCTAATAACCCTCTTGGTGAAAAATTTCTTCCTAATGTCCAACCTAACTCTCCCCTGGCACAACCTGAACCCATTTCCTTGTGTCCTGTCATTCATCACTAGAGGGAAGAGATTGACCTTCACCTCACTACAACACCCCTTCAGGTACTTGTAGAGAGTGACCATGTCTCCTCTCAGCCTCCTCTTCTCTAGACTAAACAGCCCCAGCTCCCTCAGACGCTACTCCTAAGACTTGTTCTCCAGACCCTTCACCAGCTTCGTTGCCTGTCTCTGGACAAGCTCCAGCACCTCAATGTCCTTCTTGTAGTGAGGGGCCCAGAACTGGACACAGTATTCAAAGTGCAGCCTCACTAGCACTCAGTACAAGGTGACAATCACCTCCTTGGTCCTGCTGGTCACATTATTTTTGATACAAGCCAGGACACCATTGGCCTTCTCAGCCACCTGATGCACACTGTGGGCTCATGTTCAGCTGGCATGATTGTTTTCAGAAAGAAAGTCATAATTAAGATTGAAACACAATGGAATAGTGAATGAAATTCAATACCATGGTACCAAAAATGATGGAATTACTTTCAATAATCAGAATTTGTTGACTACAAATTGATATGACAGGATCATTTAAAAATGAAACTGTCACGGTGTAAAAGATATATTCTTATAACTACAGCTAAACAAAGATGTATACAAAACTCTCACATAAAGAGTAAACATACAAATGTAAAGTATGGACTTGACCCACCTGTTACTACGGAGTAAACGCACCAATGACTTAGCAACAATACTAGCTTCGGATTTTGGTGCCAAATGCCAGTAAAGCTGTGCAACTGCCATTACCACCTAAAAGCAGAACATTCAGAACAGCACGTTAACTTCAAATCATCAAACATATTTATCACATTTGCTTCAAATTTGCAGAACTATCATAACACTCCTCTTCAGAAAGCATTGCACAAACCTATGTTCTTTGTAACAGCAGATTGGGGAAAAAACATCAGAAAAAAGATATTTTTATTTCTAAAATCAAAGCTAATTAAGTACCTCTCACGCCTCTGAATATTTATTGTACAGAGGACAAGAGACAAGGAGAGAAAAAAATGCAGGTAACTCAAATTGTAAACATACAGATATTATCCTTAATGAGTTAGTACTGCTAACACCAGCCATATAAATTTCATGACAAAATTCCATCTAAAACTTCTGCAAATGTTGTTATTTTATTTTTATTAAATACGGATTCAATATTGCCTGTAGTTTACACTTAAAACCTTTAATATCTTTATTCTGCTATACAATTTATAAAAAGACAGGTGCCTTTATTGGCACTTTCTAAAGTTTCAAATCCGAAAGAAAGTGAAAACTACAGGGTGGTATACCAATATCCTGGCTAGCAAAAAGCAAAAGACAGAGATAAAAGCAACTTTAAATCTATATTTTTTGAGCTTTCTCATAAGTAAAAAAATATTAACTTCATGCTAATAAAGAAGTCATGTCCACAGCCTTCTGTGGACACTGTCACAGTCACCTTTCTGTTCAAACTTAAACAAATTTTACAAAAGAGACTTTATTATGACCATCATTATGACTTTTGACTTGGTATCTTAAATGTTAGTACTAATGAAACAAAAGATATTATTAAACAATTAAAGGTGATTAAAAACATATGAAAATAGGAAAATCCGGAAGATTTTATGCAATATACTACAGGGATATTTTATTACTGACAAAAATGTAAGGTCAAAGGGAAAGCAATTAACCTAATTGCTGGTAAATTCTATGAATGGTACAAAAATTTTTGTAACAGCAATTAAAAGATGTATGATTTCACTTGACAAACAGCCCTTAAAGACCTCAGTTAACTTTAACATCAGTTAAATATCATAAATGTAAGAATCAATACCATATTTAACAGTATAAAGAAAACTATTTATGGAATGTGGAAAGTAAGCAACTGAGCCTGTTTTCAGAGCAGTGTGATGTCAAACAGATTCTAATACTCATTCTTTGCACGAGATGAGGAAACATATAGACATTGAACAGTGAATTTATCAAAATGCTGTGCTCTAACAATTTTTATTGTAAAGTTGTATTCAATTTATTTCAAAATTCTGCTGGCAGGTTATAAGTGATTTTGAAAAGAGTTATACATTAGTCAGAATCTAGAAATATGTTCCTGGAGAGAAACAAAAACCTGATCTGTTTTAACTTATCAAGAACAGGTTGGGAGGTGATTTAACCATGGTGCAATAATTGTTTTTGCAATGATATGAATATTCATTATCATTGGAAGTCTTTTCCAAAGACATCTAGTCTTGATTAACAGAACAAACTGAGGTTAGAAATAAAATTTTGTTATCAGAGTAGTGCCACAATGATTCAGCATCAGCATGGCTTTTTCCAGTTCTAAAAATTTATCTGTGTATTTTCTGATAGAAATATTGCAGTACATCCTATGCTTATCATGTCATATCTATCCTGAAACCCTGCTAAGGTACCAACCCTAAGGATCTGGCTTGAGTAGACAAAGAATTTAGGCATATAGTTGTCTACTTCTAAAATGCAAGGCAACTACATTTTCCTTTCTAAATTTGTACCACAAAAACTGTCAGTTTGTATCATCCTAGCTGCTGAGAACTTCAGAACTGAAAGGTTGCTATGGTATAGTCATCACATGCTATAGAAACTGAATCCAAATGCTCTCTTATTTTCTCTAATATTTTATTTATCCTAATATTTAGAGCACATATCACATTCAGTTCAGGTATTTCACTTCAAAGCTAAGTTAGTATCATATGCCTCTAAATTACAAGATAGTATTATCATCACTTTTGAAGAAATGTAGATTTTACATTTTAATTATTTAAGCTTTCTAGAACATATTTAGTAGTTGAACAGTTTAATCAAAAAAGAATTTGTCATACAGCAGCATTTCGGCTTTGAAGCAAGGGCTTTGTATTTCGTAATAGCAGCCTGTGATCTGGGTCCATAGTATATGTGTTTTTCACTTTCTGATCCTTTTCTTTCTGTTCTTCATCAGATTCATAGAAATTATTTTCACTGTATTCTTCCACCACCTCATCATCCTACCAAAAGATAAAATGACAAAAACATACACAGAATATTTGAGTCAATCGGTTTTATTCACCAAGGAAGTAGCATCTAACACCACAACTTCATGCAAGATTTAAACACTTGAAAAATATAACCATTGGCTTTTCTATCCCAGTTTCCTCAAGGAAGTAAATATAAAAACATGACAAATAGCTTATAAACACATCCAAAATTTCATTCGAAATAAAATGAGCTGCTAAACCGAGTATGTTCACTAATATTCGATATACTAGATTGGGTAGGGACATTGGTCCTTTTTGGACATAAAGTCTATGATTTGAAATTGACATTTCTGAAAAATCGGTCAATTAAAATTCTCTTTTTTAAAACTTTATGTAAAACGTGTGCTCTTACTTCTCTAGCAATATAGAAATCATCTCTGAAAAAATTAAATGTCAAAAGAAGGGACAGGCTTTTTTCTTAAGAAATTAGATGGAAAAAAAGGTTATGTCTCAGCCTGGCCTTCTTTGATGAAGTACAAATCCTTGAGCTGCTTAAATAAAGTTATGAATTATCAGCATAATATCACTTACAAAAAAACAACACAATACACTCAAAGAATCAATTTAAGCATGACATATTAGTAAATCAGACCTTTCTTTTACTCCAGAATGCTAAATAGAAGAATATATCTGGTTATGTAAACATAACAAATTAAAAAAAATCTTAAGAGTTCTGATGTTGATCAAAAAAAGGATAAAGTGTTTCATTATGTTAATATTTAATTAGCCTTAAAAAGTCAACAAGCTTCAAGAAAAACGAGACAGAAACCATCAAGGTAAGAGCAGAAGAGAATGTCAGGTCCTAGAAGCTGTGATTTGTATTCTCAATATTGAGAGCCCCTCAATATTATAAAACTGTGCTAGCTGAACTACTCACATTACATTAGGCTGGCTGGTACCAAACACCAACCAGACATAGCTCTGCTTATCTCTCAAGTCTCTGTCTAATTGTTTTAAGGTATATCCAACTTGAGTATACCCAAGTTGCATATCTTCGTTAAAATTCATGTAGCAAAAGAGCCCATTGAAGTGTAGCCAGTTGAGGCAGGGGGTGGAGGGATGGAGAGAAGAAATGACAATAATGTCATTCTATTCTAGTTTTTAATACATTTAGAGAGGACACTGAAAATAAAAACTTCTCTTCATATTTCTTCCCATTTTTATCACCTGATGACAATCCCTACCAAGTTCTTAGATTTCTTATGCAAGAATAACAGAAGTGATTTAATTTGTTTACTTCACTGTCTATACGTATGTGTAGCAGTCATCCTTCTAAACTAAAATCTCAGGATGCTAAATCAAGAGTACTGGTATGCAAATTCCTCTCCTTGTTTGCAGGACAGCAACTTGAAAGTAAAATTCCTGATCCCAGTACACCTTGACCCTGAACTGAGGAAGCTTCCTTTAACAGAGGGAGGAAAATTCACTCTTGAGTATCCATGCCTGGATACACATGTCAATACTACTGAACTATAGAAATACAGTGTTGGGAACTGTGTTCAACTCACTAATCACTCTTGTAAAGAAACATCTTGAGCTCCCACTTTTCTATTTTTTTTTAAGAATTGTTGGTTACTTGGAGTAGAGTTCCAAATAATTGTAAAGCAATATAGATCTCTTATGAAAACACTTTTAATTTAAATCCCATTAGAGTCTTTATATCAAATCGCTATCTTCATACTCCCACGGCAGAAGAATTAATGTGGTCTTTTCTCAAAATTATGCATTTTCTTGCAAATTATCTGTCTTCTTTCAAATCTGCTGAGATCCATTATGAAATAAATATGCTCCAGACAAAGCATGAAGATCACATAAAGGTAAATAAGTTTAATGAAGTGAAATTCATTAAAATCAAGTTGGTGAAGTCGTAATTAGCCAGAATTTGTACTCAGAAGGATCTAACTAAGACACAGAGAACATGTAACACTGCAAGAATTGCATGCTACCATGGAAAGGAAAACAAGATATTATATAAAGAGCCAAGAGATTGAAAGATTTCTTGGTGTGCAAGAATTGCTGTTTCAAATTCTATTCTTCATCTCGGACATGGACAGCAGTTACCAAGAAATGGGAAAATATTCAGTCATTTGCAATCCCCAACACTCCAACCTACAGTGTATCACCCAAATATGTGTATCACCTGGCACATGGCCTTGCTGAATCTTATACAATTTGCCTTAGCCTACCGCTTCAGCCAGTCCAGGTTTCTCTGTAGAGTCATTCTATGCTCCACACAACTTGGTGTTCTCTGCAAAGTCACTGAGGGTATACTTGATCTCCTCATCCAGATCATTGATAAAGATACTAAACAGAACAGGCCCCAACCCTGAGCCCTGGGGAACACCACAGATGACCAACTGCCAACTGGATTTAGCCCTGCTCACCACCACTTTGTGGGCCCAGACATCCAGATTTTTAACCAGAGGAAACTGTGCCTGTCCAAGTAATGAGAGGCCAATTTCTCCAAGAGAAGGCTGTGGGAAACAGTGTTAAAAGCTGTACTAAAGTTCAAGTAAACAACATCCACAGTCTTTCCTTCATGCATAAGCAGGTCATCTTTTCATAGAGGGATATCAAGTTGGGCAAACAGGACTTGCCTTTGATAAACCCATGATGACTGGGCCCCATCACATGGTTCTTGTCCTATATGTCCTATATTGATGGTACAAGACAATCTGCTCCACAACACTCCCAACACTGAAGTCAGGCTGACAGGCCTGAAAGTTCCCTGGATCCTTCTTCCAGCCGTTCTTGTATATGAGTGTCACATCTGGCAACCTCCAGTCTGCTGAGACCTTCCTGGTGAGTCAGGACTGCTGACAGAAGACGGAGAGTGGCTAGTGAGCACTTCTGCCAGCTGTCACAGAATCCTTGAATGGATCTCATCCTGCGCCCGAGACTTGAGTGCATCAAGGTGGAGGAATAGGTCACACACAGTTTCCCCTTGGACTAAAGGGACTTCATTCTACACCTCTATCTTCCAACTCACAGGCCAGGGTGCCCCAAGAACAACTTGTCTTACTACAGAAGACTGAGACAAAGAAAGCCATAAGTACCTTAGCCTTTTCCCTCATCCTTTGTCACTGTTTGGCTCAGTATCCAAGGAAAAAAAAAAAAAAAAAAAAAGGAAAAAAAAAAAATACTTTCCTTATTTTTTTTTGTTGTTAATGTGTTTATAGAAACGTTTTTATTATTTAAGCTCTTGTGGGGCTTTGGTCCTTTGTTTTATCAAAGGAGATGCGGGCAGTGTAAAGGTCACAGACATCAATGAAAACATTAATTTTACTGTCTACTTTAACATGTTACAGAAAATAAAGCATTCAGTTACATAAACAATAAGTTTATGGCATTCCTGTTTCTAAGCAGTGAAGAGCATGAGTGTCGTGGTTTGGCCCAGCTAGCACAGCAGTACCACGACAGTCTCTCGCTCGGTGCCCCCATTCACCCCCACTCTCGTTAAGATGGCGGAGGACCCAGTGAAATGGGAGTAAAAAGATAAGCAAGATTGTTGTGGATGAGACAAGAGCAGGGAGGGCTCGCTGCCAATTATGGTTCAAGGCAAAACAGACTCCAGTACTTGACTTAGAGAGGAAAGTAGGAAAGTTTATTCTACAAGAAACAGAACAGAATAAAAGCAAAAAAAGGGAGTAGGATGATGAGAAAATTAAAACCAGCACCTTAAGATCCCCCTCCCCCATCCCTCCTTTCTTCCTGGGCCCAGCTCACTGCTCCCGATATCTCTACCTCCCCCCCCCTCCAATAGCTCAGGGGGGCAAGGAATGGGGAATGTGGTCAGTCTCTCACAGATGGGCTCTGCCGCTTCTGTCTTCTCAGATGAGGACAACTCCTGGCATTCTTCCCCTGCTCCAACACGGGGTTCCTCCCCTGGGACACAGTCCTTAACGAACTTCTCTGGTGTGGGTTGTTCCCAGCAGCTGCGGCTTCTGCTGATACAGGGTCCCTCACACAGGACACAGTCCTTGGTGAATATCTCTGGCATGGATTCTTCACTGCGGTTGCAGTTTCTGCAGTTGCAGGGTCCCTCTCTCAGGACAAGGCCTCTTCTGGGCATAAGTTTAATGAGCTGCTTTGTCGTGGGTTCCTCCCCACAGTTGCAGCTGTGGATATTGGGTCCCTTCTTCGGGACATGGCCTCCTCCGGCCAAAATCACTGTCCCTGGCTTGGGGCCTTTAATGAAGTGAATTGCTGCCCCTGGTCCGGGGTCAGCTTTAGCAAAATGAGTCTCTGCTCCTGATGCGGGCTCATTATCAAAATGAGTCTCTACCGCTGATGCGGGGTCTTTAAAGATATGAAAATAAACCTCAGCTTCACCAGTTCTCTCCATAGAATGCAGGGGAGTTTCTGCTCCAGCACACCTCCTCCTCTCTTTCATCACTGACCTTGGAGTCCACATGGTTGTTTCTCTCACCGTTCAATCCGTGCACCGCCACCAGTCAGAAGAAAGAAGGGGCAGAAGAAGAAAAGAAAATTGAGGAAGAAACCTCCCCTTCTGGCTTCTTCTCAAAAAGTGATCGTGGAGGCATCTAATTGGCTCAGCCCCAGAAGTGGGTCTGGCTCTGAGCTGGGGAGAGTCGTGAGCAACTTCTTACAGGAGCCATCTTTACAGCCCCTTCCCCCTTACCAGAAAAGGCTGTCATGTCAAACCATGACAATGTGCAAGGTAATGCACCTAATTAGGACAGTAGCCATAGCAATGAAGAAAGATACATCACCAATTGCCCTATTGATACTTTACCATCATCTAGACCCACAGTCACATCCAGATCTGGGTGCTGCGAGGCTTTGGAGAGCCTTTCCCAGCACTTGGGAAGTCCTGCATGGTGTGTCTACCCACAGATGGGGCTACTAGCGTCGCTGCACAGGGGTTCAGCTCTATAGTCAAAGCTCAGCAAGTCAGGACGACTTGCATTTTGCTTTGTGCAGAAACATGCACCGCATCATCCTCCAAATTGGATCCCAACCAAGTCTGGCCAGGACTCAGAGAGGAACCCAAGGGAGTATTTTTTTGCCTTTGTGGTCTTTAACTTTGTATTTCTCAACAGATAAGTGTCTGCTGATGGCTGCTAAAAAGTTGCTAGTATCAGCAAATACAATTTTGCAGGGTCCTTCTAGAGGTCTACTATCATCTGGGGCCAGTTACCCATGCCTCGGCATATCACCCTTCTAATTTTCTCCCTGCATATCCTCATGACATTGCTGTAGTCCTGCTGAGTTGCCTGCTTCTTCTTTCCAACATCATAAACTCGCTTCTTTTTTCCTGAGTTCCAGCTAAAGCTCTCTGATCAGCCAGGCTGGTCCTCTTCCCTGCCAGCTCATCTTTTGGCCCACAGGGAGGAGGGCCTGCTCCCGTGCCTTTAAGATTTTCTTCTTGAAGAATATTCAGTCTTCCTGGACTCCTTTTTCCTACAGGCAAATAAGATCCTTGCTTTGGGGGGTGAAAATCTTCCTGCTTCAACTACTAATGTTAAATTAACTACCGCCAGCTTCTCCTGCAGACTATTTTCCAATCTTCTGTTACTATATTGTACCTCCACTACTAAGCTGTGGGAGATGCTTCTTCGCAAGACTTTGAAGAAATGCCAAATATTTTTGGCACTCAAATTTTACTTTCCCAGATTTCCAATTAGAGCTCAAACAGATGATAACTAGTACATAGTAGCAGCTTTATAAGAAGAAATATAATACTTTGATCCTTTTTGAGAGGGCAGAGATAGCATGAGAGTTCAAAGAGTAGATTAAAATATTTCCATGATATCTCTTGTCCTTTCAATCACTTCAAATCAACTGTGAAACTGCTTCTAAGACCAATCATGCAATTAAAAGCTTGGTGTTATTTGGTTCATTTGTTTTTAAAAAGCATGTTTTATTTTCACCAGGATCAGTAAAATAGTCTGTCTCAGTTTATGGACATAGGATCACTAGAATTGATGAATTTCTGAAAGCAATAAGTGGCAAGGGGAGAATGACAGAACAGATGCATTCCCTTTCAGTGGTAGTCTTTAGTTCTACTGCTTTAAATGTACTTAGTTTGTAGTAGCACATACTTAATTTTTCAGTTAACAGCTTTTCTAAATTGGGAAATCACAAAAATACTGAGAACTCTGGGAGAATGAAGTTATTAAAAACTAAAAGAAACCACTGGCATTCCAGATTAGGAACTGCGAATAGACTCTGCATTTCTCATCTTAGAAGTGAGCATTTTAGTGTGAATGAACATGCGTAGTTCTAAGTTATTCCAGGCACACAATTTAAGGACATCTTCATGAAGTATTAACAGCTTAAACAAAGAAACTGCCAGATAACAAGTTCCATTAGCCTGTTTTTAAAGTCACTAAGTAAATGAGCTAACATATAACTGAGATCTTACTTTGAATTACTTTTAATATGGCATTAAAGTTGAAAATGTGCCTTCCATTTAGTGTAAAGCAAATTATGTGAATGCTACAGTTGCCTCCAAACAGAGCTTCCTTCACACATCCACAAACTCAGAGTGCATGTGCACTGAAATCTAACAAACATATACTACTTGCCACCATCCTGGACTCTTAACTTTTATACAAAAGTCATTCAAATATTTGTATTCCAAGGTTAGGTATAACTGGCTTAAAAACTCAGACTCATAAGGAAATACGCTCACATATTTTTCATTTCTGCAGTAGAATCTTTAGCAGATTAAGATTTTAGCTATCTTTCAGAGCTCCTTCTAATGTTTTTAGGCACTATTCTCAAAACAGTTTTGGGTAAGCAAAGTTTTTAATGTAAGAAGAGTTTTGGGATTCATTAGTAAATGAATCTGACTGCAATACCAAAACTACCACAGCCAACCAAGATCAGCAGTTCACTTACTGTATCATGAACAATATTGCTGGAAAAGAGAACTGTAGAAAAAGTATAGCTTTCTACTTGAAGAATTAATAATGTATCCAAGATGGTCTGAAATTTTGATGTTGTGTGTGAAGATGCCTACTGAAATCCTTCCACATGTTTCACAGATGGGTTTCAGAACACTAGAATTGAACTATTTTGGTCTGTTGAAGCAAACAAAAAAATATGCTTCAACATTTTCCTCAATGATCTGGATGAGGGGACAGAGTGTACCCTCATCAAGTTCCATGATGACACCAAACTGGGAGGACTGGCTGATTCCCCAGAAGGCTGTGCTGCCATTGTGTGCCACTGGCTTGAGAGTTGGGCAGAGAGGAATCTCATGAGGTTCAACAAGGACAAGTGCAGAGTCCTACAACTCAGGAGGAACAATCCCATACACCAGTACAGGCTGGGGATTGACCTGCTGGTGAGCAGCTCTGCAGAGAGAGACCTGGGAGTGCTGGTTGACAATCAACTAAATATGAGCCAGCAATGTGCCCTCGTGGCCAAGGAGGCCAGTGGCATCCTAGGATGCATCAAGAAGAATGTGGCCAGCAGGTCAAGGAAGGTTCTTCTCTCTCTCTCCTCTGCCCTGGTGAGGCCTCATCTGGACTCCTGCGTCCAGTTCTGGGCTCCTCAGCTCAAGAGGGACAGGAAACTTTTGGAGAGAGTCCAGCGCAGGGCCACCAAGATGATCAGGGGACTGGAACATCTTTCATACGAGGAAAGGCTGTGGGAACTCGGGCTGTTTAGTCTAGAGAAGAGATGACTGAGGGAGGAATCTCATTAATATTTACAAATATCTAAATAGTGGGTGTCAGGAGATTGCGGCATCCATTTTTTCTATTGTATCTAGCAACAGGACAAGGGGTAATGGGATGAGATCATGTAGTCCAACCCCCTGCAGAAGCAGGTCCACCTAGCTCAGGTCACACAGGAACACATCCAAGCGGGTTTTGAAGACCTCCAAGGAAGGAGACTCCACAACCCCTCTGGGCAGCCTGTGCCAGGGCTCCCTCACCCTCACAGTGAAATAGTTTTTTCTTATATTTAAGTGGAACTTTTTGTGTTCCAGCTTCATCCCATTACCCCTTGTCCTGTTGCTAAATACAATAGAAAAAAGGGATGCCCCAACCTCTTGACACCCATCATTTAAATATAAGAAAAAATTATTTTACTGTTCAGGTGAGGGAGCAGTGGCACAGGCTGCCCAGGGAGGTTTTGGAGTCTCCTTCCTTAGAGGTCTTCAAAACCCGCTTGGATGTGTTCCTGTGTGACCTGATCTAGGTGGACCTGCTTCTGCAGGGGAGTTGGACTAGATGATCTCTAAAGGTCTCTTCCAACCTCTACCATTCTATGATTAAAAAAAAAAAATAAAAAAAAATCCCAAAGTGTTCTTCAGAAAGTGTGTATTCATTGACATTTTATACTATAGCTCTGAGACAGGAGAATTGCAAACATGGAAGTATGGGTTTGAGGACCATTGAACATTGAATTTTTTGCAATATATCACAATTACACGAATATCTGTGCTAAGTCAGTTCATACTGAACTAATGTGAAAATTCAAGAAGTGCTTAAAAGCTCATTCTCATTTCTATAAGAAGCAGCAAGTAAGTCTAGGACTGCTGTCTAAAAATAGAGGCTAAGACTTAAATACACTGCAGTAATTAACATCTTTCTGCAACAACCCTAAATTCCTAATTGTTATAACAGTCTCACAATACTTGTAGCTAGAATTAAAACAATTATGACTTTTAGATCGGTTTCATTTACTCAAAAAAGTTCCATTCTCCTCAAAATTGAAGTGAGGCATAAACCAGCTTTCTCTTACCAGAAAACCATCCTCATTTTAACAGTGTGTAGAAAAGGTACAATAATGAGAGTGCAATGACAGCCAGATTTGCAAAGCAAAGAACAGAAAAAATAGAGGAAGAACAGAAAATACAAGGAAGAAATAGAAAGGATAAAATAAACATTGACAAAAAAAAATGAAAAGGAGTAAAGGTGAAGGGATAAATTACAAGGAAAAGTACCACCTGCTGCTAACTAAACGCTCCCCATTTTTTTCCCCCACTCAAATTCAAAAATTAACAAGTGGAATCTGGAACTTGTATTCAGGAGTTTGGTTAAATGCTGAAATGGTTTTTAGGCCTAATCTCAGTTTAGGTCTAATCTCAGTTTAAGTGTCTGAAGAGGCAGTATAAGACATTCCATCAAGATAGCAAGCACTTATGAACCAATTGCCAAGCAAAAGTATTCTTCCATAGGGGTGCACAATAAGTGAACCATGAAGAAAAAATGGTAATTGTTAGTTACTTCAGAGCTGTAACCAAGAAAAGAATAGCACATGCTCTGGAAGCAGCAGTCATCACCTGTCATGAATGATAAACAAGGCATGGAGGAACACTGATCTCTGAGATCTTCAGTCTGTACAGAACTGTAATGGTTCACAGTGTCCCTCCTTTTCTAACATTCCTAATGTACGTTTGGTGTAACTAGAGAGTACACTTACACCTTAAAACAAGTGAACTTCTTTCTCTCTGGAAAAAACACACAGAAGTAAAGTCAAAGAGAACAAAAAGATCCTCCCCATTTTCTACACATGCAAGCACACCCAAGGTATCTATTTTTAATTTTTGCTTATGTAGCTTTAGGATTGTTTACAGTTACTAAAATGTTTATCCAACATTTAAAATATATTTAGACTACAGCCCTAGCTCTAGATGTTAGCTAGAAGTCCCAAATTTCTAAGACACAAAATAACCTGAAATCTTAGAAGAATGCTAACCGTACCTGTATTTAGATTAGCAGCCTGAAAGATGAAAATCTGCTATCCTCACCAGAAAGTCTGTCCTAATTTAAACATCATCAATGAACATTAAATCCTGTATTACAGGATGTTTTTTCTATCATCCTAATGCATAAGCAGACCAAGTTGCTGAAAGCATCTTAAAACATCTGTTGATTCACTTCAGTGATATTTTCACAGAAACAACTGGTGATCCTGACGGTAAAAGCTGTGATGGAAAAACACATTTGTCATGGTTTAGCGAGGAGCTGCTTTTGCTTGGTAACAGGGGGAGTGGGATGCAGTGCAGACCCAGTAAAGAGTTCTCAGACTCTCCCCTAGCTCTTGGGTTCAGATCCATGTCTGGGCTAACTGAGCCAATCTGGTGCCTCTGCCATCACTATTTAAGGATGGGAATTTGAAGTACTGGAGAGGAGGTGTAGGAGTGGTACAAGATGGAGGCAACCACACGGACCCAACAGTCAGAGAAGAAAGAAGCAAGCAGGAGCGACAGACTAGAGACCCCTTTGCAACTGTGGCAAGAACACAGGCTGTGCCTCTGCAATCCATGGAGGGCAATGGCAGAAATGAGAGCCACCAGCAGCTCCAGATGAGTGCGCCTGCATGGGCAGGAGACTGTGCGAGGAGGTGGCCATGGCACAGGCCGTGCTGAAGAGCCTGCACGCCGCAGAGCAGACCCACATGAGAGGCAGAGAGGAGCTGCAGCCTTTGAGATGAACTCACATCAGAGCGGCACATGCAGGGCTGCCTGGCCTGTGAGGGACTCCATGAGGGAGAAGAGAGGGCTGGTGAGGAGCCTCTCTGCCCTAAGGAGAGACAAATGGCAGAAGCTATCAGGAATAGACGGACTGAAACTCCCATTCCCTGCCCCTCCTGAGTGGGGGAGGAGATAAGGATCAGGGCTCTGAGCCTGGGAAGAGGAGAGGAGAAGGTGATCTTAAAGGGCTGGTTGTACTCTTCATTGTTGTACCACTCTGTGTTGTTTTGTGTTGGTTATGTTTTGGGGTTTTATGGTTATGCTTTAGTTGGTGGTGGACTAAAAAATTATTTTCTGGTTTCTTCCCCTAAGCTGAGTAGCCTGGTCTGTTTTGTCATGGACCATAAGCAGCAATTAAGCCCTCCCTGGCCTTTTAAGTCTGCAGTACTTGAGTCTAATTGTGGTCTTTTGGCCCTTCATGGGCCTAAACCAAGACACACATGTTACTACCATTCAGGCCTAAGTTGTCTGGCATTTTTCCAACTATAAACTGGAACAAACTTGCAGGTACACTGGCAAATAGATGGATGATCCAAGATAATTTCTTTTTTTTTTGTATTTACTATTCCCTCAAGTTCTTTAGGGATATGCCATAATGAATCAAGAATTCTAACTGATACCACAAACAGAAGAAGTGTACAGCCTCAGACTCAGGAGACTAAAGCTTCCTCAGAGCAGCGGTATGACCTCACATAAGTCTTCCTCAAACAGAGGAAAAATTAAACAAATGTTTACTTTTGCAAAGAAGGAGCTAAGCAGAGCTTATTTTGCAACTTTTAATTACCCAGAAAGAATCCCAGTGTAACCATGAAAAGGCCACACAAGTTACTAGACAGAGAATAGTATCTCACAGGTAGATGCGTAGAACAGAATTTACAAGAGTTTTGCATCCAGAAAGGCTTCTAAATATTCTACGACAGCATTAATTTCACATTACTCACACAATTTTCTATGATTAAATAACACTGAAACAGACAAAAATTAAAGTGAGAAACTTGGGTAGCTCATGGGCTGATGGGGGTCTAGTGCATCTGATATTTAAATTAAAACTTACTAGTAGTTAGACAGTTGATATTTAGATTTACATTAAAATATTTCTGTGTTTCCAAATATTTTTCATGTCTAAGTAAATTATCTATACAGAGATTAAAAAAAAAATATTAACAACTTGTTTGCAAAAGATGGCAAGAATGTCTTTTATCCTTCACATATATAAGTAAAAAACTCTTATCCAGAGTCAAGAAGGTAAAACTACAGCATTAGATGGAGTACATAGAAACTTTGCCAGTCAAATTTATGGGAAAAGCAGCGGTCGCTTTCCTAAAAGTGAGTTGATTAAGATGTCCTAAGGAACTTGTCTACACAGATGCTACCCACTGCTGCCATTTCACCACAAGCCTGTCACAGGACTGATGGAAATCCCAGCAGTACACTTTGCTGCAAAGAGAAATGGTATTTCTACCTACAGACTGAATTTTTCTTTTACTCAGCCACATGAATTTCCTGTGTCTGCCAAAATTTAACTCTCCTGTCCTTTCAGTTAGTCTTCAGTTTGATCAATTCCTTCATCCAGATTGCCTTAAAAACACTACCCCTAAACACAACGGAAGGGACAGAAAACAGGAAGGGATGGCAGAAAGATAGTAATGCTCCCTTTCAGCAACAGATAGTTTTGTTAGTGGTCAGAAAGTTATGTTTATAATTTAAACAACTCTCCACAATGACTTGAGACCATCTTCTGTTACAAATCACTGCTTTAAGTCATTCTTACCTTGTGAAGTAGTACACCTTGTAGGGAAAAATAAAACTGGTACTACAATAAAATAGCAAACTGGTCCACTTCATACCCCAAATGCTTCACCAAGTATCTTCAGATAAGTGAATTTAATATTACACATTTACCTCTCCCTGTGCACATCTAAAATAAACTGGTTAGAAAATGACAAATCTAGAATCTCCAATTCAGACTAAGGATTCTGATGGGTAAACTAAAAATGGAAGAAAAAGTAGTATAACACGTAAGTTCACTGTACAGTAGTTTTTCTAAATTTAAACTTTTGATCTTATCAGCCAAATTAGACTTAAGTGAATCCAATGATGTGTATGGTTTCACACTTGCATCTGAAAAGGGCAGCTTAACAGAAGCTGAAAACGAGATGACTGCTTTTGATCTCTCAGAAAGAAAATTCTCTAGCCTCATATCTTGTGAAGCTGGGGGGGGGGGGGGGGGGGGGGAAAGAAGAAAAAAAACCAAGCAAAACTATCATCTGTTAGAGCCACACAGCGCAAATATCTACAACAGAACTTCAGTAAGGCCTACAATGTACTAAAACAGAACATATCTTGATTAATTTTATCCTGAAAGATTGAATGCTATATTCAACTATGTATGGTTTCTTACTCATCATCTTATTTCAGAAGAGCATAACAAAACTCCTAAATAATCTACTGAGAGGCTGAAAACAGAAGACAGGAAAGGTGTATTCAGGCTGATTCATTATTGATTATGTATTAATTTACATAGAGTATTTATAAAGTACTTCGGATTGTCTCACTTTTATAATTTTGTCTAGGTAATGCTAATCTAGTTAACAGGAGGCTACAAACCTGAATAGAACTTTCCCTTCTGTTCTCAGCCTCTCAGTCTAGGCTTTAGAAGTTTTATCATGTTCTTCTGCAATAAACCAGCAGAGTTGATTCAGAATACTTGTTACAGAGTTAAAAACTTCTACAAAAGTTAAGGATAGATAGTATTCCCCATGTGCTGTACTTGAACTTTTATCATTTACAGTTCACTCAATGTGCACCCCAACACAGGGAATCAAAAAAAAGAACATTTAGGGCAGCACTAGAGGCTATGAGATGTTATAAGCAGCCATTAGATATTGGATTCCATCACAGAATCTTTAAAGGTTGGAAGGGACCTCAAAAGATGATCTACTCCAACCTCCCTGACAATGCAGAACCTCCCAGAGCAGGCACACAGAAACTCATCCAAGGTGGATTTTCAATGTCTCCAGAGCAGACTGCACAGCCTGTCTGGGCAGCCCATTCCAGTGCTCCATCACTCTCACAGTGAAGAAATTTTTACTTATGTTTCTCTGGAACCTCTTATGTTCCAGGTTGTACCTGTTACCCCTTATCCTATCATTGAGAAGAGCCTGGCTCCATCCTCCTGACACCCACCTTTTACATATTCACATATAACTATGATCTTTATGGAATATACTAAGAACATGTAATTAAGATACTAAAAGCAGGAAATATTTAAAGCTTTTAACAAAAGACTAGAGACCACAGAATGACTGAGGTCAGAAGAGACCTCAATATTTCATCCCAGCTAGCAATCAAAATAAATATTTTCACTGTTTCTTCCCATAACTCCTTGATAGACAGGATACTTTACATGATTCATGGTTTTCATTAAATACACAGAAAGACTTACTATTTTTCTCCTCTAAGATCTTATTCTTTTAAATGACTTTCCTCAGGTTTAATTGCTGCACCTCACCTCACCTCATCCCTTATTAGCTAAGCCAAAATCTGAGTGCTTTAACTGGGCAACACTCCAATAATTAATCTTACAAGTGTAAGCTTGAGGGAAGTCTTTCGTAAGTACTTGTTTATAAACAAATTTGTTACCACTGAAGCCCCTGAACGATCTGTATTCACCATTTTTACTCCAGTCTTTAGTGAACACCAAGAAAGTTTATTTCCATAACCTACAATTGCCTGAAATGAAGCTGAGCAGTCACAATTTTTTCCAAGACTGCAGCTTCCAGCTCCATTTTGCTCTCTGTAACAACTGTTGAAATGTCTCACCAAGTCAGCTGTTTGTAGAAGACACCCTCCCAGATGGGATACACATTTTGTGGTGGATCTATGTACCAGGACATATGAAATAGTCAGTTCTAATGATCCTCATCTCCTGGCAGAAACAAGGATGGCTGAACAGCTTGAAAATCAGTTCCTGAACTGCTAAGCTGCAACTTGGTGTAATTCATGAACAGCAGCAGCAACTGTATTTTAAATACCTTCATGTATTAGGTTGAAGACCATAATAGTGCAGGAGCTGTTCGAAAACACCTTGGCAGTCCAGGCAAGTCCTGTGACAAGGCCAGGGCAAAACACTTAAGATGGGATGCCTTACAGTGTTCTGTATCAAATATGGTAGTTCCCAGAAAACTCATCTTCCCAGTTAGTTCTGCACAGGTATTTTCACTCCAGTATATTAATATCTTGCTCTCGTTCCAGTTAATACACATTAAAGCTTGATGTGGAAAAAAAGTTATTCCTAAACTCCTATTCATATATAGATACTTCAAAAACATCCTCTGAGTATTTCATGACAGATCAGATAAATCAAGGACATTGTCTCACAACATTCATAATCAGAATTAAAAATTCTGCCCTTCAGAGAAGCTAAACATACGAACATAAAACT
Organism: Colius striatus; assembly: GCF_028858725.1. Classification (NCBI taxonomy): domain Eukaryota; kingdom Metazoa; phylum Chordata; class Aves; order Coliiformes; family Coliidae; genus Colius; species Colius striatus. The sequence continues at coordinate 49,162,044 of NC_084790.1, read as the reverse complement.
AAGCATTCTTGGTTAATGGGTAACTCAATAAAAGTTTTGTAATAATTTTAAGCATATTGCTCAAAAAATATTTTTCTCTATAACTGGAAAGTACTATTTTGTCAGGTTTCTAAATGCACAAGAAATAAATTCAAAACATTACACCATTACTTTTTGGGAACTTGAACAAAACAGCATATGTTTCTAAAAAACTAAGGTAGATTTTAGTGAGTAAAAATGCAAATATGCATTTTAGTAGCCTTGAATTTATTAATCTGATAGGCTTAATTTCCATTTTCCTGCATCAGCTTTATTTATAAAGTGTCGTGCCCTATAAATATGCTGTTATTTTCTATAGTCAAGCATCCTCTTAACAAATCTTCTCATTAATATGTAAATTTAAAGTCAATCGGTCTTCTCCCTGACAGCACCATGAATTCCTAGTGCACTGTATAATCGGCTTTGACTTGGCATCCACTATTTATCATCAAAGATGTCAGTTAGAAAAATTATGGAAAATGCACTGCAATTGATATGACTGCAATCTACTTTGTCAACACTTAATTGTTCCTCAAATCATACATTTACATATAAACAGCCTAAATACTGATCCATAATGATGCAAATAAACTAAATTAAAAATCTCTTCTACTGCACAAGATGCCCTGTTGTATGAGTTCATTTAAGAACCTATTGACAAAGGCGTGCATTTCAACCAGCCAAAGAAAAAAATTCTGCTAATTTAATTGCTGAGTACGTAGACAAACTAAATTTTCCACTGAAGTTCATGAAAGTGGAAACCAAGTGTTATTAATACAATATCACTGATGACCAATTTTAGGTTGACACAGGCAGTATTGTTAACCACTTTAGAGCAGAAGCTACAGCAATAACTGTCATCTATCTGGTTTCACTAAAAAAGTACTTCAGAGTCTTAAAAGAAATGCTGTTACAACCTCAAACCTCTTAGTCTAAATCAGGAGGTCATCCACTTCTACTCTTCCTTTGTCCAGCCACAGACTAAAACTGGTTTAAACCAATTTTGAAACTGTGGCTTTAGTAAAAGCAAATTATCAACTTTGATTTTCTCTAAAGGTCAGAGGGAAGAATGCAAGTTACTTTCTCTCAACAAGCAGCATGTAATAAACATTCTACCTGAAGGTCATTAGGAAAATGTACACTTAAATTGGCAAAATATACTTTCCTTATTTTAAGCAACTTTCTGATTGTGATCTTATAAACAATTTCATTTTTATCTGAAATGAGAAAGGGTGTCTAGAACCTAATTGGTAATGCAAAAAATATTATTGCACTTCAGACATTTCTGCTATGTTTCTAGCTTTCTAATAATTTTAATCTCTGCTTACTCAGAAGTGAATATAATTCTAAACTAATTCAGGTTGAAATTAGCTGTTCCTCCAAATATATCTCCTTATAAATATTTTCGCATAACAAGTTATACATATGTTAACACAGAATGTCACTGCATTTCATCCCGATTCCCAGGCAAAGGGTATTAGAAGACAGAGTTGGAAAGAACCCAGCAATACCTCACGTTATTCTGTAGCCCAACACTGAAAAAAGAAATCTTTTAAAAAAAATGTTGATATGCTAACGCAAAAAACACTCACTGGACATTCATTTCTACAAAAAAAGCAAATTCTACCCAGTTTCAGAATACTTTCTGGCTCTGACTTGCATAAAATCTCCTAGAGCAAAGAGCCAGAGAAAAAGAATGCTCTCCGATGACCTGGGGTAAATCAGAACAGATTATAGCCCGAAAGAACAATTGTCATGCTCTGAGGAAGGGTGGATGCCTTGTGTTAGTGAAGCCTTAGAGAGCTAGGATTCACACGTTTGATTTCTGGTTTTATTAAAGTCTGCACAAAAATTCATTTTAAAAGACTAAGTACGTCCAACAATGGAAAATTCACAATACAAGCACAGAATAGTTATTGTAAAAGTCCTAAACTTACCTTCCATGGACTTACAAACTGTGTACGTGCATATCGAGTTAACATGTGGATTATAACAACTTGACCCCACTCTTCCACATCAACCAACAAGTGACAGAGTTTTCGGTAGTTCTTGTGAATCAGATCTATTCTGTCTGGACACACTTCTTCAAATGCCATCACAACGCTCCCAGCTACCAGCTAGAAAACGAAATATAAACCAGAAGGTCAGTATCCTGTCTACAGTTCATTCACAAGTGAGAATCAGAATTAATGCTAGCAATTCTCAGCAATTTCAAGTTATTTCGTTTCACTGATGAGAAACAGCAGCCACAAAAAACCTAAGGCCATAGAAATGGTATCTTATTTAAAATAGAATTGGGTAAGTTTATTAGAAAATATTTGCTCTTTCTATTAAACACATAAATCTTAGCTCCCAGACCTGACAACACAGTGCAACGTAAGCATATTTTTCTTATCGTTTTCAAATAAATTATCAGTGAACTTACAATTAACTCAGAAATAACAGGAAATGAACAAGAAGTATAATACAGTGATATGCCCAGCAAAATCTATTGAGATTCTCCTACAAAGACAGATGTGACCAAACAAAGAGGAGCTTAGGTAAGTTTCCCAGCACTACTGGGATCTAGACTTCTCTCTCAAAATAACCACATTAACTGTTATATGAGGTTTTTATAATTAGAATTTCACAAATACATTTTGAAAAAGAGGTAAAAAAAAAATCAGCAATATGACAGAGATATACTAATATTTTTACTCAAAGAGCACAAGCAGAATTTGTGCATGTTGTTCAGCAGTTCCATACTAGTTCCAAAATTGTAGGATTCTGCTATGTCCTCACACAATTTTTTGCCTCCATAAAGAAACAAATCTTTACATGTACATGACGATCCTCATACTATAATAAAAATAGCTTTTTTTTCATTCAAAAAAGTAATACATTCTCATCATTCTAACATCTCTAGGCTTACTGTAACCTTCTGGCTAGATATTCTCTTAAAAGTAAGATAATGGAATATATTGGAGTTCCTCTTAAAATTCTGGCAGCAGGTTTGTGGGAAAACCTTAAAGGCTGACCATGTCTTATAAGGACATGTCATTGTGTGCCAGGAATTACTGTTCTTTCTCTTCTAATTGCTTTAATTAAGATTTGTTTTGTGTCAGAGTATATGTTAAGTCAAATAACTAAAATGATGAGACTTTACATGAAGTAGCTGATATGTATGCAGTTAGCATGCATGCAGTATAGCCTTCTGGCAGCAAATTAATGTCATATTCTATCTGAGCACTAGGGATCTGCATTTCAACCTCTAAAATTTCCCCAATGACTTAAAGTAAGCAATTAAATAGAAGTGCAGTTTATTGAAATGGTACTTTTTGAGAAATATTAAATACAATGATATTCATATGTTACATTTTTCTCCCTGTATTTGGCTGACATTTGGTTTATTAGTATGCGCCCAACATTACAACTGAAAGAAAACAGCTCAGAATATAGTCCTGCTATTATGCTAAACAAGTTTCAGGCTCTGTGGGGATTTTATGAATTACCAATAAGAATAAACGTGAAGTTGCATTTATTGTCTCCAGCCCCATCCACATACTGGTACCTGCTGTTCCCAGCAAGTATATAACTCATTCCAGGAAGCAAAATTTATTTGCTAGAGCTAAATAAAACCTCCTTTACATCTAAAATAATTTGCTGGTTTTTGCTGCATCACAAAGACAACAGGGTTTTTTTTTTAATGCTGGACTAAACTTTCTTCTTAATAATAGGGGTAAGCTATTTTGCGATTAAAGACTGCTGTGAGTTGCTGCTTAGGTGTGGGTTCAAAGCTCAACAGAAGATAGTGGTTAACTCCAGGCAAATTACTATTAGTCCTGAGTAGGTATCCAATTAGGTGAGAGACACAGAGGATGGAAGAGAGGAAGCATTGGAAAAGTTTATACATTGGCACTTACTTGCCGCAAAGCCATTTGATCAGGATGCAAAATATGAACTACATTTAAAGCCAATTTGCAGAGGACAGTGTGATGGATCCAAAGTTTTAGGAGATGACACTTTAAGATGACACTGACTTTTTTTAGAGTATAGAGTCTCTTGACAGGTTTGACATACAAGAGGAGAAAAGGAGGGAGGGAAGGAGTGGTGAGACATGGACGGAGAGATCGATTTATGACTGTAAGAACAGCCATAGCATAATATTTAAAAGTACCCTTTTAGGTCCATAGGTGAAGGATGACATAGATGCTGCTGTCCAACTCTAGTTTTGGAGTTGATACCCTTGGCTTTACTGCTACGGGTACTACACACACATTTTGCTGTATCTATCTTTCATTTGGACATGATATAGTCTGAAAGCACATATTAAATAATACATATAACATCGGTTTAGGTCATCTAAATATACCCTACAGATAGCACTGGCATTTTAAAATTTCAGTTACTGCGAGTAAAACACAATAACTTGACTTAAAAAGAGTCACATTAAAACACAAGTATTTCTAAATAATTTCTTATTTCAAGTCAGATCAGTCACCTAACTCGAATTTACAGTGAGAATGCTGTCAACTTGTAAATGCTTAAAAGACACTAATAGAAACCCAGATATACACTATGAAATGCAAGAGGTGTACCAGAGGAACAAGTATTTTATTCCTGTGGTGAGTTGCTGGATTTTACAAGTTAATATGGGAATTGTTACTCATCATGACACTACTTAACATCATGCCCCTCTCTTTATCATTGCATTTTACAAAATTGGGCTTTTCATCTAAAAGGAGAAAAAGATGTGAGAATGTAAGACACTGGAAGTGCACTAGTAACAAGGGGATTTAATCGGAAAAATTTCCTAATGCTTTCCTAAGAGAGGTTATTTTCTAGTTGACACTGTTTCCCCTGTAGCATGATCCTACCATACATCTAAACATCAGAGGAACAGCTAATAATCTTTGTTTATTAAATGCTCAATGTTCTATAAAAATATTTAGAATTAAAACAAAATGATCCAATCAGAATATAAAACCAAAAAACATCAGTTTCCAAAAAACAGTCAGTTAATTTCCATCTCACTATGTCAATAGTAGCTTTTTGTATAAGGAGAAAATATAAATCACTCCAACAAAACCAGCAATGAGCTCATCAAATTCAAATGCTGTTTTCCATTTATGTATTTTTTATATTAAAGCAATAAACATGGTTCATTTGTCTTCCACTGGTTGTCGCGTTTTTCTGTGCTGTTGCTATGAACTTCAGCCATTAGCTGTGCTCCAAGGTAAACTATATGAACCATCAACAAAAGTGACACTCAATCTATGGAGTTCATATTTTCTCCAGATTATCTATGCTAATTGACAAGCTGGTAATGAAAAAAATCACACTAAGCAAATGGTTCCTCTAATAACAATAAATTTTCTATAAAATTATGAAGGGTACAAAATGTTTCCTTGCATCTATTTTGCCATGAATTCTAATTAATGCTGCAAAAACCTGAGAGTGCTGGGTCATCACAAGAAGTGCATCGAGGTTTGATTGATAATACAGTGTAAGTTGGCCTATGCTGCCAAGATTCCTCTCTCTTAAATTAATAGCCACCCTACCTGCCCTAATCATACAGCCCAAATGATATTCCTCTTCTTATTTCAATTTTCTGGAGGCAAGGAAACTGGAAAAGATCAGTCATTTATCTTCTAATAGCTGGATAATAGATCTATCACAATAAAACATCTGCACAAACTCAGTAATTGTTTTTCCACAGAAGTGAAGCTTTTGCCAACATCAAATCATTAAGTTAAGAAAACATTGTCTTATCCATACATTCGGGTTTTAAACTAAAGTATTAACTTATTAACAGAAACCTGCTGTTGAGAAGTAGACAGATCAGCTTTCTTTCCCCACTACCCCCAAACACACTGCTTTAGTCTAAAAGATCAAGATCTTCATTGCAAAGTCATCACCAATTCCTTAGATCATTTTTTAATCTAATAGGTCTCACTTTGCAAAAATTTGCACTTCATCTATAATAACTACACAGTCTGCAAAAGAAATCTCAATATTTATGTGTTTGTATAAAGTGTTTTCACTCTCAAGATGGAATTCTCTCTAAGTTACATCTGTTATAGGGGTAAATTATCAAACCAGAACAGAATAATAAATTTATTAAAATAAAACAGATATATCTTAATGTGATTAAAATATTTTCATTACAGGAAAAAATACTATTTAAGTATAGGCTAAAAAAAATACAGCCTTTAGAAATGAGTGAAAATTTTAATTAGCAATAAACAGATTTCATGTAATAAGCTGATGTACTGTCACTGTTCATCCAAAACTTGCCTCTGGCCCTTTCCATTTAGCTTGATAACAGAGGCCCCTTGGGACAGAACATCAGGAGTACATACTTAGGAAGCAATGTGCATCTGCAAGTCTGACCAAAGCCTCTTGAACCTTTTAACAAACTCTTCTGTCTTAGAAAAAGAGTTCAAAAGCAATGCTGCACTCTGTAGGAGTGCTCTGCTGCACTCGCAGGAGCTATAATATTAAAAGGTATAGCACAAAACGTATGTGACCAGCGACTAAGCCGGTTTTCTGGATGGGGCTGAGAAAACTTAACTTCATCATGCAGCATACACATTTTTATTTCCACACGAGCATCATAAACCTTCCTCATAACAGAGGTATCTGTCCAAGTAAAACTAGATCAAAGTTAAAGACAGAAACCTGCAATAAATTTGGACATTTTTAATATGCCCAGCATCCATACAACTACACCCCGGCTGCAGATCTACACTCCGTATTTTCTTTCTAGATGCAGCTTTAGATATACTTTGGGATACTTCAGTTTGGACTGAGGAATACAAGTCACAAGTTCTTTTCACTTTACAGATTAGCAAAATGGACATGATTCCTTTTCAATACCAACGTGGATTTTTCTTTTTAACTGCTGTAATTCAGGTATCATCAGTGAACCTAGTGTTTATAACCATTTACAGAGAGTTGTAAAATATACAGGCTACAAACACAATGCAGTTCTACAGTCCTTTACAGTATGTCAAAAGCAACTTAAGCAACAAATCCTGCCTTCAATCCTATGTGCCCCAAAGCCAGATCATAAAGCTTGTTAAATTAATGGAAAAAATAGAATTGGAGCAAACTGATACAGAATCAGCCAAAATGAAGAAGGGAACTTGTTTCCTCTAAGTACCCAATTATATCTTTGCACATGACTAGCTATATTTTTTTCTGAGAAACGCAAGTTTAGCATAAGACACACACATGCTCTTATCTTTCCACATAAAATCCTGTCAACTGCTCAATTATCTAGAATTACAAGAAAAATAAAAGGAGGCGGCATTCATACACTTATACTTGTTTATCAAAGTTTGCAGTACTTTCTTCTGTAAATCAAGGGTAAAAACATAACTAGGAGATTTGAGTCTCTATAATAAAAATACTTGTAAACATTCTGTTTAAAAATTAAATACTCTGGCACAAAAATCATAGCTTTCTTGACACACTCTAATTCCCAGTTAGCAACCCTTGAGGGCGTGTTAATGATGGTTTGCACTTGATAATTGTGCATCTTAGATTAACTGAGAGCTTGGCTTTTAATTGAATCTTCATGTTAAGTCACTTAAGGAGTAGAGTGATCTTTCATTTATCTCACCAGAAATTTTAATGAAGTGCTGGGCTAAGGTTAGATCTCATCTTAGTTTAAGTTTTGCTTACCTCAGCTTATATGAAAATTTACTATTGATTGAGACCTAAAAAATGAACACAACTTGTACAGTCTGATAAAATGGCTTATTTTTTTCCTGTAGTAAGATTCCAATTCAGACATTTTCTTGCCATTTCAAACATAAAATGACTTTGACTAATTTAAATGCATTGTCTTTTCTGTGTAACATAAGCTGCATAAACAATCCACAATAAGATGGTCTCTCTGAAAAAAAGAAAAGTCTAGCTTACACCAGATTCGAGGAATCTATGATTAATAACTATTTTATCTCATACTAATGTAGATTACATTAGTAAGTTTCAGAAATCATGCTTGAGATCAAATGGTTACACAAAAGAAATCAACTGTGAGTAAAATTTTTCTTTTTATTGAAAGTAAAGTGTCAAGCGTAATTAAAAAATTTAACTGTTAAATTAATGAATTGTGTCAATAATTATACTCTCCCTACAAATTTGTCTAAAACAAATTGACTAAGACCAAAAAAAAACAAACAAAAAGACACACATGGTAGATCTTCCTGCATCCACTTATCATATACAAAGTACTACGGCTTGTCTAAGTATTGTCAGTCCCCAAGTATGCAGAAATGCCAAAAGTAACCTGATATTTCCATCAAGGGCAAAAAAGATGGAGAATCTCTGATGTTCAACTGAAGTGCCAAAGTCACTAAGATTCTCCCACTCTGGTAAAGAGACTATCTAATGGAAAGACTATCATTTTCGAAACAAACTGATCTTTTGACACTAGGTTAAAACTCAGGTGATGACAACCAAGAGTGATGCAAGCAAACAGCTTCTGTGTGTTTAAATTGAGGGAATCTAAAGATTAGTGTCAAGTAAGCACTTCTGGTCTGATTTCCACTTTATCACCATACAAATCTCAGGCCAGGTAGCTGTCAAAGAGGAAACAGGAGTTGCAAAAACCTGAGCAATAGCATTATTCAAACATGTGCGCTTCATAAGGCTATGACAAAATCCCATGGTTCTACAGCTTGGACCTATTTCTAGATTGAAAGCTTTTTCTAAAAGCTTTTGTTTTTACATATAAAGGAGCTGCTTCTTTTATACCAAGTCCATGACATTCAGTTTCTCTTAGAGAATTCAAAAGTTATTTAAATGAATACCATTTTCCCAAGAGCAGCTTAAATAGGACTTCAAAAGTAGCCAATCCATAGGCTACTTGTGTACACACCTGTACATAAGGACCACCACCCAGAAGCAGCTGCTTCTCCTCCAATGTTAAAAGCTAAAAGTAGCTACAAGTGGCACTTTCTTTCCTTCATTGTGAGTAAATTGCTATGTTCTTCAATTAAAGGCAAAAAGCTTATTCAGATTGGAGTTACCTGCTAACAAAACACTTGTGTACTATGTACTTTCTGTTAGTAAATCTGGGAACATTCAGTGGAACACAACAAAGTGTAACTACTTCAGGTAAAGCTTTTCTGTGTCAGGCTGGTCTTCCCATAGCTATCATAGAATCACAGAATGGTAGGGGTTGGAAGAGACCTTCAGAGATCATCTAGTCCAACCCCCATGCAGAAGCAGGGTCACCTAGATCAGGTCGCATAGGAACATGTCCAAGCGGGTCTTGAAGACCTCCAAGGAAGGAGAATCCACAACCCCTCTGGGCAGCCTGTGCCACTGCTCCCTCACCCTCACAGTAAAATAGTTTTTTCTTATGTTTAAGTGGAACTTTTTGTGTTCCAGCTTCATTCCATTACCCCTTGTCCTGTTGCTATCTACTATAGAAAAAAGGGATGTCCCAACCTCATGACACCATTTAGATATTTGTAAATGTTAATAAGATCTCCCCTCAGTCTCCTCTTCTTAGACTAAACAGCCCCAGTTCCCGGCACACGAGGAATGAGCATTAGTTATATGTTATTTCAAGTCACAGGATCAGTATACTGGAGAAATAAAAGATCCAAATCTATACTTTTTCCTACTAACATTTTCTTACACGTAAATGTGTAAATGACTAGTTGTTGGATAATTTGCTATTTATCATAAGCAATATGGACTAGGAAACAGAGTGAGAACTGAGGGATTTTATTTCCCTGTCATCAGCAATAAAAAGAAACAAAGATAGCTTCTCTGCCCTTTATGAATCCACAGGTATAAAGAATCTAATCTCACATCCACAGATTGCACCCCAAAAGCACAGACCACAAAAAGAAAATACACAAAGAACCACTGGGGGGGCAACTGCATAGAAGTACAAAGGCCTCTGACAAATAACTACAGGCCAAGCACAGATGCAGTCAGGAGAACTAACTAATTTACTGTCTGCTAAAGCCATTAAGCTCTGACTCTCTCTTCCAGTAACCCTTCTGTGAAAGTTGCAAGATATCTTAGAGAACAGCACCATGACAGCTGGACTGTGCTAGAAAAAACAGACAATACATTTCTGTGTGTTACAAAAACACTTGGCAAATAGGAGATGAAGCAAAACAATACCTGGTACCCAGTAATACTTTCATTTACTCAAAAGGGATTACATTCACTAAAGTAGTAATCTGACTAAGAAGAACAAGAGAATGTTCTAATTTAGGACTCTATTTCCTATTTCAACTCTGACTCCTTGCTCAAATACTTTTCTGGCTTTGACTTGGGAAACTTATTTGTAGGGTACAGGAAGAAAAATAAAGTAACCATTTTGAGACAGCCAAGAGTTCCTATGAAAAATCCATAGCTATACAGGGCAAAATATAACAGGACCATTAAATGTATGGAAATTGCCCTAGGACATGAGTTTTACTTATCACATTGCTAATGGAGATATTTCCAACAAGAAAGATGTGCACAGCAAGTATAATTGTTTAACTGTTGTACACACTACAAGACAGACTGACATCAACACGCATACTGTGAAGGATACAGAAGTAACTTATTCTTACAGTATCACAAACAAATTGAAATGATCTAGCTAATTTCCCAATGACAAAAATGTTTATACATAGACACTCGTACTGATTCATATCATTATATAACTTCCATTTTCAAAATTAAGTTTAAAAAAAGTCATACATAAAACATATTAACAAAAACAGACTAAGAATACTCACGAAGCAAGTAAAATTACCAGTGTTATTGCAGGAGACAGTGACTATTGCAGTCATAGTATAATGCATAGACGATGATACTTGTACATAAAAACATGTAAAACCACATCAGCAAGGGTTAGGAAAGTGTATTAAAGACTGTTGATTTAGAGCCTCAAAAGTAAATTCTTTAAAAATATATGTCTGTGTGATACTATATTGTTTCTTACCGTACTTCTGTCCTTCAAAAGTTTCTCTATTACTTCAATTAACATTTCCTTTTGCTCTGGATCAAGACTAGAAGGAAAAACAAAAATCTTTTTACTCATTTGGTCAGACATATCCAAATTAAAAGGCTAAGTTTGTCAACTTTTTAACACAAGCTGTGAACCAAGAACACTGAAGAAATCACTTTCAGAAAAAACAAGTATTCCAAAGAACTGACTGTAAAGGAACTTGACTGAAAACAATAGTTAACTATGGAATATAAAACTGAAGAAGTACAAATTATAAATATTATCTTTATGCTACACCACTTACCTGTGTTCTATAACAAATTTAAAATTTTTAAACGCTTTAACTATTAAGATTTATGAGACATCAACACAGGCCAGTCGTTAGGGAGAACTTGACTGAGCTTCTAATGTTAAGTTATAAGCATCTCACTGCTTTTGCAAAAGGGAATTTCAGCATGAATAAATCCACAGAATCCTTTAGGTTGGAAGAGATCTTCAAGACCAAAGCCAATAGTTTACCCAGCATTGCCAAGTCCATCACTAAATCATGCTCGTAAGTACCACTTCTACATGTTTTTAAAATATGTCCAGTGATGGTGACCCAACCACTTCCCTGGGCAGCTTGTTCCAATGCTTGATAATCCTTTCAGTGGAAATATTTTTCCTAACATCCAATCTAAACCACCTTTCGCAAAACTTGAGGTCATTTCATCTTGTCCTGTCAATCATACTTGGGAGAAAAGACTGACCTCCACCTCACTAGAACCCCCTTTCCAGTAGTTGTAGAGTGTGATCAGTATCTCCCCTGAGCCTCCTTTTCTCCAGGCTAAACAGTGCCAGCTCTCTCGAACACTCCCCACAAGACACGTTCTCTTGGTGCTTCACCAGCTTAACTGCCCGTCTCTGGACATGCTCCAGAATCTCAATGTCTCTCTTGTAGTGAGGGGCCCAGAACTGGACACAGCACAAAGTGCAGCATTGTCAGTGATGAGGGCAGGAGGATAATATTTTCCCTGGTCTTGCTGGCCATGCTATTTCTGATAGAAGTCAGGATGTCATTGGCGTTCTTGGTCACCTGGGCACACTGCTGGCTCATATTCAGCCAGCTATCAATTAACATCCCCAGATCCTTTTCCTTTGGGTAGCTTTCCAGCCACACTTCCCTAATCCTATATCATTGCCTGGGGCTGTCGTTGCCCAAGTGCATAACCTGACACTTATTCTTGTTAAACCTCATACAGCTCGCCTCAGCCCATCTCTCCAGCCTGTCCAGGCCTCTCTGAAGAGCCTTCCTGTTCTCCAGCAGATCAACATTCCTGCCGAACTTGGTGTCATCTGCAAACTGACTGATAGGGCACTCAATCTTCTTGTCCGGATATTAGAACTATCCCTAACACTGACCCCTGGAGAATACCTCTGGTGATCTGCCAGAAACTGGCTTTAGCTCCATTCCACACCACTCACCAGCAATGAATGAGTATCAGAACAAAGCAGACTCTATCTTTAATTATCAACACAACATTTCAAATAAGACATTTTGGTAACTTCACTGATTTTAGTCAGAAGTATTGCAACTCAAAAATTTGGGACATTGCATTCAAGTTTACCAATACAAAATTGGTGTGCAAGCTGATGGAAAATAGAAATAGTAAAAACTGATGAGAAAGTTGCAAACAACAATCTTTGTATCATTCTTTTCATATTCAAAAAGCAGAGAAAAAATTGCCAGAAATATCCATTATTGTCAAACTTGCTTTTTGGGTAGTTAAGGACTAGCTGTTCATTCCAGCTACTTTGTCATCATGAATCTTTAAAGCATGGAAGAACTCAAAGCAAAAGAAAATACAAAGAGCCATTTAGATGTGTAGTTCTATGTCACTGAAGAGCCCTTTCAAATGCAGGTACAATTTTAAGTAAGGAAGTATTTGGTCATTATTGCATACTTAATGCCAAGTAATGAACAGCCCTAATGCACAATACATCCTTTACAGCTATAGACTCACCAAGTGAGTATGCAGCTGCACGCTAGTTTGCTAAGGCTCCAGTCCCTAGCAGTACCAGGTATTATGACATGCTCGCAGGATAACAAATCCTTGTTACAACCCACCATCTGCACAAGCAAAGCAACAGCACATTTTTCCATAAGGACTTTTACAGTCACCTGTTTCTTAACTTCTATTTTTGTCAACAGAGGTTTACTAGATCTTCTGCCAAGAACCAAAGCTTTCAGAGGAAAAGCTAAGTCTTTCTAATAGGCCTGATTTCAAATTTTAAAATTGATATACAATTGAAACAGACAAAAGAGTACTTACTACTAAGAAACTTTGAAAAATACCAATTCTGTTATGTGATCAAGAAAGGTCTTCAGTAATGGCTGTGATAACTGAACTCACATTCCTCTCCCTCGTCTTTCCTGATGTTTTACATAAGGAAGCAGCATTCTTGAAGACAAAAGAACAAAACAGGCTAACAAGCTCAAAGTGACCTGCTCCCTTTACAGTATCCACTAGGGACTCTATTAATACTAGTGATGGGACTTCTTTTATAAGTCCTTTTCCAAATCTAGGAAGTAGATGGTAGACATGGTAGAGTTTTCTGTTGATAGACAAAAGATATCAATAGCTCTAAAACATACTTTGGGTAAAATAAGCAAAAGCTCTGACATTTCCAGTGATAAAATTACTCCAATGTACCTGGCAATACTGACTGCACTGGACACAAATGTTGCTGTTCACACTATGCCTGAAATCTTTTCTGTTCCATATGTTCCATTTCTGTTCCTTCCTGCTGTTAGGATTGATTGAACCACTAATGAACAAGCTCTTCTAGGTCAGACATCCATCCAAACACCATGAACCTAAATGCAAAGATAATTGGAGTATTGAATCTGAACCCAGAAGTCTAACTGGAGTAGTAACTGAACTACAGGACTATCAAAAAGGTCGAGAAGTCATGGAAGCCAAAAAGTCAAAGGAGCATACGGGCATTGTTAGAATAAACTGTTACTTCTTCTTAACAAGTGTTCAAAAAAGATGGAATAATTAGGTGTAGACAAATACGTATACTGTTGACTGATCTTCCCATCAGAAATTTGCCCTCTCCAGGATTCTTATTTTGACCAATGTCAGAGCAAGTCTTTTGAAACTACTTGCTCATTACAAACAGGCCAAAAGACAGCCTTGGCAGCAGTATACAATCTATATTGCTGAACTGTGGAGCTACCAGTTGTGATCCATGTCAAAACATCTGCTGAGACTGTCTGTTAAAGCCAACTGGGCCTGCCTGTAGACAACTTTATTTGATAGACTCTTCACCAGTTAGCAGTACTGCTGCTTCTCCAAGTGATCCAGAAACCTGTATTCTCTCTTGGTCATGTGGTAAACCACTGCTATTAGATATAGCATTTGTAAAAGTAAATTTTGAAAACATGACAGTAAAAGTCCACATGCTTTCTATAACAGTTCACAAATCCTACTATCAATAGCACAACTGTTAGTTACAACTCCATTAACAAGTAACCCTGAACCTTAATTCTAGTCCAGGTAAGGTGGAATTTGCGGCTGCTGCAGTTTTAATTATGACACCTAAGATGTTTGCATTAAGTGGAAATTTGTGAAGGATGTACAAGATCTCTAAAGCCTTAAGGAAACACAGAACATACAGAACATTAGTTTCATTAGTCTTACTTTGCTATGACAGCTAGATATGCATTTTACAACCAATCAGAAATTCACAAAATCTAGAAGAGAGCAAGGCCAGTTTGTCCAGATTGTGCTGCCATGATTTATAACATGGGCTGTATTTTTACCATTAAAAAATACACCTTCTTATGGTATTTTTAAAACTGATTTCAAAATCTTGCTACTGATATCAAACAAGCATAGTATACCATATGAAACAGAGATAAGAAAAAATACAAGTAATAGTTGAAGATGTAATAATATCTGGAGACTGGATGAAAGATGGATAGAATGTCTCTCAGTAATCAAGTGAGATTTCAGCATCTTCAAGATCTGAACCTATCATCAATAAGCTCTTTAATCTGGACTAGTAAAATAAACTTTGCCTGTCTTGAAGAGAAAAAAACAAAAGCAACAATTTATGTTAAAATCCCATGGGTAAAATTCCATGAATAGCCTGCTGTCCAGATATTGCTGTGCTGACACTAACAGACCATTACTGCCAAACTCCTCCAAATACTTTTGATACTATCAGGAAACCAAAGGACGCTCTGTTTAAGGAGAATTGTTCAGGCTAAAGAGTTTTGTATGTGCTGGAACCAGATATGAACAAAAAATAAACTACTTCAAAGGGCACGAAGGGACTAGAAAATCTCTTTTCTCTGCTTAGGTTACATGATGAAAGACTTGTCTGCACAGAGAGAAGTACAAAGAAGGGGGAGTACAGAAGAGTACAGAGGACTCCCCTGCCTAGCTTCTTCAGAGAGCTGCCACAGAAAAGCCTACAGTTTTATGGTCCTGAAGTGAACCTATCATGAATCTAGCACGACCAACACAGGCTCTTCAAAGTATCTTTCAGACTTACAAGTGTTACTAGCTACAGAACTGTGAGACATACTATGCGATGGTAGAAATAGTATGTTGGGATTTTACAAGGTTTACCTGTGGAATATTTATGAAAGAGGTGAAAGGCAGGGAAAGGGAGGTATGTAGATGATTCTGGGAGGAACAAGCATAGCAGAGGGATAGATGCATAAAAGGAGCCAGTTGTGTGTAAACATTTTGCTGCTCAGCACACTTGTCTGGCCATGCTGTGCACCTCATGACTACATTTTCTCATTAAACCACAATTTCCCAGATGAGGCAGTCCCTATTCTGTGTGCATATGTGAAGTGAATGTCTATCATCCCACAACCAGAGCAAGGATGCATGTCTGTCTTTGTGCAATTGTTAGACAGTATCAAGCCAGACTAGGTGGCTTAGGAAAACAGGTATTGAAGGGGAGACACAAGTCTGGGCTGGACACGTGTGTGTTTGTCTCCAAGAGAGACAACTGTAGATGTTGGGTACTGCAGGGTCCAGGAAACCCAGGAGATTGACTGAGTCATTTGTGTGTGACACGTCTCCCTATTTCTCTACTCTTTCCCTCTCTGCCCACCAGGAGACAACTGGACATGAGGGGATACAAACGTCAGTTAGTGTACAGTCCAAGTGTTTAAAATACAGCTACTGTGAGATTCATAACGTTTTAGTGAAAAGATAAGGGCACGTGTGCATCTGACTGAGGGGGTCTGTAACAGCAGTGGGTTGCAAAACATTGTGTACTTGTATGTGCCAGCACCAGTGAGACTGTGGATCCAAGGTCAGTTACTGGAAAGACTGAGCATCTAGGATCATTACTGTGGGATGCATATTGTAGATATTTAGGTTTACTATACACCAGAGAGTACAAGAAGATAAGGCTGCTGGTGCTGGGTTTTGGCTGTGCTGATCAATATATACGACTGCATGCTGCATGTATGTGTGTGTGTTTATGTGCCCACTAGGAATACATGCTTAGCCTCATCACGGCTTCATCTGAGTGGGCATGGAATTGCAGCAGCCTCAATTATGTGATTTAGAACCCCTACCACCTCTCACTCTCCTCTTTTGACATAAGGTGAAAGTAAAATAAGTAGTAGAACAGATGCCTGCTTTTGTTTCTGAAAGGTACAGGTTCTGTTGTTCCTGTCTGTGTAAAGCAATATCCACCTCTTTATAAGAGCTCTTCCACAACAACAGTTTCTGAAGAGGTAAGAGGAAGATATGGATATGCATAGATAAAATCCTCTAAGATAGTACTTGTTTATCACCTGTACTGCAAACTACAGAAAATGTCTTCAGATTAAAGAAATAGATGGTAAACAGAAATCTTCTATTCTGAGAACGCTCATCAAAATAGTTTCTGCACAGATAATGTTAGTTGGTACATTAAAAACAAAAGACAGCATATCAGATTCTTTTTGTATCTCTTCATAGTTATCCTGTTACTCTAGTGTACAAGAAACTTGCCTGAATTCCACCAAATCAGCTGAGTGACAGAATATCTACACACACATCATACTTCTTAAGGAACAGATCTGATGTATCTGAGACACATGAACTCCCCCCAGTACTCTACACCAGTACATAGCTCACAACTATCTTTAAATTGCTTCTCTGTAGTTGTCAGAATCACTTACCTGTACAGTTTTTGGATTGCATGGGCTGCATTCTTCCTCACATAAGGAGACAAATCAGAACAAGCTTCCTTAATAGCAAGCATCATAATAGGAACAATAATTGGGACACGGATACTGGATAAAACTCGCAAAGCACTTGCACGGATTAACTGATTAGGATCCTAAATAATGTGAGAGAATGGGAGAAATAAAGTTAGATACTAAAGACATGCATCGTTACATTCTCCGCCATGTTTACATTAATAGTGGCCACAGAGTAAAACATGTAAATATCTATCAATCAGGCTTGCAAGCTAAGGCCACAGTAATACAAACATGTGCCAAACTTCAAACAGAAACTTTCAGCAACCAAACAAACTAAAAGAAAGTAAGAGAGAAAATACTGAAACATCATGTAAATCTGGCAAATAGACTAAAATAATTACTCTCCCAAGTAAAATATAGGAACAACAGCTAAAAAAAGACAGATTTGAAATGTTTTCTGAAATTCAAGTGGAATTCAGATATTCTGAAAACTCACCTACCTCAGTTTTATTACCTAAATACATTAATGGTCAAATGAAAATGTGGTTCTTATTTGAGACATTCCCACTCAAGTTCTTGACAACACATCTATTTTATACTTTACTGCAAGGTATAAACTGAAGTAACAGAATGAGTTTTCTTAGAAACATATCAAAACATTAAGCTAAGTGTTTTGAGACTTACTTTTATTTTCTGCTCTCCCTTCTTTCATCCTAGTACTTGTTTCCCTTTTATTATGCTAGGATTAGCTTAGAGATCCAACAATAGCACAAAACTCCTGTATTTCAAACAACTTATGTAACCTTGCCCATTACTCATACGCTTGGGACACGTGGGGAAAAATGTTCCTTAATCAAGTACTAATTCCTCTAAAATCTAGCAAGCTAAAATTGCAGAAACACTAATTCAGTGTATTGTCTGCCAGAAAAGCACTTCTCAAAGAATGTCTCTCCCAAGGACTGACAAATGGCAATATGAGTTTTCAGACTGGTATTACCTAATGAAGCAAAAGAATGCATTACATTTGCTTATCTTCCAAAGCAGGCTTAGTAATTTCTTTAGTTGCTGGAAACCTTAGCTAGCTTGGAGTCAACTTCCTTGGCACACCACTACTTCCTTATGTTCTTAATATCCACAGCTTTTTAAAAAGTTACAGACAAACTGAACACTTTTCATGGAATATCTCATGATACTTACAAATAGTAACGTAGTATACATGACATTGAGATAAGAGCTAGAAAGAAAAGACAGAAAGCTCTCCAATCAGTTGTGGGATGATCCTACAGTTGCACACCTGGTGCTCTGATTGCACTGTTTTCCAACAAGATGCAAATCTGGGTCAGTCACATGACAGAAATAAATTATGAAACTATAGTAGTCTTACAAGAAGAGTGCAAGAAAAAAGGAAAACCCCAATTTCTGTATAAAAAGTGGCCAAATTTAAGGAGACTTAATACATATTTCTTTTCTCCAGGGTCACACTCCAAAGAAAGCCCTAATTTTTGTCCTCTAATTCTATTCCTCATTTTAATCTGAATTTGAAATGAAACAGTATCTTCCTTTTGTTCCAATTCTATGTTGAACAGAAAGATCTCTTATGCAAACTAGAAGGAACACAGGCAGTTTAGGGTTATAACAAGGCCTTCTCACTTTCCAAGATACTTTACATATGTAGAAAGAAGATATTCCAGAAATTAAATGTTTCATTAAATATTAGAAGTTTACTTTTAGCTTCTTGACAAGGTTTGAAGTAGTAAAAAAAAAAAAAAATCTGTTGACGATGTAACCTGAAACTTTATCAGATGCAGAAAATACATCCTTTAGTTTACGAGATTACATTTAAGAAGATATTTTTATTTTTGTGATACCACCTCTGAATTCTCTATGAAATGTTGTTTAGAAGTTACTCACTTTTAAAGCACGCTGGAAAGTACTGATAGACAATAATGCTAAATCTTGCTGCTCCTCTGCATAACGCATCAGATAAACATATACAAGCTTTTTTATCTGAAAAGACAACACAATGAACATAATTATCAGAAAGTTTTGGAAGTCTATAAAAACTAAATCCTAGATTGCACATTTTCACTAATGGTTTTTTCTTCAAAGGAAGAGTTAATATATCCCTGGAGTACTCACATGCTTGTCAAATGTCTTACGATTTACAGTAATTCTTTTAATAGAAATTCCCTGAGGTGCTGCAATAACCTAATTAATGATACAGTCAGATGAAGGCTAATAACACAAAGTACTGCTTTATATTATCAACTAATAAATAAAGACTTGGATAATCGAAGAAGGTGACATGTGGCAATTGACCACCTGGGCACTCCTCATGCTTTTTTCTTATGGAAAATAGGTCAAATGGTAACAGCCAAGGATTTCAAGAAGCCCACTTTACTTTACTCTGAAACTCAAAATCAATTACTTTAATATATTTGAAAGAGAATATAACTTGCAGCTGAAGTGTGGAAACTTACATCATTTAAAACTGATTAGAAGAGCACTTCTGACCATGTCTTGGACAAAAACAAAGGGTATTAGGTCCACCTTTGCCTAAGCATTCAAAAGATACAGCCAATATAAGCATACTACAAGGGATGCAATATCTGAAGATTAAGAAAACCCTCAGTATGATTTTGGGGGAGAAGGGTATTCAATTTAGTTTTCTTTACCCCCTCATAGCTACTGTATGCCCAGGAAGCAGTAAAAACATTTTTTATATTTGAGTTGTAAAACAACTATTAAGGTTTATAATGGAAAATTCTGAAAGACCCTCAACTACAGCTGTGCCATAATTACTGTCACTATCAGAAGATGTATCTTTGTGCCAATTGTGGCAAAAAGCATAATATTAAATCACAGAAGGTTACACCATGCTAAATTATTTGTTGTTCAGCTATAGGCAAGCAGCAATCAACATTGACCACAAGAGGCCTATACACTGAATGACTGCAGGTGTGCAAAGAAAGCCTCCTTTCCTTGAAACCACTCTGTGACTAGAAATGGAAGCACTTAGAGCTTCGTGACTACCCTATTCTTTTACCATTTACCTTCATTCAATGTTAAAATGCTCCTTTCTATAAAACTAATCATAACAGGGGCACATTATGCTTGAGAAACACAAACAGATTTGTTCAATTAGTTTATCAATATTAAGCACATCAAACTCCATGAGTTATTGACTAAGACTTATTTTTGTTCTATACCACCAATTGTTTATTAGGTCACTTTTTGTATCCTTTCTATCCATGACAATGATGTACATAATCAAGTTGAGGTCAACGTGTACTTACAAAAACAACAAACAAACAAAAAATCACAAGACACTTCTGTAAACAATAAAATGCCCTTTGCTTCTCAAAATAAATGAACACATTCTACTGCTTCTTCACCTCCATTGCCCTGTATCAGAGCATTCAGCCCTGATAAAAGAAAGAGCAGCCATTTCTGGGTAGGAAAATCATTCGGATACAAAGTCACTCAGATGAACAACTTGTATAGACAGATTTGCGTAAGAATTCTTAAGGACTGGGAAAAAAAAACGGCAAAACGTTTTCACAAAACAGGACCAACATATTAATAATCTGACTTAACAGTGTAATTTCTCATAATTTCAAAAGCATCCTAAAGACTGGACCATGATGAAGGTTTCCAAGGTCCAGAAATCTCCAATAGATGTCTGAAAGCATAGCTACAATATGACCTAAACTTGGCATTTAACCTTAACAAAGAAATTAGTCATCTACCTTTGAGTGCCCTGGCATCTTTTTGGTT
The DNA here is from genome assembly GCF_028858725.1 of Colius striatus. NCBI lineage: Eukaryota > Metazoa > Chordata > Aves > Coliiformes > Coliidae > Colius > Colius striatus. The sequence continues at coordinate 49,141,090 of NC_084790.1, read as the reverse complement.
TACCAGTTTCTTTCTGCACAAATGTCAGCACTACATAGTGGAAAAATAAATAATAAGAGAACTTCATAGCACAGAGAAAGACATGTGAATTCATATAACTGTCTACTTGTTTTAAAATATAAGAAAGGGCCCATAAAATATAACCCATGAAGGGCTTATACTAATTGTCAGGCTACCAGATGTGGTGGTTCAGCCTAATGTCCACCAAGTCATAAAATCACTCCCCCTCCTGGACCGGACAGGAGAGAGAGAGAAATATAACAAATGGCTTCTGAGTTGAGATAAGGACAGAGAGATTGCTCAGCAATTAGTGTCACGGGCAAAACAGACTCAACTTAGGGAGAAAAAGGTATGAATTATTAAAGAAATAATAAGAGCAGGGAGGTGAGTGATAAAACTGTCTTAAAAACACCTCATCCTACCCATCCTCTTCCCGGGACTCCCTTTCCTTCCCCCCTAGCAGTGCAGGGGATGGGAGATGGAGGTTGTGGTCAGTTCATTACAGATGGACTTTGCTACTGCTTCTTCTCAGAGGGAGGCCTCCTGACACTTCCCACTGCTACTCTGGGGTCTCTACCATGGGAGACAGTCCCCCATGAACTTTTCCAGCGTGGGTCCTTCCCATGGGCTGCAGCTCCTCATAAACTGCTCCAACCTGGGGACTCCCACAGGGGCAGCTCCTCACAGCCTGCCCCAGTGTGGGTCATCCATTGGGATAACAGTCCTTCAGGTACCAACTGCTCCAGCCTGTTTTCCTCACAGGATCAAAAGTCCTGACAGTAAACCTGCTTCGGCGTGGGCACCTCCCCCACAAACTCCTAGGTCCTGCTAGGAACTTGCTCCAGGATGAGCATCCTACAGAGTCACAGCCTCCTTCAGACATACCCCCACTCTGGCGTGGGCTCCTCCACAGGCTGCAAGTGGATCTCTGCTCCCCGATGGTCCTCCATGGACTGCAGGGGGACAACCTGCTTCACCATGGTCCTCACCACATATCACAGGGGAGCCTTTTCAGTACCTAAGCAACCTTGTCCCTCTCCTTCTCCACTGACCTTAATGTCTGCAGAGATAATTTCACATTCTCCCTCCCTGCTGCTGCTACAGTTTTGCAACTGCACAACTTCTTCTCCTTCTCAAATGTTACTCACAGAGGCATTACCTCTATCACTAACTGGCTAGGCCTGGGTCAGGTGCAGGGTCCAGCTTAGAACTGACTGGCCCTAACCCTGTGAGTTACACGGGAAGCTTCTGGCAACTCTTTTTTGTTTAAAGAAGCCAGCCCTGTAGCCCTCCTCATACCAAAAAACCTGGCCCAGGCAAAACCACGACACATGATAAAACCTTGTCTGAATATGCACAAAGGAGCACAGAGATAAGGGAGGTAGAGAAGTCTGTGCAAGTAATACCTTGCCCTACGTTCTCTCAAGCTCATAACAGGAAACACCACCTCAGAAGAAAATAAGGAAGGAAACAAACACCTGTAACCTCCTGTATCACAGCACATTAGAGAGACTGGGGTTTCCTGAAGTTATCACTGCAGGAAATATAATTTTCGATACCATAAGCAAGGGAAAAGGCAAATTTTTGTTCTCATTAGTAATAAAGGCTGAAGTACATATACCCAGGAGAGGAAGGAAGAATTGGGGCATGTATTTAATTGGCTTCTCTTCTTAAAACTCAGGGCTTCAAATCACAATTTCCTACATTTTTCCAAAATTATGATCCTGTGCAGTAGGAAATAATTAGTATCACTGCATGCTTGCTCTGCTTTCCTCAAACTGATGCTTATTGGTCATTATGCAGTCTGAGACTACAAATGTACAAATGTTACTTTCATCCAAATCTCATTTATCAAGTCAGTTATAACTCTGACACCTCTGCACTCGTTCTGGCAGTGTATGTACAGTACTAGCATGAGCATTAGAGTAATAATTAATTTATAAAATCTCTGATTGTACAACTTTCTAATGCAAATGCTACTTTACATTTCTTTGAGCCACATAGCATGCTTGTGGATTTAAAGACATCATAGTTGAACACAATCTCTATTTTTTTAACTTTCTGGAAATTTGGATTTTCACAAGTCTGATATGGATTTTTTTTTCTTTCTTACAACAAGATACAGAAGCAAGTTACTTTGTGTCTAACACCTGATATTGAGGCAAGAACAGACACATATGCTCCCAAAATGGATAGTAAACAGACTGAAAGAAAAACTTGTAATTCTGCTGTTATTTTTAACTACAGAAATCCTGAAAACTATTAAACATGTCTTCTTTTAATTAGAAGTCATGCACTTTAGTGCAAGTTGAATAAATTTAGTCAAGCAACTTGTCTCAAGCAATTAACTCCTATCACAGATTATTCTGACTCGGGTTCTTCATCAGTTGCTTTTATAAGAAATCTAAATTGTTTGTCCCTTTATATGGTCCTTTCATACTACTTCATACAGAAGAAATGAGTAAGGACATATTCCCAAGATGCATGTTTGAGCTTGCCTTAATGTCTCAGTATCTTGCATAAAAGTAACCCAAACATCTGAGATTACACTGTACATCAGCAAGTTATTTCTTTGGTCAAGATGAGACTTATCTCCCTACCACAAATAATCACATCTCTCCAAAAGATTCAGAGCGTGAAAGTTACTTTTCTGTTATGTTCTAGAATCACAGATATTCACATTAATAAAGTTTAGACAATTTGTTTAATGCTAAGTTATCAAAAGAACAAAGTATTGTGACACAAAAAATTATTTTAAAACATACTTCATTAGTAACATCAGATTTTGTTTACATACAAATTTGTACAAAGACTTGTTTAACTTGAATTAAAGTGATTTCACTCTGCAATCCTACTGGTAAGACACTAGTTTTATAAATATATTTTATAAATATACTACATGATTAGAGCCATGAAAACTTTTTTACCCAACCCTTGTCTCTCAGCCTTGATCTACAATAAAAGTTTTCAAATACAACATAATACAATTTCTATTCAAACTTTGAAAGCAGCAGAACATCTCAAATAAACTACAGTACATTTTCTCCAGATTACCATCACACTCTTTCACAAACTTTCTCTAATTAATTCTTTTAAATCTAAATAGTTATTATTCCTCCCTCCTAATCATCGAGTAGCCTTCCTTTATTTACTTATAAAACCGTTACCATAATTATGTCATTGAAACTAAACCCTGAGAAATTATATTTTTAAAAATACTAGAAATTTTATGGTTTATGCTGATGTCTGATACAATTAAACAAAATTTTCATAAACATATCTTCCATAACAACATGCTTAAAGAGTTATAAGAATACCTCAATATTTTTACTGGCAACATTCTTCACAACAGCAGGAAACAGCTCAGATGCATTTTTTCCCTTTGCAATCATCTGGGGAAAAAAAAAAAAAAAGGCATTGATTCCACATCTATATTTCAAACCTGACTTCTAGAAAGTTCAAGACAGAATCTGATTTAACTATTTACTATCCAGATGACAAAATCTGAGTGCTGCCTAATTATGAACTGGACTTTACCATAGAACAAATGATGTAGATGCAACATCAGTTAGTCCACTGTGATTTTTTTTTTTTTTAAAGAAAGAATTTTTTCATATTTGTGCTCAGTAAAAACCAAAACTAGGGCGTGTAGTAAACAAGAAAATTATCCCAAAAAACCCAACAAAACCCCAGTTTACCTTCAGGCCTTGTATGAGTAGCTTAAGAAGGAAGTTACATACAGAAGGACTAAAATACTTCAACATATAAGACAGTTGCACAACTCATTTTTTAAAATCTAATTCGAGACAAATGTCTGGCAGTACTTCATGTCCAAGCTGCAAACCCTGAAATTTCAAGAATGTGTTCTATCAAGTAATAGTGCTACGGCATACAGACTTAGAGCACGCCTAGCTATGGTCAAGGGCAAGATCCAATCATTCTAGTATCAAGCTAATTAATCAGAAAGGACAAGAGCTCACTTAGAAAAGCTGGGTTCCAACACAGGAAGGCGAGTTTTACAACTACAGTTACCGCTGTTTACAACCAGCTCACATTCCCACCATTACTCAACATTATACAGTTGATTAAACCTCACATTCCTAACTCCCAGATATGTTTGTGTATTTCATTGATTAAACGCATTGATTAAGAACTAGGATCTCTAGCAACAAAAGCAAGAAAACATGGAATCAGGCAATACCTTAACAAACTGCATATCTGCAAAAGGTTAGAAGAAAGATGCTAGAAGAGGAAAGAAGGTAGTTATAGTTCAAGCTAGTCCTGAGTGAGCCTTTGAAAAAGGTTTAGGAGCAGCTGTTCAGCAAAACAGTTCAATTTAACCAACTTAACATCTTAAACTATTTCCTGCAGCTGTATTAAAGCACAGGAAGTGAAAAACTAAGAAGTATGCACATTGTATGGGTTTCACAGGGTCTTAACAAAGAATCTAAACTAAACCACTGCACTTAGGACTTGGGGGGGGGGGGGGGGGGGGAGCAGGGCAGGATAGTATGTCTTTGTAATAAATGTCAGATTCAGAATGACCAAGTCAATTAGAACTTAGCAGCAAGATGCATTGCAGAGAAATATCCCAAAATAAATATTATCAACCATCTCATCTTAATCATCTCATGTTGTTCAAAAATAGGAATGATCCTTAGACTTCATTGGTAGGCTGTAACAGTACAACTATGCATTACTTGCATTATTTAACTGATCAACCATAATAGCTCCAGTGTACCATGTAAATATGTATTTAGGGTCTTTTAAAAGTGTATTTTGACTCATTAAGTCATAACAATTAGTGTAAATCCTCCTTAGCCCATGGATCATTAACCTGAAAGAACATAATGGTTCTTTCCAAGACTAAGGTCTATCATGTCACTTTTGTTGCTGTGCCTAGACATTCTCCAGTTGTCTTGCCTTATATACCTGGAGTTCCTGTACAGACAGAACCTTCATTCTAGAAAAAGTGCTAGGTAATACCAGGGTGTACTAAACTTGATGGGTTTTTTTCATGAGACATACACAGACACAAATGAAATGCCCTGTGAGAAATCAGGCATGTGAATTCATTTCCTAAATTTATGCTCTGAAATTTTCAGGAGCAAAACTGCACCAAGATTTTTATTCCCCAGGTGAGAAGCTCAGACAGGTTTCAACACCTAGTAACAGCAACATCTTGGTGGTTGTATTATCAGTTTTAAAAGAAGTATCTGCCATTGTATTTTCATTCATATAGTAGAATAAACTTGGTTCTGTATACACTTCAAATTTATTTCTAAAGCAGCAGCGTTGTTCACAATGACTGTCCAAGTCCAAAGACTGCAATTACTTCATGGCATGTGTGCAAGGAAGAAACATTTTTTAAAAAGCCCACACTAACTGAAGAAAAGGAAAAATATGTCACACATACATATTTTAGCTGAAGACAGGCTTAGACACCTTCATGTAAGAAGACTGAGTGGGAAGATCAAAATGAGACTACTTGAAATTACACCATTAAAAGCAATCCTCTGCAAGATTGATTTGTTTTTTGTAATGAATTTCTTCTCCCTAGGACAGAATTCACAAGCCACCTTAAATGAGAAAGAAGCTGCAAAAGGAATCATAAGCAGTATTCTCCTGGTACTGTTCCATCACACCTACATGGATAAATAAAGGTTCAGCCTCTGAAGTCTCCTAAAAGAGTAAGAAAACTATTGGTATGCACAGCTTTTTCCACTATCTAAAATCAGTGAAAATGAGCATTCCAGTGAGAAACACTAAACAATACTCTTGACAACATAGTTCCTTGTTATCTAATAATAAGGCTACAGGAAGCCTTTCATCTGGGAAAACATATCTCATCCCTGAGAACTCTTTAAATGTAAGCACACAAATGGTAACACACACGCATCTCTCCACCCAGCAAGGACACCACCAGCACTCTTGCAAGACCTTATCCTAGTGTGCATGGTCCTGGCCCTGGCCTGTAAAACTTATTGTTTCAGCTTGTTCTGTTAACCATACGTTGGTACCAGATGTCATAAAACAGAGTTTAAAGACAGGATAATAGTGAATACCTTGAAAATATGGAAGAGACCGATAACAGGATCCAGTGAACTCAAACAACTTGCAATCAAGTAGTGGTTGGCGTTAGCAGCTAAAAGGCTGTTTATGCTTTAATGAAAGAAGCAGCAGTCAGGCAAGGAAAACATACCCAAGACACAGAAGATAAGTTGCTGCCATCTGGGAAAGTAGTGCTCTTCCAGCATTGCGCTAAGAACAAGGACAAAAACCACGGACTGGGAACTTGCAAAAGTACAAAAATCTGGAATTGGGAAATGGGGTAGCAGAAGAAAGAATGTGCTCAATTCAGTTCTACCTTCCCTTCCTGACAAGCTCTGGCATCTGATCACTTAAGGCCAAGACCAAGGATCACAGGTATCAGTGCCAGCTACACGTCTCCAGCTTCATGGCATCATATACTTCTAGGAAATTAAAGAAACAGGACTGCTTTGAATATGTAGCAGCAGGAGATCTAATGAGCAGATTTGCTCATTGTGCGCTCATCTATGATGAGAGCATTGTTTGGGGGGGGGGGGGGGGGGGAAATCTATCTAGTAAAACCTTAGTTTAAAATTTAAAGCTGACCAGATTTAATAGTTTCTAATTCTCCCTTACACATGCATACACATATTCAGCGGTATCAGTTTCCAAATATAAATAAAGATCAGGCAACTCCAAGGAAGCAAAGGCAACTCTCACTGTCAGGCAACTCCAAGGAAGCAAAGGCAACTCTCACTGTCAGGCAACTCCAAGGAAGCAAAGGCAACTCTCACTGTCATGCCCATAATAATAGCCACAAAAATGGTATTTTCTGATGGAAGCAGAATAATATTACTACAGATGCCATACTCTCTTTGGGTCTCTCTTTGGGTTAAACCCAAAGATGTTAGAGATGAACCGAGAAGCCTTTCACCAAAAAAGAATAATGTGACAAAACAGTAGCTGTTCTAATAGGTAACTGATGTCACTAACAGGATTAGGATCAAAAACAAAAGTAAATACAACCAGCCTGACTAAAATGTTCATCACTAGAGGAAAAAACAGGATAAATCACTAGCTCTAGAGGAAATAACACCATTGCATGAAACAATCTGTACCTATTCACTTTAGTACATGTTTGGATAGGGTTAACCCAAGAAAAGAACCTAAAAATAAAGTACATCCAGAGGAGACTAAAGAAGAATGAGAAAAAGCAAATGTAGAAGTCCTTCCCAAAAAAGGACATGGACACCGAACAGCTTTCCATAGAAGATTCTTCTAGTACTCTCAAGAAGAAACAAAGAGCCTTTATCCACTCTATGATGTTTAGTTCGTAGGGTTTAAACATACAGTAGTGTTAATTATTATTTAATCACCTCTATGGGTATGTAGTTCACCTGGAATACAAGGCCAAATATGTAAGCAACAATGTCAAGTAAAAAAAAACAAACCTTACATGATCTAAGAAAGTAAAAATAGTAAATACAATTCAGAATCACAGAATCATTTAGGTTTGAAAAGGTCTTTGAGACCATCAAGTTTCAATTGTTAAACTAACACTGCTATGTCCACCACTAAATCACGTCCTTAAGCACTGGATCTACATGTTTTTGACATACCTCCATGGATGGCAAGTCCGCCTCGCTCAATATCACCTTTGGTGATTTTTTTCTCCTCATATCCAGTGTAAATTTTCCATCGTGCAACTTGACACTATTTCCCCTTGTCCTACCACGTGTTACTTATGAGAAGACACTAACCCCCACCTCACTACAGCCCCCTTTCAGGTAGTTGTAGAGAGTGATCATGTCTCCTCTTAGCCTCCTCTTCTCCAGATTAAACAGCCCCTGCTCAGCCACTCATCATCAGACCCTTCTCCAGCTTTGTTGCCAGTCTCTGGACATGCTCTAGCACCTCAATGTCCTTCCTGTAGTGAAAGGCTCAAAACTGAACACGGTATCCAAGGTGTGGCCTCACCAATGCTAAGTACAGGAGGACAATCACCTCCTTGGTCCTGCTGGTCACACAATTTCTGATACAAGCCAGGAAGTCATTGGCCTTCTTATCCACCTGAGCACACTGCTGGCTCATGTTCAGGCGGCTGTTGATTAACACCCCCAGGTTCTTTTCCTTTAGGCAATTTTCCAGCCAGTCTTCTCCAAGCCTGAAGTATTCCCTGGGCTTGTTGTGACCCAGTACTTAGTCTTGATGAATCTAAAAATTGTTATTATTTTTAGTTTGTCACTTCACTCCTGCAAATTTTGTTTCTTTTCTGCTGAATTAAGATGGCAATTCAAGCTCATCTGAAGGAATAGTTTTTAAGATCTTACCTCCCTATTTAGTTGTTTACACGAATATTGATATTTGAAAAGTGTATGACTGCATGTATTTTGACATAGCAATTTCTACATAAAATTTCAAACTAAGGACTTCACAGTGGCTTTTAAACACTTAACTTCATACACAATCTCTAAAGCAAAACCAGTATCCACATCCAACAAATAAAAATATTACTTAAAAAAGATACCTTAACAAATAAGAATAATTATGAAAAACCACATACCCCAACAATTCTTTTCATAGCATCCAGCTTTGCAGAATCTTTACTGCTTTCCAACATTTGCTTTAGGTCTTCATTTCTACGGTAAAAACATAGAAAAACATCCATTAGAAAAAGCAAAAAATAAAATCAGAATGCCATTTTTATATTATTGCATCAATTCTGCAACTTAGGGTGAAGCACAGCTCCTTGTTGCCTACATTTAAATTGTATTTGTTAACATGATAGCCTAGTATAATGAAATCTTCAGTAAAATAATCTGATAGATTCCAACAATCATGCAAACCCATGCAACTTTAATCTGCTGTTAGCCATGTCTTGGCTGGAAGGTTGAAAGCCTGAAGCAAGGGAAGAGCTCACCAATGATTTACTCTTCCCTTTTCTCCTCTCTGAAGGCCAGATACAATAGGCTGAGGTTGACACATGTTAAAATATAACATCAGTTTACGGTAAATCACTGAAAAGCCCTATAGCTTCAGTATGGTCTGAATTTCAATGAGAATGAAGCATACAACCTTATGTTTTCATTTGTCTTTCTGGATTGGAAATTGCTATGTCCTGTCCTTGAGATCAAAAGTCTCAGATCTACACCTATTCTACAAGACATAAAATTAACATAGCCCGATGATTAGATATACACAGCATCCAAAAACTTTTTAGAGCTGAAGAAATTCTCACATGAAAATATTAAGCCAATAGTCTCATTAGCCACCGCTTATAAGAAGCCTCTCCCTGCTTAGTTTTTAAATGCAAAGAGACTACAGTCTAACAACATGCATAGACTCTCAAATTCATTAAAAAGATTCTTGGAAGAAATAGCCTTTTGTAATGCCTGGATAGTTGAAGTATTAGACAATATGAAGCAAACAATAGCTCAAGAAGAGATACCTGCAACATACCAAAGAACTCCAAAAACTTTTCAAGTTTACAAACCTAGTCAGCTTTAACATAATCAAAGGCAACATAGAAATTCTGTGTTGTGGGTTGACCTTGGACAGGTGCCCACTAAGCTGCTCTATCATTTCTCTCCTCATCAGGATAAAGAAAAAAGACAGAAAAAAAACCCAAACTTGTCGGTCACGATAAAGGTAGTTTAATAAAGCAAAAGCAAAGGCCACAAGTGGAAGCAAAAGAAAACAGAAGTTTATTCTCTACTTCCTATCAGAAAGGGCGATCCAGCTACTTCCCAGAAAGCAGGGCTTCAGTACACATAGCAGTTGCTCCAGAAGACAAAATGTTTTAGTAACAAATGCCCTCCCTCCTCCTCCTTTCTCTTAGCTTTTATTGCTGAGTAGATGTCACATGGTATTGAATATCCCTTTGGTCAATTTGGATCAGCTGTCCTGGATGCGTCCCTTCCCAAGATCCTGCCCACCTCACAGCCTACTGGTGAGAGGGGCCTGCTGGAGAGATACCCTCAATGCTGTGCAAGTGCTGTTCAGCAGTACCCAAATCACTGGTGTGTTACCAACAAACACCCTTCTAGCTACCAATGCAAAGCACAGCACTATGAGGGCTGCTATGGGGAGCATTAACTCCAACTCAGCCAGACCTGACACACCCCGACAGGATTTCAAAAGTGAATGCAAAATCCAGGTATATTCTGATTTATCGCTGCTCTCAGAATTTCAGATGGGAAGAAAAGAGGTTTACGCAGAAGCCAGAATTAGATGCAAGACAAAGCATTGCCATCAACTTCATAAATCTTTAAATAGTATTTTTCCTCCTTGCAAGACATGGAGTCACTCTAACACTGAAGATCTTACTTGTATTTTCAGATCCAGTACTTATCTATTCTGTGCCTGTCTATGAGAAATCCACATGGCCCACACAACTTCAGTATAAATTTACAAAATTAAGAACCACAACTAGACCTGGAAAAAATCCAAACAAGTTTTCCTAATAAGTCAGAAGAAAAACCACACAAAATTCAGGGTGTAGATACCTACATGCAACTTTCAACTTAAGTTTTAACAGCTTTTTCAAAAAAAAATGTTTCATTTATTAAATACTGGAGCAACCCAATACAGAGAGCCTGTTATAAATATTTGCTTCATTTGACATTTTAATACTTGTGTATTATCTTGAAAAAAGTGGAAGCATTCAATTTCAACAGCTGCTTCAGCACCATTTCCCAAATATCCCTAGGAACTCCTTATTTTGCCTGCATCACATTTGAAGCTTTTCAGCATTTTTAGTTACTTTGCTTCAGTCCCTTAAATTTTTGCAGTTTTGCATACTCTTGAGATCAGTTTAATATGTCTACAGTTGTCCAGCTTCTCCACGGCAAGTGGTAACATACAATGTACCATCTTCTTGGAACACTACCTCAAGTTGAGAGATCTATTAAAAGGAACTTATGCTGTGATTTCACAGACTGTATCCTATTGCCCACTCCCAACTACCTGGGATAAAGGGATACCTTCCATAATATCAAGCTCGGCTTTTCTGATTTTACTTCAAGCATGCTTATGTTCACCTCCATATCCTCATACTTATTACAGCCACTCCGGATTTCCCCCTCAGCTCTATATCCTTATTTTTTATATCAGAAATCAAATACTTGTTGGTTTAGGGTTGTGTCTAAAATGCCTTTAACAATTTGCCTTTTTTAACCTTTTAATCTCCCTGTGTAGTTCCAATTATGATTAACTCAGCTTGATTTAACTTTTGAAAGCTCTCTTTATTCCAAACATGCTTGGCCACAGAAATTATTTCGCTGACCATTCTTGTCCACCTGTTCCTCATCAGATACCGAGTCTCAGCTCTTTTACATCAGCTTGAAATACTTTGCCTGAGACTTTGCTGGAGTTTGGTACAGAATTTTCAGAGACTTCTAATTCCTTCTCCTTAAGTCTTAATCATTACCTTTTAAGCTGTGCTTGTGAAAGAATCTATACAACACAGCTATAGCATAAGATTGGATTCTACTTAGAAACTTGTTTCTAGTTCTATGCTCCTACTTCCAGTTTCCTATGGCTATTGCACAAAATCATGCGCAAATTGAGACGGAGAGATCAGTAACAGCTAAAGCAGAGGATAATATTACTAAATTGTGATCACATGGTTTCTATATAATTAGTAAGGAGGATACTTCAATTCCTTGGTACAAACAACAAAGCAACTACTTTTGGGAAAAAAAAACAACAAACCAGTATCTGCCTTAAGAATCAAGAAGTGTTGCATCAATAAGGTGGTGGTATGGTAACTGCTTAAGGTTCAAATCTAGGAAGACATTTGCCTAACAAAAAAATTTCCAAAAAGGTTAGCATGAAAAAAAAGGTCAACAATTTTGCAAGAAAGTATAAAACGTGGAAATAATTTGAAACCTGAGGATTAAGTAGCAAAAACAGAGGAAATCACACAGAATAAGACTCAGGTATATACTGACAACTTACCACCCAGAAGCTGGGAAAGATAAAAGCAGACAATAATAACAGAATGAACATGACTTAGCAGAGTAATAAATACAAAGTTAAAAGGCAAAAAACAAGTTTTAGACATGAAGATAGAAGAAAGAAGTACTGAGTGGCAAAATGTACTTCTAACGGCTTTGATAAGAAAAAGATCATCTGGGAGAAAAAAAACCAAAACTAGAAAAAAGCACTGAAAGTTCATGATGAATCCATTTGGAAACTCACTGCTAAGTAAACGGATGTATTTTTAAAATCTTTTCTAATGGATTATAATCTAGGATTACCAAGCATTAGATACTTACAGAGTTAAACATTGCTCCACATGTTCCCATGGATCAGCAGCAGCAAATCTTTTCTCTTCTACAGTTAAATATGGTTTCAGTGTAACCTCAAACTTCTGCCCTTTAAAAGCAGATTTAAGAGTGCAAGACACCTCAAGCATTTTACCCAGCATCGTAGAATCTTGTTCCATTGTTTTAAGTACAATATTTAAAAATAACAAAAAAATCCAACAAACTACCAAACAACAAACCACATACAGAAAACAAACCCCTAAAAACCCCCAAAACTGACGGCACTAAACCAAACTTGCCTGTTGAGACTGAGGTGTACTCAGAAAATCTTATTAAGTAACAGGATACCCACTCCCTTGCTGTTTTAACTTCTAGAAACAAATATCCTACACAGATTTCAAAGGTCATTTCCCTCCAAAAACAACTCTTATCACCAGCCTCAATGAACAAAGGGGAAAACAAATGCATTTCAGTCTTTCATTGAATAGTCTATTGTATAGCACAAAAATATTTACATCTTCTGAGCACTGAGAAGATTCAAGGGAATTTCAGTCTTTAAGTAAAATACCTGAAAACAGAAAGCATAAATGTAGACATCACACTGCTGTACATATTTCTATACTCATTAGTTATTCTGAAGTGAAAGTTCTTCAGCACACAATGTTAGACAAGTAATTTCTTTGTCACTTACATCCACCTGCAAGGAGCTCAGGAAAATGCAAGCAATCTTCCAGATGCATCAATACAGACTCTCCCCAATAAGACTCGGGAAAGTAATTCTAACCTTAACAGTTAGGTACGTATTACAGTAGCACTGTATTACAGACAACTAAAATACAGGCTTTATTACCTCAGCAGCAAAATCATGTTTTAAAGAAGCCCAATCTGGGAGTTTTTGAATAATACAGACCTATATGAAGCATGCAATGGTCCTAACAACAGTAGGTGCAAAAAACCCACAACTTTGTAAAAGTACATTGTCTGTAAGCACATTTTGCCTAAGAAGACATGAAAGGACTTTCTCAGTGTAAGACAGAAATAACACAATTACTTCAACATGTCTGCCCACTGCCATATCTACAATGAAATGTACCCGAGTTTCCAAGTTGTTGTTTAGTGTCTTAACTTCTATATAATACAGTGTCACTGTGCTAAGAAGTTGATGGTTGAAATTGGTATGGATTCTAATGAGAAATATTATATCCATATACAGCATGAACAGGCTATGAAATGCAATCTCTGTTATTTGCATAGCATGCACCGAAAGAAGTGATGAGCCAGCTAGTAAAATATTAAGGAATCGGTACTCAGGTGCTTTTGCAACATTTACCACCACAGGCTTGTACTCCTCAATATGAGAATTTAAAGCGAAAGGAGTGTAAATTAGAAATGCGGATTTATCAGCTAACTTTCTCTCCTAGTAAACATCACATTTGACACATCTACAATGACACAACATGATGGACACCACAACACGCATCCAGACTAACACATTCTCTTTAAATCACTGGTCAAATGATAAGTGGAGGAAGACAATTCATAACTTCCTACATTTTCATATTTTATGACTGTAGTCTTAAAAACAGATACTACTTGCTTCATATACCTTTGCATCATTTCTGGGTATGACAGAAGGTACACGATGAGACCTATGACAGGCGTACAGGTTTGGATTAATCTTATAGATGTTACTATAAGAAAGTAAAAAGCATTAGTTCATATTTTTCTAGTTCTCATTCTCTTTCATGCTCCATTTCCCCAACATCAAAAACCCAAACCAAAACAAAACCAAACCTAACAAAAATCTCACTGCGATGTCTCAAAATAACAAGGAAAAAAAAATATAAAAAATGCCTAGAGCTTGACAGTCAAGATAGTGTACTGCCAAATGATTTTAAGAGCCTGGAGTCTTACGCCAGAAAAGATTCTGACATTTTCTCTTAATGCTGATTAGAACAAACAGCAACGAAAAAAACAACTCTGAATATACTCTGCTCTTGTAAGTACACACTTGCTCAGAATATGGTTAAGATTTCAGATTCCGTTGAACATCATTAACTACTTTTACAGGAAACACAACAGGGTAGGCACAACTGTACGTTACTGAGATTTAAACGAGCTATGTCAGTGATAAACCTAGGCCTCTCTCTGTTACACTGTCTTCTCATAGGAGCTATTGCATATCATTAATCACACTAAAATACTAATCCATGATCTGTGGCATATCATTGGCCACTGCCCCTACGTATCCTGAAGAACCTTTAAGAGAACACTCCCCTCTAACAGGACAAACATTTATTATATCTCCTCCTCTTTTTAGCAACACCATAAAAATGAAGCTCACAAACTGTCAGCATTTGCAATGTGCTCAGTGTTGAAAGAAGTCACCCACTAACCGTAAGACTTTCATTGTAAAAAGCAGGAGTATCAAAACTCCAACTGAACTCCAGCTGGCAATGCAACAGCATTTATTTAGTGATAAAATCTTCACTCCTAGAAGTTTATCAGCCTACTGTTTTTTAAAATACAAATTTAACTATGGTTCCCTATGCCATCTGTATGCCCCAAAACCTGGTGACAGTTTTAATCACCCATAAGAAAAGTAACTACAAATAAATGAACTCCTTGCGAGACAGAGGTGCTACATATACAAGTACAGCACTGTGTTACTGCAAGATAAGATATAGGAAATGGCAAACAAATTCACCACAGAGGAGGAAGCAAGTTTCAACAGTTCTGATACTATGGAAGCATCTGGTATAGAAGAAGAACAAAAATTACAGAGCTTTAATAATGCATTTCTTAAGTTTTCCATCCACTGCATACTTCCATTTTCACAATATCACTCCATTGTTCTTGCATTCAAAATCTTTAGGACACCTTAGCCTCAATGACACCGTTTTAACCAGGGCATACAACAGTTTGTTTTTTCCTAAAGACAGGAAAATGTTTCAATGCAAAGCTCAAAATACTGTGAACAGGTTTGAAGCAGAAAATCCACACTGACAGAACAGTTCAGTCTTTGGTCTTGTCACCTCAGTAGCAATGAAGCCCTATGGGAGGTCCTGTGACTTTCTCAAAATGAATTTTTAAAAAAAAAAATGTTACGCTTTACTGCACTGCAAAATAAATTGGCTTATTCTAGCTCCAGGTACAGTGTAAACTTTGAGTAAGTTTGAATTTAACACTTAAAAAGAAACTGTAAATTTATTTCAGAGCTGTATAATACAGAAACTAAACCAGCAGCTGCAATCTGAGTTCATTCAGCTGTTGATTTTGGGGGTCTTCCTCTAGCACAGAATTAAGAAGTCGTGAGTTTCACTGTTTCATTCTATACCACAAACTGTTTGCATGACACCTTGTGGTTTTATTCAGTATTACCATCCTCATCCATTGTAACACACTTCATATTTATTGCCCATTCATAACACCAACATAGAATTTAACTATTGTTTCAAGGGAGACTCAAATCATTTGGCTAAGAGTATAGCTGTACTGTGGATTAAAAGAAATAATCTATCTCCTTTTCAGCCACTCCTATTTTTTTAATCTAAAAAAATAACTGTACTACCCAACAGGCAGACTGATAGTTTTTAAAAGACAGAAAGCAGAAACATACAGAAAAACAGGAAAACTATACTATCGTGTAAGGTGGACAGCCACAGAGAAGAACAAGACTGACCAGTAACATCATTTAACTCATTTAATGATTACTTTACCACTAGTTTTCTCAAATACCTGTACAGTCTCGCTCTTCTGAGTGAGGAAACATATGCAAAAATGTAAAGTTAAAACTGAATAAAGTATCTTCCCAGTTCCCTGTTGTGAAAACACAGTACTTGAGCAATGTTTGTGCAACTCAGTGCAAGAACACCTGTAAGCTGCTGCTACCACCACCATCAATGTAGATTCAGAACCAACGTATATTTCAAAAGCTCTAACTAGATTGCAGCTTGTACGACAAAGCAATTTGAAACCTTTTCTGGAGAGATCTGTGATTTAATCTAATATTATCTGTTAGAATAGTTAGAGCCTAGTTACATCACCCAGCAACAACAAAAAAGGTAGTCTGAAAGGATAACAACTACAAATCTTGCCAACTCCATTGCATATGACCTCTTTTGACAGTGTTCTGTTTTGACAGTGCCCATGTCTCTGATGCTGCAGGGAAGCTTCTGGGAGAGAAAAGTCTTCCTTGGTGGCAGAGACCAGTCTCCTGAAGGCTGAAAAAGTGGCATTTGAGGCGGTGCTGCCACTGAACTGGTTGTGTCAATTTGGAGCCTGCCTTGAGGCCAATGATTGGAACTTCCAGACATTTATTTGCAGATTACTTTGTAGCATTTGATAGTTGTGAAGGGACTATAAGAGAGTGAGAATAGGATCTCCAGCTTTCCTGAAAATGGTTGGAAGGGGATTCTTTTAACTATACCATCACCACAGAATTGGTGCTGTCACTGTCAAAACCCACAACAGTGTTAATGTATTTACCTGCATGTCCACAATGTTTCAGAAACAGTTGAATAGCATTATAGTGGTGTTCACCACCTAGAAGGATGCCCAAAAAGTCTTTATATACCAGGAGAATGTAAGAAGCAAACTACACAGGGCAGCACAGACAAGGATGGCCTTCAGAAAAGTAGAATTAAGAAAATCTGACATTTCTTGCAAGTGTCCGTCTTACAGCAGTGTTATGTAAATGTATTTTTAATGGCATTCGGGATGGAGATCATGGCAAATGTCTACGGCACAATAAATCTGTAGAAATCAGTGAAGACCTTGAACTATAAAACTTTTCTTTCTGAGGAAATAAAACCTCAAAAAAATTTAATTACTACATTACAGAGAATCACAGCAAATCAACAGTTCATTGCTTGCATCCTTACATGTGCCAAGTGCACAGCAGCAAGAATATATTCACTGTGTCTCACTTCCCACCAGATCTGACTGGCTTCAGCTGGAGAAGCGCTCTGCAATAGCATGTCCATGTTTGTACACTGCCCTTAGTTCCTATCCTGGTCCTGACTATAGGGTTCAGATTTTATCTTGTAAAGTTCATTCAGACCACTCATCTTTGCTAGCCTGTATCCCACCAAAACTGGCATAACACCATATTAGTGGGCATAGCGCCATTACAACAGATGGGGAAAGAAAGTAGTTGTGCCAAGGCACAGCCAGATGCACCAAGTTTGAATATTAGGGCTGGAGTGTCCTCCGAGAATTTCAAACGGCAGTCTACGCACAAGCTTTCTATGACTGGTTGAACAGGACACGCCAAGGCAAAAATCGATCAATCTAAGACTCCAAGAACATCTCTGGCAGCTGCTGAAAGCAAGTTTTTAGATCTGATGAATTTAGAAAAGTCTTCTGCACAGAGAATTGAGAAATGAGTATCTTAATGAAATCACCACCTTCGATCAGCTCTCTGCAAAACAGGCTTGCAAATCTCAGCACAAAAAAATGGGTTTGCAGTGCTGCCGAGTTTTCTGATGAATAGCTCAACAGAATGCATAAGCCAGATCTGCAGGAAAAAAAAAAAAAGTCTAATAAATTACAAATGTATTTTGCTTGGCAGGAATACAGTTTAAAGATGTAAATCACTGAAGTTGAAAACGGATGTTATAAACTTTGCCATCTGCTTCAATACTGTACTTATCATTTGGTGTCTACTGATGTTACTCATGTGGTTCACCTGTAAGTTTTTACATTTGGGTTAGATACATCAGTAGCTACTTTTATTGATGAAATCTATATTAAAATATTAAATGTAGATAAATTGTTTAAAATGCAATTAATGTAGATGAAAATTATCTGTCCACCTGCAATTAACCATAGGCAGCAACAGCTTCACTTTAATGTATGCAATTAATATGGATTCTGTGTTAATAGAAGTTGGAAGGTGGTTAGACTTTTCATCCCTCTATGTAGTTACACAATGTATTGCTGTATAAAAACATACTATTAACTTAGGTGATGTGCATCAAAAAGTATCTTTAGATGTTATTCAGATGACTTTGACAGTCTTCCAAGTAGGCAGTGCATATTTCACAGATACAGTCAATCACTTTGGCTTACTTCCTCTTCATGACAAACAGGAAAAGACAGACAGCATACAGAAAAGAGACTGATTTTTTAAAGAAAATGTTTACAGTCCACCTGCATTGTGATATTTGTACTTTAACTGCATGATATTGTTCAGATGAACTGGCAATAGGCAATTGCAGGCCTCTGGTCAAACTGTTACCACAGCAGCATTCTGGGCTGTGTGTTATACACTTGCCTCTCTGATGAGGAGTACTTCTTGCATCATCAGCAAGTCTAAGGAAGGAACTCTGTCCTCAGCAACAAAAAGTTTGGAACGCACTAAAACATTACAAATATATAGGACATAAACGGACATAAGGATATTTGAGATCATATTCAGGAATGTTGGGTGAAAAGAGAGAGATCAGCACACAAACTCTGAAAAAATCTCAGAGTAATTTTACTTGTACCAGTGGAATACCCCACTGTCCTTACACTTTAATACGCAAGATGCAGAGATACCTTTAACACTTCTCCATACTCCCTGCAGGGAGGGGTCAGGTCTGCCCAGTTTAAGGGACACAAAATCAAACCTAAAAAATACAATGATCTTCATCTGGACTACAGTCCTTGTTCCAAGAAGGCTTCCCCATCAGCTTTAAGGAAAGGAAATTTTGTTTGCGTCTCAGTAACGAAGCTTCGGGCTATTACCAGTGTGAGCTATATGACATACACACTATATGCTTGGTAGAAGACTACAGAATTTTCCAAATGGGAAAAAGTAGCCTGCTTTTCTAACAATAACCACCACTCACAGTCCTTGCTTGATTTGTCAGACTACACAAATTTCATAATCCTCTCTGCACTGGGTCTGTTTCTCAACGATGCAACCCCTACTCAGAGCTTACCCACCCAGGGCTGAATGACAGGTAACTTCCTATTTCAGCGAAAAACTTGTTTGTCATCTAGAAAAGACCACAGACATCAATGCATGCTTTCCTCTTAAACCCTTCTGTTAGAGGATGGATCTTCTTTCCTTTGATGTAGGTGTAGAGCCTGGAGGATCAATTAAATAAGGCATGTATACGTAACACAAATTATTCTGATTCTGTCATGTTGAAGGATATATACATACGTGTGTACAAAACATCTAAGGACCCCAGAGTTATATTTCCCCCAATCATCAGGCAGCCTCAAGAAGAGTTAATCACTGTAGCTTCTGCATCTGATAAACCACCAAGAGCTATACTTCACCTGCAAACCAGTCTGAAGTATAGAGTTAAATGAGTTGGGTAAAGAATTGTGGCCATGACCGAGGCGCTCCCTCTGTGGAAAACAAGTAGCAAAACAATATTTAAGAAATAAAGTGCAAAGAAGCTTCGATGGAAGGGGACAAGAAAAGAAGGGTACAAACAACATACATTAGCTACAACACACAAGTCAGCAAAGGGACATCCATGCTAGAGCAGCAAAAACTTCAACTGAAATGGAATGAAAAAGAAAAGTACTTAAAGAAATAGGAGGGGCAAAGAAATATAACTTTTCTCACGCACTGAGGAGGCCTATCAGCTGCTGTCTCACAGCACTAAGCATCAGACCAACAGCAGCTTCATGTTGTGATTTACTTTGGTGTATCACAAAAATAAACACATCAGTGGAAGTTTCTAGAGTATGGATGTTCTCTTTATGCAGAACAATCGAACTGAATAAGTCATTGACTTTCTAATGCACGAGACCTTAGTTTATGGTGCTTTTTATTGGTTGCTCTTGGAATGGATTTCCAATTTGTTGCAGGATACAATTCCAGGTTAGTAAACCTCTTCAACCTTTCATTTAGACAGGTTTGTGTTTTTTTAAAATCTCAAATTCGCTTTTCCTTTAAGGAGCTCAAGGTCTTCCTGTGCCAGTGCCCTTCTGCTGGTTTTTTTCCCCTCCTCCATTTCCTCTTTCTAACATCTGACCAAGACACAGCACAGTTCACACCCACTTCGAGCTGACCACCTCGTCATGATCAACTATATTTCCAACTACAACTCCCACATCTAAGCATTTCTGTCGTTGTTGTTTAAATGTAAAGAACTTGAAGGGAAATTTAAACTAATGCCAGTGTGGTTAACTACCAAAACAGCGCAAAAACGGCAAGCAGCAAACCAACAAAAAAACTTTACAGACAACCCATTCCTCTATGAACACCCTGAAGCTAAGCAAGCCAGCCAACTTTTCTGCGGAGTCATGCGGTAGTAAAAGCGAGCCACCGAGGCAGCCTTTCCCCACCACCAACTCCCCTGAGCTGCCCCTGCCTAGGAGAAGCCCTGAGGCCGCCCTCCCGCACCCGCGGGCACAGTTCCACCGGCCCAGCACCGCCCTCGCGCCCGCGGAGCCCGCCTCCGCTCATCCGCCCCCAGCTGCAAGCGGGGCCACCGGGCCCTGAGAGACAGCTCCCTCCCCACATTGCCGCCGCCCGGCCCGGCCCGCCCCCTTACTTCTTGGTGTCGCTGCTGAAGAGCCCGAAGGCCACGGGGGCCGACGGTCCCGTGGTGGGCGCCGCCTCCTGCCCCAGGTCGGCCGCTGCCTCTGCCCCTTGCTCGCTGTAGCTGAGCCCGTTACCGGACATTCCGCCACCGCCGCTTACCGCCCGCTCCCACAAACTTACCGGCGCCCGCACCCGAGCCCTCCCCCCGGAAACGGCGAGCACGCGCCAGCGCGGCGGGGCGGGGCGATCACGTGGCAGGGGCGGGCCGGGCCGGGCCGGGGTGTAGCGGGCAGGGGGGGACCTTCGCACTGCTGCCTTTTCTAGCTTCGCTTCTTACCTGCTGCGGTTTCCCTCTCCTCCCGTGCGGCGGCAGTGCAGGCCCCGAGGCCAGGCGAGCGGGCTCCGCGGAGCACAGCTTCTCTCGACGGCCCTCCGGCAGAAGAAGCTGTGGCTCCGCGCGCCCGTCAACGCTCGGCTGCAGGGACCAGGCCGTGACAGGAGCCCGCAGCGATCCCCAGGCTGCTGTGGAGACAAGCTTTCATTCCCAGCCCTCCACTATGCCGCGGGCACGGGCGCTTAAAATACAAAGTGTGGCCTTGAGCATCAGTTTTGTTGCTTCTAGTAATCCTTAGTACAAATTTACCTGTTTCCCAGGATATGTCGGTATCTCGCACTGACCTCTATGCTATTACCATAGCAATGGGGTAGTCTACACTGCAGTGACAGCCGCAGTTTACATACGGGAGGCCATTAAAGGTTACTGAATAGTTTTATGGGGAAAGTGTGTGCTGATTGCTTTCTGCAGTCATCCTTTGCTATGTGCATATTTCTCCCTTCCTCCCAGCATCCAAGGAATAATCTATGTTGATTAAAATGCCCTTCTATCAATCTCCTGACGTGTTAGTGGAGTCCAACCTTTTCATCTGAGCACTGAACTCATTTCCAAAAGGTTACAGTTCACAATCAATACTTTTATCTTGCAGGGGAAAAAAAATAACAAAATCAAAAAATTAGGGGAAAAAATAGGTCATCATTTTTCTGAAGTAGCTTTTTTATTTGCTTGTCTTCTAAAAGCTTGGACATTTCTGATTGAAGCAGAGTCACTATGAAGCAAATAAACTTGACAAAAGGAGTTAACAATATAACATTTATATTAAATGAGTGTGAGGCTGCTGGAGGGGCAATTGTCCTCAATAGTTGCCTTCTATGAATGACAACATTGTGGTTATGGTTTATGAGCTATCACAGCTTTTTTTTTTCCCTTTGTAGCACTGACTCTTGAAAGGCATGGCTTATATAAAAGTCTCCATGCGAATATTCTCAGCCATCACCATTTTATTTGTTGGTTCTATAGGCTTCCATTTTTATCTCACCTTTTACGTTGTTTACAGTAACAGACATCATAGTTTTCTTTCCCTGTAGATTGAAAGTAACTCTTGATACAACAATATGACTTGAGGCACAATCAGACCAAGTAAAATGGCATCCTGCATCCAGAGTTTTAAAGGATCAGAAGCCAGAGAAGACTGCTGGAGAACTGGGTCTGAACAGGCAAAAATGAATGCTTCTTTCTCTCCTAAAAGATCAAGATACTGCTCTGACCTACAGAGAGGTCTGAGAATTCATCTCAGCTGTCCTTAGAAATTCTCTCTGTTTTTCAAACCGTACATTAATTTCAAAATGTAATGGTGAGAGCACTGCAACTTTGGTCACAAATGTGGTTATACATGAAGGTGCCACTGACTTTCATCTTTTCTGTATCGATAGGGCACATACAGGCCTGTATAGTATAGGAAGAGGTAACTTGTACTAGGCAAGTCTGTAGTTTGTCAGGTAGATCTGTTGCAGTTTCTTTTAAGGCTGTGTCATGGTTTAGGCCCAGCCAGCAATGAGATCTGCCCATTCTCTGATGCAAAAGGTTTAAACTGCTTGCTTCTTTGTATGAATCAGTAAAACAAGTACTTACTATTAGCAGGAAGACATACCTGAGGCACAACAAACTTGATTATTTTATTATTGTGTATATCACTTTAAAAGTAGTCTAGGAGGGAGCACTAACAGAAAAAGAGAACAGTAGACTTGTAGACTATTTCAGAGAAATTTGTGGGAGGAAAATACGGGGAAAAGCAGACAAATGGGTTATTGAAGTGGATGACCATGTGACCATGATCTGACAAGATGTGCAGATAGTAACAGTGACACAGAGCTTGGAAAGACCTTGAAATGGAGAACAGAAAGCAAATATATGAAGATTTATTTAACAGTGCTATCAGGAAGGCTAGCTATAAGCTCTTGCTATGAGTTCTGGCTACCTAGTTTTAGCCTGAAATTTGCCACAACTGTACAATGAGTAGCCTTTTCCTGGTTATATTAACTGCTCAAACTCACCATTTGCATATCAAATCTATACCTGTCAAAATTAAGCCAAAAACTACTGAGTTATGAAACACAAATTACTACCAAATCTAAACTCTCCACTTAGATTCATTGATTACAGTATTCTACATGTCAAGATTTTGTGCAGTATAAGAAAAGTAAGAGCCGAGACTTAAGACAGGGAACAAAAACAGCTTTTGCTTCTCAGTTTACCACTCATCACATTTCTTTCTGAAACCAATTCACCTCCATGAGTCATACAATCTTCACAGCTGCTACTTCTGTACTCTGTGGTAAATTGCATAGTTTCTTATTCTTCCACTCACAGAACTACACAGTAAGTGATACATGGACATGGCTTTTAAAAATGACTTGCACCACACAATAACTTCCAAGGCTCTGTGGAAGGGCAGATGTGTTTATAGGCGTATATATGCATTTTCATCAAAACTCATATACACATATGCATTTAAAATGCAAAAAAAAAAAGAAAGTTTAAATGAAAAAAACAAAAAAGTGGCAAAAAAGGGGGGGAAAAGAGATTCATATTACTCAAGAAACTGTAACTGTGTAATTCAGAAATACATTAACATTTCTCATCTTGCTGAAGTAGTTGCAGAAGATATTCTGCAGTGTTTTTTGCAGTGCTATCCATTCTGTGCCTTTAGCTGCCTTGTGCTCATTTGGTGCCCTCTTGTGGCTCAGACCATTAATATGCCATTTGGCATGAAAATGGAGATGCATTGGTAAGAGAACACATTTTTAACGGAATTCAAACTCTGCATAACAGAAATGTCAAGATATTAAATGTTTTGCTTATTTTTTTTATATTATTGATAGTTTCTGATATACTTAAAATGTGCTGGTGTTCCAGGTCCTACACAAATGTGTAAGAGTTTTTACTTCAAATTTTCCTAGTAAATGTAATTAGTTGAAAGATGATACAATACAAAATTCTGAGTGTTAAGATTTTTCACTCAGTAATGAGACATCTGATAATGATCAGTATGTCACAATGTCTCAGTATTATCAGTTACTTTGAAATTATGCGCCGAGAACTCATTCCCTAACCTGGTATAATGGTTTTTCATCAAAGCCATGAACTCAGCTGCCAGTATTCCTGAGCAGTTTAGGAAAACTTTTATGCAAATGAGAAACTAATGGTTCTGGAAAAAAACTTTGATCTGTCTCTCTCCAGTTGAATCTAGATTTGGAACCGTAATTAAAGCACACTAGCATTCTTTCAAGAGTGCTTGTTTATTCCTTCTTATCAGAACTGGCAACCATATTATTCAGAAGAGCTGCTCACATATGGGCTGTTGAAACCAGGAGAGTTCAAATTCTCTTCTCTTCCTGCAGCTCCTCTATAAACTCTAAAATTACAAAATAATGTCTTCTGGCTTTATCAAATCATATTCCTTAGAATGGTTTGGTTCTGTGTGCAGCTGCATTTTGCTTGGTAACAGGGGGAGGGAGCTGCAGTGCTGGTCCCAGTAAGCAGTTCTCAAAACATCCCCTGGCTCTGAGGAGGACCCACCTCCAGGACAGCTGGGCCAATCTGGTGTTTCTGCCATCACTATTTAAGAAGAGAAATCTGAGCTGAATGAGGAGGTGGAGGAGTTGTACAAGATGAAGGTGACCTTGTCAATAGACACTCAGATGGGGAAAGGAAGGAGGAGTACTGGACCAGAGACCACTCTGCAACCCATGTCGAGAACGCAGGCTGTGCTCCTGCAACACATGGAGGGCAATGGCAGGCCTGAGAGCCACCAGCAGCTCCGTGTGAGTGCGCCTGGATGGGCAGGAGACTGTGTGAGAATGCGGCCATGGCTCAGGCCGTGCTGGAGAGCCTGCAGGCCACAGAGTCTCACACAGGAGGTGGAGAGGAGCTGCAGCCCTTGGGGTGAATGCACGTCTGAGTAGCCTGTGCGGGGCTGCACGGCCTGTGAGGGACCCTATGCTAGAGCAGGGAGGACTGGTGAGGAGCCTGCCTGCCCTGAGGAGAGACAAGCTGCAGAAGCCATGGGAAAGGACTGATTGAAACCCTTATTTCCTGGCCCCTTGCACTATTCAAGGTGGGAGGAGGTAAAGACACCAGGATCTGGTAAAGTCATCCTCAGGAAGAGGAGTGGTGGGAAAGTGGTCTTAATGGGCTGCTCTCTTCATTGTACCACTCTGTTGTTTTCTCTGGGATTAAATTAATTTCTGTTCTCTTCCCCAAGTTGAGTGGTCCTGTCTGTTCTTCGCGGGACCAGAAGTGGAAATTGAGCCCTCCTTGTCCTTCGGGTGTTCCAAAGCCCCTCACTACTTACAGCTGATAGTAATCCTTTGTTCCCAGATGGGCCTAAATCATGACAATAAACTCTAAAATTACAAAATATGTGTATTCTGGCTTCATTAATTCATATTCCTTAGAACAGTTATGAAGGCTTTAGTTCAATTATGATTAGGAAAAGTGGAAAGCAAAAACATAGAACACAAAAGAGAAAATGTTTGAAAAATAAAACAGTTCTTCAGTTATATTAGTTCTTTGAAATTCTTTAAGCGTAAGCATACAAAGTAGGTATCACTAAAAGTAGAATTACAGGTTTCCTGAATTTTACTTTTAGATTGAGAATGTCTTAGAATGAAAAAGATACAGATTATATGCAAAACTATTACAGAAATACAAAAATCTCCAAATATAAATAAAACCAATGGAATAAGTACTTCTGTACTGGTATCACACCTGGTATGTTTAATGGTAATTAAAATCCAGCTAAGATAGAAAGTGAATTAGTCTTCAGAACTTTCACTATAATTGGAAAGGTTATTTGTAAATTCTCTGACATGGGATTGGACTAGATGATCTCTCGAGGTCCCTTCCAATCCTTAAGATTCTGTGATTCATGATTTGTTCTTCCCAGTCTAGATGATCTCTAAAGGTCCCTTCCAACTCTACTATTCTATGATTTTTAAATAACATACTACCAAATACTCTATCAATGTAGGAAACCTAAATTAACTTGCAAAAAATTCCCAGTCATAAGTAAAGCTCACAGACCTCCAGACTTTTAAATTGCTCAAAACAATATTCAAATTATTACTGCACAGTATCCTAATAATTAAAAACCCCAACATATTCCTATAGAATGAGAGAATTTCTTGTATCTTAGAAGATTTGTCTGAACTAGAAGAAATTTGGAGTGTGATGGCTTGTCTCAAAAACATTAGTTAGCCACAACTACGTTTCTAAGGCCGTTGCAACTTACGAATTTACTAGCAATCTACCCTTGTTCATGTCAGTTCTTGGTTTCTCTGTAGATCTGTTGGCATACCAACTATGGGCATGGGTGTGCTAATTGTGTCCTGCTTTTCTTTAGATAAGCACAGTGTCTAGCTAAGTTAGAACAAAATATTTAAGGGTTTTAAGTAATGCATCTTAAATAACTTTTCAAAACCTTGTGCCTATTCAAATATTTTATACTATAACGTATCTCACTGGATAAGGTTACTGGGTTGAGGTTAGCTCTAGACTTCTTCTCAGATTAGTTTTAATTGGCAGAATAAAACAGTTTTCTGCCTTTATCAGTATTTCACAGTTTGCTAGTTAAAGTTTGTAAGCTCGCACATGTAGTTAAAGATTTTTGGTTTTTTATAAGCTACTTTGGATGAAAGTCTTTAAGGAGGATGTACATGTATATGGTTTGTGTGTTTATTGTAACACCTCTTCTTTATTATGCTGTTTTCTAGCCATTTTCTACAAACTACACTGAGTTAGGCTGTGATTGGAGTACATGCCTTTACAGGTAGAAATAGTCCAACTATATTACTAAGTCCTGAGTTTTAAAGAAAACTAAGCTGCACTTAGTAAGGCTGCAACCTTCACATTTTTTGGTCTTTTTTCTTGGTCATGTCCTCCATGTTCTACTTTCAAACTGTACTAGAACAGATAATAGACATTTGTGTGTATGTGCTTTCTATTGGTACTGCAAGTGGGTTGTTTGAAAGAAATAAAGGACAATCACAGAAAGAATAACAGATGATCTTAGAGTGTGTTTGTATCTTCCAGTCAGTGTGCAGCAATATATGTCTGTCTTAAAGAATCTCTATTTAGTTCCTGAGTTTTGAATTCAGTTTTCTGGTGATTAAACAGCAATTACAAAAATATATACAATAAAACAAAGAAATTTGGCAATTTTGAGCAACTACTCCATAAGCAGGTGTGGTAGTTTGAGCCTGGCTGGATGCCAGGTGCCCACCACACCGCTTTATCCCCCACCTCCTCAGCAAGCCAGGGAAGGGGAGAAAATAAGATGGGAGCCTCGTGGGTTGAGATAAAAGCAGTTTAATAAAGAAGCAGCAAAGCCGCACGCGCGGGAAGCAAAGCAGAAGCAGATAAAGCTGTTACTCTCTACTTCCCATCAGCAGCGATGTCCGGCCACCTCCCGAGAAGCAGGGCTTCAGTAAGCGTAGCGGTTGCTTTGGGAAGGCCAGAAATGAATCTCGCCTCCCCTTCCTGCTCCTCTCTCCCAGTTTATATTACTGAGCTGACGTCATATGGTATGGAATATCTCCTTGGTCAGCCTGGGTCAGCTGTCCTGGCCATAGTCCCTCCCAAGATCATGCCCACTCACAGCTATTGGTGAAGGTGGGGGAAGGAATGCTGGAGGGACAGCCCTGATGCTGTGCAAGCGGTAGTCATAATATTGATATCAACAGTAAGCACAACACTGCAAGAGCTGCTGTGGAAAATCACTATCGTCCCAGACCCACTACAGCAGGGAGAAGCCTACGTGTAAGCACCTTGTATCTTCCTTGGCATGGGGTGAGCTATGTGTCAGTCCTGGCATAGATTGCAGCAGTATGGGAACAAGTTTTATTAATATTGAATGAATATAAGATCCAATACTTTCCACTGTAGCCAGAGCACAGTGTCTTTCAAACATACCCACCTTCTTATTTCAGCAGCATTCAGCGTGTGTCTAAGCCCATGGGGTAAGAAGAGAGCATACAACAAAAAATGTTCTCCAAGGTGAGTGTTTTTCCAACATTTTGCTACAATCTGAGGACACAAACTAATCAAACCATATTAGAAGCAGAAACATAATGTAGTGGAACCCAGAATTAAATAATAGAGAAAAGGAAAAAGTTCTTTTTTAGATATAAGAATGAGCAAAAATGAGAAATGAGGAAGAAATCAAAACCCTAATGTCTCTTTCAGGTGGTAGTGATCACAGAAGATACAATTCTTCACCAGAATGTAATGGGATTTGGGGGATAAACATTGAAGAGTCTTTTGCTGGAGGAGTAACAAAAGGAGAAACTAAAGGTGAAATGCCAAGAAATGGTTACTCCTCACGTTTTCTTAAGGGTGAAATACATTACTTATCCTACTGGATTTCCTTTTTTTTAATGTGTGATAATTTATAAATGGTTTCTGAAAAAAACATAATGAACTTGTTGAGAATCAGGTCTGTAAGCAATTGCAACACTCAGGTGCACTTGTCTATGAAAGGGGTGAAAAGGCCAATAAATTCTTATCCTGGCAGATTAAGAATGAGGAATTTAAAGGTTTATCTTGACAATTACACTGGATATGCTGAATATAATTTCAGACAAGATAAAAACCAAACAGTCAAATCAGACTTTTTTGGTAAAGACTCCTCTTGCAGTCACATCTCAATAGTGACCATTCTTACCTGGAACTCTAAAGGTGTGGAAACGTGTTCTTGATGAACAATATCTCTAGCTTGCCTTGGAATGAGATAAGGATTTCTCAGTACTCTGTAAATGTAATTCTAAAGCTGTCTTGCTTATTTAATGAAGTAAACCTGAAGGATTTTTTTCTTATAATTGTTATCTCTCGGTCAAGTGGCACAGGCTGCCCAGAGGGGTTGTGGAGTCTCCTTCCTTGGAGGTCTTCAACACCCACCTGGACATGTTCCTATGCAACCTGATCTAGGTGAACCTGCTTCTGCAGGGGAGTTGGACTAGATGGTCTCTAAAGGTCCCTTCCAACCCCTACCATTCTATGATTCTATGATTCTCAGATGTGTGCTCTATCTCTTAAAAAATTTAGAGAATCCACGAAGTAATAAGAATGTATGTGAAAACTCTTTCTAAAATAAATTTCTTTTTATAAAGTCTGTAATTACAGAATTGGAAGTAAAATGACAAATATATTTCTTTAATTACATTTACATGTTAAATAAAATGTAATAGGATACATAAATATGACCATATAATGATACTAAATTTAAATTTTATGAACTTAAAAAGTTTATATAAATCATTTTATATAATATGCCGCTGAATTGCTATAAAATAACACATTTTTTAATACTTCTAAGAGAGAAAGATCTTAAAAGTTATGTGAAGAAAGGCAGATATCTCTCGTTAATTATTTTAAAGACTAGAATAAAGGAAATATACTGCATATTTATAAACTCTTATGGTTGAACCTGTTTTGCATGTAAATTCACAATCCTTTTTTATAATGTAGGTTGCATTTATATACAGAATATTTGTAGTCAGTCCTGGTCAGTACATCTAATGATGTACTTAATAAAAAATTATACAGAGAGACTGAGATAAGGAATTACTTACCATATGAGAAAAGAACCAAAATAGACTTGAATTGTTTGGCCTAGAAAAGAGACATTTGATAGAGATCTATAAAGTCATTAACACACAGAGAACATGACTCATTTTCCCATCTGCTAAGAGGCATCAAGTTAAGCTGGTGGATTGTAAATACAAAATAAAGGGATTTTTTTTCCCTACAGCACATCTGGAATGCCGATTTTAGTAATTTTCATGGGATTTAGTAATTTTCATTTTGTTGATGGCAAAAGTTTTTCATCAGTTCAAAGAACAAGAAGACAAATTAATAGAAGAAAATATTATTAAATATAAAGATAACATCTCTGGCTCAGGAGAATGAAAAGTTTATTACAGAGAAGTACCATTACATACTCTGCTTGTTCTGATACTCTTTCAGAAGAATCTGGCACTAGTCATACATAAATATAAGCATTGTGGAGCTAGATGGATGTTTGCAGGTACAACTGTTCTTATATGATATATTTTAGTTTACTATTCCTATTGGAGCCACATAAATATGTGAATATTCCACTGTCTTATAACACAGTTCATCAGCTGAAAAATGAGAAACTGCAAGTGTTAGGCCAGGTTTGTACAAGCCACTGGCAAGTACTCTGTGGTGCACTAATAGCCCATTCGCTGTAACTAGGAATCTCAATGCAGTATGGAAGAAATAATAAAAATAATAAAATAAATTAGCACATGTGTTATCTAATGGCTCACAGTCCAGTGGAATGGAAATTAAAGTCCTGCTACCTTTCTGTTTCTCTTTCCTCCTCTAAGAAAGAGGAACATATCAGTCTACCCCATCTGTAGCTGAAGAATGCTACATATGAGGCAAGTCAAGCTGCATGTCCCATTCTGGTCACAGAAACTTTAGTGAGGCTTTCTGTTTTCTTTGAGAGAAAAGGAGAAACATCCTTTGTTTTCCCTCTTATTTATCCCCTTTCTGGTCGTTTGACATTTCTGCCTTTGAAGTTCTGAAAAATTGTGTTCACTCCTGCCAAACCAATGTGATCAGTCTTTAAAAATGCTAAGTGTTTGTAGGGCTTTTATAGCTATCTTTAAAATGTACTTGAGATGTATCTAGGATGACCCATCTGTTCCACTTTGAGGGACACCAGGTCTCAGCTTGCTGCTTGTCTGGTGCTTCAATTGTAATGCTTTGATGTGTCACAGTTATTAGATCTGCTGTTCCACAAAGCAGTTGGCTCCTTATAATCTCTTCAGTCAAACAGCCAATATAACTTCCACTGAAATTACTTTTTTTTCTGTAGCAGTGAACTGCAATCCCAGTTTTTGTTTCTAGATTCCAAGATACTTTTGTCATTCATTTTCCTATGAAAGAAATATGAAATAAGTTGATGCAGCTGAAGAGGCAAAATCCTATTTTGCCATCCATATCTTTATTACACAACTGAACACAAAAGAGAAAAGCTTTCTTACAAAAGTTTATTTGGCACAAAATATGATCTTTGGGGATAAGAGTATCACCCAAACATCAGACAATCAACTAGCAAATAAAAAGAGCAGAGGTCCTGCACATAGTATACTTCCTTTCGAACCTTGATAAAGTGTTTAAAGATTTGCCCTTATGTCGTGCAATCCTCTGACACCATTCTCATCAGAAAATTCTGCTTCTGTGGCCTTTGATGTCTGCATTTCTTCCTTAATGGTTGTTCATCAGAGAAAGATAGTTGCTTGTTGCTGTCCTGAGTTGCTACTCAATAATCAAGCTTTTTCATGTTTATTTTATTAGAAGAAGAAACTGGTGGGATAAACAAAGTCAACGAATGCAATGGCAAGTGTTGTACAAAAGGAGTGGCTCTACAGGGACACTCAAAAGGAGTGTTGGCTGTTTTGAGGCTGCAAAATTGAGCACACAGCAGAGAAGAACCTGGCATACCAGTCTGGATAGTGGGAGTGTATGATGAGGAGTGCAGCTGAGACAACAGGGAATACTACACCTACACAATGGCCAGGGTGGTCTGCATCTGTTTCTCTTTAGCAGAGCTTTGTGTATTGAGTTTTGCTTATGGACAAAACTGAGCATTGGCAAGCACTACCCCACCCATGCACATATTCACTTAGACGTGGGGTTCAGGGAATGGGGAAAGATAAAAGGACAGGAGATTTCACCCTTGATACCAGTCTTCATTCTGCTTTCAGAAAAACATTTCTTTGATGCAGCTTTGTATGCCATATCCTGTTCCTTCAAAACAGTGACAAAGACCAAACAGCAGTTTACTTCTGCAAAGTTTCCAAGCCACATTTTCAGCAAATCTGGGGCACTAGAAGTCTTCTTTTTATATTCACTCAGGCTCCCATTTATGCTTGCATCTTCTGACGGCCGATGGTTTTCTGTCTCTTACCTACATTTGCCATACTAGTTGCTTACATGCTTGATTTTCAAAAATGATGAGGACTTACATCTTTTAAAGGAAAAAATGAATTTAAGCAGAATTGGTACCTTTAAAAGTAGGCTACTTTCACTCTAGCCCTTGCTAATAAATTAAATGTTTCTAAATTCAGGCACTCTCATTTTAAGAGGTAGGCAGTTATAAATATCAGAACAGAGTACACTGTATTATGTACTTTTCCCTAATCTTACTCTCCTTTGGAAAAAGGATACCAAGTGTGGATGTCTTGTTTCAACCCACTGTTGCCTTTCTTATATTCCTGTAGTTGACATGGAAGCAGTACATTAAAATCTCTTCCATAGTGGTAAGAGTAAAAAGTATTATGATACTTGCACATAACAGAAAAAGAGAAGTAAGAAATAAAATTATTTAGCAAACATGGTTTTAGAAGAAGGGTTGGAGGAATACACAGCAGAAAACCTTTCCATTCTCTCCACAACACACAGATTAAAGACACCAAATTCTCTTAAAGATTTTAATTTTTTTATTAATTTGTGCTCATATAAAGTAAATTAAAATACTAAGCCTATAAGCAACACAATAAATATTTATATTCATCAGGCACTGGTTTGGTTTATTTTTCGCTTGAAGCTAAGATCTTTGAAGTAAACATGTTTCACGACCTGACCTCTTTTGCTGGGAGCCCCAGGACCCTTGCTGCACCCTGATTTGTAAATCCACAGACAGAAAAGGACTGCCTGTAGATCCACATTATCTTTACAGCTTGAAGAACTATATTATTGGTATGAATCAGTGTCAAGGGGAAATAATGTATATTTAGTTAGTTACTTGCTCATGGTTAATGATGGTTTTGTCTGTGGTAGTTCCAAATTTGGGCACAAGAGGTAGATATTTTCACATGAAACTACTCAATATTGCTGAACGATGCCCTTTTACACTCCAAGGAATCGCTAGTTTCTTTCTCTATGTCTTATATAGGAATACATTTAAGAAAAGGTTAATTGTAAAAAGGTAATATGGAGAAGGAGGTAGCCATAAACAGACTACCATGGGTTATTTGTATTTGCCATGGGGATCTTGGGACTTCAGAGGGGACGCAATGTCTTGTTAATATTTTGTCTCTGGACAAAATATTCTATGTATTTACATCCATTCATGAGACCAGAGTATACACAGTGAAGCTGGTTTTGTAGGAAATGAGGAGTACATGTCAGTGGCACTCACCTGCCCTACAGTGAATGTAAAGATTTTTTATGTATGTTGGGACTGCTTTGGGAGCTGTGCTCTTAGACACTATTAAGTTATAAACAATGTTATGTTTACGTTATGTGGTTGATGTAAAAAAAAAAAAAAAAAACATACCGAAGGAATAGTTGAGTCTGTTAAAATATTTGAGGTTTTTATGATGTAAGAATTTTCCCATTCCTATATATAAAGGAGAAAAAGCAACACGTTGCCTGTATGTATTTTCATAGGGATCCGCACACATATTCCCTGCTACCTAGCAGAAGGATTATCAATGTTTATTTATTGAAAGTGGACTATGAAAGGTTTTTATGTCAATGTAAACATCAGCATTGCTTTACATAGGGACCCAAGTCGGATGATTATGTTCAAAATATTTTCTGTATTTTAATCTCCCAATAGTAATCTTTTTTTAAAAGACAGCAGTGTAGTCTTTAAATATACTTTTCCACAGTCCTATAGGTTACACAGACTCACAGTATGCAAAGTAATAACTAATCTTTTCCATTCTACGTCTCTTTTGTCATCTGACATGATAAATATAGTAGGATCTGGCTTTGCATGTATGTTCATTAGTAGACTCATTAACGTAGTTATTCCTGTGAGTGAGAATTGCTTGCATGAATAAAAGTTTCAGAAGGGAAACTTACTTTATCGTATGTTGTGGCCTGGAAAGCTTTTGCAGGAACTGTAGTCAATGACAGACTTTATGTTTTTTCACATCCCCATTTCTACATGTTATCCGAAGGCTATATTTGTGCTGTCAGTAAGAAAAATATTACATGGAGAATACTATTTACTTCAAAGGAGTCTGAAATTTTAAGAAATCACTTGCCATTAATTTTCTGAAATTGTATGAGTATGTTCCTTTTTTATGTTTCCTTTAGGTGGCAGATCTAACTTTTGTGTGACAGAGCTTTCCAACATTTAAAGCATCAGCTTATATAGTTATTTTGTGATAATCTGTTTTCACTGTGAAAACTGACCAGTGAGGATTCTTGTATTCACTATACTCACTTTCCTCAGGTGTCTTCCTACTGAATTCTATCAGATTAATTTTACTTATAGGTTTAGTGCCCTAAGTACATCATCTCTGCCAAGTGATCTGTAGTTGCAGTCTCACATACTGCAAATTACCACACAAAATAAATTCACTTTTTCTTGGTTTTTGTACCATTTGTTGGCTTGTCAGTCGTTCACTGTACTTCAACAGGGGTTCAGGTTGTTACAGTTGCAAGTGAAGAAGAATTCACTTGAAGTAGTGTATTTGACCATATGCTCAGAAATCATCGAGAATCCTACTGTTTCAAATCAGTAAGATAATGAAGATAGTATGTAATGAAAGTACAAATTCTACAGGAGAAAGATAGCATTAGTTCAGGGGGTTTCACTTGGAAATTTTCAGTACATATATTATGACACTAGGTATTTAGATTGTGTTAATAACTTTCTTCACAAACATCTAGCATTTTCCATGTAAAAAGATCACATATTCTCATAAATATTAAATCAGTTGTGAAACAATAACTGAAGAAAACCCCAGCTAATGCAGTTTTGTCTTCAAGCTTACTTTTCAAGAAACTCTTAAGATGAACAATGCAAACAGAATCTGTTGATGCAGTGTTAATAATTCAGAAATTAAAGCAGAAAGCCGAGATTGAGATGGGCCTGTGCAGTAAAGCACTATCACTGATTGCCTTAGAAACTTACGTGAGCACAGACTGGCTACTGACTTGGTAGGTAAAGACTCCACATAAAGCAAAACCAGTCCAGCCTGCAGGAACTGAATGTGACTTGAAATGAACCTGTGCTTCCTCATCTGATCCTCTCTACAGAACAAGTTACAAAATACGCATTGACTCCTATTTCAAATGAAAAGTGCTCTGTACTGTGACTTCCATACAGGATATGCCTTGGGCCCTGGTGACACAAAAAAGCAGGGCTCTGCTTTGTAACCCGACTTCCATTGTTCCAATCAAAAATATTATGAAGCATTAACAATGGTGGACATACATGAGCAAGGTCCAGAAGGGGAAATCTCACCAACCAATCCATCACCAACTGCTCCAGGCAGCAGATACTATAAAAAGAAGTGACAGGTGCTGTGGAGGAGTGGATAAGGGAGAATGGACACGGATCCCAAGGTATAATGTTAGGCCTGATGGGGCAAGGCAATCTGAGTTCTAGTTATATGAATTTAATGCACAATCAAGACCAGAGTCAGAACCATGGTTAAAACAGTTGCTGTCACGTAGTCAGTGCAGACAGCAGGCCACTTTCTGCTCCTTCAAGGTCGGGCTGTTTTCAGCTAACGAGCTAACAGCCCAAGGTGGAAAACAACTACGGGGGAAAAACAAGATGGGAAAATGTGAGGGAGCTTGCTTATCGCAGAAACCGCAAGTAGGATGAACATGAAAATGTAATCTATTAGCTGCTGTTGCTGAGCTAGCTTTGAAGCTGCTGGATATAAGTTAGAGCCTGCTCTCAATAAAGCGAAGATTTCTGCTATCACTCACATTGAGTAGGACTGATTTCTTCCCACCCAGCTGAGAGTCGGACCCTGGGTTGATCGCCGCATGAAGTAGGCTTGGAGCTGGTTGTTCAGGCTTCGAGCCTGGGTTTTTCAGGCTTCGAGCCTGGGTGTTTCAGGCTTAGAGTCTCGTTTCAGACTTAGAGTCTGGTTTCAGGCTTCGAGCCTGGTTTCAGGCTTTGAGCCTGGGTTTTTCAGGCTTCGAGCCTGGTTTCAGGCTTTGAGCCTGGGTTTTTCAGACTTAGAGTCTGGGTTGGAGACTTCGAGTCTGGTTTTTCAGGCCAAGAGCCGAAAACTTCGCGGCAAGGTGCTCGTAGTGGGTGACTCACTGTTAAAAGGCACTAAGAGACCAGTTTGTGTATTGGATAAGGAGTCAGGAGAGGTGTGCTGCCTGCTGGGAGCTGAGACTTGAGAGCGCACCATATCTTGTTGGGGATGAGGGCTGCCATCCTCTGCCCCTCTTCTGTGTGGATATGAACGTGGTAATGACTCACAATGTGACCAAAATGAAGGAGGATTATAAGACCTTGGGGGAACAGGTGAAGGATACACCTTGGTGTAGGGTGTCCTGATGATGGAGGATGCAGAGAAGTTAGAACTACTGAATGCTTTCTTTGCTTCAGTCTGAACAGCCAAGACTGGCCCTCAGGAAGCCCAGTCCCTGAAGGAAAGAAGAACAGTCTGAAGAATGGAAGACCTTCCCTTGGTGGATGAAGATGGGTTTAGAGACCTGTTAGGCAAGCTGGACACCCATAAAGCTATGGGACCTGATGGAATGCACCCACAAGTACTGAGGGAGCTGATTGATCTTATCGTTAAGCCACTTTCCATAATTTATGAATGATCATGGAGGACGGGTGAGGTGCCTGAGGACTTGAGGAAGGCCAGTGTCACTCCAATCATCAAAAGGCAAGGAGGAGGACCCAGGAAACTACAAGCCAGTCAGCCTCACCTCCAACCCTGAAAAGGTGATGGAACAGATCATCCTGTATGTCATCTCTAAACTCATAAAGGAAAAGGTGGTTATCAGGGGTAGTCAACACAGATTCACCAAGGGGAAATCCTGTTTGACCAACCTTTGATAGCCTTCCATGTTGGCATGACTGGCTGGCTAGATGAGGAGAGAGCAGTGGATGTCATCTACCTTGACTTCAGCAAGGCTTTTGACAATATATCGTCATAGGAAAGCTCAGGCAGGAGCTTGGAGGAGTGGACAGCGAGGTGGATGGAGAACTCACTGGATGACAGAGCCCAGAGGGTGGTGATCAATGGCACAGAATCGAGTTGGAGGCCTGTGGCCAGTGGAGTTCCACAGGGAAGGGTTCTGGGGCCAGTCTTGTTCAACATCTTCCTCCATCAGTGACCTGGATGAGAGGACAGAGTGTACCCTCAGCAAGTTCCCTGATGACACCAAACTGGGAGGACTGGCTGATTCCCCAGAAGGCTGTGCTGCCATTCAGCGGGATCTTGACCAGCTTGAGAATCGGGCAGAGAGGAACCTCATGAGGTTCAACAAGGACAAGTGCAGAGTCCTGCATCTGGGAAGGAACAACCCCATGCACCAGTACAAGCTGGGGATTGACCTTCTGCAGAGTAGCTCTGCAGAGAGAGACCTGGGAATCCTGACCGATAATAAGCTAACCATGAGCCAGCAATAAACTAACCATGAGCCACGAGCTTGGGCCACCAAGATGATCAGGGTACTGGAGCATCTTCCTTATGAGGAAAGGCTGTGGGAACTGTGGCTGTTTAGTCTAGAGAAGAGGACACTACGGGCAGACCTCATTAATACAAGTATTTAAAAGGTGTATGTCAAGAGGACGGGGTGGCACTTTTTTCTGTAGTATCCAGTGATAGGACTAGGGATAATGGATACAAAGCTGGAACACAAAACGTTCCACTTAAACTTAAGGAAAAGCTATTTTACTTTGAGGGTGAGGGAGCCCTGGCACAGGCTGCCCAGGGAAGGTGTGGAATCTCCTTCTCTGGAGGTTTTTGAGACCTGCCTGGACGTGTTCCTGTGTGACCTGATCTATGTGAACCTGATTCTGGAAGGGAGTTGGACTAAAGGTCCCTTCCAATCCATCTCTAAAGGTCCCTTCCAATCTCTACCATTCAGTAATTCTGTGAGAATAGCATATCTTCACTGTACTGACAAATGTCCACTAATTTGATCCACTGTCTGATTACTCTTGTTAAAATTAATTGTATTTCATACCAAATTCGCACAGCTCAGCCTTAGCTTTCATTTTTCTATATTTATTTGCTACACTTAGCAATCATGTGCTCCCTGTGCATGTACTATCAAGCATAGGTTTAGGACTACAATTCATCATAGTTTTCCCATTTTTCTTAAAGGATTGTTTGTGGACAGCATAGAATAAGTAACAATTTATGCATCATAAATACATCTGAATATATATTTTTTTTATTTGAATTTTGTACTTTCCTCTGAGATTTTTAAGGGAAGTACTAGTAATGGGATAGTCCAATGAGAGGCAGAGGGCCTGAAAAACTTCTGGTTTGTTCTTACCAGAACCAGCTGGGACCAATTGAACTAATGAACCTGCAGTAAAAAGAAACCTCTCAGTTAATAGCCTAAAATTTAGATTATCCCAGAAACATGGTTATGAAGCGTAGATTAGCTAGCTAAAATATTTTAGAAGCTTTATTTGGGATGCAAAAATCACTCAGAAATTTTGGCTGTTAACACACAGCCTCCTAACATAGGACTGAAATGAACATTCATCTCTTTGCTATCTCAAAATGCAAAATTCAAGGAGTTTTTTATGGTTTGTAAGAACTTAAGTGGCCCATGTGCCAAATTTGCCTCTCTCTGCTATCATACAGTTTGACCAGTGCTCATCTAATATTTTCAGATGTGTTACTTGGAGGATGAAGCTCATTGTTGCCCCTTCAGGACTGCCCTCTGCAAGTCACTTCTGCCAAGTTATTCTTAAGCATAATTTTGACCTACTTAAAATAGGTGAAAGTTAAATCCTGGTGTCCAAGCTTTCACAACTAATTACACACAGTTCAATAAGAAGGAAGATCTCATAAAAGAGAAACAAGAGGATATTGTTCTCTTCTTACTTGACTGAATAATTCTATTGTGCAGATTCTGTGCTAAATTGTTTCTTTGTTTCCTGTTTTAACATATTTTAAAATTACCAGAGATAAAGTAGTAACTTGCTTCATATAAATGCATGTAATAATAATGACTAAACTCTTCATGAATAAAAGGTAGCTTTGGAAAAATATGTTTCTATTTAATAAGGAGAATATTACTGCTTCTAACAGCCTAACTTTGTATCTCCCTATTGCAAATCCTGAAAAACAAGAGACAGTATGTAATTCAGAAATTAAATATGTATGAATGCATTCACTGGTTTCACTATATGAACATAATTTTTGTATTTGTATTTGAATAGCAAGGGACCAGACAACAGATATTCTTTGCTCAGCCTAACTACACTTTTGGAAATACACTACCTAATTTGAAAATACCTCCCCAAAATATGCTCAGTGCACAGAACTGTGTGCTAAATGATGGCAGTTTTGGAAACTGTACTGCAGCAAATCAGGTAGCTACTAAATAACAAAATATTTAAAAGAAAAGAGCAGTAGTTCAGTTCTTAGTGGTTATCAGACAGGCAACAAAAAAGGACATAAAAATTATGAGAGATACTAGTCTTAAAATTAAGGCAGATTTTCAGATTTCCATTGCAGGTTTGTAAACTTCTAGAAAAAGCCTAGCAACCACTGCTAGTTATTTCTTATTAGGAAGAATGGCAGAGAAAACAAACATATCAATGACCTTTAACATGGAACAAACCCACAAGGAATGTGATTTATTACTGGAGACCAAATAATTTCATTCTAAAGTAAACATCTGTGTTTGGTCAAATGTATCACACCCTACTTCTGTTTCAGCTGCTACTTTTATTTCTTGTTCTTAACTATAAATGGCGTCTTCCATAGATCAGATGTGGACGGATATGTTGTAAAAGACAGGTGCATTTAGTCAAATGAATCCTGCCCAAGAAGAAATGAAAATCTTGGCAAGGTTTTGGAGCTGTAAGGCAAGTTTCAGCTCATGATATGTATTTGACTATCTGGCTGAAAACCTGTTGGAACGTGCAAGTCATTGTAGCCTCAGGAACCTTGAAAACAAGAGGCAGACAGACAGGTAAATTTGCTGGAAAACATTCTAGTCCCATGACAAAGGGAAAACAGAGAATAGAGAAGGCAAATAATTTGCTACATAACTAGTATGAAAATTCTAAGTTCTCTGGAACCTTAGGCTATGATCCAAGAAAGCAGTTAAAAGAAGTAGCAGTAGTAGTTATGGGACTATAATATTCAGTTCTGCTATCATTGTAAAAAGTATGAAAGAGACTGAAAAAAACTTTTTCACAACTTGAAAAAAAAAGAGAAAACCTTACAGAAACTTCTAGCTTTATCAATTTCACAGGTTTATCAAAAAAAAAAAAAAAAGAATTGTCAATTTATTAGGATGTACTTGTATCTCAAAGACGGAAAATAAAAGGTAACAAAAAATGAAGTCATCCAAGATAAGCACAATAGAAGTGACTGTAAATTGAAGTCATAAAAATACAAAATGAGCTACTTATCCATAATTTTTTTTTTCATTGGAACACCTTCCCCATTCAGATCAGGACTAAATGTTCATTTCCTCAATTAACTAAGTAAAGCTTTACAAGCTTATGTTACATGTGAGATTTAATCAATGAACTCATGAGTATATTTGATCTTTAACAACTGTTTAAGATCTATGATTTTCAGGTTTTAGAAAACACTCATTTAGTATAAGTGACAGAAGAATTTGAAGAAATCATCATATGTTTTTGTCCTATTCTCCCTGTTCTCCATCCTAATGCAAACACTTAAAAATAAAATGTACCTGAATCTAACAAATTTGAAGCTGAATACACTGCTAGTAGCCTTAAATGCAAGGTAAAGCAGTTGTATACACAAATCACTATTATAATAACCTACCATTTTATTACTGTACCAGCCAAGTAATTAGTTTTGTCCTTCATAACACTTAAAGTTACCCCTCCTTGGATTTTTTGAGTACTTATCACTGTCCTCTCCCTCCTCTACAGTATATCAGCTACCAAATGTAAAGGACTTAACCCTTGTTCTGGAAAGGAGCCACCGTATGGCCTCCCTGAGCAAGTAATGTATGTGGCTAATATGTAATAATGAAGATACTGAAAGACAATTTAGTAAGATGACAAATGTGATGGACAGCTACTTAATTGCACAGGAGAAAGTTAATTCACTACTGAAGTGTCATTATTTAAGTAATGCTTGTCTATTCAACAGGTATCTATTTAATAGAGATGTTATTAAAGCTAAATTACAGAAAAGCTGTGAGACATCTCCATCTAAACAAGCCAGGCAAGTCAAAATGAATGATGAGATACTTATTTTAGTAATTTTCAGTTTAGCCATTTATTTTAATTACTATTGGAGGCTACATCTTTCATTGCTTCATTTGTCACATCATGTTTAGAGATGCCTCATTTGTATTTTTGTTATTCTAAGTACAGAGTAACATAAAGTAACACAGAACGTTGTTATTCTTTTTCTTCTTTTTATTATTAGTTGAAGAAGCTATTTGAAAATAGCATGAGATATAAAGCAACAGAAATTAAGATTTAACATATATTAAACACAGGTGCTAGATAAAAATGGGCATGTGAGGATATAAATTTTAAATTCTCAGCCTCACATGGTTGCAACAGAAAGGCTTTAAAATGTAAAAAAATATTACCTGCAAGAAACAAAATAAAGATATATATTAAAATCTCTCTTTTGCTATTCTTGAAATGTGTTTGTTTTTATGGCAAGCTTTTGTTCTGGAGCAGAGAGAGGAGTTAAATGTTAATATAAATAATTAACTTCAGTAATATAGATCTTCAGTAATAAACTTCAATCAAAAAACCCACTTCATTCACACAAATTTAAAAACACTGAGACCAAAGAAATTTAGGGGAGAGACAATTTTGCTGAAGCACTCTTTTATCTTTATATATTCTTTAATATTATCTTTAATATTCTTAGTATCACTGAAAATACCAATAATACCATATAATGATTCCAAAGGCTTTCACTGCCAACTGGCAGTAGAAGCTAAACGCAATAGATACCCACATTTCTGCCATGTTTGGATGGTAATACAATATTGAATCTGTTTTCTACTTTTACATCCATTATATCAAGAGATCAATATATCGAGGCAGCCTCACAAATTCTGTTATTGTCAGACATTATTCTGCACTAGTAGAGGTGATGGTACAATCCAAAAAAAGACTTTTCCAATTTCATAAAGGGATACTAAATTTGTTTTCCTAATAATCTTGAGATTCTTGATATTCTTTGTATAGAATCTTCTCCATTTAGAGATATATTTATATATTCTTTTATTTCAACATATAATAAGATTTGTATATTTTGTTCATGAAATTTAATTCAACCCAGACAATTGTCTTTACATTAATGTGTTCAGCTGTTTTATTTGCTGCATTGTCAAGGTACCTCACGGAAAGGTAATCATCTGTATACAACAAAAAAGATCACTGATGTTTAAACAAGTAGTTTAAATTGTGT
This sequence comes from Colius striatus, assembly GCF_028858725.1. Lineage (NCBI taxonomy): Eukaryota > Metazoa > Chordata > Aves > Coliiformes > Coliidae > Colius > Colius striatus. Next base: position 49,098,541 of record NC_084790.1, on the reverse strand, counting down.
TTTCTATTTACACATATTCCTTTAGAATTTGTAAAATAGTTTAAATCAAAGTTTATTCTTCATATATAATATTGGCCTTTTAAATTGCTTTAATGTGTTTATTAAAATACTAATTCTTGTAGTAATGCTAAATATTATTTAGTATTACTAAAACATAGTGACTACCAGTGACGTGGTTTTTTTCAGTGACTAGATTAAGATTTGGCAATGAAAAACCTTGTTTTCTCCACATTCAGAGAATGGATAAACAATAAAAGATATTTATTTATTCATGAGCCATATCATGGTTTTACATTAGGTTTTAATGTATTTTGTGGCCTAATCTGACTTTCTTAAAATACAGAAAAATAATCTATATCAAGATTTCTTTTTTTCTGCTGCATGGATAAAGTTTCAGACTAAAGGCCTGACTTATCATCTTTTATTTCTGCGAGTACTCCATCATTTCAGTAGTTCTCCTGTCTTAGTTGAGTATTCCTACAAATAAACGATGTTTCAGTTAAGCATGAAGTGTGCCTTCCACTGTAATTACTTATGCTTGGATTATTTTCATTTTGGAGAGATGAATCCCATCCTGTCCTATCAAGCTGTAGTCCCCAAGAAGGATCCATCATCAAAGAACCCAAAGCCCTCCCACCGGCACCAGCCTCTCAGCCAGGAGCTCACATAAGAAGTGTCCTCTAAACACAAAAGTAGGTACAACCAAAGCTGGATGCTTCAGCCAGTGTCAGCTGCTGTGTTGTACTTCTGTGGTGGAAACCAGTCCTGGTGTTCAAGGCATGTCTCTTCTGTTATAGAAGAGCGTCCCTTACATATGCAGTAGCTGCCACAGGGGCTAAATAATGACGACATCAGGAAGGGTCTAACAAAGCACTGATACCATGTTATCAGAAATGGAGAACTAGAAGAACGCATGCAGCTAGCTTTCCTTTGGCTTTGAGTTTAGCAAAAGATTTCAAGTTGTTTAATGAAGAATGACTTCAAAAGCTTTCTCTTATTTGGAGACATTCATAATGCTCCTGTTGTAGGTGTCCAGAAGATCTCTGGTTTTAACGCGAGAGGTGGAGGGTACAGAAGAGGTGGGCACAGGGTGGAGTGAAAGGAGGTGCTTGTGTTAGCAGATAAAAGCACACGGTGTAAACAATTAGTTGGAATAAAGCATCATCCATACTGTGTACGTAGTGATCTTGTCCCTTCAGCGGGGTTGGGCTGAGTGATCCGTGCGGGCAGCCTGGTGATGTCGGTAGTGGCAACATATGGTGACCGCGACGTGATCGGCGAAACGCAGGACCATGGCACAGTTGGAACAAGTGATTAAGGTACTTAAGGCAATGGCGCCTGATGTGGGCGTTCAATGCACGCCCACGGCCGCCTGCATCCTATGGATGCGGAGGCGGGGTGTGGTACAGGCACCCACAAAAGTGTCCAGATATGGACGGCGGTAGAGGAGGAGATGTTACAGCTGCCTTAGCGGGGACCAAGGGGATGGACCAGCATCTTAAAGCGTGGGGGGCAGTTAAGAGGACTCTGCCTAAGGCAGCAGAGGAGAGACAGTTTTGGTTGTCGGCGCAGGAAGCTATCCGGGGGGAGGGGCGGAAAGCGCAGACAGAGGAGAGACTTTGTAGTGATCACGCAGCTCAAACGAGCGTGGAACTGGAGAATCTGGGAGCGCAGACGGGTCCATCACTATGCGGGGACGCGGAATGTGATAAACTTGCCAGCCAGGAGCAGAGCCCCCGCGGAAGAGCTGCTTCCCAGCCGAGCCCCGCCCGCCGAGTGAGCGCTGGGACGACTTGCAGAGGATGCGGGCGGGGAGTGCCGAGCGGGAGGAGTCGGGCGGGGTACGGCGCAGCACGATCGGGGAAGAGTGGGGGGAGGTGCGACCGCGTGTTAGACGGGGCACCATCGGGCAGGCGACGGGAGACAAAGAGAAAGAAAACACAGGAGAGAGTAAGACCGACTGCGGCGCCGGGGACGGCACGGCGTGAGCCAGAACGCCCCCTCCCGCCCCTTCCATTCGCAGCCGCCGTGGCGCAGCCGCTTCCCGCGCCCGTTAAGTTTCTCCGGAGTGCCCTACCCCGCCCCCCGCGCGCCGACACTGCTGGCCCTCACATCCCTCACGGACCACTGGGCTCATCATTCCCATCCTCAATCCGTTGCCTCAACGAGTGTAAAAACTGTTGGCCGTGATGCCATGCATTTTGCTATAAATGTGATGATGAATAGTGGTTTTCTTACAGTGGAAACTTTCTAAGGTGTTTTTGGGTGTCAGGAATGGAACTTGGAAGAACACAACATTTTGGCATTGAGAAGTCAGTGACACAAAAAAAAAAGGATCAAGAAGGTTTATAAAAAGTGATTTGTGTTTTAAACTCATTGGTAAGGCTAATGGCAAAGTTGACAACTGAGATTTGATCATTTGACAACTGAGATTTGATCATTTCATGGTTACCAACAATGACAACAGAGCCACAAAATTATTGGGATCTATAAAGATAGATTTTTCTGTTATGTTTAATTTTACTGGCAATACCAAAAAATTTTAGACAGAATGTGGATCCCATCCTAGGCATGTAGAAGTATCTGCTGTATTGACTCAGCTATGCAAATTAGGATGCTGGCTTAGCAAACAAACTAATCAAACCCCAATAACATTAGAAAGCTTGATTAGTGATGTAAGTAGTATTAGACATGCATCCTTGCAAAATAGAGCTGCTATAGATTTTTACTTTTAGCACAAGTATAATAGTTTTGTTTGTCAGCTATGCTTTCTTTTCTGTGTATAAAAAGAAGCTTACCAGGCATGAGTTGCTCAGAAAGAAAAAGGGGGAATTGTGGAGGAATTTCTGTGTGAAAGAGGCCATGGCCTGGTAACAGTGAACAACCCCATGCTTTGAGAACTAATGTGCGGATTGTCCTTGAGCCGCTCTGTGAGAAAAGAAGAAGAAAGGATGCCTACACGATAACAAGCTTGAGCAAGGAGGAGGCTGAAGCAGTATGTGAAACCCCAAGGCTTATTGCAGAAACTGCACCTGGCTTTTAGAGAAAGGACCAATTAGAAGTAGTGTAAACATGCTAGCTTTGCTGCTGATTATAAAACTCAGATTCTTGTTAGTAAAATTGGAGTTATGACCAAAAAAAAAAAAAATTGCCTCTGAGATTCAAGGAAAGGCTGTGGGAACTGGGGTTGTTTGGTCTGGAGGAGACTGAGAGGAGATCTTAGTGATATTTATGAATATCTAAAGGGTGGGTGTCAGGAGGTTGGGACATCCCTTTTTTCTGTTGTAGCTAGCAACAGGACAAGGGGTGGTGGGATGAAGCTGGAACACAAAAAGTTCCACTTAAACAAACAAACAAAACAAAAAAAACCCCCTGTTTCACTGTGAGGGTAAGGGAGCAGTAGAACAGGCTGCCTGGGGGGATTGTGGAGTCTTCTTCCTTGGAGGTCATCAGGACCTGGGCATGTTCCTATGTGACCTGGGTGAACCTGTTTCTGCAGGGTGGGGGGGTAGATTGGGCAGTCTCTGGGGATCCCTTCCAATCCCTAACATTCTAACATTCTATGATCCCATGATTCTATGATTCTATGATTCAGTGACCAATGGAGGCAGATATAAGTGGACTCCCCTAGAAATAAAGGTTGTGAAGGAGCTGCATGGGACTGTAAAGACACACATTTACAGACGCCTCATCGAAGACCAACACAGCGACAGTGTTGTGGAAGCAGGGAGACAGACGGGAAAAAATCTTGCATACTGACGCCACAAAATTGGTGCAATATCTAGAGGCCAAGGCTGTCGCCCTTGCCTTGGAGGCATGGCATTCAATGCCACTCAATATCGACACCGACTCGAGATTTGTCACTGAACTAGTTTGACAATGTGCACGAGCCATTTGTGCCTCCACTGGTATAGCAGACCTCATATTGAATGCCTTACAATCTCGTGCTGCCCCCTGCACTATTGTACACATCAACAGTCACACCAATATTCTGGGGGCTCTCACAGAAGGTAACCAAAAGGCAGACGAAGCAGCAGCGCATGTATGGCCTGTCTCTGCTCAAGAGGATTTCCCAGCAGCCAGACAGCTACAAGTCTTTTTGCATTGTGGAGCGCGGGCTTTACATTATCAGACCAAGATCCCTCTCCAAGTGACAAACCAGATAGTTGCTGCTTGCCCTCAATGTGCTTTGATGTTACCGTGGGAAGCCAGAGTTAATCCCTGAGGGTTGCTCCCGAATCAGATCTGGCAAACGGATGTCCCAATTTATGAGCCCCTTTGCCCCAACCATCACCTCCATGTCACCACTGACACCTGCAGTGGCTACATACTAGCTAACCCCATGTGCCAAGCCACAGCATGCCACCTGATTAGGCACCGGCTACAATGTATAGCCATCCTAGGATGTCCTGAACAAATCAAAACTGACAATGGGCCTTGTTACACCTCCCATGTGACACAAGAATTCTGGTGAACCTGGCAGATCAAATTGCACCCCTCACAATAGCCAGGGACAGGCGATCGTTGAACGTGCTCACACTACTCTAAAAGTACAGCTCAACCATCTTAGGGAGGGGGAGAGTATGGGACATAGAATTACCCCCGATCGACAACATGGTATTCTGATGCACTGTCTGTACGTCCTTAACCACTTTGTTCGAGAGTCAGGACCCATACTAGCGCAAGCACATTTTAGGGAGCAAAAACCGGTAGCAGAAGATAAATTACCAGCAGTCAAATTATGGCAAATCGACACTGGGGAGTGGGAGTCAGGGTGGAAGCTTAGATGCCTGGGCCGAGGGTAGGCTTGTGTAGAAAAGGAGGGAACCCAGCAGTGGGTCCCGGCAAAATGAATACAACCAGAGATATGAGTAACGTTCTACTGAATTTCTTTTGCAGCTTGATGTGTTCTTCGGAGTGCTTGCCGTGACACAGATCCAGCTGGAGTCACTCAACTATTGGCGATATTGGACAGTGAAATGGAACACAACCAGCACCTGTTTGCATCTTCCTGCAATTGGCTCAGCTGGTACATGTGCTGGGCAGACACATTGTGTATCAGCCCATGCCACCAGATGCTGGAGTCATCAAGCATAGGGAGAGGGAGATGTTGTAGGCGTCCGGAAGATCTCGGGTTGTAACGCTGTGGAGGGTACAGAAGAGGTGGGCACGGGGTGGAGTGAAAGGAGGTGCTTGTGTTAGCAGATAAAAGCACATGGTGTAAACAATTAGTTGGAATAAAGCATCATCCATACTGTGTATGTAGTGATCTTGCCCCCTCAGTGGGGTTGGGTTGAGTGATCCGTGTGGGCAGCCTGGTGATGATGCTGGTAGCGGCAACATGCTCCCTTTATAAATTTTGTGGTGCCTAATATTTCAGCTAATGTTGCAAGCTTAATATGGTCTCTCACCTATAGTCCTCTGCTGTATGCAAACCCCCAATTTATTGTCAAAGTTACATAAAATATGGTTTTGCCTGTTTTCCACTCTCACGCTGCTGCTTCTCACACTAGCAACCAGTCATTCTATGACATTATCTCATTCACCAGTAATCAGTCTCATATTCTAAAGGTCGGTTTACATTTTTGTTCAATTACCAGTTCTTTATTTCCACAATCCTCACCTTTGGTCTTTCACTTATTCCTTGAGACTTGACTGAGTAACTGCAACTCCTTAGGAAACATTTAATGTAAAATTCATGTCTCTCTTGCCAGCTCCCTCTAAGAAGCTAGACGGTCTTCTAATGAAACAATGAGACTGTTTAACACTAATAGCTTCTAAATTAGTTTTATGGTCCAAATATGCCAAAGCCAGCATGCTATACTGTTTTCTTGTCCGATATTAGACAAACAAATCTCCCTTCATTCTCAATGTGCACACATAATAGCAAACTAATGTAGGTACATTTCTTAAAGAGGTCCTACTACAAAGCAAACACTTTTCAAGTCTAAAATTGGACTTAAAGCAATAAATGGCTAGAAAGGCAACATTCCTTTATACAACACATACCATGGAGCTACATGAACAGCAAAGAACCTTGAAGTGATAAAATGACTTTTTTTGTCTCTTACATAAGATATTTTCTGATGAGGAATACCTCAAAGAATTACACATTAAATTGGCATTTTCTGCCTGATAATTTTAGTGACACTATTAAAATAGGCTGCCTTTCGAGTATATCTATTTTAATTGCAATTCACTTAAAATGTCACAATGCACCAGACTTCTGCCAGCATTTAAACATGTTCAATACTGAAACGTTTTAGTATGTGCAAGAAGAGCTAGACTTTCCTTGACCTCTCAACCTTTCCCCACCCTTAAGCCCCTGCCTCAAGATACATGGGAATTAACATAGTTTGATGGCATTTTTCAAATATATTCTTGCAGACTAGAGGCCTGGAAGTCAGCCTGCTTCAGAGTATGGAACTGCCTGTTTTGATATGTAGTAAGAGAGAGAATAGAGGATCCAATAATACAAAAGAAATATAAGAATCTCAAAGGTAAAAATCACAACAGTATCCCCAGTCAGATTGTTACAGCTTTAGATACTATTTTTTTGTGGTGGTAAACACATGCAGTTCTGTCTTGAAATGTAACTGTGTTTATTAGGCTTCTTCCACCAGACAAACATAGCTTTGATATTCAAATCGTGTGAAGACTTCTTAGATACAATACCATGGAAGCCTTTTTTCTTTTTTTTTTTAACAAATATTTTTAAATAATGCTGGAATTCAGATAAAAAAATACGATAACTAAAGTTTATTATCAGTAAACTAGCATTTGGTAAGAAGGTCTGTATGCAAGATACATAATAAAGCTACTAAGGATTATAGGGAATTTTTCAGCAGTAAGGATATGAATTGAAATACCATCAGAGATACATCATTGGGGCTTAAAACACAATAAAGGATGACAGGTGACTTCTGAAAGGTACAGATAATAAACTTAAATTTAGATATTTTCAGCACCAATATTGCAAAGAAGGAGGAGCTGTTTCAGTAGCATATGGAATGGCAAATACTGATTTTGATGTAAATTGAAAATATTATTAGCAGTGAATTCCAGGGGTTAAAATGAATAGTTGGACTTCAGTATCTCTTTTTCTTGAATCACTCTTAATCCAAAGAAGATTCTTAAAAAACTTTATAAAAATAATTCAACAACTCCTAAAGGTTAAATTGCAAGTTAGGATGCAAAATGGAACAACTGACAGAGTGCTGCAGCAGGACACATCAAAGCAGTGCTGCCACAGAATTCCTGGAGGAAATGCTTCTTTAGATATACTGATAGAATGAAACTAACTGACCTCGATCCTGTAACGTAGCTCAGACCAGTAAAAAAATTCTGCTAAGCATCAAACAGTTTCTGGAATGTAAAAGCCCAAGTGGCAGCAAATGGTACTTTGGCCAGTATGGAAAACTAATAAAACTAATAGAGACACACACACAGAGAAAGGTGTTTTCACTCAGACTCAAGTTAATTGCACAAGTCTTGCTAAAAGGGAAAGTATTTATTTACATCGTACAACCTTAGATAACATATAATAGATATATTTGAAGGCAACTATCCACACTAGGAACTTTTAAAAGAAGTCTTCTACAAAAAATGTCTTAGAAAGGAAGCTGATAAAACTATTTACCTTGTGAAATTTCACACAGAAATATGAAATGTCCAAACACGGTGGAAATTGTTTTGTAATATATTATTTAAAGACTATGCTTTTAAAAGACAAAATTCAAAACCTGTAAATTTATGACATGTGGATTGCAAATATGAACCAAAAGCAAAAGATTTGAATGAGCTAATGCAGATCACAACTGTTATCTCAAAATTAAATGGATTGCACAAATTCCATACTATCTGTTTCATGGAATGTTTTAATCTTCATATGATGAGACAGTACGGTTGTCCCAGATATCAACATGAAATGTAATATGACACAAGCCTTACTTTACACGTGATGTGATGGAGAAGCAAGAGCTTGTGTATGGCTGCACAACTGAAGTGGAAAATAATTTTGCAACAGCATTCTGGGAAGATACAAGTCATAAAAGGAAAAAGGGGAAGGCTGTTATAGTAAATGAGATACAAGATGATGAAAGCCTGCTGATGGTTTTTAGCTTTTGGGGTGGGTAAGAAAGGGAGCGACTATGACTGCATATTGATAATGCTTTTATTTCACTTTAATTTATTCTTCATTGCAAATGCTTGGCAGAACCACTGATCAGGCTTATCTTTCAGATGCCACACATAGGTGAAACTGTATCGCTTTTTAATATTTCTCAGACAGCAGGTGTATAGTGTACTTATTCTCATGTTGCACTTTTCACATACATGTTCTGAATTCGACACCAAATACGTTATTTTGCTGACTGCATTTTATCAGCCTTTCTACAATGCTCCAACAGATGCCCTTTCACAAAAACAGGAACAGTATTGTTTAGTTGCTAAATATTTCTCAAGTGTTATTTGCATCTCACATCAAGGACATGAGCATGAAGCATAAAGTATACCATGAATATTACAAATTGGGGAGGAAATATTTTACAATACAATTACATAAAATACAATTTTGCAAAATCTATTCTTGGTTAAAAACTTTGCTCATTTGCGTTCCATATAATTCAAACTTTCACTGACTGTAAATATGGATTTTCTTCTGATTCATATAGTATGGAAAAAACCTAAGCAATTTTGAGTTGTAGTCATGGTTTGTATCAAAAAACTATAAATTCTTTTGAGCCTAAGAGTATATTTCTCTAGAAATTTTCTAAAAGATAAAACCATAGTAAAACTCTAGATTATTTGAAAGCTGATTTAAGTTCAGAACACAGAAAAGCAATAAATATGGAAGCCTTTTACTACCTTTTTTGCAAAGTATTATTTCACAGCAGGTCCAGACTTTACCGTGCCACTACCAAATGTTTTAAACTTCCTGTAGGATGGCACATTTGTACAGGTATGTGAATGGAAGCCTATTTCTAAATAGAGTTGCACAGCCATCACCATTAGTAAAAAAAATCATTAGTAAAAACAATTCCTTCCTTTGCTATTTATTTATGTGGAACTGGAAGGAAGAGGGAGAACTAAACACTGAGAAAAGTGTTGAAGACAGTTTTCTAAGGATAAGGATATGAGACGTGTTGGAATAATTACCTAGACAAAACCTGAAAGAACAATTCCTTATCTGGAAAAAACTCACAGAGCTACTCCATGTGCGAAACTTGTTATTAACTAGTTCTTTGTTAACATAACATAGACAAGAGCCATTCTTCTCAGTGAAAACAGGTAATTACTTTCACAAACTCCTGCTTATAGAATAAGTTTCATCGGTACTGTTAAATTAATGTCCAGCATATAACCATACTTTTTCCTTGGAGTCAAGTGGCTAGGAATTCAGCTCTCACCTGCTCCTTTTTGATCAATATTTTCCCTGAGGCATTTGAAAAACCCCACTGGGATTTGTTGCTTACATATTTAGGTCTTAATTCCACATTTTTCCCAACAGTGCTTTCTGACTGATGACTAACATCTATCTTCTTTCTTGGATCTCTACAGAGTTGTTGTACTACTAAAACCAGGAAAATGAGAAAAAAATCCCCCATACCTGCTGGAAGAAAACCAAGGAAATTAAATAAATAGAGATCACACTTATTAAACATTGTGAAAAATAGTTGTCAAGGTTGTCTGTTATCAGACTTCCCTTCCTAAAACCTTCCTGAGCCTAAGACAGCTGCAAAAATACTGCTGCAACAGAGATGGACGTATTTCTTCTAGGTCTTGGTTGTTCCTTCCTTGGAAGGTATTTTAACAACTTTAAATGTGCCTCAAACAACCTGGCAAGATTTAGTTGTGCTGAGAGCATGACAACAATAGATTATACTTGAAGCAAAGATGCCAGGCCAGCCAGGGTAGAGCCGGAACTCTGGACTAGGTGACGGGGACTCTGTTCTGATCAACTGCTGACCTGCCCTTCAATTTTGTTAATGGCGCTGGGGACTGGGATGGCTACTTGTTCCACTCCAGAGGGGACCCTGATGTTCAGGCAGCATGTAGAGCCCTGGCTGCAGTGGAAAAAGAATGACCCACAGCAACAGTAATAGGTGCCCTTGCTGTCAGTGAAGTATCAAAGCCAGAAAATTTATCATTAAAACAATAAGGTCGCCAATACTTTGCAAGCATTGTGCAGTAATACAATCATCAAGTTTGTTTAACAAGGTAGTACCACGTTTCAAAGTCAGTTTCTTTACACTGATTGCATCATATACCTTCTGATGACTATTTTTTTAACGAGTAAAAGTGACATCTCATCTATCAAACCAGACACACCTATCAAACGCTAACATTAAAAAACAGAGAAGAGGTTAGTGTTTTTCAAGGCAAATGTGCTTTGAGAACTAAAATAATAGTTTATCATCCCATTTTTTGATGGCTGCTTAGACTAAACCACGCTGATAGTAGACATTGTCTAGAATAGTGATACGAAAAAGAAATGTAATTCTTCATTTCTCCTAAAAATGCCCATGAGACTTACCACAGGGCAGTACCTAGCACTTTGTTAACAGCTGGTTATGGGTTGCATTCCAGCAGTTACTAATTGTTGATAACTGTTAATATTTTAGAGACTAATATTACAACACTTTTGTAAACAACAGATCAGGGTCACAATAAAATGACTAATCTGGTTCCATTGTTGTATTTCCTTCCAGCAGTTAGATTTAGTCTTATGCCTGTTTTCTTTCCTTTTTTTTTTTTTTTCATTCTCCCCTCTTTTAAAAACAAGTCTGTTGCAATAAGGAATCAGTAGAAAATGTTGATCTCTTCCTCCAGAGATCTGTTGTGCTTTAAAGAAACAATGCTTTTTCTCTTGAAAGCATGCACTGAGCTAGGCTATTAGGAGAAAGTAATTACTACATTTTTAAGATAAAATATCCATCTTCTCTAATTGACTTTAACTCTGAAGAGACAAAAGTTTAACAAACACTTCATTTATGTTTCTTCCTCTTTGGAGGAAGCCTAATCTACATGCTGAAACCTGTCATTTTTCATATCTATAATTTGCCCCCTCTGAAAGTCTGCAGAATAATAAGTGGGTGTTTTTTTTACTTCTTCCAAGATGATTTTCCTTTTAAGGATCTTATTAATCACTTGTTATGAATGTCAACGAGCAAATTCAAAGAAAAGTTATGTATTAAAGACTGAAAGTATTTTTTTAATATGAACCTATGTGCAATAAATGCCTCTCATTTCAAACCATGCTGCCTCTACAACTGTGTGTATGAGTAGCCATCAGAAATTCTCAAAGGTCTCTTCTGTGCATACTCAGTTCCCTCCCCTTTCCTAAATACCCTTTTAGGTACACAAGTAAGATGCAAAAGATTTCTCAAAAGTCAGCCCTTAAGTGGATGTGCTTTCCTAAATGCCACACGCAGCTCCCATGACAGCATAAATTCCTGAAAAGAAGAACATAAACTTCACATTACTTACGCCATCAGCAATAGACCACATCTGATTTTTTTGTTCTTTTTATTTTTCAGAAAATGAAAGTTTGCAGGGAATCCTGAAAGCCATTGTTCCTATGGATATTTTCATAAAGTGATGTCATATAACAGAACATATACCCTCTGCTTTAGGCATGTGCCTACACATGTGATAAGTCACTCTTTTTGCCACTGCCCTAAAAAATTTCTCAGGATTAGAGTTTGAGCAGACAAAAACAGGAAAAAGCTGCTATGCCTTTATAAAAAGACCATCCTACCCAAGCGGTCATATCTGGTTACCAAGCTTCTGGTTTACTGTCATCTCTGTTTTTTCCAGTTGCTGACATTTCAGGGAATCACTAGTTTTTCTTTTTTTATATTTAAAAGTGGACATAATCACAGAAGAATCATGCCTATCCAAGTTAATCCAAAATCTGCCTTCAATGCTGTATCTTTCCTATTTAATACAGATAGGAATCTTTCTGTCAGCTTCACTTCATGTCTGCTATTGCAGCCTTCAGAATATCTCTACCAAACAAAATCTCCCCAGCAGTGTTGTAACTTTCAAGACAAATTTCATCATCTGATTCTTAGTTTTGGAATTTTGTTTTTTCTGTATCTGAGACTTATTTTCAGACTGCAGGTGACTGCCTTAGATGTCCCTTGTTGTCTGAAGTTGTGGCTCCACGTATGCAGCTGTGCTTTGTCATATTACCTTGAAGGACAGGTTTGAGTCAGTCTGCACACAAGGGTACTTTTCCAACTCCTCTGTTCACTTAGCAAGATCGAAATGTCAAATGTTTTGGGTGGCATGAAGTCTGATGCTCTGACTGCTGCGTATGCAGTCGTTCACTTGTCCATTCTGTTTCCTTGTGGAGTTCCCTGTGGACTGGCCTCTTTGGAAGAGCTTGCCTCCTCTTTGCAATATCAGACATCCCACACTTTCCTGGCCAGAAGCAACTGTCATTCAAGTACTGCTTCACTGTCAGGACACTATTCAGCACTGCAAAAGCAATGCACAATTTTCACTTTCACTAGAGCAGTGACTGCAGCAGCTAATGTACGGATTCTTACCTGATGACAGCAGTACATGTCCTGATGCAGATGTATTGAGACCCTCTGTGCCAAGCATGAGCCTTCTTGTCAATTAATGGTCACATATAGTATGAATAGGTACACATAGAGATGGAATGATGCTGGGCTAGGCATCCCAAAGCCTAAAATTATCCAGATATTGTTGGGCTTTGTGTGAAGATTAGTAACTACTTACATCTGCACATCAGTAACAAGAGAATCACATTTGTTCTCAAAAAATGTGTATAGTTTAATTGAAACCAAGAAACCACCATTCCCCACACCTTTGTTCTCAGTCTTTCCTCATTATTTGTTGCAGAATAGAACTCCTGACATTTGAGGACCACAGTTTTAAATAATCATTCCTCACATGTATACAAATTCGTACCCTGAATTTCCAAGATCCCAGTATTGCAATTCAATTGCTTTCTAATTGGAATTTAATTGCTTAATAATTACAACTTAATAATAACTCAATGAAAAAATGTGATTAAAATGCAATGCAAAACATAAAAGAATAAAAATGCAGATAACTGTTTATATTCCATTATTCATGTAGTTTTAAATTGGAAAGGATGAGAGACACTCTGTAAAATCATTAACCACAATCATTTGGCTGGAAGGGAGCACACGCCCTGTTATTGTCTAGACAATTCCTACTGAAGTCCACTAGCGTACCTCCTCTTCAGGAGTATAGATATGACAGGAGATATGATGAGAGGAGACTGGGGAGGGGTAAGAAAAGGGCTGCAGAAGCCAGTCATCTGCCATACAAATACAGCAAGAGATAACACAGGGGGAGAAGGAGACAGGTGAAACTGAGGTCTGCTCAGTGACTGAACTAGTTCTTCTATCACCTGCCTTAGCTTCTGCTTTTCTTCCCACTCTTGAGTTGGTACAAGAACATATGCAAGCAGCACATACTGCTAGTGCTGCTTGGCTTCCCTCCACAGCTGCCTGGAATGTTCTCCCAGCTCCCAAAGAGCATGTGTTTGCTTTGGTGTATCTTCCCTCATGACTGCAGAAATTACTATTCATTGTGCCCACACACTGTCTCCCACAGTAGGTCAGTCATGCTCTTAAAGGCAGCATTTGTGGCAGCATGTGACTTTACCCACTGGTGTAACAACTCTCCAGGCAAGAGGGGGCAAATTTCTACTGTTCTGTCCTCAGCTAGATGAAGAGAGAGAGATATGTATATATAGATACATATATATACTCCAGAAGGAATAACTCTTCATACATATTCACATTCTGCTCTCTTGATGAATACTAGTGATTGCCAGACTCTGTAAGTGTGCTTATGTTTACCTTTGCTGTCTGTGGGATGGGAAACTGTCAGACAAATTCAGTCTGTGAGAGAAATAGACAACTTGCTGGTGATAATTATGCTGTGCCTGCATCTTCTGAAAACACAGGCATTCTGTGTCATGAGAGAAGCACTCTGCTACTTGGATGAAAACCAGCACCTGGACCACAGGGAAATGGGGCAGAAGGAAAAATGGGCTGAGGATTACCTGTTCTTTGTAGAGTCCCAGAACAGGACCAAGAGGACTACGAAGACCAGCAGAGACTAATGGCTGCACTGAGGACAACTTTTACTTTTCCTATCTAACCTTCATTTTGAATGATGTGACACTGAATAATGTCATTCTAGGTCAGCAAAGATGATTCACTTGCTCAAGCAAAGAATGAATCCATTTTATTACTACACAGCATATGCTTAGGACACCTGGACATGAGCAAAATCAGTTACTCCAGGCAGTGAATATGAAGAGTTGGTGTCCTAATGTGAACTAAAGTTCAGTTCTGATTCTCTGGAGGTGCGTGAGGAACAGGCTGGATGCACATGTGTTCAGGTCAGTCCAGGTCTGGAGTAAAGCCCAAAGGGCAGGGTTAGTCACAGCAAGAGACTGGAGTAGACCATGGGCATGCAGGGCTTGAGATCACTGTCAGTACTAGACTGACCTTTGGCAAAATGACCACAACCTGGCGATGCATCAGTTACTCATTCCCTGATGCAATTCAGCTGCTTCCCTGGGAAACCTTCTCCTACCTCCAAAGTGAGCTGTCCATAGAGATGAATTCAAAATATTCTGCTACAGTTTTGGAATACAGTGGGACAACCTAAGTGTAGGGCTTCAGAATGTAGTCAGAGTTCTCAAAAAATGGGCAAGATGCTCATCAGCCTGTGAATATTCACTGTTGCCCTTGTTAGGTGACCCCAGAGGCTTGGCTTGGTGTCCTGGTTTAGGCCCATCAGGGAACAAAGACCATGATTAGCCCCGAGTACTGAAGAGGCTGAGAACTGCTCAAGGGCAGGGAGAGCTTAATTGCTGCTTAAGGTTCAGGACAAAACAGACCAGGCCACTCGGTTTGGGGAAGAAAACAGAAAAACAATTTAATGCAACATCAACTAAAACATACCCCCAAAAACCCAAAACATAACCAAAATGAAACAACACAGAGTAATACATCAATGAAGTGTCCAACCAGCCTTTTTAAGAACACCTTCCTGCCACACCTCCCCTCTTCCGGGGCTCAGAGCCCTGATCCCGGGGTTTTTACCCTGTCCCCCCTGAACGGTTTGGGGGGCAGGCAGTGGGGGTTTCAGTCAGTCTGTTCCCGATAGCTTCTGCCGTTTGTTCCGTTGGTGGTGAACTCCACACCCATCCTCCCTGCAAGTCAGTGGGGTACCTCACACACACGGCAGCCCTGCACGGGCTGCTCCGACACGCACTTATCCCAAAGGCTGCAGCTCCTCTCTGCCTCTCGTGTGGGGCTGCTCTGCGGCCTGCAGGCTCTCCAGCACGGCCTGGGCCATGGCCGTCTCCCCACACAGTCCCTCGCCCGTCCGGGCTCACTCACATGGAGCTGCTGGTAACTCTCGGTCCTGCCATGGATCTCCACAGGTTTCAGGGGCACAGCTTGCATTCTTGCCATGGCTGGCAGAGAAGTCTCTGGTCTATTGCTTCTCCTTCCTTCCTCCTTCTCTGGCTGAAGGGTCCGCGTGGTCGCCTCCATCTTGTATCACTCTTACACCTCCTGACTGGCATCCCGAATTCCCGTCCCCTAACTAGTGATGGCAGAGGCGCCAGATTGGCCCAGCCGGGCCGGAGGTGGGTCTGAACCCAGGAACCGGGGGGAGAGTCCGCAAACTCTTTACCGGGTCTTCACTGCAACCCGCTCCCCCTGTTACTAAGCCAAAAGCTGCTCCTTGCTAAACCAGGACACTTGATCACAAACTGCCTCCTGTAAGCGGGCTCTACTGAGAAAGGAGTGCAAGTGTACCTTCTGACAGCAGAAATGGCAAAGCTGCCCCATGCCCAGAAACAGACTAAAGCTACCTCTTCAGATTATTTACAGTTTAGATTAGCTAAACATTTTGTATAACGGAAATAAAGATATTTTGATTCAGCAATCAGCACACTTAAACAGGATTTATTATCTTGTGGAATCAAGGCTTCATTGGTTGTAAGAAAAAACAATAGAGGTTACATGGGAGTCTGTAGATTCTTGGGAGCTCTGAATGCTGCCATGATTTCTGTGCTTTCTCCTATCCTCTCCACACATTTTTCTGCTACATTGATGCAAAAGATTTTGGGGCACATTGCAGCTCATGACCTTCAAGAATAATATTGAAATACCTGTTTATCATACTTCTCTCTCCTTTCTTCCAAATTAAAAAAAAAAAAAAATCTTTCCAACATTTTGGAAATAAATTGCTCTGCTGTAAAAGCCAGAACAGTTCTTACATTTTAAACTGTTCCAAGAGCTGTTACCGAATAACTTTTCTGTAGAGTTTTACTTAACAGACCAGTTGTCTTCTACCTAAACTTTCAGATGGATTTCAAAATTGGTATCCCTACATGACTTAATTTGAAACTCTAACTTGCACTTACGCTATCACCAAGTTCTCTCTATTTTTATCTAAATAATGTCACCCATTCTCTACTAGAACGTATTTTTCAATGAACTTCTTGGCATATTAAAAATCAGATTGATGTATTTATGAGCTATATCTTGTACCACAATTATAAACAAGCTACTTGCAAGTAATTCTTACAAAAAATCCTAAAATTCCTCTATTTCAAAAGCACAGTGTAGAGAGCACTTGTTGGGGGGGGGGGGGCGGGAGGGAGGGCAGGGTGCTCCTTGGCTAATCACTTTTCTTTCTTTTTTAATCCTGCAACTCTTTTGGAAAAAGAAAAAAAATAAACTTGACAATGCTTACCCTCAGCATCAAACAATGCTCATTTATATCGGCCCTGTTGTTTACATTTAGTATAAAGTACTCAATTAGCTGGAAACATAACTAATTCTTGTTTTCAGCAGTCAATTAGTATCAGTTAACATTTTCTAAGGCAAGCAAAGACGCACTATCCAAGTTCTATTATTTCATTGTAAAATACTATGCTTTCCAAAAACATCCTAATACAGTTTCATTATTGCCTTGAAACTCATGAGATGACAGATTATTCCTCCTTAACTGTGCACCAGTCATTAACAGAGAAATGTTGCAATGTCCATGTCTTAAAGCACCAGTAAGCACACAGGAAAAGAAACTATTTTCAGACAAATGTTCAGTCGTTCAGGCATGCATTCATTTATGTTCAGCTGAAAGAGAAGGAAATATACAATTGCCAATGCACACAGCTTTTGAACTATCAACACATAACATTGAGCTATGACACAATGAGCCATGGGTAAATACTAGAAAACACCATGATTTGATTAGCTGTCACTGTAAGTGAGCTATACAAATGATTGTGCCTAATTCCACAATGTATATTGGTTGACTGTCTTGTTGCATACCATTTTAAATCTGACAGTCCTTCACAAATAAGAAACTTCTGCAAAAATTAACAGAAAGCCTTGAAGCAATCACTGCTTTCTTTCCTGATCTATGAAAAGTCAATTCTCATGTATATGTAGGATTTTTCCTGAGTTGTTGACAGAATGCCACCATTGTAACGACTGCCAGCATCTGGATCAGAGTAATGATATATGTTGAGCCATTAAAATACATAAATGCATTAACGCTCTGAAATAGTCATCAAAAAAACCTGGATGGTGTGCCTCACAGTTATCCATAATTATTACATGGGAAAAAAAATCCACCAAACCCATCTGAATACCAAAGGTAAAAGGCCAGTTTTACTCTCACAGCAATTTCTCTGCATCGGGCCTGCCTCAAACATTCCTCCTCCCTCCCACATTTAAATGAAAGTCTCTCTGCAGAGAGAGACCTGGGAGTCCTGATTGATATTAACCATGAGCCAGCACTGTGCCCTCGTGGTCAAGAGGCCGATGGCATTCTGGGATGTATCAAGAAGAGTGTGGCCAGCAGGTAAAGGGAGGTTCTTCTCTTCCTCTACTCTGCCCTGGTGAGGCCTCGTCTGGAGTCCTGTGTCCAGTTCTGGGCTCCTCAGCTCAAGAGGGACAGAGAACTTTTGGAGAGAGTCCAGCACAGGGCCACCAAGATGATCGGGGGACTGGAACATCTTTCTTATGAGGAAAGACTGCGGGAACTGGGGCTGTTTAGTCTAGAAAAGAGCAGACTTGAGGAGAGATCTTATTAACATTTACAAATATCTAAATGGTGGGTGTCAGGAGGTTGGGACATCCCTTTTTTCTATAGTAGCTAGCAACAGGACAAGGGGTAATGGGATGAAGCTGGAACACAAAAAGTTCCGCTTAAAAGATACGAAAAAACTATTTCACTGTGAGGGTGAGGGAGCAGTGGCACAGGCTGCCCAGAGGGGTTGTGGACTCTCTTTCCTTGGAGGTCTTCAAGACCTGCCTGGACATGTTCCTATGCGACCTGATCTAGGTGAACCTGTTTCTGCAAGGAGGGGTTGGACTAGATGATCTCTAAAGGTCTCCTCCAAACCCTACCATTCTATGATTTATTTAGAAAGCATGGAAAGAGATTCAGGATTTACTGGTTTTAGAAGTGTTGCATTAATGTAGCTTCTTTTGTACCTAGTACATGACACTTCAGATTCCAACTAAAGGTCTTCAATCGGTTGCTCCTGTTTACTTGCATCATTTGGACTGGGTTCTTCAAACTGTGGCCTCAGTATTGCTGGTATGTGAAGTCTTTCAAACAGTTTGAAATGGTTGAGCACTTTCCAGAAGCCCTTATGGTATGTCTAACCACAGAACCGGGATTTTGTGACTGTGGTTCAAAGCCGTAAGCCACAGCAGCCCCTCCTGAACCTTTGGGCAAGACATAGGAGAAGCCGTATGGTTGGCATAGTATTTATGTTGATAGGAAAATGGAACAAGCAAGAAAATTTGTGTTTTACCAAATAAGCCTCACATTGAAAAGCTTTCTTGTTACCTTTGCACGTGCGTTTCACTTTCCAGACGAGACAGGCTACCCTGCCCTACTCTGAGGGACAGCAGGAATAGATTACGCATCTCCTCCCTTTGGGTGCCGTCGGAACCGTACCGAGTAGCCCCGAGGCACAGTTAACCAGAGGGAAACGACCCTGACTGAGGCGACGTTCCGAAGCTGCCGGGACGGCCGCCGCTCTCCGAGGGGAGATACCCAGCTCCCGCCATGGCCGCCGGCAAACTTCGCACGCTCGACAAACATCTACCGCGCCGAGCCTGCGCCAGCCGGAAGGCCCCAGGCCCCTCTCTCCCAGGACCACCCCCCTCCCCCCCGGTGCCGACAAGAAAGGACGACGGGACAGAGCCATCCCACCACTGCCCACCTGCCGAGGTGGCGCGGCGAGGGTAGCGGGCGCCCAGCAGCCCTCCCCCGGAATGAGCCCTTCTCCCTCCCCCGCTCCGGGAATGGGCTCTTCTCCCTCCCCACCCCAGCAGTAGGCGCTCCCAAGCTCCGTTCCCTCTCCACCTCCAGCCCGCCCCGGGAACGAGCGCTTCGCTCCCTCCAGGGTTATCCCGCCCCGAATCCTCACTTCCGGGGCGGCCATTTTGGGAGGTCGGCGCTCGGTGGCTGGCGGGCGGTAGAGGGGGCGGGCTCGGGCCCGGGTTGCAGCGGTTGTAACAGCGGCGAGGGGTAACCCGCGAGCCCGCGAGCGTCGGGGCCGCCGCAGGGGGAGAGCCGCCACGCAGTGATCGCAGCACCCGCAAGCCTCTGACATGTCCGACTTCGACAGCAACCCCTTCGCTGACCCGGACCTCAACAACCCCTTCAAGGTGAGGCTAGGGGCGTGCAGAGGGCGGCGGGTGACCGTGAGCCTTCCTCGGCGGCGCGGCGGGAGGGGTGCCGGGCCGCGGGAAAGGAGGAGGGGAGGGGCGGCGACCCTTCTGCTGGCTGCGTGGGGGGCCGCTCCGTGGCTCGGGTGATGGGGAAGGGCTGGCGCCACGGGTCAGCGCCGGCTCGGGGGCGGCGGCGGGCGAGCGCCCTGCGTCGCCAGTCGCGGTGAGCTAGGGCTCTGAAAGCCCTAGAGGCGGGCACAGCCGTTTCACAAGTTCAGGTTTCTCAGTTTCCATCAGCTGTTAGGACGAATCTGGTTTCAAGAGCATTCTTTGGCAGGAAAAAGAAGAAAAAAAAAAAGTCTTTTTTGATTTTTAGCCGTAACTTTGTGTCTGTATACACACACATATATATAATAGTTACCACAGTCTTTGTTTTTCCCTTTGACTGACCCAGATAGTTAAGCTTAGTGAATTTTGCCTCGTTTTCTTCTCCTCTGAACCTCTATCAAGCTCACTTGCTTTTCTTTTACGTTATTTCTGAAGCATGCAGGGTACTTACTGATGGCTAGGTACATAAGTTCTATCCTGCATCTCAGGATGCTGCACGGTAATGTAAAGCTTTTAGTTTTTACACTATTGACTCACATTGCAGCTGTGAATTGTTTACTCACCTACAGTTCTAGCTTCATCTGTCAAAATGAGATTACCTTCGTGGATGCATCCCCTCCTTTTCTTTCATTGTTATTGGAATCCATTTAAACTCATTGAGCTACTTACTTTAATAGTCTTACTGAACATTTTTTTTTTTTAATGTGTATTTGGTTTCATGGTGACACTTCTAAGCACACATATACTATATGACTGAGCATAGGTTGTCAGCTGAAATAATTAAGCCTTTGAAAAACTGAGCTGTCATATTTCAAGCATACTTCTGTGCAGGTAGCTGCTTCCTGGAAGCATAGTGTTACCGACATTTGTTCATTAGAGTGTGAATTGTTAGTTTAGTTCTTATGGTCATAAAATTTAGTCAGTAGTATTCCATAGGCTAGACACCATGTTTTCACGTCGTTTTGTACACAGTACACTGACCTTCCAGATAAGCAGCAGCCTTGGCATTGAGGTTACTTCCAACAATAGTTCAGACTACCATTAATGGCAATGAGCACTGTTCTTTTTAAATATCTTTTGGTACCAAGCACACAAAAGGTGTCATTGTTCTAGAATGCGACTTCAGCCACAAAAGTGCATGATGCTTTTCCTCACTTTTTGTTACAGTTAGGAAAATAACATGTAGGAGAAATTGTTGTGTATAGTCAGAGTGGTTAAGGGTTTTGGAAGCAGTATAGTTGCTCCTGCATCACTTGCCAGCGCAGGGAGCTGGTCTAGTGTTTATGAAAACTAAGCTGGGAATGTACTTCAACCACACTTCCAGTTTGAAGACACTGCTTAAAATGCAATAGGT
This sequence comes from Colius striatus, assembly GCF_028858725.1. Classification (NCBI taxonomy): domain Eukaryota; kingdom Metazoa; phylum Chordata; class Aves; order Coliiformes; family Coliidae; genus Colius; species Colius striatus. The sequence continues at coordinate 49,077,349 of NC_084790.1, read as the reverse complement.
TATTCCAGTAATCAAGGAAAGAGTTCTACTGTAGCTGTCTGGCAGAATCCACACTCTACTTCTAATCTGCAATGCATCATGATAAAAAGATTCTGTAGCAGCTTCCCTGTAACTTGAAGCTTACTGTTAAAAACATGGTTCTGGATTTCCTTATCTGCAGACATTGGTTTAGGAGAGCTATATACTTATCCTTTTGCTGAGGCTTTTTCACTTCTTTCAGTCTTTTCTAGCTTCTGTTACATTCCACTGCCTGCAAAAGGTAGTCTTGTGTATGCTTACTCGTCCCACATTTAACTTGAAAGGGCAGAAGACTTTCTATGTAAGCCAAACTTTGCCATCTCAACGTAACAGCTTTGAAATTAGTGGGTATTAGTGCATGGCTGCATTTAAATTTTGTGACAATCTGTTTTAAAATACATTACACATGAAACTAGTATTTCCAGATGGACTCTGACAAGCTATCATATCCTGAACACCTTATTCAAATGTACTGATGTTTTGGTATGTTGTTGCTTGATGTTATGTATGATTTGATTAGTCCTTTTCCTTACTTTTGAAGCCACTTCCTATGGCAGTGTAAAATCACAAAGTAGTATTGCAGTTAAGGGGAGAGGGGGCATTATGTGGATGATTTGGTGCCAAGGTCTAAAGATAGATCCTTACTTTTCTTAAATATTTTGAGTTTATTAATTGTCTGTGATCTACTTGTGAGGTTTCCTGTGACTATTAAAAAGATTTCAGGAGATATTCTTCCTTGATGTTGAATCAAATAAATATGTTCTCTGGGGCGATAAAGCAGAAACATCTAGTTTGGTCAGTATTTGGGGTAGTTAAATCTTTTGGAAACATAAAATGAAATTCTATTTCTATTTTGATAGTTACTGGAAGTAATGAAATTTAGTTTTTAAAATGGAATTTATTATTTCATATATTAGCTTACTTGGATTGCTCATAAGTCATTACTGATTTTGAAACAGTGGTTACTTAACCTCTGCTTTTTTGTACTTTAAAAGAAACAACTAGCTTGAATGGAACCCAAAGGCTGATGTGCTTTTGAAGTCATAGTATTGCTCTGTAAATAGCTATCGTCTGGATGCTGTACCAACAAAACCAAGAGATGTTTTGGTCGGAAAAACAAGAGGTAATGAAACAAATGAATGTGTTACATTTTAACATTAAATAGCTTTGTATCACATTAAAGTTGTGCAGAAGAAAATGTAGCCATATGCCATACAAATGAAGACATGGTAATGCTGCTATAACTTGATTCAGGAGCATCAAACTAATAATGAAAGCTATTTAATTTATTTCATGGAAAAGCAGTTGTCACAACATGAGAATATAAATTCACGCTTGTTGAAGTTTTCATTGACAAATGGTGCACTCAGACACGGTGAGCAGAGCTGATCTGATGATGGGAACTGTGTTCAGCCAAAAGGTGAGAGTTCTAGGCAAGTCCATAGAGACGAAGAAGATCTGAGCCAGAATCAGATCTAGTCTAAGAAATCAAAGTCAGCCAGCAGTCTTATGATGAGTTGGCAAGTCCTCAGTGGTGAGGCAGGTTTGACCACCTAGAAGGGGTTTGGACATCTGCGAGGCCTTGATACTTTATTTTTTGAAAGGGCTAAACCAGCATGAAATAAATAGTGTGACAAAGCAAAGGCAATTTTTAAATGTAGGAGATAGTTACACTCTTCTCCCTTGTTTCTGTGTTTGGTAAGTGAATGGTGCTACTACTAAGAGAAGCAGAGCTGTGCATTTCACAGGCCTTTGTGGCTTGTCTGATGAACTGTGAAAGGTTTGAGGGCTGGCTGTTACTGTCATCCAAACATATGTAACAGTTATGAGTTGACTGTGGAATCAGGGCTTCATAAAGAGTTCTACGATGAATTCTTTGGGGTTGATTCATCTGATTGTGTTTAGAGCTCTGAGTGGTGTGTGTATTTCATACTGTAGAAGTTATGGTAGGACTGAAAACTAAGATATGTTTCTGTTTAAATGTGGATGGTGACCTTCAGGTAAAAGACAAACTGCCATGTGATGTGGATGAAGATCTAAACAGAATAGCCTGTGTCTTTTTGAGTTTTAGTGTAGAAAGACACAAATATGGAAACCCTCAAATGTATGTAATGTTAATCCCATGAGTTGTGTTTGTGTGTGGGGTTAGATATCCAAACTGTGGTTAGTTTCAAGTTTTTGCTCTGAAAAGACACAGATCTTTTGTAGTTTTGTCATGACTGCCATTCTTATGTGGATGTCAGGGATGCCCTAAGATATCTAAAAATGACGTTAGGCACCTGAATTACTCATTTTGGGGTCACAGGATTACTTGAGTCATGAGGTAAATATATGTTAGAGTTTAAATTTACTACAGAGGTAGTTCCAGTTGCAAGTTGGATATTATGCTTATTCTGAGTCACATGAGCACAAGTTAACTCTTCTGTCTGGTTTGGCAGGAAGTAAAACCTGAAGGTTTGATGCTGAAGCTAATAGTGCAGATGACTGCCACAGAATCTACACAGCTTACACCTTAGTGGAGACTTAGAAAAAGAAGTCTTAGTCATTTTTGAAAGATAAGGGTCCCTGATTATTTAAGGTGTTTCTGCAGTAGTTGTACTTTAGAGTTCTGAAGTTTTATTGTGTACCTATGTCCATAACTGAGTTTTAGTTCTTTTATATGACTACAAAATATATCTAATTAAGTGTTCCGTTTTTTAATTAGCAAAGAACATAAAATACCAGTATTTTTCTGATTTTGTTACCTGGTTTCCCATTATGACTTCAAAATTTATAAATCCCCCTTAATCTTGTATTATTTCATACTGTACATGGTGATACTGCCCAGACCCTTCAGCTGTCTTAGATGGTAGTTAGCTTTCAAGAGTACGTTTCATCAGTGCTGTAACTGCACTGTCATTTATTAAAACTGTGAAGTGTTTTAGTAGATATTCAATATCAGTGATAGCTGCATTTCCCCCACAGTTTTTCAGTAAAGTATTAGCACACATTAGTACTGTTATTGCACTATATATTGTGATGTAACAGTACAAAGATAAGCATAGCACGTATTCCAGAGTTAAGGAAGAAGGAGGACGATGTTCAGTACTCCATTGCAAGATGGGACTGATGCCAGCTTTAAGGACAAATTTGGCTTGTGAGCCTTTGAATTTCTTTTTAGTTTCAGAGATGGAGAATTTGCTTTGCTCAAGAGCTCAGAACCCTTCTATAGATCTGCTTGTGTGATAAGGTGGTGTAAATGGAGCACTGCTTGAGGCCCAAGTATAAGAAACCAGCTGACTACTTTTGCCCTATCCTATTTAATAATTGTGTTCTGGAAGTACTAGAGTGGGAATCTTTTGAGTATTGTTCTGTGAGGGGTTGGGAATGGTTAATCAATGAATGAGATGTTAAACTTGAAATCATGAAAGAACTGTTGTAGTAGTTAGATTAAAAAAAAAAATAATGGAAATACAGAAATAGTATTTCTTTTTCCTCTGAGCCATTAATTTCTCTAGGTGTTACATATGTAACCTTTGAGAACAATTCTTTCTTACAGTAAGTGCTCTTTAATCATAGGCTGAAATGTATTATTGTAGGTGCAATGTAAACTTTCTTTATACTGTTAAATGTAAACAGTTTATATTTTTAATGTACTGGTAGGAAACTGAGACGTGAAATCTCAGTTTAGTTGCTGTTTGTGAAGTTTCTGTACCTTTAGCCATTCTTGGGCCAGGGATGATAAATCAGATGTTAAAAACCATCAATATTTTGACACTACATCAAAGCATTAGTAGCTTCTTGAAGCTTAACTTTTCCACATGCAGCTAGTGGTAGCATGGACAAGAAGGAAATGTTTGGGGAGTGTAGTTATTTGGCTTATACCAAATGTTTACTGAACATGTGCAAATTGCAATTTCAGAGGCTCAATCTGGCTGAATCTAGAGTGTTATAGGACTGAAAAATACATCCTTCATGTACAGGCTATCATCTTTTCCAAGTGTCAAGTCCTAATTTACAAGCTGAAACCCAACAATTAACACAGGGTAGAAGAATTTTTGATATCCATTGCCAGCCAAGTATGGGAGTTTTTTTCCTTAAAATTTTGTTCTCAGAAGCTAAGCTTTTTCAGAAATCTCTCTCAAAAAATACAAAGTATATTGTAAGGAGGGTTTCAGGTGAAACAGCAACAGCTGTGATTGCTCTCCAGAACTTATTTATGAAAAGTGAGATGGATAGTTTTCACTTTAAGAAATCAAAAAATGCAGTAATGATATGAGGCCTGAGCCAGAGTGGCTGGAGAGCTGTCTTGCAGAAAAGCACCTGAAGGTGTTTATTGAAATCTGGCTGAACATGAGCTGGCAGTGTGCCCAGGTGGCTAAGAAGGCCAATGACACATTGCCTGTATGAAAACCAGTGTGACCAGCAAGACCAAGGAGGTGATTGTCCCCCTGTACTCAATGCTGGTGAGGCCACTCCTTGAACACTGTGTTCAGGTCTGGGCTGCTCACTATATTAAGGACATAGAGGTGCTTGAGCTTGTCCAGAGACGGGCAATGAAGCTGGGGAAAAGTCTAGAGAACAGGACTTAGGAGGAGCAGCTGAGAGAGCTGGGGATGTTTAGCCTAGAGAAGAGGAGGCTGAGAGGAGACATGGTCACTCTCTACAACTACCTGAAGGGGAGTTGTAGTGAGGTAGGGGTGAATCTCTTCTCTCCATTAACAAATAATAGAAAATGAGGAAATGGGTTTGAATTGCTTCAGGGAAGGTTTAAATTGGACATTAGGAAGAATTTTTTCACTGAGAGAGTTATTAAGCATTGGAACGGGCTGTCCAGGCAGGTAGTGGAGAAATGTTCAGAAAACACGTAGATGAAGTACTGAGGGATTTGGTTTAGTTTAGTGTTGGGCTAGTCAGTGTTTGGTTAGTGGTTGGACTCTATGATCTTAAAGGTCTTTTCCAACCATAATGATTCTATGAAATTCTATGAAATAGAACTGTTATTATAAAGAAACCAAAACAAACCAGCCTCAGGATTTGTACAAATAGTGCACAATTAGCGTTTCTCAGACTTAGAAAAGGCTAATAGCAGTCATTATAGAGAATAGGTTGTGATAATCAGTGAACTTGAAATTAAAAGAGCCTATCTTTTTCACAGGGCAACACAAAACAAATCAGTAGGAGTGGTAGGGATAAGAAGTCCTAGTTGGTCAAGATGGATTGTACTGGATTTGTGGATCTAATTTCAAGATTTACCCATGGTGGATTCACCAGTCTGAATTCAGTCCTGGTACAGTGAGAGTTTTTTTGAAGGAGTAACATCTCTACTGAGCATGTCTAGTGATTTGGAGGATAAGATTGGAGTTGTGCATCTTTTGCACTCTTGGAACTTTCTTCCAGGCTCAGAAAACAACAGGCCAAATGCATTGCTAGGTGGAGATGTTTATGAAATGCTGAAGAAGTTGACAGTGAAGGCTGTTTTTGATGTTAGGTTGGATAAACTTGCATGAAAAACTTGAAATAAAAGACAAAAAAAATATATGATAGTGAGCTGAAGGGTAGCCAGCAACTGATGTGGGGAGTGATAGAATTAATTTAGTGAATTATTGATAATATAAAGACACTTCATCTTCTGAGAGTCTTTGTGATGAGAAGTATTTTCTCATCTTGGATTGCAACTACTCCATTCATTAAGAGATCTTTCTTAGCCTTTGGACTTAACATAGAGCTAAGGTAAAAAAAATGAAGATGTCTACAGTTGTCTGCAGTAGCTTATTCTTCCATTGAGTGTACTTAGAGCCAACTTATTTTCTTTTTCTGATTTCGTTCACTAAAAATAATGAATCCTGCTCTTTTAGAATCTATTTTTGTGTTCATAGTATCTTGTTTGTCCTTAAGGATTTTTGTCCTAGAGCTACTGCCCTGTGAATTTCATATAATTTTAAAAAGGAAAAAAAGAAAAATGTAATCCCGTCACCTCCATTTTACGTGTTTTTTTTCCAAACAATATGATTGTGGTGTACTTTTGACGTACAGTGCTGCTGGTATCCAAGTCTATGAAGATATTTAGTTGTTTTGCTTACTTGCCCTTATCAGTGAGTGTTAAAAATTTACCTTATCCCATTTCCTTAGTGGTTAGCTTTCTTCCCCCATTCTTTTCTGTGTAAAAGTACCTTAGACGTTTTTCCATGTTCCTTGTTACACAATATTTTTTTATTGTTGTTAGAGTCTGTGATTTTTATTTGAAGATCTTGTCTTCAACTGCTGATGTGTTATAAAGCCATTATCATCTCTGTCCAAATCAGTGTTTAGAATTAGTGGTTTTAGACCTCTACAGTAGGATGTTGCTTTTGGGAGCAAATTGAAAAATAATGAACTAAATTAAATATTTTATGGAGAGAACAGATGTCGCTTATTTAGTCTCACTTAGGAAAAACTTACCAGCACAAGTACATATTTTATTGTTATATTTTTAGCCTATTTTTTATCCTCTTTCATTCCATGTAACATAATTTGTGCATAAGATAAATGCTTTGGCCTTTTTGTTAGACAAATGGGTGTACTTGAAAAGGGAAAAATTTGAACAATCTTCCCTCATGAGACCTCACCTGGAGTCCTGTGTCCAGTTCTGGGCTCCTCAGCTCAAGAGGGACAGAGAATTTCTGGAGAGAGTCCAGCACAGAGCCACCAAGATGATCAGGGGACTGGAACACCTTTCATATGAGGAAAGGCTGCAGGAACTGTGGCTGTTTAGTAGAAAAGATGAGACTGAGGGGGAGATCTTATTAACATTTACAAATATCTAAATGGTGGGTGTCAGGAGGCATCCTTTTTTTCTGTAGTAGTAAGCAACGGGACAAGGGGTAATGGGATGAAGCTGGAACACAAAAGTTCCACTTAAATATAAGAAAAAACTATTTTACTGTGAGGGTGATGGAGCAGTGGCACAGCCTTTAAGACCCGCCTGGACATGTTCCTATGTGACCTGATCTAGGTGAACCTGCTTCTGCAAGGAGGGATTGGGCTAGATGATCTGTAAAGGTCCCTTCCAACCCCTGCCATTCTATGATTCTATGATTCTGTGACAATTTGGACAGTAGTTCACTACTTTTTCTTTTCTTAAAATAAATAAAATCACAGTTAACAATGTAAACTTAGCTGATGGTGTTTTTCAGAATATTGTTAGGTTATGTATGTTATCAAAGCATCCTGCTTATGGTGGAACAATACTGGACTCATCCCCAGTGAGCAGTAATCTCTTCTCTATTAATGAAACCTGATAGCAGATGACTAGTTTTGGTCGCCTAGACAACAGATCTTTATTGCTTTTTTAAAAAATCTGTCGAAACTTGAATCAAATGGATTATTCTACTCCATTTTAAACTTTCTCACTTGTAATTAATTGTGTTTGTATACTGTGTGTGAGAGCTGGGTGTTTAGTTAATTTTATCTGTATTTGAGTGATGTTAGCATAATTTGCTAACCTGGCACAGAAGATGTTTTTAGTAGTTTTATAAGTCCTCTTGCCAATGTATAATATAAATGTATTGTGGTTTCTGGTTTTGATTTGTTTGTTTTGGTTTGGGTTTTTTTTGACTGACTTTTCCATTCTTGATATAAAATACTCAGGAGCTTTTTGTACTAGACTCTCAATGTGATTCAAAGAGTGTGATGCTAACGTTTGCTCTTGAGGTTGGCATTAAAGGGGACAGACTACAAGCAGCAAGTAAAATGAAAGATTATATGGTAAAGACTAAGTTTTGCTGATTTCTTAAAACTGCAGTCTCCTGAACTAATCCAGGTCTTGAAAATGCCAGTTGAAATGGCTGAAATGCACAAGAACCAGAGCAACTGGGTATGAAAAATGACACATTCTTAAAATCTATTTTATGTTTTGTATCACTATAGGTAAATAAAAAGATCAGAAGCTCTAGGGACTTAACTGCCAGGAGTTTGGGTGGAGAGAGAAATGTGAACTGGAAGGAGGGAATAAGGAATTGTGTAAGATGAGAGTTAACAGGAAGCAACATTCAAAGGAGAAGGGACTGGGAATGGCTGTGTGGGTGAGGAAAATGAAGCTGTGGGAAGGAATGGAGCAAGTCCAATTTGAGCAGAAGTACTGGTCTCATAGACATATCTTTCTCAGTCTGAGATGGGACTGGACTATTTTACAGCTACTGCATTCAGTGGCTGTCATCAGATATTTCAAGTCTGTCTCAGAAATTCCCAATCTTCTGTACCGATTTTTAATAATTGAAATAATTCATCAAGGTGAAGTCTGCAAATATTTTATGGTTCTATGCTGCTGCTTTGTGTTGGTATCTCTGTAGTATCACCTTTTGAAACTTGGCGGCTTTTTTCTGTTTCTTACAAAACAAAAGTAACTGAAAAAATAAAGTATTTAATCTTTATTATCTGAATGGAATAGCAAATATGGAAAAATATATTGTGCCACCTTAGATATACTTACTACTGAAAATATGAGCTTTCATTGTTTCTAACTAATGTGTCACGCAACATAGCAATTTGGTAACGTTCATTTAAGTGCCACTTTTTCTTGGAGTATATGGCCCTACACAATATTTATTGTTCTTTTTCACGATTCAAACCCTGAGTAACTTTTAAATTCCACCTTTTGTTATTCTGCAGCAGTGTCTGTGAGTGCCTCACATTTTTTCTGTCTGTATTGAGATGAGTTGGCATTCCCTTCATTTTTAAATGGATCGTACTGTAAATGATTCAAAGTAATTCTTCGTTTTTTGGGATATCAGGTCTAATCTCATCAGAAATACTGTAAATAGTGTTTTGAAATACGAAGTGCAGCTCTTGATGGCATTGGGTTTTCAAGACATTGTAGATATTCAGAACCACTTGAAGTCTAACAGCTTACACCAGTGTATCTAGGCTATGAAGAACCACGCTGAGGATAGTTGTAGCATTAGAGAAGATCACAGTGAATGAGTATAGGAGAGATGCAGATCTCTGCACTAGTATTTACCTCCTTCAGCTATGAGATTACGGTTCTTTTCGTATGATCTCTGGCTTCTTGAATCTTTCAGCTTGTGGAGTAGATAAGGCCATGAACTTCTGTTAAAATCTGTATAATAGAGGTTTTGTTGAGGACTCTGTAGTAGAGATTTTCTGAGAGTAGAATCTGAATCCTACTTTCATATTTCAGTACAACTGTATTTTGCTTTTTTTTTTAACTAGGTAATGAAACTTTTCTTAGAGCTGATATTGAACATGCTCTAAGTCTTTTAAGTTTTTTTCAGAACTGCTGCTACTTTTGCAAACAACTGCAATATTTGGCAGAAGTGTTGAAATTGTTAATTCAAAATGAGGATGGACTTTGGAGGGCTTCTTTCTGTACTCTGTGTGTAGATAAGCATACAACTTATTTCTTGTCTAAGATTTTTGATGTGGTAAGCTTGTTTGGCTCACCATGTTTCCTGTTGTTTGCTAGTGTTAGAATGCCACAATGGCTGTGTGAATTGATCTGAGAAAAATTTTCTTCCCAGTCTTCTCTGAGACACGCATAGCAAAAAGGCTTGCTTTCATCAAATATTTATTATTGTTTCATATTGTATTTCTAAATACAGATTTCACTTCTGAATTTGACTTGACCACTCTTTCCTACTTTTTGGAAACCGCTGCTGTTCAGTGGCTTTTTCATGAGTCTGATAATCTAGTTATTAAAATAATTGTCATTAAAATAATTATCAGGCTGAGTTATTTGATTAGTAGTTAATTCTTCAAACACAGAAGTTTAGTATTGAAATACACTTTTTAAGCAAGTAATTAAAGTATGAAATGCCATTGGAGTTCTAATAATAGACTGTTTGACTGTTTCACATGTGCCTATACATAGGCTGGGGTTGAGCAAGGGGCTTGAAAGGGACACAGGCAGGACAGCTGACTCCAGTTGAACAAAAAGATATTCTATACTGTATAGTATCATATTTGGCAATAACATTGATGGTAATGGTACTAATGGTGGTATTCTTCCAAAATAACTTCCTCAAAGGAAGGCTTGGCATCTGTTTGTTGGTGGGAGATGATGAGTGTTCGGCTTTGCATCTCTTGTGGGGTTTTGTTGTTTGTGGTTTTTTTTTTTTCTTCTTCTTTTTTTCTCTCTACTTCTTTTCACTCCTTATTAAACATTTTGTCAACACACAAATTTTACTAGCTTTTCCACTTCTGATTCTTTTCCTCATCCCACTGAGCAGGGCAGTGAGCAAGAGGCTAGATGTGGGAGCTAAACTGCTCACTAAGGTAGACCCACCACAGTAAGTGAAAAGTTTTCATTTGTATACAACTTTGTGCCCTTTTGTATATTGAGAAATTGTCTTTGTGTTAGCTTTATTTTAATCTCATCTTTTTTGATCTTGTACTGACATCCAGTAAACTAATGCCTAATTCAAACATCAGATTTAATTATTTTCTTATTCTATATGATTTTTTTATTCAATGTTTCAAACAATTTGTAGTTGGACTTTGACAACATTCTCCCCTCACACACACTTTCCTTTTTTTTTTTTTTTTTTTTTTTTGTTCATCTGTACAGTATTTTGTGCCAGCCATTTAGTGAGAGAACATGATACAATGAATTAGTCTATCAGTTTATTCAAGACTTGATAAGCTTTTCATTGGAACAATGCATTCTGGCCTAGAATGATATGTCAAACTTGTGAGGGAAGATAACTAGGGTGGCTTTATTGACATTGCTAATTATGCTATAAGTCAAATGTAGGAGAACTGATTTCAAATTGCATTTTCCATTGTTTCGTATACATTTGTAGAAAGGGTGATTCTTGTTTGGTCACTCTTAAAATACTGGTTTGCAGCTAAGTGCATACTTCAGCCAGAAGTGGTAACATTTCATGTGACCACAAGGACAGTTTTTCTGTGTGCCTGTTCTCTTGAACCTGATCAAAAAGTGCAACATAGAATTTTTTTAATTTTTGAAGCAATTACTTTCCTGTCTTAACTTTTTGTAGTAAGAAATTTTTAATTGCCTCATGTTAATAAATTTGTGACTATAGCTAGTGGAAAAAACAGACTTGCCCTCATTTGCTGTGTTCTTCAGAGTTTTAGTCTTGATAGGTATTCTGCCCTTTTTTTTTCTATCTGTAAATAAATTGAATACAGTCATTAAGAAAGTATTATTCCTGCATCTGTAGTTTAAGTTACTGTGGTCAAGAGTAAGGTAATGCTGTAGTAGATGCTGACTCTATGAATTTCATAAAATCATAGAACAGTAGGGGTTGGAGGGAACCTCTAGACGTCATCTAGTCCAATTCCCTGCTAAAGCAGGTATACCTTAATCAGGTCAAAACGTAGATTTTATTTTTCAGTACCTTAATAGTTCATATATTTGCTTAAGTTACTTTATTTAAAGAAATAGACAAATATTTCATGTAGAGGTTTTAAATGTAGCTATCTTTAAAGGAAATATGAATGCAAAGTCTTAATAAATGTAGATACTTATATTCTCAGTCTTTATCAAATCCACTTTATTTTCTAATGTTGAACTCAACATATTTATAAGAATATATGTGTATCTATGCACAAGTTAGAAATATCTATAGCTATTTTATATATTTGATGTATATATCAAATATTGTACATGTTTTCTGCATTTATGTAAATATGACTAGCCATAGTGAATAAGTAGATTTATTAATTTTCAAGAAAACCTTCCTTTCATCCATTTTTATGTTTTGAAGGTGCAAATCCCTTAAATTAAGGCACAGAAACCATATAGCAGAACCAAGCATCGGATGGAATACTTACAGTTTTTCGTCATGCAAAGTTAATGTCGTCTGTGGTAGTGTGCACATCTGCACTTCTGCACAACCAAGCCTGCCTGTCTCAAGCACAGATAAATGTCTTGCTGCTGAAATCACTTTCTTAAGCTTTACAATCTTTCCTACTGAATAGTTCATTGAAGGAAAAAAAAAATTTTTCTTTCCTTAATTTTGCCAATTCGCGTAGAAGCTGAACCAGAAGTAGGCTTGGCATTATGGAACACTGTTTCCTCAAATACATTTTTCTGAAATGCTTTTCCTATTCTTGAAGATGTTTTAGGTACTTCTGAGTAGGAGAAACCAAGAGTTAGAGAAAGTTTTTTTTCCTTCTGTTGCACTTTCTGTTCTGTTTTTGCTTTCTGTCTTACATAGTTGTGAAGTTCAGTGGTCAGCACAGCAGGATACAGTTTTCTTCTCTATTGAGAGCTTTTTTCCTTACAAATCAAATGTATGACAGGTAGAGTTTCTTTTAGACTGGTAATCCAGTTTTATAAGAAACTCGGAATGATGTCATTTTGGAGACACAGGAAGGTGGATTTTTATAGACTTTATATTGAGAACAAACCCTTTTTTAGACTGAAACAAAAGCAGAGTTTTATATGATGTGATACAAGTGTTGATTTATTGCTTATATATGTGTGAATACATTATAGAACTGTTTTCTCTTCTAGGATCCTTCTGTTACGCAAGTGACAAGAAATGTTCCTCCAGGGCTAGATGAGTACAATCCTTTCTCCGATTCAAGAACGGTAAGCACATTTATTTCTTAATCATGCTGTTAACCTATTTTAGGTAAGATTTCTGAGGTAGTGTTTTCAGAGTTTGGGACTGATACTATAAAACATATGATGGGTTAGCTAGAGACTGGTACAAGGATAGATAGTCCCATGACATAGTTGGAGGGTTCAGTGGGTATGTTGACTTGAGTGAGCTTTGACCTATTAAGAAAGAATGACTCTCTGAAAAGAAAGAATTTATTTTTTTTTCTGTTCAACAAGCCTTCTGATAGACTTTTCTTAGGCTTTTCTGGATTTTGTTTGCTTTAAAGCTGGTGAGTGTGGTGCACTTCCCTAGTGTCTTGCTTTTTCCGTTTCACTTTATGAAAGCACTGTGCAGCAGGAGAGAAACATTGCATTTAACTAACAGTCCACAGGCTATGAGTAGTTGTGCTGTAGTAAAATTATTATTTATGTCTAAGAAACACAGTTGAATTTTGCCTCTAATTTATATTATCTTAATTTACCTCATACTTATTTTCACCCAATGAGGGGAAAATGCACTGTATGGGGTAGTAAATTCATACTGTGATAGCATTTATCAGTTACTGCTTTTGATATTGAAGATCGTATGCAAGACTAGCAAAACGTATGGAGATTACAATCAGTATAATTTATAAACACTCAAATACTATATTTTTCAAATGTAGACTTACTTCCTATGTCAAATCTACTAGTCCTAGTAGGCAGAGAGCCTTTGGTATGTGGGCCTTTGGAATGCAGCAGTAATGTTTCATACAATGTTAAAATGCTAAACTGAAAGAAACTAGATTTTTGAGTATACCTTGGATCAACTGTTTAAGGCAGAATATTTACAACTAGCAACAATATGTAATTTATTTTCCTTCTAACTTGCAGTGTCACAAATGAAGTTTGTATGATCTTTCTGAAGTCTGAAGAGTTTCAAAATTGCTTTCTATTGGCCGTAACTTGTAAATATATTAGGTTTTGTTTAAAAAAAGAGCTACAGCTACTCTGACTGTTTTTATTATCTGTTTACTTATTTTAGTGTGCAACTCTGTAGGAAAGGGAAAAATGAAGTCTATGGCTAAGGATATTGGGCTTTGAACATTCAGCTGTGCATGTGTGAAAAAATGATAGTTGCTTATTGCAGATGTCAGTCATATAGAAAAAATGGGAGAATGGGGGAAATCTTCAAGTCAGTGTTCAGATCAGATCTACTGAATATGTGCTGTATTCCCGCACGGTGATCCAATTAATCTATGGGATGTTACCAAGTTCATCAAAACAAGCTTTTGAATGAGCAGTTACTCTCTTTCTGTAGAGGAAAAGAACTTCCATGGGTTTTCTTGCAGAAAACAAGACTGAAACAGTATTTATTCAACTAAGAGTGCAGTTGTAATCAATCTTTAGATGATACTCTCTCTCCTCTCTCTATCTTTTGAATGTTAAATATTTAACTATTCTATAATTTTATACATTTGTAGGAACTTGTTTAGTTACCTCAGAATGTGCTCACTTTTTGTACCAGCTTTCTATGCAAGAGAAGGGCATGCTGTTGGTGTACCCCTACTACTCTATGTTTCTAAATAAATGTATGCAACACAAGTAAGTGAACAGAAAGTGGAAGTGAGTGCCTTTAAAGATTAGATAAGCAGAGGTAGAATGAAGGTCTGTGAATTTTAGACTTGGAGGATTATAATGTCTGTCGGGATAGGCTTAGAAATTACATTTTGTGTGCTGCTCAGAACAAAATCATCCAAATAATTTCTGGGGGCTTGGATTTACTGGTTTTCCTTGCTCTAACTTTTTTGGGAAAGTGAGTCATCTTGAACAGTTGTGTGGATAATCCCACTGCTAACATTTGAAAACCAGAATGGTGCTAGTGAGCAGAAAGGATATAAGCTGGTGGTAGGAAATTATTTCCTAGAGATTTCTTTGCTCATCAGTTTGAGTATCACTGTTTCAAAAGACTTAAAATGACATTTGTTTTACTGCAAGTAAAATCGTGTAGTTGTAGTTTTTAAGGAAGCTGAGAATGGGATATTTCAATTAGAAATCCAAATTTCTAGTGGTACTGGTAAGATGGTATCTTCAAGTCTATAACATAAACATGGTATTAACTTTCTTTTCCCCTCTCTTCTGAATTCAAGTTAATAAAGCATATCAGACTGCAAAAATATTTTTCCTTCGCAAATTCAGGCCAGGGTATTTCTTGTGTGAGAAAGTGACTTCAAACTCTGAATACTGACATCCATTATCTTAGCTTAGTTGTGTTCTCATGTTGCCAAGGGAGGTACTTTGTATCAGTTCTTTCTTGATTATCAGGATAGGAGAGAAAACAGTAAATTTTACTTTTTTTCTCAATATTACTTATTCTAATTAGTTGTTTAAAATATGTATATATATATATATATGTGTGTATACATATATGTGGGTGGGTTTTTTTTAGTATTTCAGTGTGTTCCCGCTTCTCATTGTATTCATCTTTTCTTAATCAACTTATATCATCTTTCACATCTGCAGTGGGAAATTTGGTAGGAAAAAAGCATGTAAGACATAACAAGGGAAGTGGATGAGTGTAGGAGATTTTAGGTCTCAAGTGTTACTACCTGACAATTTAACATGAGAAATCAGGAGGCATCACATTTTTGGTTGGGGCTTTTTTGTTTCTTAGCAAATTTCAAACCTTTTTTTATATTTTATTATTAAGCTAAACAAAGCATTCAGTGCATGGTACAAATACCAGATTAAATAATATTACCTACTTTAGTGGTTTTGTCTCCAGCTCAGTCATAGTCACCATGGAGATGACTTTGTGCCTTTTGACATGTTTCTGAAATCAACAAGGAACAGACGAGATTAGAATATTAGTGTTTCTGCTTCATCATTTAGTGAAACTGCTCGTAAAGAAGGCCTTTAATCTCTCCCTGTTTCTACGGATTTTGCTAATGCATGTTGACCTCTGAACACTCTGTGTATATCTGTGTAACGTGTAGACACAATAATACATAGAGCTGTCACTTTCAAAATATTGCCTTAAAGATTTGGAAAAAAAAAAAAAACATTAGTAGGGTTGGGCATGTGTTTTTGGTTTTTTTGGTTCGTTGTTTTTTTTTTTCCCTGAGATATATTTTACTGGATTTTTGTCTAGTACATTCCTGTGGAGCTTCCCTCCTTCCAAACACAGTGAAGTGTTTACAGGTTTACATTGATCATTCACTTATTTTGAGCATGTATCTCCAGCTCACCTCTTCACTTCAGGAGAGGTCATAAGAATTTGCTTTTTCCACCACTGCAGCTATGAGAACAAGGAACAAAATAAAAAGATCTATCCCAGAAGTACCATTTGGGGTAGGAAAAAATAAGGGTGTCGTGGAGCGGAGTTGTTTGAATTTTAAGGTGTATTACTGTAATGTGTCAGTGAGGGTCAAAAGCTATGGATCTTTGAAGTCTTTGTAAAAACAGTCGACTTAGTTTCCCTGACCAAGTGTGTATTATATCATGATATAATGTAGTATTATCCAGTAATGGCTGGAGGTTAGTACTGTCTTCACAATACAAGTCTGAACGATTAGTGTTAAGAGTTACATCTTTAAAAAGACAGAATTGCTGTGTTGCTGTGAATGTCTCAAATCTTGTGCAGGCTGTAAGTCAGTCAGGTGTCTCTTACATACTCAGACCCCTAAGCCATCACACTTGCATAGATAACAAAAGGCACATGAGCAGACAGGTGTGACAAAATAAATGCCAGGTCACAGGTTGCAAGGGACCTCTGGAGGTAATCTTTTTCAGTCCATCCTGTTCAAAGGTGGTCACTAAGTTACATTGCTCAGCATCTTGTCTTCCAGAGTTTTGAGTATATATATATATATGGATGGAGATCCCAGGACCTCACTGGCCAACCCGTTTCAAGTGTTTGGCAGTTCTTCCAGTGATTTTTTTTTTTTTCTTTCTTTTTTTCTCCCACAAAATCTAATTAATTTTCTGTGTTCCAACAAATAACATGATGTGTAATAACAGCATCATCATCTTTTCCTACCAATACTGCATGTATGCTGATCCATTAGGGAATCAAAATGTATCTGTTTCACTTCTTATGTTTAGTAAATTATTTGTTAATTACAGCACAGTTTTGCAGTTTTGTCCTGATATATAAGCCACGCTTTAGTCCAGTAAGCATGAAATCAGGAAATTGAAGGTGTTTTGGAGGATGACTGTGCCACTCTGCTAGGTGAGAAACATGGATCAAGTCTTGTTTTCAAATTTTCATTATGTCTGACATGGGAAAAAGTCTTCCAGGTGGATTGGACAGTTAAATTTAAGAAGGGAAGGAAGAGGCTTTACTTCTCCTGGCCTGAAGCCACCTGAGAATCCTATGTCTACTCACCTATTTCTGAGACAAGAAAAGGCACAGTAGTTTTTGGGATGTTCTGATGTGAACTGCAGAAGATATTTGTTAAAGAAGTTACCTGGCAAGTGCCAGATTCACTAGTTTCCTTCAAAGATACCTCAGCAATTTTTATTCCTAGAAATCCTATACCAATAAAAATCAAAATAACATACACAAAAGTGCATTAACAGGTGAGAATTCCTGTTCTGCTTAATAGTTACATATTTCAGTATCTTTATGAAATGTCCTTTAATTCTAAAAACTTGTTCCTGCAGTTATCTAGTTTGACATCTTGAGGAATTTTACAGTTACTGATCAAGTGTGTGTCTTCCACTTGCATCTTTTGTGCTGATAAAACCTTTGAGGTAACTTTAAAAAGTGAATGTTTGCTTTTGATTCTAAATAGTAAATAAATTGCTGCTACAACCAGCTCTAGTCTGATGACTTGGCAGAAGTGTTCCCTCAATAAGATTTACATTTACTATGTACAGTTCTTGTCTGTATTAAATGCATGTCCCTTCCTAACCTTTTAAAAAAGAGTCTGAACTACTACTTTCCACAATGCCTTCAATTTTAGACTTCATGGATCTTGTCCTATAACGCTTAGACCTTTTGAGACAGTTTTTCAATACAGGAACTTAAAAATACATCTCTGTCTCAGAATGCAGGGAACCTACTGTATGATAGCTAACATAAATGTATTTTTATTGGATTTTTTTTTTTTGCAGCTTTTTAAATGAAGTTTATTTATTAATTGAGCTAACTTCAGAGATGGCAATTAGAGCAAATCTGTGCTCATTCTGTATTTGGACATTGATTGGACACATTAACTTCTAGAATTATGCTTTGTCTTGCCGTTTAAATAACTATCCAAAGAAATGTCTGCATTAGTGTTTTGTCTACCAAGCCAATAGATGATTATTTCTTCCACTTTTCTTGAGTATGTTTTAATTTCATAGATGAAGCAATACTTGTTTTGGGTACCTTGTTTACATTAAGGCTTAGAGTGCATAACTTCTGCTTTATATTTCTTGTTTGTTTGCTTTATATGCATTTTTATTGAACTTTCGGGTTTTTTCAGTGATTGCTGAATACTGGGGAAATATTTTTATAGGACAAAAGAAGTAGTTAAGTAGTATCTGACAGTTTTTTCATTCATCATCTAGTATGTTGGCTGAATTTTATTTAAGTGCATGTAATTATTCAGATGTGCTGTATAGTGTTCAAGCTGGAAGATAAACCCTCACTGATTTAACTTCAGTAGTTCAAGACTTGCTACTTCAGCTGGATGCACAGAAGTCTGTTGGGCCTGGTGGGATTCATCCCAGGGTACTAAAAGAGCTGGCCAGTATTATTGTGGAATCTCTTTCTGTTATTTTTCAGTGGTCTTGAGAGTCTGGAAAGGTAACAGTTAGAAACTGGAAAATGTTATGCCAATTTTCAAGAAGGGTAAGAAGGAAGACCCTATTAATTACAGGTCTGTCAGCCTCACTGGAGTGCCTGGTAAAACTATGGAGAAGGTTATTCAGGGAAGTACTGGAAAACACTTGAGAGACAATGCAGTCATTGGTCATAATGAGTGAAAGTATGGAGTACGAAAGTACGAAGTTGTGAGGGGAAAATTCTGCTTAACCAACTTAATTTTCCTTTATGACAAAGTCATCCATCTGGTTGACTAAAGGAAGATAGTAAATACGGTGTTTGTGGATTTTAGGAGGATTTTGATACTGTTTTACAAATCTTTCTGTGCAGAATGTTCAACAGAGATAGATTAAGTCTGTCACATGTTAAGTAAGCAACTGGCTGTCAAATCTAAGGCTCCAAAGAGGTATAGTAAATGGGGTTATATCAGGCTGGTGGACAATCACCAGTGGAGTTTCCCAGGGCTCAATTTTAGGGCCAATGCTGATGATACTAAACTAGAAGGAGCTATGGACTCCCTTGGAGTTAGAGAGGCCTTACAGAGAGATCTGGTTAGATTAGAGAGCTGGGCAATCGCCAGCTGTGTGAAATTTAAAAAGAACAAATGCTGAATTCTCTGCCTGGGGCCAGGCAGTCCTGACTATTCCTACAAACTAGGGGACAAGAGGCAGGAGAGCATTACAGCAGAAAGAGCTGTAATGGGGGTTTAGGTTGGTGGCAAGTTGAATATGAGTCAGTGTGCCCTGGCTGCAAAAATGGTGAACGATGTCCTGGGGTGCATCAGGCACAGCATAGCTAGGCCAGCAAGGTGGGTGAGTGTCCCACTGTACACTGGTCAGAGGGAGTGAGCAGTTTAGACCCCAACCCTGAGGAGATGAACTGGAGTTGCGGTGCCCTGTTGGAGTGTCCCATGTAGGGCTGCCTGGTGTGTGGGAGAGCCTGAGCTGGAGCAAGGGAGGGCTGATGAGGAGCACTTCTCCTCAGGAGTGTGGTAAGCAGCAAGAGATATCAGGAAAGGACTGATGGCACCCCCCATTCCTTGTCCCTGGTGCTGCTTATGAGGGGAGGAGGAGGTAATGACACTGAGCTTGGGGCTCTGAGCCTGACAATAGAAGGGGTGAGGGAAAGAGAATCTTGAAGAGTTGGTTGCACTTCCATCTTTTGGCCTACTCTGTATTGGTTTTTTTCCCATTGGATACTTCTGTTTGTTATGTTTTGATTTGAGGCAGATTAAATTAAGTTTAGTTTTCTTCCCCAAGCACAATAGCCTTGTCTCTTTTGTCCGGGACCGTAAGCAGCAATTTGAGACCTCTCTGTCCTTTGGGAGTTCCAAAGTCTGGGGTACTTGAGTCTAATTGTAATCTTTTGTTCCTGGATGTGCCTAAGCCACGACAGCATTGAATTGAGATCTTTGAATAATAACTTGGAAAAATAAATACATTAAAGCAGTACTGAACTTCCACCATTAGATTTGGGCACTCACACTTCATTCCCTTCTGTATACATTATGAAGTAAGACAAGTGTCCTGGTTTCGTCTAGGATAGAGTTAACTTTGATGAGGAAGTAGGAAGGGGCACAGCATGGGCAGCTGACCCGGGCTGGCCAACGGGTATTCCATATCATATTGACATCATGCCCAGTACGTATAGGCAGGGAGCTAGTTGGGGGCAGGGCTGCGGGAGCCTGGGCTCCACTGCCGGTCAGTAGCGGTGGTGTTGGGTCCCGGGTGGTGAGCAGCTGCAGCACACACCGTTCCTTTTGTATATCCCCTCATTTACTGTTAAAACTGGGGGTTTTTTCCTGAACTTGTTTCTTCTTATTTTTGTTCTATTAAACTGTTCTTATTTCAACCTATGCAGGTTTTTCCCCTTTTTCTCTGGTTTTCTCACGGCGGAGGAGTGAGTGAGGACCCTCATGGCTCTTTGTTCCCGGCTGGACAAAACCACGACAACAAATAACTATGAAAACACAGTTGTGTACAAATACATGTGTGACTCTTTCTGTACTTAATGAACAAATGCTACTATATTTCAACAACTAGCTCTATCTTGTGAATACAAGGGCTGGAATGAAACTTTTGCTGAGATTATATTTTTAGTACATATATCAACCTAGCAGAAATTCTGCGAAGATCAGAAATTAACAGCAGATGTTAAAGCAGATATGTGTTTATTTTTCTTACATTTCCTTACTACCTCCAAGTTTCTTACAAAGTCTCTAGTTTTTCTAATATCATGCCCTTATTCCATCAAGTGATATTAGATTGTTCATAAGTGATACTAAACACACCATAAAATTAATGAATGATATAGACATACTGTCACACAGAAGTAGCTGTTTAGATGCACCATAAGAAAAGATAAACCATACTGACCTTTTTACTGCTTTGCACTGTCAGGTGTGCTATGTCAGGTGTACTACTGGGGCAAGACAGCCTTTAGAAGAGTAGATGCTGTTTACAAAGGAACCCTAGGGGCTTGAACTCTGCCAAGCTAAGTGTCAAACTGTAAGGCAAGCTCAGAGGAAAAACTTGTAGGACAACTTGGGAAACTTTTTTTTTCTGAAAGCAGGAAGCTTCTGCTATCCTTTAAGGTTGTAAAATGTTGTAGAAGTACTATCAGAAAATAATAATATAGAAAATAGCTAAATTAATTGTTTGTTTATGGGAGAATTCTCTTAAACTTGAATTCTCAATAGAATAAGCTTTAGAGAAGTGATAACTTGCCTGCGATAGGTGATCAGTTGAGTGTTGATAAAACCAAGATAGAAAATTGCTAAAGCATGAACCGGAATGTAGCTCAACTGGCTTCATACTAGAGGAGGGAAAAGTGACAGCTGTCACACTCACTACAGAAAAAGCTCTTAAAAGGATTCAAGAAATTAAGAGTCCCAGAAGATGTAAATTCTATACTAGGCAAGTAGGGGGGCAAAGACTTGTGGAAACATCTACTAGACATAATGCTTTCTTGGGGTTTGTTTGTTTAGGGTTTATTGTTTTGGCTTTTATTAGAACTCTACCCAGACAGGTGCTTTAACCTTCAGTTGCCTTGACTGCTGTGTCATTCTTGCAATAAGTAATGGACTGTAGCACACAGATCTAACAACATGAAACTTGAGGCAGCTGCAGAACCTGAAATATAAAATTAGTGTCTTCCTTTGTGTTACTACAGCTGTATGATTTTTGAGAGACTGAGGCCTGAAATACTGTAGTGCCAGTCATACTATGGAATATCCAAACATATACATGATTCTAAATCATGTACCATCCTTGTAAAAGTCATCCTAGCCTTTCAGTTGGAAACATCGATGATGGTCCAAACAGTCATACTTATTACTGTAAGGATATGTAGAACATGAAAGCATCTGTTTCATGAAGGTGATAGATATTTTTCAGTTAAAAAGGAATATTAAGTAAAGGGAGGAGCAATAAATAAAGGCAGAAACATAAACCTGATAGGTAGTAACACGGACAAAATGGAAGGCCAAGCTTTCTGATTGGTTCCGTTTTTTAGCAGCATTGCAGTGTGTTAGGACGAAGTGTCTTTCAAGGATGAATATTTCGAAGTTCATTGTTTAGATATTTTCTAGTCTTACAATCCACCCTTTTCCACAACTAGAGTTAATAATGCTAGTATATTTTATAGTATTATGAGAAGGGTACTGGAGTCTTATCTAGAGATTGTGAAGTGTGAAGTCCTGCTCATTAGTCTATCTGGCAGCTGCTTGTTAGTTATGCTTTCAAAGCTATTGTTACTTTAGCCACAGAGCTGTAATAATCAAAATCCTTTTTGGGAGCTTTTTTAGCATTACTCTGGTCTATAATGCGTAAGAATTTTTGTTGAGTAGCTTTTTGTTACTTCAGTGCAGGTTTTGCATCTTATTTGAAGATTGTTGTCTAGTTATTATAGGAGTTTTCATAGAGGACTTTTTGCTTGTCACAGAACTGTACAAAATAAGGAATATCAATAACATTTAGGTTGAATATACCTTTAAGGTCACAGAGTCCAACCATTTACCTAACACTGTCTAAACCACCAGTAAACCATGGCTGTAAGCACTGTGTTTGCACTGGGGATGGTGAGTCAACCACTTCCCTGGGCAGCCCATTTCAGTGCTTGACAACCCTTTCAGTGAAGAATTTTTCCCTGATATTGAATCTAAACCTCCCCTGGTGCAACTTGAAACCGTTTCTTCTTGTCCTATCACTTGTTACTTAGGAGAAGAGACCAAGAAAAACCCCCCTCACTAAAGTGTTTTCCTCAGGCAGTTACAGACAGTGCTAAGGTCCTCTGAGTCTTCTTTTCTCCAAACTGAACAATCCCAGTTCCCTCAGCTGCTCTTCCTTGGGATTGTTCTCCAGATCCTTCATCAGCTCCATTGCCTTTCTCTGGAAACACTCCTGCACCTCAATGTCCCTCTTGTAATGAGCGGCCCAAAACTAAATGCAGGAAGTGCCCAGTACATGGGGAGAGCCATTTCTGTGGTCTTGCTGGCCACATTATTTCTGCTACAAGCCAGGATACCATTGGCCTTCTTGGCCACATGGGCACACTGCTGGCTCACGTTCAGCTGGCTGTTAAGCAACACCCCCAGGTCCTTTTCTGCCAGACAGCTCTCCAGCTGCACATCCCCAAACCTGTAGAATTGCATGAGGTTGGTGTAGCCCAAGTGCAGAACTGAAGCCTTCAGTTGTCTTTCCTATAGCACCGAGTAGTCTTTCTTAGGATGAAAATCTTAAATCACCAAGCATTTCTGAGAAATAAGACCTCTCTGATATCTCAGTATTTTGTTAAGAGCTGATGTGTAAGGTGGAAATACAGTTCTGAAATGCTGAAATCAGCAGATGTTAGTGATATGCTGCGTTGTCACATACAGTGGTGGAGTTTACTCAGATATGACATTTTCTCCTCAGTCTATTGCATTTGTGCATCTGAAAAGATGGCATGTTCTTAGGGCCAAGTCATAATTTTCAGAGTTAGTTGTGTTTATTTGATTCTTGCTTTGGTTTAAGGTGCTTCAGTGTTGAAAACTTTGCAGTTCTTACTGTGTTTTTGTTACTGATTTCAGTCTTATTAGGTGTAAGTGATGTTCTGCCAGATAGGATCACAGAACAGGGAAGTTTCTCATGTTGCAGTCCCTACACAAAGAAAGGATTGTAGTTTCCCACCAAGTATATTTATGAATAAAATATCCTCATGGTACTGCTGTACTCGTGTACAATGGTGAAGTTCAGTAGATAACTTCTGGGCAATAGTTTTTCCCCTTGGTTTGGTAGCTTAGTAATTAACATTGTGTATGGTAAAAAGATTTGGAGGATGAGAAATGGGAATAAGAAGGAGAGCTTTTTTAAAAAAAAAAAAAAAGATAAAAAGAGAAAACCCTGACTGTGAAAAGCTTCTTGTAAGCTGTACTTTTTTTATAGGCAGTGACCAAATGAATGAACTGACAGTGCTGCTTGAAACTAGATATTATGGTACATACTGGTAGAATAGTTAGGCAATAGATTATGGATGTTGATTTGGAAAATTTAATATGGTCCATTGCTTCTCTAGTTAACCAGATGTTACAAGCCTTTGTTAAGTAGAAAGCTCTGGAAGACATTATTAATATATGACGTCATGTTTCAGAATGTGAATAAAGACTGTTAAATCCTGCAGATCTCTTAAACACTAACTGTCCTTACTCATATTTATGTCTGAACAAAATTATTATTCTATTTATTTTCTACCGGTCCCTAAAATTCCATGTGTAATTATGGCAAGTTGTAGAGTGTAAAACCAAGTAAGCAAAACACTGCACCACAGAATATAGTTAACTTCTTTTTCCTAAAGGTTATAAATATTGCAGGTATCGTATCAGATTTTCAACTTATCAGTAACACTTCCTTTAAAACAAACAGATTGTTTTTTACAGAGATAATATAAAGATGTTTATTAGAATAAGCAACTGTGTCCCTATAATTGTCTCCTGTTTTCTTAGCCTCCTCCAGGAAATGTGAAAATGCCTAATGTACCCAGTACTCAGCCAGCAATAATGAAACCAACGGAAGAACCACCTGCTTACACACAGATTGCAAAGGTCTGCCCGTAATTTTCAGGCACTAGATTCCTTTTAATTACACTTATTTAAATACACCTCTGTAATGATGTCTTTTATAAAATAGGCATTGCTTTCTTAATGATTCGTGAAAATGAATACTGCCTTTCAGTAATTGGTTAATCCATTAATTAATGCAATTTTAGGTCAGTCTTCATCCATAACTAGAAATGCTTAATTATGGAAAAGAGACTTGGAATATTTCTTTTGTGGTTCTGTTTTTTTGTCACTATCTAATGACTCTTGTTTTGTACAGGAGCATGCCTTGGCCCAGGCAGAACTGCTAAAGCGTCAAGAAGAACTGGAAAGAAAAGCAGCTGAACTAGATCGCAGAGAAAGGGAAATGCAGAGTCTCAATCAGCAGGGGGGTATGGATGAAAAAAATACCTCTTTAAGTTCGAGAAATTTTACTTTTTCTTTGAAAGTGTTTTAGTTTTACACTGGCATTGTGAAACAGATCAAAGAGGAAGGGGTTTTATAATCTCTTCAGGGAAGTTAAAGTTTCTCTTTCTTGAGATAACATTTAGAATGAATGAAAACTGACCTGCCCTGTGCAGCTTTTCACTGTAAAAATATCAAATGTGGCCTCAGTTATGTGTTACTTGCTGCTATCAGCTATTTTTATTTTAGGTTAGTATCTAAGTATTACTATTGAATAGAAATGGAACATTTTGAAGTAAAAGTATCTGCGTAAGTCACATCTCTTTGATATAATTTCTGTCAGTATTTATAGCTGTGGGAGTACTTTCCTGTTTAGAAATGTTTTGTGTTTTGTTATCTTTTGCTGTTACAGACATAATCTATGTAAATAGCAGAAAGATCTGTTATTACCCTTTTATTAATTTCTCATGTGACACTTTGGAACCCATAATCAAGAGTAGTATCTCATTTTGCCACACACTGTAAATGTGCTCTGCGGAACCATGAGTTTCTGTATGGCACTTTCACAAGTGAGAAGATTTACATCTTCCTAACTGAAGATACTTTGTGAGAGGTAGATCTATGGGAATATTCCTTTTCAAAAGGAAGGACTTTATACTGAAGTTAAGAGAAGCAAACCGCAAAACACTGTATGCAAGCTTGACTTTGTGTGGTTTTTTTCACTTGTGTCCAGAATTCTCACTTTTATTTCTACATCTGCTTTCTTCTTTAAATATGCAGTAGTACAATTCTAGATTGCATAATTGCTTAGTAATTCAAACGCTCAAGGAATTTTATAGACTGGATTAGAATATTTTCAGTTGTAAGAGACTACAGCAATCATCTAATCTTATTCATTGACCAATTTGGGGTTGACCAGAATTTAAAGCTTGTCATTAAGGTCATTGTCCAAACATACTGTAAACACTGATGCTCAGGGCATCACCCACCTCCCTAGGAAGCCCATTTCAGTGTCTGACCAGCCTCTCAGTGAAGAAATGCTCCCCAGTGTCCAGTCTAAACCTTCTCTGGTGCAGATTTGAACCATTTGCACATGTCCTATCACTGGGTACCAGGGAGCAGAGACCAGCACCTCAATTTCCACTTCTCCTCCTCAGGAAACTGCAGAGAGAAGTCATATACCAGTCATTTGCTAGGATCTGAGACTGGGAATTACTGTTCTTTTCCTGAAACAATAATCATGGCGATAGTGTTTTGTAATTAAACCATTTTTATTTTATCAGTATTTGTTCTTTTCAGTCTCTGTATTAAATATCTGTACCTCTTCTTGCAGATAATGATTTTTGGTGTTTTTTTTCACTTTCTTCTCCACATATTGCCCTTCGTCTGATTTCACTAACTTCCACTGAGGTCTCGATTGATTACTTTTTCCTCTTCTAGACCTTGCGGACAGTGTTTTTCATCGTTATCTTAGCGAACCTGACTCTGATACCCTGTGCGTGTTTCAGGAGATTTCTAGTACGGGTATTTTTTATTAGGTTGCATCATAGTGCTTGAAGAATCCATGAAGAATCTAATGGATTCTTTAGGAAGACTGAACAGAGAAGCGAGACCTCTTAAAGCTTTAAATATGATATTAGTTTTTTGCACTAAACAACTGTGTAAAAGATACTACAAATTAGGAATTGTATTTTGTGACAGACAAGAAAAACACTCAGTCCCTTTTGATGTTTTTTTTTTTTCCTACACACTCATTTGATATAATTTGGAAACACTGTATAGGGTGTCTTGATTGGAGGACAGAGTCTTTTGCAGTACTCTGGCTGTTTGCAGTCCATTTAAGATGTTGGATGCACATTTAGGACACTGTCCTCACAGGCAATTGACCACAGTACAAAGGTCTTTAAGTTGGCAGATCAGCTCAGCTCTGGTGTCTTCCATCTCTGCTCATGTCCTGTGCAGTATTGTATTTGAGCCAATTAAAGTGTGTTGCTTCCTCTTCCAGACAGTTAATTTGAGAAATCTGTGCTTGCATGAAGCTAGTGTGAGGGTGTCTGCATCCATAGTGTAGGCATGTCATTGAAATTATGTTAATAAGCCTTGAGGTGGTAACATGTGTTGAACAAAATAACTCTGAGCTAGCTCTTTAGTTTTTAATAGAGAACAGTATTTGATTGCCTTCTGTATGCTTCCTGGGCCAATAACCTGCTCTGAAGGGCTAGGTCAAAATTTCAGTGGAAGAGGCAGAAAACGTAACAGCTACTCAGTGCTATGGACCTGTTGTACAGAGCTAACAGTTTGCCCGAGTGGTGATACAAGCAAAGGATGTAATGCAAAGATGTAAGTTTTACAAGTTTTCTGTTCTGATCAGATGAATTGCTAGTGAAGATATGGTTGAAGATAGACATTGCAAACAAAACCTTGTCAGAATTTTAAATAAAGGTCCCTTTAGGTTAGCCTCTAGTTCAGCTCCACTTTTGGAACATGGTGATTAATCTGTCTCTTGCATCCAGAATTTGAAATGCTATGGTAAAGGTTTGTTGCAATTATTGTCTCCATTGAGTCTCTGAATCTGTGCTTGGTATGACTTGTGTTGGGCAGAATTTATACTCTAGCCTGTGAACAGATCAACTTACAGGAAATCTATGTGTCTGATACTGTGTCCTTTATGGTGTCACACAACTGTACCACAATAGAGTGATGCTGTAGGGCATCTTGCAAGCATTTCAACAGTTGCTGTTCTTCAGGCTTATAGGCTTCTAGGTAAGGCTTAGACTGTAAAGTATATTGGGAACTAGTTCAAAGTGTTAGATGTAACCTGATGTTAAAAATACCAGGATTCTGAGAACGAAGAATGCTTTTCAGTTCTCAGTCCTTGTGTTCAACAAAGTATGTGAGTACGGTAGGACTTTCGGAAAATATGTGTTTAAAATCAAATTGTTTTTCTGCTGATATCTGCTCATTTTAGAAACTGTCAGGTGCCTCTTTTACATTACACAAACCAAGAATTTTTTTTTTTTTTAACTTCATTGTGTTTTATTTCTAATATTAATTTTCAGCATTGTGTGAGGATTACTCTCAGTTTTTGATAGCCCAAGATATCCACACACTTGTGAAACTCATGCATAAAACAAGTCCAAATGCAGATGTCTTTCTAGTGTACAGATATTAAAACTGTATTGTAAATACTTTTTTTCTCTTTTTTTCCCCTCTGTTTTGCAGGTAGAAAAAATAACTGGCCACCTCTTCCTGAGAATTTTCCAGTAGGTCCTTGTTTCTACCAAGACTTTTCTGTAGACATTCCTGTAGAATTCCAGAAGACAGTAAAGATTATGTACTATTTGTGGATGTGTAAGTATTTTTTAAAAGAATAAACAAAGTATCTGTTCAAAGTTGATAATATATGCCTGCTACTTTGGCTTTTGCAACATCTGTAATGAGAAATTGCTTTAAATCCAGAAGTCAAACGTTGAAGTCTTTTTAGTAGCTTTCGTTTTGAAAACATTTGTTATTTCATAGAAACTTCCCCGGAAAAAAAGGAGGAGGATTTGATTCTAGTATATTGAAGAATCAATCTGTGTTAGAGCTATCCTCTGTACACTAAAATATACACCAACTTTGTGGGGTTAATCTTGCATGTTAATTGTTTAATTTGTGGGGTTAATTTCATGTCCTGTGTTTTGCCTGGAGAAGTGCTGGATGAACCAAATGTAGAGATGTTACAACATTTGTTTCTTCTGCCTTGTCCAGTGTGATGAGAGCCTCATAAGTATTCTGAGACAGAGGAGATTCCAAAGATTTAGGTGCTTGATGACTGTAGCATACTAAGGGAATGTGAATTTCAGAACTTCGTGATATTTGTTTTCAGGGCTTCAGATTTAGTTAACAAATCTCCTTAATTTTACCTGTTACCTCTGTAACCTTACTACTGTAGTTGAAACATGTAAAATGAGCAGTCAGTGTTGATTTAAGTGAATTCCACTTCTTCATATTCATTGCTGGCCATTAGTCTTCAAATATGCAGCTAAGTCCACTGTAGAATGTGTGACTAGTCACTCTTGTTAATCTGACAGAATTTTAAGAGTTATATAAAATATAATATGAAGTACTCCAGAATCTTAGGATAGTTACTAATTCTGGCCTTCTGCAGAACTGAGTTCTGAGAGTCTCCTGTGTTTCAAACAGAAGGTGAATCTGGGCAGTGAGAACTGGTAAATTAATACTGATTTTCTTCTTCCTTTTTACATCAGTAAATGAAGGAAACAGCTATATTACAGCATTTCAAAATATATAGAAATTGTTCTATTATACTAATGTGACAGATTTTCTTCTAGGTAGACTGAAGTTTTAACTAAGTCTTTCTGGTCCTTTTCAGCTGTAATACTCTCTGATTTAGAGATTAGGAAGGAAGGAAGGAAAAGGCATAATAAAGGAAAAGAAAGACAAAAACCCCCCTGTTTTTTAGACTGAAAAACCATGATTTAATACAGAACTCTGTGCCTTATGGCTGGCTACTGAATCAATCCTTGTGACTTTTCTTTCCTGGGATTCTTAGGTACATGGTTTTGCTCATTTTTCATTATAGTGGAGGCACTTACACCATAGCACACCAGTCAGCTTCTGCTTTCTGCTCTACCTTATGTTTTATTTCAAATTGGGATAAATCTAGTTCTTCATGTTCAGCATTTGGGAAGTAGGTTAGGCTTTCTACTTCCTGTTTAGCAGCCCTAGGGACAAAACTTTCAATTTTCTGTGTGTTAGTTTTATATACTTATTATTGGTGATTATATATCTGAGGAAACTCTCGTTATATGTTTCAGATTGATATACTCTGTCTCATCGGAAAACAAATCTCATTGTATCCCTGTTCCATCAATTCATCCATATTTTCTCTATTTGTATCACACCCCAGAGTTTTCAGATTCTTTAATGTGGTTTTATCTTTGCACGTTTTTTGTGGGTTTTTTGTTTGTTTGTTTGTTTGGAGTTTTTTTGATGGAGTGTTCCCTCATTTTTGTGAACTACAGCGATTGATTATCAGTGGCTTCTGCCAGCGAAGCCCTTCAGTTCTGACTTAGTTTTGTGGCCATTGCTATTTGTGGCTTGCAGGATAGAATGATACTTTGCCTGGCTTGTTAGCACTGAGCACTACATTTTAGGTCTTTCTGTGCTACTAGTGAGATGTCCCATGTCTTTTGTGACACTTATCTAGCACCAATTTTTTTTTGTCTCAAAAGCCTTTGTTTTCTGGCTGCTTTCCTCACAGGCTGATAGAACCTACAAAATGCCCAGTACTGATTTTTTCAAAGAATATTTCTTAAGTTTCAAATCAAAGAGCTGCTTAATCTTATGGAAAGTTTTTTGTGACACTTGGGTTTGTCACTTTATATAGGTTGTGAATAATTCCATTTTCTGTGGGGAAAAAAAAAGATTTTTAGATGTTTTCAAAGATGAATAACTTAAACTGAAGATTGTAGTAGAAAAATAATAACCAAAAGTGCTAGTTTTGGTGGTTTTTCTGTTTTGAGGAGTTTCATCTTATCTATCCTGTCTGAGGATATGGTCAAGAGTACATGTATCAGTCTGTGTTAATGTTTGTTCTGCCTGTTCCTGAGAACCTCCAAGGGCAGACAATTTATAATGAAAAGTCCCTCCAAGCCTGCTCTAGTCTGTTGTTGTCTTTTATCAGTAGAAGGTGTTTCCTGGTATATAATTTAATTCTTGCTTCCTGTCTTTAATCTTCCCTGTTCTGTCGACTGTTTTTATGGAGAACACATTTATCTCCCTTATCCATCTCCTTTTGGCTAAATTAGCATAGTTTACTCAGCCTTTCTTTGTAGGTTATGTTTTATAGAAGTCTGGTTGGTTGATTGCTCTTACAGATTTTGCTGCTTGGTCCGCTCAGTATTGTTATTGTGGGGATTTTCAGTGTATAGCATCAAGATTTTTGCACTGTGGACCGTGTAAGTACATGAGCTAGGTGTCCTCATGTACTGTGTAGATAAAAAAACCCACCGTTGCTTTTTTAATAGCATATGTTGATGTTACGTGCTAATCTCAGCCTGTTTTAGAATATATTCTTTCCTATGGAAAATACTTCTGTTGTTTATAAGGTATTAGCACTTGTTACCTGCCCCTCTCCAAAAAAAGCAAAACAAACAAGAAACACAAGCCTAAACTGCATTTGAAACCACTGTATGCTCCAAGTTTGCTTGTAATCAGACTTCTCCAGCTTTGTCCTCACTTGTGAGCTGCCTTGTGAGGTTCAAATCCTTCTGTTTTATCAAGGCTTCGTATTCCTCTTTTGCAGTTCATTGTAGGTTAACAGTCCAGCTGATTTCTGGGAATAAGTGCATTCTTTTGTCATGTGTCCTAGTGAGGAGTTTAGTTTCCCAAGAATACCATCAATAAAACATCACTGAAATTAAATAAAAAAATTACAGACCCCTATTATCACATACTCCCAAGTGGGACTGCAAAATAATAATCTCAGTAATGTAGATGCCAAATAGCATTTGGTGCAAATTGTTGTCTTTAACTACAACTCACTTGCAAAAATTAATAGATGATAAAGTGTAGTTAATTAAGACACAGATTGTATAGCTAAGTAGGATTCTTCTGTATAGGGAAGTTTAATAAATATACAGACTCAACTGTATAAATATACAGACAGAGAGAAGGGTGAGGGGAGCGAAAGGAAGATTATCAGTGGAGTCCCATGTCTTCATCTCTAGCTGGCTAATACTAATTTTTTTCCAGCTGAGATTCTCCATGACAGTGGTGAAATAGACCCCTATGTTGCTGGTTTTATCGTGCCAATAAGTATCAGTAGTGGGTGTGATGTTTCAACCCTTTTCTGCACAGATGACCCTCGTTTAAAACTTGCCTGTAGTAATAGCTGCAATTAAGAAAAACGTAGAACTTTCAGAACATTCAAACTCTACCTGAATGTGGATGTTTCTGGTAATCTAGAGGGTCTCTCTGTTTTCCAGCATTGAATAGAAAAAGAAAGAATACTCCTTATTAAGCATTCACATGTTTATCAAAGAATGTCAGTAATTTGGATTTGTATCCTTTTCTGTGCCTTGTGAGGTACACACATATAAATTCTGAAATTAATTGCTTTGCTGACCTCTTGGAACGATGCTAAGATATGTAGCTACATTAAATGCTTTTTATTTGAAGTACAAAGTTTTCTGTTTCTGGTGGCTCTTAAAAAAAGTGTGATTTTTCTGAGGGAAATGTTTTGTTTCATCAGCCTTTCATGCAACAGTGTGAGCATTTTGCTTTAAGATTTTGTACTATTAAGTTGATCCAGAGCTTATTTTAAGTACTAGTTAAGAGGACAGCAAAGAGGTGTTGTCTTTTCAGAATCTTTATTATCTTGGCAGTTCTTCTGTTAACCTTACCTTGCAGTAGAAGGACTAAATTGTTTTTCTGAACTTTAAAAGTCATTGCTGTGTGGAGCAGTTTGTTCACTCAGTCATAAGTACACTATTCTGGTTCACAAGGATAGCAGCTGTCCTCTGAGATAGCAGAATCACGCCTAAATCACAGGCTATTGCTGAGCAAAGATAGAAACTCGTGTTCATATTTTAAGTCCGTGCCAGAGAGCATGAAGTCGTAATGCTTCTTAATACTACTGTATCTTTTTCTGTCCTAAGAATTAAATATATTTTAAACAAACTGCAAGTCATAATGACAGTGCATTTTCTTCAGTAGAAGTTCAATAGTTAACTTGTAACAAGGTCTGCCAATAAGGAAATTCGAGTATTGAGTGAAGCACAGAGCGCTAAAAAGGCAAATATTTAAGATAAGTGTTATAGGAAAGATCTGAATATGCAAAATGTTTTAAAGGATCTAGAACAGCTTCTTGCAGGTCTTGTTTTAGTGAGAAACATTTTTATTAAATGTTTTTTTTTCTTTACTGTTAAGTGGAGTTTTTAGTTACCTGGAAGACAGCTTTTTGATTGACAGATTATTGTTTTTAAATTTTTATTTTCAAATCAGAATGTGTACAGTGACACATTTATGATGCATTTGATAGCATTTATAATATTGGTCTAAAAATATTCAGTAGTCTGTTAAGTACCTGTATCCAATCATTAGTGTAGTAAAGGTAACAAATTATCGCCCCTGTAGAAAACTTTTTTTCATCATTTTAAGTTTGAAAATGTTTTAGTTGTATGACAGGATTTTTTCCTTCATCCTGTTCCTGACAGTACTTGAATTTTCATGTTCAGCACTTTCACTGGGGAATAGAAGGTTTATCTGAAAAGTAGACAACTGTATAAAAAACTGCTGAGGGCATTAAGAAGTTATTGATTTACTGTCAGCATGCTGATGTTTTGTTTAAAAATGCTTAGTTTGGGTATTACTTTAACAGTTGTAATGATGTATTGTATAAACATGACTTAAGTAAGACTGTTTGCTTTTGCTTCTACAGTCCATTCAGTGACACTGTTCCTTAACATCTTTGGATGTTTGGCCTGGTTTTATGTTGATGCTACTCGAGGGGTTGATTTTGGATTGAGTATTCTCTGGTTCTTGCTTTTTACCCCTTGTTCTTTCGTCTGCTGGTACAGACCACTTTATGGAGCTTTCAGGTAACAACTTCAGCTTGACTTAGGATATTAAAAAACTTGTTGAAATGCGTTGACATTCTACAATTTTATTATTATTCTGATAATCCTTTATTATGTTTTCATGAGAGACAAATAGTACATTGCCATTAATTCAGTTGTTGTATTTGAAACACAGATGGCAAATAGTTGGAAATACCATAGAATGTCCCTCAAAATATTTACAGCTTCTGCCATTGACAAAATATTTGTAGGAATATTTAGTTTTGTATTGGGCTGATAAATCTCTACCCCTTTATGCCAAGAATATGAATAAGAAATAGCATCTTAAATTTTTGACTTCCTTAACAAATTCCATAAAAATCTACACTTAAAAATCTTACGATTTTAAATGACATACAGTGTCTCTATTTGAAGTAGACTAGGATTCTTGAGTAGGGCAGGTATTTAGTAGTCAGACTTACTATTTTTCCTGACTTTTAGCAATCTTTGCAGATTTCACAGGCGTAAAGTATTGTAGCTTTGTGTTTAAGAATAGAGTGGTTGGCTTGCATACAAACTTAAACTTATTTCTTGGTGAATATCAACACATAAAGATTGTAAATCTTGTACTCTTACAGTATTTTGTGAGCTTTTTGGGGTTTGGTTTTTTTTTTTTGAAGTGATTCAGGATATTCACAGTTAAAATGCACTAATTCTTGTAGAGATAGATTGATGTCCAGAAACTGGAGTTAAACATATATTTAGCATATATAGGTGTTACTCTATAGACACATCTTTGAAGAATAGTAAAGTTTAACTTGCATTTGCTCTCTAGTAAATCTGTAGCTTTTCTTAGTGAATATTGATTGTTTGGAAATGGAAAGCTACTACTTACATCTTTGAGTTTTGGTTAGTTGTTTAGCTAAAAATGAAATTGTTATTGAACTGAGGTGGTTCAGAAAATAGAAACAAATTTCCTTCTGCAGGTAGAGCTAATAATGGCAAAATCTGATTCTGTGGCTTAATTAAGGGATTTCAACTTTCTTTAGAACTCTGGTAGCAAGTGTATCATATGATCATTAGTTTTGATAGTAATAAGTTGAGGTCTTTGCTGAGATTTTGCCTGTACATTTATATTTGTTTGGGTTTTTTTCCTAACTTTCAGTCTTTGTCAGGCTGACATTTCAGTGATTTAAACAACAAACCTATTCTGTATATTTTGCTTTTAAGTAACAGCTGCTTTAGTGTTCTGGTGTGCATCATGTTTAAGTAATTTAATATTAAATTTTATTTCCTTTTCCAAGTAAAATGTTTTCTTGCCATCCTGCCAGCACTCTGAACTTTGACCAGAATTATGTTGTTCTTTTGCATTGTAGCTAAAACTTCCATATTTAGTCTTAAGAAACTCTGCTATGTGTGGAACAGAAAATTAAAGAATAGGATCTTGTCACCTCTCTTAGAGATGACAAATGGGAAAATACTATATTAAAGAGGAATGAGTGAGTCTTGTAAACAAACTCTTCAAAACACAGAATTACTGATAGTTCAGGCCAGTGTCAATATGTGAAAACACTTTTCCTCTGTTTAATGCAGAAAAACATTTTACAGTGGTACTACAGTATTTGCAAAAGTTATTAATTTCCTGGCCACTTTAACCTTTTTCCCCTCCTTTTTAGGAGTGACAGTTCATTCAGGTTCTTTGTGTTCTTCTTCGTATATATCTGTCAGTTTGCTGTACATGTACTTCAAGCTGCAGGATTTCAAAGATGGGGGAACTGGTGAGTATTCTGTTTGCTGTAGTGTTCTAGTGTCACAAACACTCATATTTGATACAGCAGCTGTAATGCAGTCTGTCTTTTTTTAAAAAAATACTTCATAGATACATTGTTGGACATAAATAAGAAAGTATTGTAGAAGAATAACTCCGCAAGTATGTGGAGTGTCCTTTTAAAGGGAAAGGGTATGAAAGGTAACCTTCATCAGAAAATGCTAATTACAGTTTTAGTTTTAGAGTTTTGTGGTAGCCCAGTTGGACATGGAGGATCTCAAAGGAATTTGAAGAAGATAAGAGGAAATTAAGATTGTTTGTATTTATAGATTTTTCTTTTCTTTTTTTTTTTCTGTGGAAGAATCTTTTCCATCTTAATGTTTTATTTTTCCTAAGGCAACCTGCTTGATTTCAAGCTTGATATTGTATTTTTCTGTTGGTGGTTCAGTTTTTGAAAATGAAATGTTTGAAGTAGATATTAATACAGCAATGCTTTCTATTAGCTAATCTGGTGCTATCTACTGCAAAAAGTTTTCATATTAACCTTGGTTAAGAAAGCATCACTCTGTGGATAAGATTAAATGAGTCTTCCCACATGGTAGGTGTCTGTATGTGGCACGTTTTTGTTTTCTACTGAAAGAAATTAAAAGCTGCCTTTTCAGAGGCATTTCCTCTTCCATGGAATCATGTAGTCTTAAATCAGTCTGAAATGACAGTGTGACCAAAAAAACCCCAAAAGCTGATGAGCAGCTCTCTAATCTCTTCACAGTTCTGCTCAGGGATAATCATCTTTACTACATTTTTTTTTTTACAGCTTGACTGTATTCATTGGGAAAAATGGAAACTAAGCTCTCGAAAGTTATTATAGAACCAAAATACACTTAAGTAAAATTCATGGGACTTTTTCTTCAAAAATATGCAAAACTGACCAGAACCAGAAGGTTATAAAGCTTCCCCTGATACGGATAACTGCGGTTTAATAGCTCCTTTGCTAATAAAGTTTGTCCTTTCTTTTTCCTTCAGTGGATGGATTTCATCTCTTACTGGTCTTAATAAGAGTATTCCTGTTGGCATTATGATGATAATCATAGCTGCACTTTTCACAGCATCTGCTGTTATCTCATTAGTCATGTTTAAAAAGGTAAGTTACATATTATTCTCGTCTTGTTTCCTCTGTTTGATCTGAATTTGGTTTCCTACTTGAGCGATACACTCTTTAAAAGTAATGGGGATCAAATGATATTCTTGGGCTGTGTCATACCTATTAAACATTATTACATGCTGGTTGCACAATGGATGTATTTTCTGCAAACTAAACTGGATAAGAACAGCTTTCAGTGAGAAAAATTGGGAGGTAAGCCCACAAGGAGAGGGTAGGTGAATGTGCTGGACACTGATTATAACTGTAGGTGCCAGGTTGTAACTTTCAGATCTGTGGTAATTTATCAGGCTGTGTGAAGTGTGATTTAAAGGGTTGCCAAGTTTCAGCTCTTACCAAAATCATTCCCATTAAAATCAATAGAAGAAGGAGATGATTGGCACCTTGGAAAATTATTTTTCTTCTATTATATTTTTGTTGCAAATTAGTGATTATGTAGCACAAAAGCTTAAAGAATGATGCTTTTTTCTCTTGATTCCTTATTGTAAATTTCCATCCAGAAGAGTGAAGTTTAGATACTAATTTGCTAGTAAGTGTTTGATGTCATTTAGAAAACGTGTAACTGAGAATTCTGCTGGTGATGTGATCACTACTCTAATAATTCAACTTCATTTACAGTTACATGTAAAGACTTTCCCATACTTAAACTCTGCAAGCCTGTTTACAGTAAGATAGGAGTTTGGAAATGTTGCCTGGAGATGTCCCTCTCCTTCTTACTTGTTTTCTGGACAAATATGTAGGTATAGGAGAAAGAAACAATCAAGAAAAGTGTATGGGGGAGCATTTTTTACTCTGTTCCTACCATATGCATCTGGATTCTTTTCAAAACTCTGTATATTTATTGTCACTTGGAGTATTTTTATGGATGAGAAAATGGTCACATTTATAACAAAGAAAAAAGTTACAACATAGATTTTCCTGCTACATTTGAATGAAAATGTCTTTGCAATATTCTTTTACAACTTCACTGTGATTTGATGGAACATGAATCAGAAATAGCATTTCTAATTTTAATACTCAGGTAATTGGAAGTTACTCAGGAGCTGTTTTTTTCCTGCACTGGAGGTTATATGCCATGTTGTTTAGAGTGTTAGTAAATCATATTGTTTAATACCTCTGCTTGTTATGCAGAGCTGTTGGTCATCATTTTACTTTAGCAGGTAGGTATATGCAGTATTAATATATGCTATACTTTTTAATACGCAGCCCTAGCTTAGCTTGTTACTGTGACTATATCAGTTAAAATGTTTCTAAGAATTGATACTGATAAAAGTTTGCCAAAGTGTTCTTGGCATGGTGGATTCAAAATTATTTTTTGGGTTTGGTTCCTGCATTTTTTGTAACATGCACACCTACAAACTCTTTTGATGAATATGACAAGTTGTATACAAACTGAGACAGAAGACAGTTTTTGTGAGCTGTGAGCCCTGTGTTACGCTAAGAATGCATAAGCCTGTTTGTGCATGTAAATACATTGTTTCAGACAGTAGGTACCACACACATTTCAGTGAAGACCTGAGAGACCCCTCTGAACTTGCAAGAAATTACAGATGTTCATACCATCAGCCTGTGCGCAGCAGGGCAGTCAAAAGTTGTAGGATTTGTGGGAGAAAAAAAAAGTGTGTTTACTCATTTCTGGATCTTTCTGAAGACATGAGCAAACCAGACTTGCCCGTGGCACAGCTCTGCTTCATGTGTGAGAGTTCACTGTTAGTTTGCCAAGAAACAGCATGGCTCAGCATGACCTTGTTGCTGTCCTCTCTTCCATAGGTGCACGGCCTGTACCGCACGACTGGTGCCAGCTTTGAGAAGGCGCAGCAGGAGTTTGCGACGGGAGTGATGTCCAACAAGACTGTGCAGAGCGCCGCAGCCAGTGCCGCCTCCACAGCAGCAACCAGCGCGGCTCAGAACGCCTTCAAGGGCAGCCGCATTTAGAGAGGCACCACGAGGCACCACCCATCTCTCCTCTTGTACTTGGTTTTCCAGTCACCACTCTATTCCCTGAAAGCCTAGATCAAAATTCACACAGCATGTTTATCTCTTCTGCAGCTGTGCATGGGTAAAAGGGGAAATGTTTGGGTTATTTTATTACAAATTTATTTATTTTTAAAAAGATAACCATTCTTTGCCCTTCTTCAAGAGGCTGCAGTCTAGACTACAAAGGCTTTTATATTTTATGGGGGATAAACAACAATTGGCCTGAGAATGAATTGTGGTGTATAAAGGTATTAAGAATTCAGAAGGGGGTCTTTTGTGGTTCACTCCAGTTGTTTAACTTCAGTGAAGCACACTGGATCAGTTAATTTTCTTTCTAAAAACTGGCTTCCCTGTTTCTACTGTAAGAAGTGGGGTAGGCTGAGAGACGTAGAAATTTAGGTTTAGCTACTGCTTTTGCAATTTCAGCAACTGCTAAAGGACAGACATTATAAATTATTTCCTTGGGTTTTTTTTGGTTTTTTTTTAGGATAAGTCTTTTGCTATAAACCTATAAGTTTGCATGAATTCTGTTACCTGATCCTGTTTAAATAGTGTTCTGGTCCAGAGTTTACGTGCACCACTTTATAATGATAGCGTTGGTTTGTATCTATTTTCATGGAGTATTCTCTACCTGTGAGATATGACTATGGTGCATAAACGTTCTCTGTAGTAGAATGTGTAACACTGTAAAGTTTAAGGAAGTTAAAAAGATGGTTTCAGTCCCAGAGTTAAATGATTATATATTTTCTACTTTAAATTTCAGTATTCATGTGTTGGGGTAGTAATTTTGCTGGAAAATAAACCAATATTGACTTATAGAACCCTAGTTTCTTTCCCACCTTTGTTCTTCTATGTGCAGTGGTATTTTTGTTCCATTTGGGATTTTTTGGGGGTTGTGAGGTTTTTAGTTTGGTTACGGTTGGTGGTTTTTTGGGTTTTTTTTTGGTTTGGGGTTTTTGTTTTAGTTTGGCTTGTTTGATTTTTTTTTTTTTTTTTCTGTAAGTGTAGATTTGTGTTTTACCAGGGGTACTGAACCTTTAGCCTAGTCAGTCACTCTGTTTACTGCTTGTCCAAAGCCCTGAATTTACAGGTTTTCATTTCCTAACAGGAATATTGTCTGGTATGCCAAGGTTTTAAGCAATGGCATTGAACAGTTACTTGAATTTATCTTAACATTAACTCAGCCGTCTCTGTGATGTGATTTAAGCTGGAGGAAATTTTAGGAGGAATTTCTTTACTGAAAGGGTTGTCAAGCATTGGAACAGGCTGCCCAGGGAGGTGGTGGAGTCACCATCCCTGGAGGTGTTTAAGAGATGGTTGGATGTTGCACTGAGGGAAACGGTCTAGTGGTTGATAGGGTTGGGACAAAGGTTGTACAACTCGATCTTAAATGTCTCTTCCAAATGAAATGATTCCATGATTCTCTGAAAAAATCTTTTAAGATATTTTAAGCTGGAAAAGCGTGAAGTCTCCATCTTTAATAAAAAGTTAATTTTCAGCTTATTGAACTGGAGGCCCAGGAGGTTAAATTGGTGCTGTGGAACCAAACAGTCCAAAATGGTACAGTATACTATCATAATTCAGAATATAATCAGGTCTTAGTATAACATAATGTTTCTGCCCTTTGAAGACTTGGATTCTTGGATTGCCTCATGAGTCTTATGCACAATACTTGGGTGTTTTTCCAAATTCTGTTTTAGAAAATGAGAACAGGACAGACCACATCCTGCAGTCTGTCTAAGTACATACAATGGCTGAAATGAATTCAGCTATTAAGGCGAATTGCCTTCAGTTAAGACAGCATTGTTCCATAAAATTCCATAATCTCAATGCGGACTGATTTTCAGAGACTCTTATTCTCTACACTGTACTCATGATAGCAGAAGGGCATTACAAAAAATAACCCCCTGTCTTAATCCCTGGATCGGTATTGTACTATTAGCATGAAGTCCCTGTTAGTCTCCTTTCTTTTACTCATTTTTTTACATACAACTTGAATGGGGATAAATGTTATAGTTTCATCTATGCTGAAGTTCATATTAAGGAGTAATCTTACTTCTAAATGTTCTCTGCTTCATAAAATTAAAAGCAATTTAAATATTCTGTGCAATAGGGGCTCTAAAATTTCATACTAGTGGGCATTGAACATAAATTTGTGTGGTATGTTATGAAAAGCTTTCCAGATAAAAACTACTGCTGAGATCAGACATTATCCTTTTAGCAGCTGTGTATCAAGGCTATTATTTTCATATTCTTTTAAACAGAACATGAAGGTTGATCTAGGAACTCTAGTATGATGGATTACTTTTAGGTCTAAATTTTAGCAATTTTCTTCTCTTTGTATCTCTTGGATAGGAATCCCAGGGACGTCATCCTTTGCATTTTAACTTAAGTTGAAGTTTGCATGATAACATTACCAGAATATATCATGGAAATAAGCATTACGAATAAAACCTGAATTTGGCCCAGTTATTTTTACCCAAATGTTTAAAGGCTCTTTGAGGAAACATATTTAATGTTCTATGTATAGATAGTGTTGATTTGTAACGTTATGAGTTTGAGTGTACGGATGTAAACCTC
Source organism: Colius striatus (assembly GCF_028858725.1). Taxonomy (NCBI): domain Eukaryota; kingdom Metazoa; phylum Chordata; class Aves; order Coliiformes; family Coliidae; genus Colius; species Colius striatus. Next base: position 49,036,467 of record NC_084790.1, on the reverse strand, counting down.
CAAAGTGAAATTCAAGGTTCAGTTACACATAATTTGTTTAAACTGAAAGTCTCTGGCACTTTGCAGCCCAGAAGAGAGGGAGAAGCTTGAGTTAGCTTCGACAACAGAAGGCTGATATTTGTTAAAATATTTTGTACTTAATGAAAACTAGATTTTACAGTCTCATGAAGTAATCAGAGTACAGCACCCACTTTAGTTGTCATTTTGTAGTATTGTGGCAAATGGAGTACAGAGTTTAAACACTGGAATGTCAGTAGTCATTGATCTGTAATTTTGGAGTTTATCTGAGGGGATATTTGTATATTTTGTAAATTACTAACAATGCTCAGCCATCCTGGTGAATGTCGTGGTTCTGTACAAATGCACTTCTCCTGTCCCTCTGTTGCATGTTTGAGTAGTTCAGAAGTTTTGTATATTTATTGTATTAACACAGTGTCATAGAATAAAAAGCCTTTTTTCCTGGGTGTTTGCTCTGTATAGTTTTGACCAATTTAGAGCTTTTTTTTCTTCTAATGTTTGGGTTAACGTGCAGGGTGGATGATCTGTGTAAAAGTCTCGTTTGGTTTTTATAATTCTGTATATAACTGCTGTAATTCTGATGAAGTGGGAAAGCAAAATGTCCACTATCAAAAGAATACATTAAGGGATTGAGAGTTAATCTACGCAACTGTTACCAAGAAAATTCTTAAACACTTGCAGCCCACTTTCTGCTGTAAGCTCAAGAGAGTTAAAGACTAAATGTATTCTGTCATTACGGAATGAAATTCTACAGGTATGGAGTCCTGAAACACTATTGAAAGTAAAATTGAGTTGCTGAAAACAGTCTTGCTTTGGTAGTGTTTCTTTTCCTAATTTCTGCCTATTAATTGACATTTTCCTATCACTGCTGTGTCGTGCTGTTTGGGTTGTTTTTTTAAGGCACTGTTGCAGTCTTTCAATGTAGTATCAGCTGCAACACCTCCTCTGTAGTACTGAGTTATTACTGGGTTTTCTTTGAAGGGACTTCATCTAGACCACTGTGACACACTTAATGTTTCCAAGTGCACAATACAGAGAACGGGATTATTTTGGGAGACAGATGTGAGTTTCTGAAGACTCTTGTGCATATGTGTATGATTTAATAGTGAAATTCTTCATCACCTTGGTCTTTTTCCTTGTAGTTTACAGAACTTGTAAAGCACAGTTGTGTAGCATGATTCAGCCACGCTTTACAGTTAGAATTACTGCACAGTTCAAGTGGTGGTGTGGGGAGGTAATTCCTCTGTTTGCTGAAGCTAGCTGGGAAGTCATGACCACACAAAGAAGATGACACAGGGAGGAGAACTGTGATTAAAAATACTCAGTAATAGTAAAGGAAAGATAATTTCTGTCAAGGAAAGGGCATGCACCTAGAACATTCTGGTTATTAATCAGGGGTAAGACACAGTGCTTCAGGTAATTGGAACAAAAGTGTTTCACTCAATTACATTAAAACATCTAAGAATTAGTTTGAACCTTTTTTTTCCTACAAAGTAATTTTCTATCTGCAAGTAGCTTTTATTCTCATCAGTAGAAAAAACGGGAATATTCACAAAGGAAGTGGTGCAGATTTTTTACCTCAGTAGCAGAATACTAGTTTAAACTTTATGCTAGGATTACCAACTAGACGCCATATCACGTGCTTCTGAGCAGGGGGTGGGGACAAGTGTTGATGGAACGTGTGAGCTGTGGGTCATGCTGCTGGACACTTTGTTCTGGGGAAAAAAAAATTAGCTGTTTAGGGAAGCATGTACACTAAAATGTAGGTTTTTGTTGGGAGGAATGGGTAGTGACTTCAACAAACAACATTGCTTTTAATTAGTTTGTTTTACTGTGTCTCAATACACTTGGTGCTACAGTGTGACCAGGTAACGTACACATACAAATGGTACCATCCCGCTCCAGCAAATGTTTCCACCTCCTGCAGTTACATTGCTCACAGGTGAACACTTCATCACCGAGGAGCTGCTGTGCAAGATGTTGAGAAGACCAGCTCTTTCCTTCTTTGTACTCATGATTCAGGGAGGAAAACTTGCAGCTGGTGAGATGGGAAATTCCAGAGACCAATTTTTGGTGATGAAGTTGGCGGTGGTATTGGTGATTGGCAGCGTGCATGGAACAGGGCTAACACGGGGCCGGAAAAAAAGCACAAAACCACAGCCTGTTTCGCAGCGCAGTCACTTCTTGACCACTCATGCAGCTTTTCTGCTTTGCAGATGTGTAGGAAATACAGGCTGAAGCCCAGGCCCTTTTAAAAAAAGGCTGCATCTGACCACCGCTGGCTCTGCGACATCAGCTGCTCTGACACTCTTTCAGCTGATGGTGCTAAAAGTTGATTTTACAATGTTTAGTTTACAGCCAAACAGTCGTGTATCATCTGAGCTGCAGCCGCTGCAGGCATGACAGAGCACGTATCGCTGTTCAGTATTGCAGAGCTGCTGTCATGGGCATGCCTCAGTTTTTGATGTTTTAAAGAGAAATAAAAAACCAAAGTGAATATGCTGTATTGGGTAGTGGGCTGATACTTGTCCAAGGTACGACAGCAATTGGAAGTGATCAGAATAGGATTAAATTTGGAATTGTTTTTTCTTTGGCTTTCTCAGATAGACCAAGTGACTGATCCCACTGTGTCTGCATAATACCCAAAGCTGATTAGGGACAGTGATTCCTACACTGTAGCATTTCATTGATGTGAAATACAATCACATCTTTATACTCCATTCCCCTTGATGTTAGTAATGTGTGTTTACTTTCTTGCTGCATCACGATCCTATGCTTTGCTAGAGCTGGGGCAAGGTGTTACTCTAGAACACAGAAATCTAACAGGTCACACCATTAGAGAATTGAACTGTGTTCCCTACTGCTTACCCTGTTAACCATACTGAAAAGGGGACATAATGTTTTTCAGCTGTACAAATCAGTTCTTTGTAGTTTCTTTCATCAGTATTTTGCATTTTTGGAATAACTGCTGTATGTACACCTGCTTTGAAATCCATAAAGAAATGGATTTACAGTTCTGCTGTAAATTTGCTTATAAAACAATATGTAACCTCTCTCCAGTGTTTGTTAAGTCATGGGTGAAGGGTGAGACACAGTTGTGGCAGGGGCCATTGTGATCGTGCAGTATTTGTTTTACAACCTTCACTACCCCTTTTCAGGAAGAAGGAACTGCGGCACTTCAGTTGCAAAACAAATAACATTTGTCAGACATAGGGGGGATTAGACAGGCTCTTTAATGCAACTGTATTGTATCACACATGGCTACACTTCCAGAACCTGTACTTTCTGATCAGGAAATGGTAATAACTGTTAAAGGCAGATGGGAACCTGAAACACAAATTCAGTGGGCTGGGATCTGACATTCCTAGTGAAGCTACAGTTAAAGCTGTTACAGCCTGCCCTGTCCCCTGTGTTTGAATTAAGGTGGTCAGACTCCTGGTGAAGTTTGAAAACTCACATTTTAATTGAAATTTAGATTAAAAATAACACATTAGTTACATCATACATGCTAACATGTACATAGTGGTGACTTAAGAACAGAAAAACAGTACCACAAATAAACCATGGCTCAAACTCTACTCTAGCAAGGTTGCCACAGCTGCTCTCCCTATACAAAGTGGCTGTGGTGTACAGATTGCTGCCATGCTCTGCTTTTGTGGAGACCTGTCCTCTTCTTGAGGTGGGCACCAGCACCCACCACTTTCAAGGAGGACTTGAACTCTTCTCCCTCTACCACAAAGATAACTCTGATGTGGGATAACAATGCAAAATGGAAATGATTTGGCTGAAAAACAAAAAGGAAAACTCTTGGAATCTAGAGAATTTTATTTGTAGTGAATTGGATACAAAGGTGATACAGACAATCCAGAAATAGCTTGGTAGCAATGTTTTTTGCAGTGCCCTATTATCAATAAAGCATGTGAAGAGACTTTGCTGAGCCCTTTCAGCTTTTAGATTGTGTATTGCCAGAGATGGAGACAGCTTCACATTTGAATTGTCTGTATTACATACACTTGAGTATTTTGAATCAATCTAGGAGAGATTTTTTTGTTAAATCTTCTAAGCCGCTGTTACTACTGTTATATTAATCTTCAAAATCAGCGATTCTATTGTTTTATTCTATGTGTTAGTTTGTCCACACCACCAAAACTCCAGTCACTTCCTTCCTGGGAAGTCCCTTTTCAAATATCTTGTCCGATATGAAGGCAAAAACTAATGAAGAAAACCAAACACCACAACAAAACCCATTCCTGGTATTGCACATCTCACACAAGTTTGTGTATATATATATATATATATATATATATTTTAAATATGCTACAATTAAAAAAAAAAAGATAAAAGGTTTATGGCACTTTACAGAATACAAGTTTTTGAAGTCAACCAAACCACAGATGTTTGAAGAGTTTTTCAATACCACAAAAACAAAGTTAAACCAAACTAATTGCCACACAGGTTTTAAAGAATCCACAGCATATTCTTCTAGATCCTAGGCAGTGCATGTATGTTAAGAAGCAGTTACACTCTGCAGCCCCCTCATCCCCACAAGAAATGAATTAAATTAGCTTTAAGCTGATTTGGGTATTTTTTTTCAAAATATATCAGAAAGCTACTGCTGAGGTGTACTTCAGGAACAACTTTAAACAGCTGTCAAATTTAATGAGTGCCCCCTAACACCTGAAAACCTCATCCAGAAAAGAAAATCTTCAATGTATACCATCCTATCACTTGCTAGAAAAACAGAACCCTGAGAAAAGAAAATCTGGTGGTTATTCTTTTTCTGTATTTCTTCCCATCTGTGTTCTATTTGTGCTATGTGATGAACATGGGTATTCTTGCAAGTTCTTTATGTTGTTGCAGAGCAAGTTGATAGTATACCAGCAACAAGCAGAAAAGCTAGTTGTTCTTGGTTACAAACAGAAGCAAAATAGAAAATACCTCCTTGTACTTAAAAACTGCACTACTAAATTTTTTTTAAGCATTCTGTAGCTCAGAGCAGAGGTCAGCTAGAAACATCAATGAAGGTTGTCATTGGTTACTTCTAGGCTGAAGTAGTTCGTGCCCTCTACACCTTTCAGAAGAACTTACCTTCTTCCAGCTAATCCTCAAGTGCTCAAGCCCCAAAGCAGCATTTGTCATCTTAATTAGAGCGTCAAGAATTGTTGGCAGTGACAATGAATTGCTACCCACCTAAGAAAAGCTGAAACTGTAAATCCATTTAGTTACTGTTACCTGATGTACAGGCCATCCCTGCCTGGCTTTGTGCAGGCAGGTGGCAGAAATGATTCCAGACCAGAACTTTTGCTTTTTAAAATGAGATAGTTAAAGAACAGTGCATTACCTGTTTTAAACTAGAGTATGGTGGATGTGGGTTACAAGAGCAGGTAAGCACAAGATGAGGCCAAATTAAAGCAATTCCTTTTGAATATTGGCAAAAGCTGACCTCGCTGGTTGCCCAGTGGCTCTGAGACACCCTCCATATGCACAGGACAGGGGGCTGTGGGTGTGCGGGGCAGGGGCAGCAGGGCACAGAGGCAGGTCTACAGCACACAGGAGTGTCTCAAGCCTGGCCCTGGGCCTGTGCTCACAACTGCCCAACAGCTCTTGGACTGCAAATGACTTTGGAATGTCAGTGGATTGGAATTAACCATCTACCTCTACAGGAACAACGATTTTTTAATACCGGTAAGTACCTAATGTCACTACCTATAAATACCTCATTTAACTTGCACACTTTAAGGGACTGACCAGACATAAACAAGAATCTCTGCTCCATTATTATACGCTAAGTGATGGAGACCAACACTGTAATTGCATGAAGTAATAAGAGTAAAATTCACTTAGTATTTCATTAGGACTACTTCTCAGATGAATTATCCCCAGTCCTCCTATGGCACAGTCACATCATTTCTTTTTGTTTTTTAAAATACCTTTTAAACGTCTCTTCAGAAGTAGTTCCAGTAAGTGATGTGGCACCACCAGTAACAGAACCAACTGCCTTTGAGAAAGGAATGTCATTTGTGGCAAGGTCTGTTTTATTTCTGCTGATTTAGTTGAAACAGGATCCACACTACATGTGGTTTAAAAAAAAAAAGGGGGGAAAAGACCTTCCCAGCCATGTAGAATTTGGCAAGACTTCCTGAAAAATATAAATTTCTTTAGGACTCCTGTGACTCTGGGTCATGAGACAGATTGATCTGTATATGAGGAATGAGGTTTCACTGGCAAGAGAAAGAGTAACACTACTGAAGTCCCAACACAGAATCTACATTTGTAGGAGATGCTGCAGCACAGGCCATGTGGTTGGTGTTCACCAGCTCATGCCCAGGTGTACTCTGGGGAGTTGTCATCTGCATGGGATTTCACAAGTTTCAATAAAGGCCGTGAAAATATTTCTAACTATGGTTACTTCAGATAATTGTGTTGGAATCGGGCAAAAGCCAGCGTAAGATCAGCTTCTTTGTCTACTCAACAGAAACAAAATAATTCACCTGCTAAGTAACAAGTGGCTGTAAGTTTCAAGACAAAGAGATGTGGTATGGACTCAACTTTTTTAAAGGCTTAAAGATGGGTGTAAACTGTGTCCCGTCAGCTTTGCTCTTTCCAATGTAGACTTACCATCTGAGAAGGCACTGTACTTTAGTAAAGGAAGTTCAGTATCAAAGAGCACCTCAATGAAAAGTATGACACCAAACCAGATGGTGGCAAAATAGTTACAGGTGAAGGGAGCCCTTGGAAACAAAGCCTAATTAAAATAGGCTTTCTCTTTTGTGTAAGAAAAAAAAAAATTAAAATGTGCTGGCTTTCATGATTTAAATCAAAATTCTTCAAAGTGACCAAAGTGGGTAAGGCAATCCGATCAATCAGAATTTGTCAGGTATAATAGCAACACTCCTGCTATAGACACGATTCCTCGCCTCCCCAGGCAGATTAATATATTCTACTGTGTCCTGATCATAGAATGAAACTGAAAAAAAAAAAAAAGAAAAAAAATCCCCAAGTATTTACATTCTGGTTTCTCAGGATCCTTTCTCTGACCCTCATTGCCCAGCAAAGAAGAAAGACCGTTTCAGTAGTTCGGGGCTGGAACGCATGGGGCTCAATCACACAATTGGTAGATGCAGGTAAGTGGGTCTGCTTGTGCAGTCAATAGAAAGCAGATTCAGATCTAGGCACTGGTATTTTTTCCCCACTGGAGTTAAAGGAGGCAGATAAGGTTTTTTCCTTCTTCTATTTCTTCTTGCACTTTGTCACTGGATGTGGCTATTTCAGCTTGCGCCGAGAAGACTGCACAGATGAACGTCAGAATAGTCCCACCAATAGCTGTGTAGAAAGCCCAGCCCAAGGAGCAGTCTCCTAGCTTGTAAGGAGAAGCGTAAGGTCCACAATAGCTTATTGCTTTCTGGCATCCCCAACCTGCAGGGTAAAGTATCAAGCCTAAGATAAGGAAGAGGCCTAGAAATAAAAACAGAAAGACAAAAGTTTACCAAATGATCAGTGTAACACCAAACACAGGACAGGTACTGACCTATCAGTAGTAGAAGATTCTTCCTCATCCATCCATTCCTTCACTGACTGTTCCCTAGTATATACACTCTTTTATCTAACAATCAACAGGAGCTATCCTGTGGTTTTTCTTGTGAAAGTCATATTTCATATTGTAATGGCACAGTTCCTAATTTGAATCATCTCCGTATTCCTTCCACATCCTTTGTTTTCAACACATCATTGCTAGGTATACAGAGCTTGCAAAACACTTGAGCATCTTTACCTACTATTTTATACTTGTACGTTTAAATTACTGAGGAATGTTTCCATCTACTTTTTAGTGTGCATTTATCCCACCCTCATTCAGCTTTAAGCCATCATAAACATTTTTTGCATTTCCTCCTCTGGATTTTTCCTACATCGATTTTCTCGCCTGGGGAAAAAAAACGAACCAAAACAAACAAAACTCCCTCACACTGCTTATCTGCTTATTTGGCTACCTTAGGCCATAGTAGGGAAATAATGCTGCAAGCTGAGTAAGCAAATGCCTTCGTAATGAAGGGATTCTGGAGTCAGCCCCAAACAAATGACTCTGCGTACCCACAGCCAGCACATCAGTAACACTGGATTCCTCTTGACAGGCAATCAATTGCCGCAGGAACAAAGCACGTTTCTATTGATGCAGGAGCAAAAGACTCAACTTCCCATCTTGCTACACTGCCCAAACCCCCTGGTGTGCCCCAGGCGGGATGTAAAATGCTCAGACTAGATGTTTTGCTCAGATGATTCCCTCTCGTATTCACAGTTTTCTATGAGGACCAGTCTTTATCTAAGCAGGGCTTCATTAAGGAAATTAAACGTCCACGTTAGAGCCCCTGCACACATGATGTGTCTTTGCACAAAGATGAGAGATTTGATCAAAATGCTGACTATGGTAGTGCCAGCAGTGCTTTCTGATGGGCCCTGCAGAAAAAGTCACAGTGAGTGTAACATGGGGACAGCTCATTGGTTTTCAAAATTTGCTTTCTATTTTCTTTAAAATTTTACCCAGAGGAACAGGAGCAATGATGAGAACCAGTTTTTGCTTTAACACAACCAGTTTATCCAGAAAATGAATACAGTCTTCCAGATCCCATAAATATCACCAATGTATTTGCCCTGTACTGTAAATCCTTTAATTCAGCCTGACACCTTGATGAATATAGCAGGTAAAGGTAACGTAGCCATGGTGTAATGTTCCAGCCGTGGGCTGAAAGTTATGCTTTTTTTTGTATAGTGCTGGCTCATCCACTAGATTTCATCCCCAAATTCCTACCAAGATACAAAAGAGAAAATAGTCCTCATGCACTAAGCAATTACCAAGAATGGCTCCGGAGACTTGCTCGCACCCTCTTCAGTCAAACTAGCCTGTCCTGCAGGATGTTAAGCTTCCTTCACATTTAAAGTTCAGACAGATGCAAGAAAACTTCCCCACTGAGAAAGAAAAGCTGAGTCCTAGCTAGCAAGCAGTTAATACACACAAAATTCAACCCTCATCCAACCACCTAAAATGAACATCTATCAGTGCTTGACATTTCACAAAAGAAAGGCCTTCCGCCAGCATTTTTCTAACGATGACACACCACCATGGGCATGAATGAACTAAATGTCATTATTCTTTGGGGCAGCAAAATCCTTTAGTGACTGATACCCGTTTTCTGTGAAGGGATTTCATCTCTGCTTGCACTGAAGAACCAATGACAAATTTCATGCAGTATTTCCTGTCTGATCAGCTAAACTACAGTAAGTATAAAGTATTGCTTTATCTTGGACAGACCTGGATCAGTTGCCCTTTCATCCTGCTGAGCCCTGCAGATGTTTCAGACCAAACACCAGCAGTTCCTTCTACTCTATTCATCGCTAGTTTCCTGTTCTATGTAAGCAGCATGACCACACCATGTACTTTTCTGACTGTACATGACTACAGGCCAGTTACCACTTTCTCTAATGACGACAAGCCCTTTGGTACTTAAAAATCACTGTCACTGAATGAAGAAGCTGGATCTGAAATGCCAATGTAGCTGCTGCCAATGAGGAAGTTTTTTCAGCTTAGCACTCTGTAGCTCACAAGCCCAGAGAGCCTGTGATTAGCAGCAAACCTGGATTACTGCTGATGTGTAAGGACTACAAAACTACATCTATCTCTCTTTACCAAAACCAGAGCACTGAACAACTCCTCAGAGCTGCTGGTTCATGGCATGTGTGCCTCAAGCTGAAAAGCTGTTACCCAAAACTCAGTCCAAAAAAAGGCTGCAGCACTGCTGTCAATCAGCAGGACTCTACAGAATTAAAACTTCCTTGTTTTTTGAAAGAGTACAAAAAAATCCTGGGAAACTATTGACCACAGTTTATAATTTAATAAACTACAGCCATTTTCTTGCAGATTAAATAAAAATCTGGAGAAAAGTCTTAACTATGGACTTGATTATGGTCAAGTATCACCTGATTTTTCGTTAAAGACAGCCAACTTTGTGAATCCTGTTCAGCTTCAGTGGAGACAGAGAGCTGCTCAGGACATGCACCTCTTCTCACTATCGCTAATATTTATCCTTATTTTAATGTCATTAATAAATAGTTCCTACTTGTTAGAAGTGATTAGAGACGATTCAATGAAGCCAATTCAACATGCCTACACAGAAATGGTACTTTTTGGATTTCACCCTAACAGCAAGTGGAGAGGCACAGACTCCTTGTCACATATTCAGCTCAAAGCTCCAGTACCCAGAGCAATGGCTGAGCTGCACAGGGTGTGGAGATCCCTTCCTGACTGTCCCCATCTGCCCCAAAAGGGGAGCTCAAGTGAAACAATCAAGAGGAGCTTTGCCTCCTGTTTCCCACTAACTGTAAAAGAGAAGGTCACACGCTACAGAGCTCAATGACTACTGCAGCTAATACAAAATAGGGAGAAGTACCACCATCTATAGCAACTGCCTCTCTGCTTCTGGGAATGTGGGTAAAGAGGAAAGGGAGGAAAAATACTCATGTGGAAAAAACAAGGTAGATGTAAGCAGGGGCAGTAAGAGCAGGAGAGGTTGTGATGCTGCTTGGAAAGTCACGGTCTGTTTTTGAACAGATGAAATGCTTAAATGCAGGATGAATAGCTCACCAATCTCTGTGCTCTTCACCCTTTGACCCAAGGAATATTGCACAACCATTTTATGCAGCATGAAAAAAACACCAGGCTGTTTCTATGGCTAACACCATAGCCTTGAACTACATCTAACATATGCGCAAGCAGCTGCAGTTGAGCAAGAACCACCTTCTGGACAGTCTGTGTCGAGATAATCCCCAAGGGGAACAGGCACAGTAAATTCTCAGCGCACCTCTGCTTCTTTGCTAAAAGTTTAAGCTTCGGTTCCTGTACCTCTGCCTTTCTGTAGCTGCTGTTCAAGTCCCTCGGGCTCGCCTGCCTTCAGCTCTCTCATTTTTGTTGTTTACTTGCATGACCATAAAGCCTGACAAGTTCTGCTTCCAACAGCCATCGGACACACAGTGACAGAGCACAAGGCACAAGGAGGTGACCCCAAACAGCATATGAGCAATACAACAGCTTCATCAAACACAGTCTGAGAGCAAGTAAGTTTTCCTTTCATAGCCTCTGCAACAAGACAGTCTTAAGTAAAATGTCAAAGGATGAGCAATGAGGTTTCAGTTGCTTGTGGGCTGTACAGTGAAGGATGGGGGTGTGTGGTTTTGTTTTCTGAAGAGTCCAAGGCGGGGGGGGGGGGGGGGGGGGGGGGGGTGAAGGCAGAGCAGGGCACTGGGAGGGCTACAGACAATCAGGAGCAAAGTATCTTGCCAGTGAAGGAAACACATCAGAAAGCCTGGCCTGGAGCTTACAAAGAAAGGCTGGAAAGGAGAGCCAAGTGTCTTATCTCTGGCATTCACTTATACTCACAGTGCACTGGAACACAAGACCAGCTCCTAGAACAGTCTACAGATTTGTGTATAATAAAGTGCTCTCTGGATTGATTAACTATTAGAATTCTTCTTACATTTGGCTCATTCAAATATTACTTCTGTACTTAATCTCTATTGTGTGGTTTTCTAAGCCATTTAGTGCTGTAAATTAAGATTAAAGCACTTTGAGCTTTTGTTAACCATAGAAGTACAAAGCTCAGCTTTGTGTTGTACAATTTTACGTCAGCACAATCTGATAAAGCAACAACCATCTCCTGTCAAGAGTTTGCCTTGTGATGAGTCTGGCAGGAGGGCAGCAACTATTAATGATACAGATTTCATTTTCTTAATAAATCAGCTTTTTTATCTTGTCCCAGTGTCTTTGAAGATAAGCCAACCTTCAGAGAAAGAACAGTGGACAGATGTCGAGTGCTCTATCTGAGGAAAAGTCTTCTGCAACGAATACTTTCAGTTTAGAAAACTAGAGTTTTAATTCACAGTCAATATACCTGTGGAATTACTGCTTCTTGTTCTACCTGCTGGGAAAAACAAGTTCAGTTTGAAAATGTTACAAACTGTTTTCCACTGTGCTCCTTGACAGACTCAAAGCTCAGGCTTATGCTTTTCTAGATTTAACCTTCTCTCTGAGCACAGTTGCACTGCTGGGAGTGCAGCTTCTGCTGTACACATACTCCTGTTTCTACTTCTTCATTATCTCTGTCCCAGTTCTTCAAATCAGTATGGTAATTTTTCATAATTAAATTTTCCTTTTTGTTGTTGTTGCCAGCTCCCAGTTACCTTTTCTCTCAGGGTTCATTAAAACAAATGTCTTAAAGAATGCTGCCAATGCTGCCAGATGCCTGGGAATGACAACAGAAAATTATTTAAATGACTTTTTTTATCCAGAGACTTCATCTAAAACTCTTTGGTCAAAGTCTGTTGCAGAGAACATTTTCCCACCTTCCACTGAAGGCCATTTGCCTGCCTTACATTTTATTATCAGTCCCTAATTACCTGCTTTGAAAAAGAAGTCTTGATAAATACAGAGTTTAGAGGAGATGTAGATTTGGATTATTAGACTAAAAGATATTTCCTGATACAAGACAAAGGCAACTTATTAAACATCATCTCTTCAATGTTCAAATGATGTAAAAGCAACTCCTTTCTCCTAAAACACCAGAGCAAATTGTTACAGCACACTGTGAAGTGTCAATATAAGCATAGCAGGCTGCACTGCTGTGCAATGACATTTCTGAAGACAGTTTGGTAATGCTTTTTCTATATGAGATGCTTTTTCTCTATGTGCAGCAAAAACTTTTCCCCTTTTAAGGGCCTGGAACTGCAGCAAGCAATTGCTCCCCCTGGTTTTTACACACTGTGGTGGCGTTGCCAAGCTAACACTGTGGAAAACGAACAGACCAGCCTGTCATTACTGGCACTTGTATGTCACGTTATGTGCTGGGGCCAGGTCTGAGTAAAAGCTTTTTCATTCCACCTTTGGAAGCAGCCCTTGAGACAGGGCTTAGGCAGATGCTTGTTTAGCTAAGTGAAGGAGCGCTATTTAGTTTTGACAGTCTCCTGTGCAGCTGCTATTGTGCCATATTGAACAACAGTGTATACTAACAAAGCCAATTTCCATTGCAAAGCCTGAAATGATCTTCTTATTTCCTAGCAAAAAAGCTTTTAACTGCTGCTGAAGAAACAGGAAATTAAGCAGCTGTGATCAATGAAGTGACATTGCAACAGGCTCCCATGGAGCAGCAGAACAGAGCAACAAGACTGCAGGGGAGGAAGAAGCAGGAGGTAAAGGGATGGAGGATCAGCCCTGCACACAGCACACAGGCAGTGCAGGCTGGTGGCACTCATCTCCATCCCAGTCCTTCTCACCTTCTGCGCTGCCACAGGAGATTAAAACCTAGCCTAAGGGCACCACACCAGCCAGGCAGAACAACCCTGCCTTTGTTTCCAGATGTGTCAACGTGTTACCTGAACACATAAACAGTGTAACGTGCAGAAGATTTGTACAAATGTACTACGCTACAGGAGCCGAGGAGGCTTTCACACACACACACCTCTCCCTGACAAACTCCTGCCCAGCAGGAATTCCATCTGGTCACTACTTGTGTGCTTTTGACTGCTTCATTCACTGACTGGCAACTGAAGCACCAGCCTGACCCAGCAGCCAAGTGACAGACACCTTCAGCCCTGCAAGAGCATCCAGTAATCCCGCTGTAGTCAGATGAGCAGCATTGGATGAGGTGGCCTCAGGCCAGCTGGCACATTGGCATCCTCACTCCACAGCGGCTATCAGGACAGGTAGCAGCTGGTGCTGCGGTGCTGACAGCAGCACCAGTTACGGCCAGTTACAGGCCCTGGGCTCACCTCTGTGCATGCTCTCCATGCCCCGGTGACTGCCTGACCCACTGAATACCAAGTATCTGACCAGGGGCAATAAAGTCTTTGCACAAAAAGAAAAGAGAAATTCTGCATGCCCCAGTGCCTTGAAGACAGCTTCTGGCCCACTTGTCAATGCTTCACAACAAACAAAAGAAAAATTCATAACATTAAGAAAGTCGATGTTTAAAACAGCCTACCTGGACACCAGACTCCAAAATGTAGGTTTGCACAGGCAGAGGGATATTTGGGTAAGTTGGAAGCATGGCTGTGGAGGGTGGGGAAGGCTGCTGGTGGGCAATGCCAGGGCTGTACCACACCTGCAGTCCGTGCAGCCCTTTAGAGACCTCAGTATACTTGAGATACTGATGTAGAGCTTTATACTAGCATGTACTAATAAACCTTATACCAACTTATCACAATAGTATAAAGCTTATTTTCCAGACGGGCAAAATTCACACAAGCTGTAAAAAGGTCGCGCTTATCTCCTCACACAATACCTCCGGGGTCCTCCAGCTTCCTTGAGGGCAGAAACCGGTTCTGCAAGGGCCCAAGTGGTATCTAAAGTTGTGCAAAGATCGGGGGTGAGAAAGCCTCGGGACTTATCAGCCTTCATCTCCCAAGCCCCAAAGACCATCACCGGCCATCACCGGGAGACACCACGCAAATGAAAGGAAGGAAAGACCTAATTTACATGCGAAATCGGGGACAGGTTGTGTCTTTGTCTAGGCGGATAATGGCATCATATGATTTTGTAACTTTGTAACAAATATAAGTCAAGCAAGTTGCCGAGCCGGGTGCGCACGTTTGTGGTGGAGCGGTCCCCCGTGCGCCCGGCGCCGAATAAACATCCCTTCTTTGTAACTCTTTGACTTATAGAGTCTGTTTCCGCAAGTCAATACCCCAAGCTGAGGCTGGAGAATGAATTGTTTAAAACTACAACCAGGTAATGTCTCAAAAGCTGCACAGATGTTCTTTTCCTCCTTTAAAATTGTTTCAGGGTCACATAAGTGGAAACAGTTACCAGAAGAAAAAGTAGTTCCCTACCCACCGCCTTCCCAGAGCCGAGAAAGATTCCACCGGAAATTAACTGTAGGCATTTGCTCAGGCAAAGTCTTTTCCCATTTATTAGGCAAATCAATTCAAATGTTAATTCACGATCAACCCTATGCAAACAGACGTAAACTTCTGGCGGCACTACTGGACAGGACACAGTGCAAAGGGCTACTGGTGGAAGACTCAACTATTAAGTATATTTTGCTACTTACAGAAAAGCCAAAAAAAAAAAAAAAAAAAGAAAGTTAAGTCTGCCAGCTTGATGTGGGTTACTTTGGCAGAATGATAACCCACGGGGGATTTCGAGTTTGTTTTTCTTGACACTGGTGTGATCTAGCTGCTTGGACTTCTCTATAACAGTGTGAGCCTGCAGACTCTTGCTTCTGGAGGAGGGGAGGGCAAATTTGCCATTACCTTCTCATAATTCTTATGTATGTGGTGAGAGTCCCCATTACCCATGAGGGAAGGAAACGTAGACTCAAAGTAAGATCAGTTCCAAGACCTGAAATGACACCGCTGTCTCTTTGCTGGCTGTCAGCCAGTGGAGTCGTGACACCACTCACACACAGCTGATGCTAACCCTGCTATTAATTCCAGATAAAGCACCTTGCAGGGGAAAAGACAAATGTTTACAGGTTTTCAGCAATGCAGAGGTAACAGCAGGGCCACTGCTCAGGCACAGCTGCAAGGGCTGGTCACCTCTCACGCTTTACTTTAAGTGACAGTGAAGCAATGAGTATTTTTCATCTAGACAGCCCAATAAAAGGCTTGAAGCTGCTAAATGAGAAACTCAATTATAGATGAAAAGCTCAGGAGCTTCCCGAGTCAAGGAAGGACATATCATGCGGTGTCACTTATCCTGTCCATGAAAGAAGAAGAGAAGACCCAGGGTGTTTCACACCGCTCACCATGACCTTTCCCACAGCTGTTTGACCAGTGGGCACCAAACTCTCCAAACTGCCCATCGCTTACACTCCATCAGCAGAAGGGGATTGAAAACTACCTCCTCCCAACCACAGGAGCCTGAACAATAACCTGACTTGGTTTAAACCAAAAGGTAAAAGGGCTGTAGGCCACCTTTTTAATGGCATTAGATTTCCTCAGTTCTGATGCCACAGCACAAACAAGGCTGAGGTCTTCTTTTTGGGGGGATGGGGGGAAGGAGTGGCAGAGGAACTAAGGCTCTTCGAGCAAGATGGAAAAGGTGAAGGTGGATGCAGGAAGGGCAGAATTTTGTGTGGCTTCATGCGTTATACAAGAGCAGAGTGAAGGTAACCCGTTTTGGGGAAGGAAACAAAACTCAAATGTACCGATTTCTTTCACCACCACACCAGGCACACCAAAGACATGCGGTAAGCATAAGCTTGTGCCCTGTCTTCAGAACACTGCTTTCATCTGTCTTTTTCTTGTGTTTGAGTGAAAACACAGCATTTATCAGGTTTAAATATTCTCCTAGTGTTTGTATCCAGGCTCTGAAGCCTGGAAGCAAATATCCACTGCTTCTGTTGGAGTCCTGCTACCCTCCTGCTATCCCTCCTGGGCTCTCTTACCCTACCCCCCGCCATGGTGAGGGTGTAAAGAGATTTTTGGCCTTCCACCTAACAGCAGTAGAGGTGAGGGATTCTGGTGTGCACGTGTGCCACCGTACAACATTTCCCAGTGGATAGCACAAGAGTCTCACAGTGAGCACAGTGTCATGGAAGAGATTTGTGCTTGCTGAGAAAATCAGATGCCAGATTTGATCACTGAAAGCCTGGGATTTTGTTTATTTTGCTGTTGTATTTACAATCTGCTGGGCATCTGCTGGTTCCCATGTGCTCACCTTGGTAGCACAGGAGATGACTTGACCACTAACTCTAACAAAACACTGAAATATTTGAAGTTACTAATACTCTTCCTCAGGCTCAACAGCAATTTGGCACTTGAAATCTTTCCCTGGCATACTCCAACAAAGGAGTCCCCTTCACTGAACTTTCAGCAGCCAGGTGTGTATTAGATGTTACGCTGGCATTTGGCCATGTAGGTTACAGGAAGCACTATACCGCAGACAGCAAAAGCAGTTCAGACTGTCAGGATTTCCATTAAAAAAATCCTCCCCCCACTTTCTTCCCACCCCAAGAATCCAGAGTTCTGGCATCAGAAAAAACCCAGCAAAAACTCTGAGCTGAATCCAAGAGGAAATACGCTTTTTGAAAAATTCATGCTCTGTGTTTTAGAAAAATAAACAACAAACTTCCTTGCCTTCAAGGGCAAAACCACTCACTCTCCTGCTGCCTGGGCTCCCTGGCCAAGCAACAGTTTCCATAGCCTGCAGGCAGCAACATGAGCTCACAAGGTGCCTTCTTCCTTGCTCACCGGCTCAGCCCATTTTCAGACAAAGCAATGCCTTTATGCAATGTGCCACTGACTACAACCAAATATTCTGAACTGCTCTGCAACTATCATAACCTTTCACATCATGCATCAAAGAGCTCTAGCAGCCCGTGCCCACTCCACAGCAGTTTGCTTCTCCTTCTGCGTCTTCTCCCCTCTCTGAGGAAAAGCCTTGCTGACGTCCTGCTTCCTCCTCGCAACTCCCCATGGCCTCCTTACCTCCCACCACCCAGGAGCGCACAGACACATGGCCCCATGCACCATGAGCCCACCCTATGCAGGCACATCCTGCTTTATGCAGCCTCGTAAGCCACTCCAATCCTCCTCCCCTTCAGCTGGTTCCCATCTTGCTTTGCTCAGGCTATCTTCCTAATCACTTTGTTCCCCAAACGGAAATGATGACCAGCAAGACTAACATGTTGAACTATTACTTGGTGCAAGAGATGTAAAACAAACTCTTCCATCAGCAAAGACGGTTACAGACACAGCTGGCTTCAAACTGTTTCACTTCTTCATTTTAGAAAAACATGAAGTTTCCTTGCATCCCTGATGGAGGAACCCCCAGGATACCACAGCAAACAACAGGACAAGGCGTGAACAGTAATAAAAGAGAAAAAGGGCTTGGCACTGACCAGGACAAGTGCCAGGGAAAAAAAACTCAAGACAATAAATAGGCTCCCAGAACAAAGCTGGAGTACAAGAGGAAATGCTGTGCAAGAACAAAGTAGGTTTAAATGTTAAGGAAAACTCAGCAATGAGAAGGGAATACTAAGTAAAACTCTGGAAAGGAAGGAGCCGAGTCACTCCCCAGCAATGCTGGAGGAGAAACTGCTGGGTGCAGGAGGGAAGCTCAAACCTGCAACATCTGGGCCCAAGCTGACAGACTCTGACAATGTGGCCGGGGGACCATAATGCTCCCGGCCCACCTGCAGTGGCCTCTGAAGACAACTCCCCGCTTCGCCTGACTGGATGTGTAGATCAGCTGAAGGTGCAACTGCCTGCAGCCCAGCCTGCTAAGCTGCATGACGCCAAAACACAGTCATGCATTCACCTGACCAAACCAGAGGCATCTCTCAGTGCATGGCTGAGACACAGCTGGTCTTTGACTGATACAATCTGATTTCTACATGTTTGAGGCTTGGGTTTGTTTGTTTTAATGCTTTTATCATAAACCCATTTCATGTTTGAGGTAGGAGACAGTGGACCATTAACTGAGGAAGTAGGGAGAAGGGGTGATCCATTAGAGGCCTCCCAGATGAAACCATCAGCAGTCTGCAAAGACTTCAGAGAAGAGAAACCATTTTATCTCTCTTTGGTAAACCTGCCTGGCAGCACGGCCCTACTCCAGCATGACAAAGCAGGAGTGACAGAAATGCAGCTCCCAAACCCAGCTGCCTTCCTGACACAGCAGCGCCCTACCACCCCAGCTCTCCCCAAAGCCAGAATTCCCAGGTAGGTGGTGACATAGATCCCCATAAGGAAACACAAGGGCTTGCTTAAGTTTTGCAGTTGAGGTAATGTACGTGCTGCTAGCTTAGCTTCTGCCTCATGGCAAGTAGCTGGGCTGATGTCAGGGGGCTGAGGCAGCCATCAGCTCTGGGGAGGGGCCAGGCCAGGCCGGGCCTGGCCTGCTCAGCCATGGCATCGCAGGACACTCTGCCCAGCTCTGCCCTTAGAGGCTGAAAAAACTGAGCTGAGAAAAGCTGTTGGTGATGAGCTTCGTAAAGGAAACTGTATCAGAGATGGAAGCCAAACCTGGTTTAGGCTTTGTCCTGAGCTCCCTGCCACCTTCCTCTGAGGCCAGGTTATGCTTAGATGATATTACTTAGCACCAAAGAGAAATACGCAAGGCCAAATAAGGCTTTTAAATACACGTGCAACAATCCTGTATGAATACCAAGATATGTCACGAGGGGATCACCAGTTATTTACCTCCTATGACTAAATGATTACTGTGAAAATTCCCTTTGAATTAGTTCTTACCAGCTATCATATAATAACATGCTCTCTCTTCCAGCCTCGGCATCTCCAGTGGTTCACAGACTGTGAAAACAGAACACTTTCCCCAAACAGACATTAAAATCAAAGTCTGCCTGGTCTTCTTGGTGTTAGGCTGTAATTATCTATTTAACTACATGCCTCCATTCTTTGCTTTCTCCATTGCAGAGAAAAGATGCTTTTCCAGATGAAATGAGCCTCAAACCTCTCCAAAATGAGTGCCACTGATTACTATTTCTATAGCTCCAGAATGAAATACACTGCAGTCTCAAAATAAATGGCAGAAGGTCTTTCTCTGTAACAAAGGACCTATAGGAGTTTAAACAACAACCATATTTTCTCCCGTTATGGCTTTGTAGTTCTCATTTTCTGCCACATACAAAAAAACCCCCTACAACAAAATCAACAACAAACCCTCTACGGACCAGATATGTGTACGGTTCCTTCCCATTTTCTTAAACGAGAGTTTGCACATTTTTCCAAGGGCCGTAACAGGAGAGATGTTGCTTTCTGTTTCACAGTTTCATCACAGGCATCATCCAGGTCACAACCAATGCTGCTAGACTGAAGAGATGTATCTGATATCTGTTACTGTTTTTTCACTACAAATTCCAGGAATAAATTAACTTGTTGTATGTTTTTAATTCTATTAAATCTCCACTGCAAAGATATAGATATTTTAAATGAGATTAAGCCTGTAAGACCCTGAGTTTCTGTAGATGACTATGCCACGGCTGCATCTCGTCTTTGAAAATCAGATGTTTGGCATACTTGTAAATATTGGACTTATACAGGCTGATAAAATTATTTTGTGAATTCCTCTCCTACACTTATTAAAAACAGAAATTGTTCACACTACACTTCAGATGATTAAGGCAGGCTTGTATCTTGTTCTCTGGTGAGGACATTAGTCTAGCTATCATAATCTTTGTATGGATTAACCGAGAGAACACCTGACCATCTTGAACCACTTGATTACACATTTTCCAAAACTCAATAACTGAGAAAGTTGAAATTAACAGCTGTGATAAGTCAGAACAAAAATAATTTCAAGTAAGCAAGTGGATGCTGTAATGCCACTGGCACAAAAGTAGCAATGGGCCTAATAAAAACCAACCTTGAGAAAACAAGTTGCTAGCTACAAGAGGCTTGGCTGCAACACTGGCAGACATACTTCTCATAGCAACAGTTTCAGTAATGTGACCTTTCTATTACCCGGTTTCATGCTGTGTCATTTATCTGAGTTGTAAGAAGGGAGGTGCTTCTACCCTCAGTACAGCTCAAGAAGGACTGATCTATCCCCTGACAAGTAAGAAATGCTTCATCGACTGTATTGTTCAAATTCTTGAGGCCACAAGTTGTATAGCTGGTTTGATAATGAAACATAAAATTGACTTTACATATGTTTCCTCACAAATACATTGTCTCCAAAACAGGATTCTAATGTACAAGAACCCTACTTCCTGCTAGTCCTGATGTTCGATTAGATATTTTGAGCTGTAAGTAAGAAGCCTGACATACCAAACATCTACTCATGCTGCTAACTAATCACTCCCACAAAAATATCCCTCCAACAGCAAAGGAGTAATGTCATCTCCTGAAAAATAGGTTTAATGGATGACTTCTGAAGTACAGAATAAGCAAGCAGGAAGCTAAAACCTTCCCCTGGCTTAATCTTGCACCGCAGAGATGCTTGCTTGAAGCACTGCTTCTGGAAAATTCTGTAAAACAGGAGTGACTACTGCAAAACCTGTTCAGCTGCTAATCTTATGCCATCATGTGAACAGAAGCATCTTGAGCCAATGCTGGGATCTAATTCTGCCTCAGAAACACAAAGCTGACATAGTGGGTGACAAGAAGGAAGCAGTACACTTTTACACCAAAGACACGTGGACTGTAAGAGGCAGTGCCCCAGGAGACCGCTCCTGGCCCACACTGCTGGTGCTGGAGGGCTACAGCAGGGCAGCAGACTGCACCTCAGTTTTTGTCTATTTCCTCAGGTATGTTTAAAATAAGATTAACTTAGATCTCTAGAACTAAGCAAACGAAACTAACCAGCTACACAAAGGTCTGAACACCTGGCACTACACCTCCTTTCTACATACAGCCACCACATATATGTTTGGCCACCTCAGTGAGGGTGAGGAAGGGTGAAGCCAAATTCACACGTTTAAACTCCTAATTTTTCTTGTAACAAAACCATTTTATGAATTGAGAATATCTGCTTAAGAGCACCACCAAGAGGGAAAGAGGAGGTGGCCCTGGTCATTCTCTCCCTCCTTGCAGGTCTCTGAGGGCTGCCAGAGATAAGGCATAAGTCCAGACTCTTCCAGACAACCACAAGCGCTCAGCACAAAAGACGAAAGCCTGTGTATGGGGTACGTTCTCTTCATGGCTTGCTGGTGAGTACAGAAAGCCAAACACTACTTTAACTAAGGCTGCTGAGGGTCAGCTTACTAACAGTCCTTTAATCTCTGTAAAATCCACGGGTTTAAGCAGAAACACCAAATCTCCAGAACCAATTCATCTTTTCAGGCAAGGCACAGCTGATACTTGGACAGTGAAAAGATAAGCTCACTGGGCTGTGTAACTGCAGCTGGTCAAAGGAGAGGTTTATCGTAAGGGTGTTGCTTGTCAAGCTCACAACCTTAAAGGAGGCTTCTTAGCATGAGGCGCTGGACAACTGGGTGCGTGACTGCAGGCTGATCTTACCCCTGGGGTGGTAGTCCCACTCCGGTCAGGAAGCCTCTGAGACACTTGAGAGAACTGCCTTCAGTCCATTGAAAAATTACTAAAGTCACAAGAGGGAGACAGACTGCCTTAATGTATTAACTTTGTTCTCTGCAAGAGGGAGATAGACTGCCTCAACGTCAGCATTAACTTTGCTCTCTGCTGGTAACAAAGGAGAGAAGTTTTTGTTACTGAAAGAAATTCAAATAGAGGGGAAAAAAATGAACAGCAAACAAAAGCAACACTGCTCAGCTCATTTTGGCACACATCAGGCTGTAATTCTGCTGCCAATGTCAATGGATTACATGCTGTGTAGCTATAAATTTCAGTTGTGTTTGAATAAACACCAGCATATAGAACTGCTTTGGGTCTGCAGACAGGACAGAATCACTATATCTCTCCAGCTGAATGTCCCAAAGATTAAAATCCCAATTTGCTCTCAAAGTATGCTTACCTGCAATCCCTTGTAGCAGCCCACACACATTAAAAATGCTTTTCTTCATAACACTCTGCACGCACATAGTAAAAACAGACACAAACGCCACAGCACAGAGAATCAGGATTCCCATGGGTAGGAAAATTGCAGTTGCCTGCCAGAACCCACTGGCAATCTCATTGAAGCTTTCAGCGTAAGGACCACAAAGCGTGTCTCGTCTGGAAAGCTGCATGTGGGAGATTCTGATGCAGCGCCCGTAGATGCCCAGTGTGGGACGGTAAGGCTCCTGAGACCCCCCTGTTCTGTCGTCTACATCCTCAGAGCTCGATGGCTTTGCTTTGCCAATCAGCCAGTCCGCACTCATGAAAGCGATGAGCTCTGCAAAGGCCACCACGATACTCAGGAGAGTCCACAGCATTGACCGACATGTTACAATGACATGACACATATTGATGTCCAGTGCTTGTGATCAGTGCAGCCGACAGTATTAAAATCCAGGCACCAGAGAGAAAAAGTTAAATTAAAAAGAAAAAAAAGGACTGTAAAAAAAAAAAAAAAAAGAAAGAAAGAAAAAAAATCACTGTGGTTGCGCTGTCTGCTCTTTCAGACAAAATTTCTCAGGAAAAAAAAATGAACAGCCCCAAGTTTTGCAAGCAGTGCTGTCATTTGTTCTCTCTCCTTAGTTCCTCCTTTTTCCTTTCTGGGATGCTGAGCTCTGAAGTACAGTTTTCTGTCTTAATATTCATACTGGCACATGATGCTGCAGGCTGACGAGGGGAGGCCACAAGGACTGCCCACTGTTTGACATCACACACCTACAAGAAAATGGAGACGACACATCAGCAGTGAGAAGAGAGTCTTCATTTCCACCCCCATGCTGAGCCACAATCTCACACAAATCCACATCAACACGCAAAAGCTGTAACATGGGCCTGTCAAACAGAGTCTGCTGGAAACCTCATGGGTTTGTCCCAGGGGAGCTATTAATCTCTTGTTGCCCCTTGGTACTGACAGTATCTGCTCTGCCCCATGCCATTGTGGGTGTTGTCAACCTCTTTGCAAGCAAAGGTCTCAGTTAAACCTGGCGGTCCCACCCACTCCTACCACCACACCCTCATCATCTTCCTCTCATCAAGATTACCAAGATTGCTGGCAGTTGCCCAGCAAAACGTTCGTACACGTTTAAGCAGTTTCACAGATGTGTGGCTCCTGCCTTTGGCTTGGGGCGGCAGCGCAGTATGGCCTGCCTCCGGGAAGGAAGCTGGGCACAGCAACACGTGTCATGGGCATGTGGGTGCAAGGGGCAGCGAAGGAACCTTGTTCCAACCTTCCCAGCTTCTGCTAGCTGTGGCCGAGCCAACCCTGGCCTCAAGAGGGGCAAAGAGGATGGCATCTGGGGACAGCCCCGCTGCAGCACGGTCACATGTATTCCTTTTAAAGCCTGCCTTTTGCAGGAGCAGTTCTGAATTCAGTTCTCAATTCAGCTTTTTTTTTTGTTTCAGAAGAGCAGTGTGCCTCCAGGTATGTCACACACCTCACCTTGAGGCGCATGCCACAGTGTTTGCCACAAACATTGGCAGCCTCTGGTGACTTATACCACTGTAAACAGGAACCTGCAGAAAAATGCCCTGATTGCTGCCAAGTGGCCAACAGTCCTGATGAGAGGGGTCATCCTTGAACTTCCTGACTCATCTTAATCCCCCCTTCCACAGCCCTCTGCATGGTGGGCCTCCAGCAAAGTGCTCCCCAGGGCCTTCTTCAAGCGTCTGCGCTGCCTTTCAGCAGCAGCTGATGACATTCCCAGAGTTACACTTATCTTACTGCAAGAGGCAATCTTGACCACACTTCCAACTTTTAACCAAACAGTGGCCCCAAAGTAACAAACGGGTCATCCCACTGGCCTCTGTGCTTGAATTAAAACTGTGTTCCCTGAAAGCAAGGGTGAGAGCAGGAAATGCCCTCACGTTACCCCCTCTGTGCTGAGAACATAGCACTTCCAAGTTGTCCACGTGAGAAACAGAATACCATCACTGAACTCGAAGCAAGAGAGTGGAGAACCAAATCTGGACATCACTGCTGTGCTGCCACCAAACACAAAGGTGGTAGGAGATACCAGAAAAAAACCACATTTGCCCTTCTTTTTTCCTTTCTTTTAGCTTTATCATAGGGTTGGTATTTAATTTTTTAGGAGTTTTAGGCCCAGTGGTTGAATCCTAGACCTACTGAACACAAAACAAAACACACAGCCCACAACCTCAATGCATTTAGAATTTCATCCAGTGATTTCCCCTCCCTCCTATACCGGTCATAGTGAATTATTTGCAAGAATTTGTTCACATTTCTCTTCCTCAATTAGAGGAAACCCACAGATTACTCTGGTACCAGCAGATACATAGACTTAAGATGCTGTGCCAATAAGTGAATTTTATCTCCCAATGGCATTGCTTTTAAAAAAAAGCAAAACATATTTAGATGTGCTTTTAACCACACTGAGATAACAGTTTAGCTCATTTTCCATTTGGGGAGGGGGGGAAAAGTATGCAATTTTAAATCAACCTGACATACTGATGACTCAAATACACCCTTTGTAATAACATAAAAATGAAGTGTCAGCCTGGCAAAATTCTCTCACTCTTTCCACCTTAAATAACAACTGGAACGTAGGAAATGTCCACTACAAACCTACATTCTTCTGATGTCATCTGCATGATTAAAGAGAATTTGATAAAACATGTCTTCATTTTTTAAGAGAAGTTCCAAAATCTGTAGGATCTGTATTTCTGTGCAAGCATCGCAGCCGTGTGATCTCGTCTTTGTAAGCTAACTGAGAGACATAAGAGACATAAGAGCTAAGTACCCATCATAGCTGTTTACTCTGCTTTACTCTGTACCTGTTGAACATAAAATACTCTTTATTGAACACAGACGAGACCAAAGTTCATATTTACTTAACCAGGTGGAAATTCTTGATGCACACTGGCAGCCACAGAAAACATGGCACTGGTAACAAACACGTGATGCTGTGTTAGAATCAGAAGACCAAATCATGGGGAATTCTGTTTGAAATGAAAGTGCAAGAATAAATTGCAGTAACATTATAAAACATAGTATCTCCAGAAAAGTCACCACATAAATAAAACAGTCTTTTTAAAGATGATACAGAGTTCCTGTCAAATCTCAAGGCTTCACTGGAACTCTTCACTTCCGGGCCTTGCAACACAAGGAGACTTCACAGCACTTAGAATTCAGTAAATGTCATTGATATCTACAACAGAATATACTTCGCTTTCCAACCAAACCTTCTCAGTCTGGCCTTTGCCAGGTAATTAGTACTCTATTCTAGTACTAAATGTTATCTCCAGAGCAACATATCATGATTCAGGGGAGAGTTTCTGTAGAAATGTCTTCCTGTACTAGCTCTTAAATGGGAGTGCCACTCACCTACAATTCCTTTTCCTGAGCAGGACAGAAACATACGAAGTAGGATGGTGAGACCAGACAAGGGGTAGTGGACATATCCTACAGCTCCTTTTTGTAAGCCAATGGACAAAACCACAAAGTAGGATGGCACATAGACCAGAGGAGGGGCAGGTGCATTTCTCTGAGACACTCAGCAAGGAATTGTTGCAGATGAAGCACTGGAGATAAGTTACAATTCAGTTACACCTCTGTAGTTAACCTTTTCCTTCCAACAAACCCCATCTTGAGTTTCCAAATGAATATAACCCATTCTCACAGGCTTCAATAGCATGTTTGTGCCATACATTGAAGCCTTTCTAGCTAAAGCCTGTGTTAAACAGCCTTTTTTCTTCCATTCCTTTCACCTTTTTTTTTCCATTTTTGCTCAAGAGAAACTCAAGCTAGACCCTCAAAGGCTGAAAACTAGCTGTTTATTCCTCCTGTTTCCCATCCCTCAACAAGGATTTTTCCATGACAGAACTGTATGTTCTTCACAGCATGCCACTCAATATCCACTTCTGACCGACTGTCAAAATATTTGCTTTGACAGTCCCAATTCAAAATACACAATGGTTCTTTAACTCCTTTGGTATTAACTCATTCAAAATGATTCTCGCTGAGGAAGCAGTCTACAAAAAGTAGACTCACCCTCCCCCCGTGGGGTTTTTTTTTCCAATTGCATTTAATTGTACAACATGGAATGAGGCTGTTCATGCTGAGGAAGTGAGTGCCCTGGAAACAGCCCTATATGAGCCAGAAGGCATCACGGCTGATCAGTATGAGGGTCTCAGCAGCACCATCCCACTCCACCACATAACCCCCTGTTCCTCAGCTGGACAGCACAGCTCTTGCATGGGTCAAAACTACACCTTCAGACTCATTTGTCCTACTTCTTGAACCATGCTCCTGGTCAGGCTCTGCATTAGGTGAAGTCTTATAATGTTAAAAGACATCAGTGAGAACATCAGATCCTCATAGCATCCAGGAGAGAATAAATCTGAGTTCTTGAATGCAAAAATCTTTTGGCTGTTTCAATCAACAAATCAAACCATCTTAAAGTATCACTACAACTGTCTTCCCCTTTAGATGCAATTTTAACAGCCAGACACTCTGCCTCAAGTTACACTTTCACATCTTGAGCTAAGACTGTTCAGCTGTTGTCTTTTACTACACTTTCACTACATTTTGCTATATTCTAAGTAAATAAATAATGTCTACTTTTCTAAACTAGATAAAGAAACACATTCACATCCATTTTTTTTACACTGCCAAAATAAAAAGTCAGATGCAGATCTAAATTATACTATTCAAATTAAGGTTTTTATTTTAGAGATGTTGAGCTGCAGGGTTTTGCTTTGGCATACCAGGCAGATAGGAAGGAATAGCTGCAAATTTCAAATTTGAATCAATCACATACCACAGCTGTTTGTTTTAAAAAAGGTGTCCTACAAGCAATGCACAAGAGATCTGTAAGTACCTTCCAGAACTATCTTATGGCCAGTCCTTCAGGGTCCCTTTACAGTTTGACCAAAGACAGAGGCTCAAACTAAACTCTACAGTTCAGCTTTTTGCCTGTTCTCAGACTGGTTCCATCAGGTAAAGAGTGAGAATAAATCATCTCTAGATAAGTGGCTTTTGGCTTGGCTTAAACAAACAGCTGAATGGAAGGCCACACAGACTGCTGATTTATAAAATAAATCCAGGCGCGATCAGACATTTTCTTCTAAAGCTTGCTACAGTCCAAAGAACAACTACATCAAGGAGTTTCTAAAACTTGTTTATAGTACACAGGCTTGAGCATCTCATAACCCGAAACCTGCAAATCTTGGAAGCTTTCTCTGAAACATTGTTCATTAGCAGTCATAAACACTGTGAAAATGCTTTGAACTGTGAGAGTGGAAGTGCTTCCTATTTACATTGATGTTTGCAGACTCACTATTCAAAACAAACATAAAGAGGCTCACACACTAAGACTCAGTTACCTCAAGCTGACCCCTACCCAGGCTGACATGAGCTCCCACTTTATGCAGCTTCCATCCTTAGGTGTTGCTGGACAAGCAAACTGGTCAACTGCAAGCTCACCCTGCCTGGCAGAGTGAGGCAGCCTCCAAGCCATGGAGGCAGGAGGGACAACACTCCTGGGCATCAGAGATTATTTATTTTCTGGGTGAAATGTGAATGAATCAAGTTGTCCTCTCACTTGGTCCTCTCACAGGAGGTGTATTCTTCCAGGAGCTGTTACCCAGGACGAGAGCGTCAGCTGCTGCCAGCTTCTACTCAGTCTTCAAAACAGTGGACCAGACACAAAGCAGTATTTCTCAGGACATACCACCATGAACACCAACCCACCCTGCTAAAAGTGTACCTCTGCATTTCTATCCCTAAATACTTATAGGTGACTTGCAAACCTAAGAAAAAGTATGTTCATCACATTCCTCTGTCACAAGAGAAGAGAGACAAGGATTAGTACTTAAGGAAAAACAAGCTGTCCCAAAAGGTTTGCAGCAGCTTCTTCTGCAGACCACAAGGAGTTCTGCTGGCACTGGTTTCTGATAAGCAGTGCATATTCATCACAGGAAACACCTGGACCAAGAAGAGGGAAAGACATTTGGATACTACAGTGTATTTTTGTTTTGTTTTGTTTTTTTAAATGCAACACATTTCAAAGTCATAAAAAATATTCAGGGTCAGATAAAAAAAAAAAAAAAACAGGAGAAGATGCTTTAAAGCTGAATGGTTGCACAGCTTCAAATAGCAGAGAATAAGCAAAGGATTCCCTCCCCCTCCTTCAATCTTCATGTTTTCAACAAATCATTGCCTACTAAAACAGCATTCCAGAGCAGAGATTTTTACTTGAAGAATAGAAAGCAAAGCTTGGATTAGTCGTCACTTGTGAATTAAAGGAGAGCAAACATTTGCATATCTCATAAATATTTAACTGTTATAGACCTGCACAGGCATATTAATAAGTACATTATTGTGACAGGCTGTTGAAAACATGACATACTCTGTCACAGATGGATGCATTTCACTGGTAATAGAAGGAATATAGACTTACAATGCATCATGTCTTGGTCCTGTTGGCACAACATGAAGTGTGAAATACAACTAAAATATTTTGCAAAATAGTTAAAACTCACTGAAGTATCATAATCAAGTCCCTGTTTCCTCGTCTTTCATTTGAATTATGCTGTGTTTACTGCAGCCTCTTCCTACCAAAGGCAGAGCTTAAAGATGTAAAATCTTGAAATCTTAATGTGACCAAATGTCCAAATTCAATGTGCACCAACAGGTGAAAGCTAAACAAACAACAACAACAAAATGTTTACAGTGACTGTTGCTTCTCTGAGGCTGTGTGAGATAGTTACTCCCTCCCATCCCATCTTACAAGTTGGCTTCTTCCTATCATGCAAAGAAAAACGGCATCTAATTACAGGTGGATTTGTTTCTGTAATACACCACTGTAACAGAAACGAACATAAAACTTACTTCCCACTTAAGAAAAAAAAAAAGCAGCTGAAATGTACTATTCTTTTTCTGACCTCATTAAAAGCTGTGGTGAAACTCCCACTGACAGTAATGGGGCCAATACATCACTGAAAAATCACTACAGGAATGAGAGTTTCCAAATTTTCAGACCTACTGCAGGGAAGGTTTAAACACAGGATTCATTTCCCTTTTCCCTCATCCAGACAAAACTTTGCTTATTGCACCCCCACTAAGAGATCAAGCTAACTCAGATTTCCAGCATCTCCTCTGAATCACAAATTCTCAAGCAGGAGATTTGTTCCATTGCTCTCTATTTATTGACTTACAAAATTCCTTAAACCTGCAGCCATTATGTTCTGTTTTGAAAACTTACTCAAGATCTTTTGCAATTCCAAAATATATTAAAATCTACGAGGCTAAGGAAAGCTAATGTGTAGTATTTGTATTGTTGATATCTCAAGAGAAAATTACACACCACATAAAAAATCATCACTAAGGGGAGCAATCTTGGCTACAATTAGTGATAGCCTAACTGCTCAGGAATTTACCAACTGGGAGTGGAATTGCGAGTTTCCTTTCCTACTTTGATTCCTCACTACCTCACCGAAGTCTCACTCTTCAAGAGTCTCATCTGAAGCCCCCTTTCTTGCCCACCTACAATACCGTATCTCTCATGTGGACTCAAATATTCATTGTGTTGATTTTTTTTTACAACTCATAACTACAGCTTCTGAAGGACTTTGGCAAGCGACAAAGGATGGTTAGGAGGAAAACGGGAAGTCAGAAGGAAATTACTACAAACAAATGGTAACAAACAAATTGGTAACAAACAAATCCTTACTATTTTTATACCAAGGATTTTTACCTTAAAAGGAAGCTAGATTTTGGCTGTTTAAATAGTTAATAGTGTCTGCATTAGATAGAGCATCAGCCCAGAAAAACTTGGAATCTGTGCTTGTTGTACAAAGCAATTCACTCCCACGATTTCTTCATGACAGATTTGGAACTGCTCTTACTAATTTATGAATATGGTATTAAGAAATTTATTACACTAACATATTGGTTATTGGTTAACACGAAAAACTGGTGAGAAAATCTGGCAGGCAAGGAAAGATTGACTCAGTTATACTACTTCTCAGAAAACTCTGGAGAATTGCTTACTAAAAAAAACAATATAAAGACAGGAAAAGCCTCACAAATATAGTAGATAAAAGATGCAGGCCTTTAGGAAGGAACGGTCTTCTCAAACTGAAGGGAAGAAAAACTGTTTTGGGCAAGCAAGTTTAAGAAAAAGGCATCTACTGGAGGTGCCTGTTGAAGTTAGGCCAACGTGAGACACCATACTGGTCTCCTCAACTGCCTTTAGGCAAAGCAGACAACCTGAAAACAGCCTTGGCTCTTTGTGTGAAGAACATGCTGCTTCAGTTAATTCTCAAAAGGAAATCATTGCTGTATGTCCTTTTGTAGCTGTGGCTGTGTTAGCACCACAACCACAAAGGTTATGGATCTCCAGCCTGTCTGCACAGCCCAGGACAAGTCATTCCTAAGCTGAGAGAAGACCTAAGACTGAGGACTGCTCTTTGCAAGCAGGAAGGATTCAGAGCAGTTTACACTGCATGTGTCCGTAAACAATCTTATACATCAATCCTTCCAGAAACTCACCACTTAGCAAGTCACTTTACAGGTTATCTACTGCTTCCCAGCTTCATGATGCATAATGTTCCCACAGCACGGAAAAGATGTATCTTCAGCAGAACAGGATGCACTTTGGATCTGGGCTGCATAGCTCAAGCAAACCACATGGCTATCAGGGACAGTATCAGATGGAGAACCTACCTGTGTATCGATTTATGTTCCTCTTAATTCAATTGAAAGTGAAACATCCTTCAAAAATAATACATACTGACAAGCAGCTCAGCACTGGAACACACACAGACTTGTGTGCAAGGACTGGAACACCTTTACTGAGCAAAGACTGACTTTTCACTGTGCTGGAGCTGAAGAGAACCAGTAGTGACTAAAGGCAACTGGAAAGGGTCATGATGGATCAGAGCTGCCATGTTTCCATACTGGAAAGGCATGTAGACATCCAGACCATCTGGGCATCACATATAACAGCAAACTTCGAAGAAGTGCATGAAAATCCTTTCATCTAGTCTGGAAAAAGGCAATGTACTAAGAGAAATACAGATATACACTTATCTCTGCTAACATCTACTGAATGGAAGCTTTAACCATTATTAACCACTAAGCATTTAACCATAGCCATGAAAGAAGAATTGAAATCTGATGTTTCTGATACTGCATATTTCATTAATTAATAATTACAGGAATGTTGTGTTCAGTTCTGGTCTCTAAAGTCTAAAATGGAAGCTTACTGCAAGGAGCTCAGAAAAATTTGAAAAGTCTAGAAACTCCATTTTAGAGCAAGAAACAAAATGGAACAGATTATTTATTTTAGCAACCGGATTCAATTTTAAAGCCAAGACTGGACATACTTCTACAAGCTGAGCCACATACGAAATTCTGGTTTGTTTTATGCATTTTGACTTGCTAGACTATGTATTGGTAACAGCTCTTTTCTATCCTTACAATCTATACTACTGAAAATGAATAACTAATAAAACTTTTATAAGCTGAAAAGGGCTGGAGGGAAAAACCATGTGCACCTTTCTCAGCTTCACTTTCTCTAAAAATGCTCTAGTATCTCTCTGCCACCTGTGGCTTGTGTCACAGTACTACTTCATGAAGAAAACCAAAACTGGACCTGTGTGAGGATGTGCATATAGGTAAGGTAGTGCTACACCTTCCTGCCATCTAGACACATAACAAGGATGAAAGGAAGAAAGCATTATTAACCATCCCAGTTTTCCAGATGAGATGTTCCTCAGTTGTATAACAAGTACAGTGGGAACTTAACCTGAATGCTGTCATAACAAACTCTAAAACTCTGGAGGGTGATATACTTCTCAGTATCACACACCCTGCCAACTACTTTTCTTATAATCCTTGAAACACAAACCTCCGCTATTCTTGTGTCACTATGAATCTCCAGCCCTGGCATGCTGCCTGCAAAGGTACTCCTCCTTCACTAAATATGAGCATGAACAAACGATACCAACTGAAATGATCATACCTCCAACAGTAACTTTGATTTTCCTGGTCACTGAAAATAGTTTTGTTATTAAATCGTAATTTTTTTCCTGCATAATATTCACTGTTGAAACAGGTAACTTCCTTAGCAACACACCACAACAGCCTGTCTATCATACTGAGAAGTACAAATTCACCTGAAAAGAAACAAATTTACTTCTAGGACCAGCCTTCTCAAATTGTATGTCACAGAAGAGCACTGCTTCAGTCATACCACCTATAGGGGATGATTCTGCCCACACACATACCTTATTAAAGAGAACAAAGCTACAGGACAATGGCAGATATTCAAGAGGTCTCACAAGGTTATAGGGAATGGGTTCAGTTCAGGACAGACAGCCTTTTTTAGTATTGGGTTCATGAGTTTTCTTTTTAAATCTGTCACTGACATTAAACCTTTTGAAAGCAAACCTAGTCTACAAACTGGTGTAAAGGTAGCATCTGATTGTATTATTACCAAAAGGTAGAAAGTTCTTTATTGTTGTCTTCCCCTTGGGAAACGCAAATAAATCAAAATCAAACCTGCACATCTGAAGATCTTCCAATGCCAAGATAGATATCTATTGCTGAGAAGTCCCTGCATACTATTAGCTTTAAGAAAATCTGTCTGCTCTGTTAGTTGCAAACATTTAATTGGATTCCAAAGGTGATCTTTAAGATTACTTATTAGATCTCCTTGTTGCATCTCAAGCACTAAACAAATACAGTTGAGTGTAAAATTAAAAGTACAGTGTACGTACACAGTAGAAGTAACAATTTCACTAACTGTCCACCAGGCAACTTGTTGTTTCTAAACAATTTAAAACAGTGTAACTGCATTGATAATAGCAATTTTTAGCAATAGTGTGTTCTTTAAAATACATGGTTACAAATCACAGATTTTGTCTTCCATTTCTTAACAAATACCTGCTAGAAAACCAACTTATTCAATCATGGACAAAATTAAACAGACTTGACAGATTTGCCGTTAAATTATTATCAGGTAGACCAGATACTTACTGAAATTTTATCAGAATGTTACTCAGAATCTTACCTCATGAATCCACCAAGGTCTTTCAGTGCCACAGTTTAAGCTGTGCACAGTGGCACCACTTGTACATATTCCTGTTCACAATATTTCCCTTATTCTCATTTGTCTCAGTCACATTCTGGAATAAGCCTCCTAGTTCATGTAGCTGCACATTTATCACTATCTCAGGTTGGCAGAAAGGGCTCTCTAGCCTGTCTTTGTCTATTTGGTTATGTTAAGACTGTAGAACTTATAGTTCAGAGGAACCATCACTAATCAAAACCATTTGAGCCTAAAATGGAATACACTGAACAAATCTATATTTTCTCTCATTGTTTTCTTTTTCAGGATGCTTAACCCTATATTCTCTGACTGTTGAGTATGAGATTGGTCAAAGGAGGGAAAAGAGAAAAAGGGAGAGAAAAGAAAGACAAAAAAAATCAAAATAAACTACCTAAATGTGGAGGGGACAAAAACATGCAGGTAGAGAGCAAAAGGCCAACACTGTAATCTCTGCAGCTAGTTTCCTTTGGCAGCAGGGTTTTGCTTTGTTTTTAATGATGCAGTGCTTAATGTACCGAAATGCTTTCCAATGACTGCTACCCATTATTAAGCTTCAGATCTCTGATAACATGTAAAATCTTGCTAATTAACGAAATTAAATTTTGATCTTATATTTTTATATGGTACAGAAAGCTTGGAAACATGCTCTCCTCACAAAAAAAAACCCTTTCCCCCTTTTTACTGCTTAAAAGTTGAATCAGAAGACTTATCTCTTTTTTCTGACAGCAAAGATTAGAGGACACCAGAGCTCTTATTTTATTTAGAGTTAACCAGTAAAAATACCTATATAAAGGGCTGAACTTCAAAAAATTATCATCTCAAAGCATTAAGAAAAAAAAAAAACTGTTACAAATTCAACAACCCAGTGAATAAATGAAATGGAAACGAAGCAGTGTGCATGTATATCCAGTATCCTCCTAGCCTCCAAGCACTGTTGGGTGAGTAGTGTCCCTAACACATGCAAGAGATCACCTATGTGACACCTTTTGCACCAAAATGTCACAGCAAGATCCCCTTTCTTATCTCTATGACAGGGAATACCATTATACATGAAAATGAACATAAAATTAATCTGTGTTCAGTGAATGCCATCTTTAAACAAGTAAGGGATTTTTGTTTTTTCTTTTAAGCTTGAATTCACTGTCTACACTGAGTTGAGAGACCATTTTGATGTTTTGTATAGGACAAATACAAAATATACATTGGTTGGTGGACACTACAGTTTCTACACTATGGTAAAATGCAGCTTTCCATGTTACCAAAACCCTAACAGGTTAAACTGACCGTTTGAGTCCTTGCTCCTGGAATCACTTTTGTCTGTATATGCTCTCAGCTGTCAAGATGGTCGTTTTTGGTGGAGCCTGGTCCATTTGCAATACAGCCAGGACATACCAAAAGGTTTAACAGGACTGACTCACCATTTGGATAACAATCTCTTCTGAACTGAAGCTGTGAAAATACCAAGTGACTTGAGATGACATAATTACTGTTGCAAAATCTAGATTCATCTGTTGCTGTCCTAGAAAGAGGGCTTTATTGGAAGATAGAGATGAGAGACTCTTAAAGTAGACACATCTGTGTCTGCTTGAGCATAGTTGGCATGTGTGCAGCTAGGTCAGAGGTGTTGGCAGCTGGCTGTCCTCTCCCAGCTGCAATTTATGTCCTTACTGGTTCTGCCCTTGTAGTGCTGAGGTCCACCTCGATTGCTCACCTCCCTATATGGAAATGCTTACCACATACCAGGCTTTGATGGTGCAGCTGTGACCACTGACTTCATTGTTGGTGGCACATGCACTGCTGGTGATGCCTGCTTTGGTACTGAGCTATATTTCACGATGCTGCCTGAGTAGCTCTGGGTAAAGCACTAGAAGACTCAGTATGTCTTTGACTAAAATTCACAGGCTTGGTCTCTGGACTGGAAATGACCTACACCAATTGCTGCAGGAGCTGAATGGCAGTTGTGCTCCTCTGTGTTGAAGGTGTGTGTCACTGGCTACAAAATAGTCACATTTGTTTATTACACGTTTTTTCCCAAGAAAGGAAAGAAATACTTTGTTGTTTTTTCACTACATCAAAACCTGCTATTCTATTCAGGGAAAGGAACACAAAAAGACAGAAGATATTAGATGGACAAGTCTATTTGTCTTTTCTCAGTATGGTGCTGTTAAATAGTTATTTTTTAACAACTTCAAAATCAAAAACAAGCTTGGGATAACTCCTGTCTTCTAAGCAGTACTTGTATTTGCTCATTGTGATCATAAGGGCATGACTCTGTAGTATGATGTAAGGTTTTTATGAGACCTAGCAGCTGTCCTGGACTCTCGAATGTTGTTTCTTACGTGTTTTGAAAAAACACCACCAGTATTCACTTCAGGGGAGTTACCATAAAATTACCAAACTGCAAACCATTTTTAAGAGCTTGAGAAGAGTCTGTTCATTTAAGTCATGCCCAGTACCTTGTCTCCCAACTGCAGGTTGAAATAAATAACTGCAGGAACTGTGCAGCAGTATTGCACTCAATTGTTATATGCAGGAGCCAAATACTGCTTGCAGCATGTATGCAGCCCTGATTCTCTTTGCCATTCCACGGATACTGTGTTGTATGGACGAGGGCTTAAACTGCAATGAAATTGCAAGAATTAATCTGTCTCCTTTCCTCAAATGTGGGAAAACTTAAGATAATTGTGAAGTTGGCTGGTTTGTAGAAAAGCACCCAAGCAAATGTGACAGGTTAGGTTAGGTAAGTCTGTCCAAAATAACGCTAATGTTATGCCTCTCCAATGGTATATTTACCATATTTAAGTTTAAGGACTTTTTTTTTTTTTTTTTTTAACAGGAGGCTATAAAAAGAAACAATAAGCAGAAAGTACTTAGACTGCAAGCAAATGCAAGGAAGAGATAAGGTAAAATGCTAAATATAAATTTGGAGCAGTTGTGAGTTAGTGAGGAAGGAAAGTAACAGCAAAATATCCATATCTTTATGCAAAAATGGTCAAAAAGAAAATAAAAGAAATAGGAATCAGCTGGTGAAAGGAAGAGTGTGATGGAAGAAAGCACACTGTAGGAATGCAAACACAGGCTGTTACAATAACCTGCACAGGAAAGCTGCACATAGAAGAGAGAAGGTCAATGCACTACTACTATACTCAGTGACATTGTGTGCTAAAATA
This sequence comes from Colius striatus, assembly GCF_028858725.1. Taxonomy (NCBI): domain Eukaryota; kingdom Metazoa; phylum Chordata; class Aves; order Coliiformes; family Coliidae; genus Colius; species Colius striatus. The sequence goes on along the minus strand of NC_084790.1, from coordinate 48,999,692 downwards.
TTAAAAGGAACAATAGAAAAGACAGACATTCAGTTGCATCCGTGTGGACACCAATGTACTCATTGATCCTCCAAGAGCCTGGCTGCTGAAAGCCAACTCAGAAAACGTGTGTCATTCTCCAGGGGAATCCAGCAGGGCAGATCAGCAGCACCGCTGCTTCTTTACAACACTGGAGAAAAGTAATCCTTGCCTGACCTGGGGCAAGTTTGACACAAGAAGGTGTTCTTGCCTCAGGTGCTGTAGATGTTTTATATCACTCACCAGAACAAAAAACTATAATACCAGAAGCTTTACAATACAAATGTTAAATGCTAACTTCAGAAAAGTGAATTTTCTAAGAAGCTGTAGAAAAATGGCAGATAACTGAAATGTGTTCAAAAGGACGGTCAGTGATGGCTCAACCTTTGAAAACTCCTGAGGAAGTTGTAAACAGAAGTTTAATACAGAAGATTGTATTTTATGCAACATGGCAGTAACCTTTCAACATTGAAGAACGTCGTGCTGGGAGGGGTCGGGGAAAATCAACCGAGCCTCAACTGAGACCAAGAAACAGGACACCTATAAACTCTTCTAAGCAATTCCCTTAAAGCCATGAAGAACATGAGATTATGGAAATAAATCTAACCTTTCAATGTGTTCCTTTAGAAAGACAGGCTAAAATCCAAGGCTTAAATTATAATTTCTTTGGGAGGAAAAGATCAAGAAGCATCTTGTGACAAGTGGGCAATTATCCCTCTATACAAGTTAAGCTGTATTTTGTCACCTGAAAATACTAGCAAGACATGCACAAAAGAACGCTGAAGATAATTTGAGTTAGGCTAAAACTAGATAGGTAACTTTACGAAATACCAAACAATGCAACTCCTTAAGGGTAAGCAACCATTGAAACTCTTGTATCTGGGGCAGCAAAGCACTCAAGAATTCAATACAGCTGCTAAGACTGAAGTTCTTCATCGCACTGCAGTCATTACTCACGATCATAATGAGCAAATACAAATATTGCTGAGAAGGCAGGAATTAATTTGGTTTCCAAACTGTTCAACATCAACTGTTTAGCAGTACAATACTGAAAAAAACATGGATGACTTGTCTGTTTTCTCTTTTGCTTTCAGAGACAGCGAAGAAAAAAACCACTCATTTAGGTTCATTGGTACTGTACTTGCATGGTAGTTAATCACTCCTGAACAAGCACTGCCTTTGTAAGACAAATGAGGCATGGAAACAATTAACACAGAAAAACCCTATTTGCCTTCTCTTCCCCCCTCTCTGTCTTGGTAGATATATTTGCATTGACAGTGAAAAACAGGATACTGCAACACCTTCATTACTGCATCTTTCTTAAAAATACCTATGCTGATTTAAAAATACACTATAAACTCAGTTGATTAAGTAAGGTAGCATATAAAGAACATAATTTATATATATATATATATATATATATATAACTTAATAATATTAAGCATTAGCATAGAACAGATTTTTAAGCCTGATAATGCTACTACACGTATATCTAAGTTAACTCTAAGTCACATTCCACCACAGTATGTCAGGGAAGTAGGTGTTCTTCCAAGACTGATAAACTGCTATGCAAGCTGTCAAACAGATGCACTGTAAAAAACAGAGAAAATAGAGAACATACCATACCCTTCTTTTTTCCCCCAGCCATGAAAGCAAGAAACTGAAGCCTATGACTCCAACAACAAGGTCCAGGCAATGTTATGAAGGTATGTGTTTTGTTTTGAAGAGATTTGCTAGATATATTCTGTAGTAATTTGTCATACATAATACTATTTAGCTTCTAGTTAAATAAAACTGTGGTTTACAGCAGAAACAAATACAGGCCGTGACACTGATCTTTCAGCTGGTAAAATACTTTCATGTACCCACCAGAATATTAAGGAGGAAAGAGGAGAAAAGAAAGGAAAAAAGAGGAAAGAAAGAGGAGGAAAGAAAGAGGACAAAAGAAAGAGGAAAAAATAGAAAGGAGGAAAGAAAGAGGAGAAAAGAAAGGAGGAAAGAAAGAGAAAGGAGGAAAGAAAGAGAAAGGAGGAAAGAAAGAGAAAGGAGGAAAGAAAAAAAGATTTAATAGGATATACTTAGAAATGCTCAGTATCATTTAAAAAATTCTAACTTCATTGCCAACAGTTCATGAACTCATCATTTCCACAAGGCTTGCCTTGCTACTCAGTCACAGGAATATAAGCTTCTTTTCAGTATTAACATGCATCTACAACTGTAATCTTAGAAACAAAACAATAAACTGACTCAGTTACTATGTTTTTTCCCTTAGATCAGCTGGGTATTCAGGAAGTGAGACACTGATTACTAATCATCTGAGAGAGCCCTTGAAATCATGAGTGACCTTTTAAAAGTTCAGAAGAATAAACATATATCATGAAATCACTGGGAAACAGCTTCTTAAAGAAAACAGGTATTAGAGAAACTTAGTTATGGGTGAATGTGTCACTGTGTGTTTCCCATATCCTGACTTTAATGTTTTGAACACGAGGCTGAGCGCCAGCTCTCTCTAAAAAACAGGAATGCTTGGTTTTCATCTTCATGTAAAGCTGATGCTTACATGGTATTGACATTGCTCATATATGCTGTAACATTTGAAGATTACCTCAAAAAAATACTTGTGCTGTGTTGCAACACTGTGGTCTGAGACAGCAGCTTGCGAAATGTCCACTAGGTAGTTATCAGAAGCTACAAACAATTAGGGGCTTTCCTAGACAGTATTTAAAAGAAAAAAAAAAGTCTGAAAAGAAAATGAAAAAAAAATACAGTAAGCTAAAACTGATTAATCAAAGGTAACCCTTACAATCTTAAATAGAGAAATTCAAGAGCCATCTCACAAGTCAGTAATTGGACCTGCCTACAGAAATTACACAATGAACTTGAAGCCTTGCTGTGTATCAAGGACTATGAATTAACTGACAAAAATGAGATTAAACCAGGAAAAGTGCAATAATGGAATACTGACACACTTTGGAACAGTACTGCTGCTTTTTCAGACAGAAATGGTACATGAGGAGATAATTTGTTGCTGTATGTATTTGCTCAGACATCTAGAAAATCACAGACAGTCAGATCTAGAATGCTTCTGGTAAAGGAAAAAAGAAAAACTGGAGATGTGGAACCAGAATGAGCCCTTCTTCAATATTGTCCTATTCTCCTTTTCTGAGTCAGAAGGAGATGACAAATGAAGTTTTGTTTTTATTTTCAAAAAGTAATTGAAGCATCCAGGAATCTGAACATAGTGGTAACACAGAACACTACTCGGTTATTTCTTGGAAGACAACACAAAATAGCATGAAATAAAAAAAGACAATATTCATTTAGGTAAATCAGCAAGAAAGAGAAATCAAGCCTATAAATACAGAGTGAAGAACAGCTAGGAGTGCTACAGAAAAGGATCTGACTGTGAAATGGGTCTTACCTGACTAAGAGTCAAAAGTATGGCAAGATGACAAAAGCAAGCCAAAACTTGTAATTCAAGGATGCAATGGGACTCTTACCAGGACACAGAAGGCTGTGACTATACACATTTTCAGTACATTCAGCTTTTTGGTTTATACTTCAGTAAAAGAAGTAGACTAGACTATAGAGACCAGAGGACAGCAATAAAAATGGCAAGAGCTCTTACAAATGTGACATATGTAGGAAGATATAAGACGCTTTAATTAATGTGAAAGAGTAGATCTAGAATACAGTATTAACTGTGGCAAGGTAACACAAGTGGGATTCTAGAGACAGGGTTCACAAACAGTACCTAAACTCTTAATGGATGGATGTTTTATCCAAGAAATGATTTTGTCATTAAATATGAGGCATGCACTAATTAGGGTACTTGTAAAAGCAATTCCACTGCTTAACAGAGACATAAGAAAATAGAATAGAACAGGAAAAATCCTGTGTGGAGTTAACATTGAAAAATCTGTATACAGACTTTCTCTACCTTTCTCCCTGGTTCAAGTTTCAGCAAGAGCTAGAAAAGCAGCTGTGACTGGGATAAACTTCCAGGGCTGAACAGAAATGCAGTAGGAATTTCAAAGAGATCTGAAAAGAGCTTTCTTTTATGGAGTAATCAGTCAAACTTGAGATTCATGCCCTTCACATGGCCAGTCCATAAACTACAGGACAATAAATCAACCAAATCAAAACGGGATGTGAAGGGCAGTTGCTGTGTTTCTAGAACATCTCCTCTGGGATGCAGGTGCAAGACACCCAAGAGATTTTGCAATAAGTAACAGCCCAGGTGATGCACATACTTAAAACTGTACGCCACCACAACTCAAGGACAGTCTTCCTGAAGTTTTAGTTATGCTAGCACAGAGCTTCTCTATATTTCACTTGGTTATTCTCAAGGCTGCAGAAAGCAACTACATAGTGTTAGGAAAAGTTCAACCAACACAGTTGTCTGTTGGAGAATTTCAAGTTGGGTAACAGCTTCCCCTTACAGGAAAGGAAAATAAAAGTTGCAGACCAGCCTAAAACTCCAGCACAGGTTCCCTTTATCCACCAAAATGTACATTCTGCTTTAGCACAGAGATTGTTCAACACTTTCCACTCTTAAAACACATATTCATTGCTTACAACTTCAACAAAATAGCAGTTTGGGCTGAAACTTTCCACACCAGATGCTTGCCCGAGGCTGAATTTTCTTGCACAAGTTTCAATCAAACAGTTCAGACGTTTCAGAAAATGAAGGTACTTTTTTTTTTTTTAATATTAAAAGCTTCTGGTGACCTTTTCTTCAAGAAGGAAAGACATTCCAAACAGATTCCAAATGCCTGGTAGCTTGATAAAGATGTAAGATTTGTAACAGGGGATAAAATCTTCTATTCCATCATCTGGTATGTGACATTGTGAGTTGGCAGTTGTAAGCCTTTCATAAATTTATCTACCAACTCAAATGGCCACAGACTGCACTCTTACTTTGCATACTTTTCCCTCAAGCTAGAGACCTGACTAGAACAGCAGAATAGTCACCATCCCCAGGGAAAGACATGTGATTTGAATAATCTGTGCACCATGACAGACCAGAACTGGAACCAGAGCTGAAGATGGCATGATTTTCTCTTTCCTGCCAGTGACGGGGCTATACAGAGGGCCAGGCTAGGAGACTGCTTTAGAATGAAACTGTGAAGGGGCTTTAAAAACTGAACCCAAGAAAACAACCCATCAAACAAACACACACAAACAATAACAACCACCACACCACAGATGGAGACTGGGTGGGTTGAAGGAAAGAACTGAGCTGGAAGAAGATGGAGAGTCTGGGTCAGGGTGACAGGACTCACTGATGAAAAACAGAGAGGGAGCATCCCAACCAGGGAGAGCAACTGGGTGTTAACAATTGAGAGGTGAAGCCTACAAGCATAGAATTTATTTTGTACAAGTAACCTCAAATCCAGCACTTCCTTACCTTTCAAAACTCTGTGTGACACCTTATTTAAAGGTCCCTCATTCTGCATCTGAAATGCTACTTTAAAATGTCCACATGCACTATTCTGAAGAGTGAACTTAGATGCTATAGTTGAACCAGCCTAGCAGAAACTCCTCCTTTTTCTTCCCATTCCCAGATACATTTTCCTTCCACTTCCCTCAAGCATTCTGGTTGCCATTGGATCCCTCCATAGGGTGACTGAATCCAGCAACCCAGCAAAAAGTTAACCCAGAAGAGGAGGAAAGAAAACTCAGGAAGCAATCACACAGGCATGTTCTCAGGGAGCAAATTGAGATGGCTCCCAATGAAGATGAGAAGCATCCCTCTTGGCAGTAGGATGGGGGCAAGGCCACACAACAGGCAATGGGTGAGGAGGAGAGCAAGGCCTCCCCTCCTTTCAGATAATGGTCTTCAGCAGCACAAGCTGAGGCTGTTTATTGCAAAAATTACAGCGTGACATATCAAAGCTTTAGAATCAAGAACATTGTTAGCTTACCTAAAGCTAAGCCATTATCTCTGTTTATAGACAAGCAATGTTTCACAAGAATTGCTTAAACATCTTCACTGATTAGAAACAGAAGCTCCTTCCAGAAAACATGACAAAACTGTTGATACTTTGTTGTTCACAGTCACAAGTCTGGAGCCAAGAACTGAAATTATTTTGCTTCAGCAATATTTCAATGACTCACAGGCTGGTGTGCAGTATATTCCTCACAGAGAATTCAGTTTTATTGTCCATCTCAAATCTATGCTGTTTAAAAAAAAAAAAAAAGTTTTATTTAAACTGTCTTGTTTTTCTTTAGTTCAGTCACACTGATTCAATTGTACACAATGGGCACCCTGCCCACTTCAAGATTAAAACTAGAAAAATAATCCTCAGTTTTCATTAAAAAGTTCTTCTTCCTTTACCCACATTACAACTGAACTTGTATTCAGAGATTACACTCCAAAGTTTTGAAGACTTTTCTTTCTAGCAATATTTTCTAAAACAACAGCCAGCCAACCCCACTCCACCCCAACCTCAAACTCTGACAACTCTTGCAAAAATATACATTTAAATCCATCTCAAAAAGGTCAGTGATCCAGTTCCCAGTTGTAGTACTTGCATGTGAAAACAACAGCAGTGAGGTGGTCAGAAAAGCCAGTGCCTGTGGTTACAGATGAAACACTGCAGTCTTCGTTTGCCTTCAACACTGAGCAGGAGGGCTGCTGTGGTCAAAGCCAGCAACTCTTGTGTTGGCACATCAGAAGCTTTATGGTTTCATCAGCCTCAAGACACACATCAGAGAACCCTGGTGCTGTGTGAAACCCCCCCGAGTTTCAGAGACACCTAGGGAGGTTAGATTCTCCCATGCCATGGGCTCAGTGCAGAGATGCTAATTGTAAACACAAAGCTGACGGTCCTGGAGCATGCAGGAAAGTATGCACAGTTGCAAGTGGCTCCCTGAAGTTCAGTCCATATTTCATAGACACACAGATCCAGCTGTGGCCTCTCCCCCCTTCATGATCCTCCCAGACTGAGCTGAGTTTGCATCACAGATGTGCAGCATAAAGTATCCCAGAGCAGGCAAGGGATTGCTGCACCTCTCTCCAGCTACAGGGTAGCAGCATTCACCGCACCAGCTGACAGATCAGACTTGTGTGCTGGGATGAAAAGGAAAACCCACAAAAACTCCACCACACACTGAGAGGTCTGCAGCAAGAATGAAAGACTGTTGCATCACATTCTTCTTATGCTGCATTCAGGGCCTTTTTGGCACTAACTCACTTCCTGACCTCAATCATCAAGTCTATCCTCCAAGTCCCATCTCAGAGCTCATTTGCTCAAGGGAGCTCAAGAGTTAGAAATTGCAGCTACGTGTGCACATTAAAAAAAACACACCCTGAATATGCACAAACTGTCCAAGCAAGCTCCCAAAGAATGAGCTTCTAGTTGGTTTAGTCATCTAGTTCCAGCAATCTCCTTTGTTCCAGCTTGTTGTTCTTATCTTCAAGACATTAATTTTATTGCAGGATGCTTTCCAGGGGTAGAGTTCTTTCAAAATCAGAACATCAGACACTAAACCCTGACATGGGATTAATGAGAGGAAGATGCTGATGGAGGCTTCTCTGGGCTCTTGGTAGGTAAAATACACTTGTTGAGAACCTCCATCTCTTTCTAGACTGTCAAGTGCTGAGTGCTTTTATTATTACATACATAATTGAAAATACCTTCACTCTCAGTCATGTGAGTTGCACATAGTAATCCTAAATGGAAAATGTGTCCTCTTAGAGATTTAAAGAATCAGTGTGAACACTTACATCTGAAAGTTCCAACTGCAATAAATGTGTAATTGAAAAAAAGAAATCCTGCAAATGTATACTATACAAAAAAGAAGTATATTTCTAAGTGTCTATAAGTGCATACAGTAAAGAAAGCAACAAGACTCAGCTTTCAGCAAATAAGAAGAGCATTGGTAAATATGCATTTTAAAAACAAACCTTTTCCTTTTTCCCTTCAGGAAGAGCTGGTATTAAGTTGAGTAACTTGGTTTTCAGATAACAGATAGGAAAGAATTTCTGAGAGAGATGAAAGCATTTAGGTAACACTGTACAGACAATTACAATTTCCAAATGTTTGCATCACTAGCAGCTAATGCGGGTGCTAGGGGAAAGACTGAATTTGATTAAATTGCATATTGCGCAAGTTTATTTATAGACTCAAAAGTGAAGCAGAGAATAAAAATTTGAAACAAAAATATTAATCATTCATTTGTTGGTAAAATATGTGGAGCCAGGTTCCCAAATATTTTCAACCTAAAAATACATTGTTTTAATGTAAGCTGAAAAATGAGCCTACTGAAAGTGTTAGCAGAAGAAATAAAGGGACAAACAAAAGTATTCAGTCTAAGAATCTGAAGTAGAGATTTCACTCCCTATTCAGCCAAAATATACAGTTCAGATATGTTTGCCACATGGTTCTAAATTATGTTACAAACTATACAACTCAACTGCCCTTTATTTTCAACACTAATTGGTCATTAGCGCATGCATTTCCTCATAGCAAGATTTTGTTGACAAGAAAACAATGCCTGGATAGTTTGGAAGTGCTACTCTATCCTAAGCCAACTCAGCAGGTTGGTCCAAAAGTTGAAATACTAAGAAATGAACTCCTCAACAATGTATTTCAACAAATAAATTTGAGGTGAAAGAGCAAAGGATATTGAAATTCAGCAGAACATTCCTTATAATTAGTTTACTTTCAGTTCCATCAAGCACAGGATTTAACCTGTTCAACCCATTTCCCAGAATACTTTATAGGAAGGATCACGTTCAGCCATTTGTTTAGATTTCAAAGCTATAAACAAAAATCTGAGGAAGACTTGTTGCACCATGTTCCTAGAAGAGTTCAGAGAGTCCAAAAGCAAGCCTTTCTTTTCAGGAAGTTGGATTTAGAGGCATTACAAAAGATAGCCAAATTAACTCCAAATGTAGCTAAAAGAAAGTCTGCAGCTTTTGCTGCTAACTTGGCATGTAAGAACAACAAAAGCCTCAAAACAATTCAAGTTACAAGTCAGAGCATGAAATATTCCAGTCTTTGATTTTTTTTTTTTTTTTTGTATTGTCTCAGTTTCTCTGGCATATAAAAATGTCATAAATTGCCTCTGTGCCAGAGAAGTTGCCTTTCCAACTCACAACTAAGCACTCATTTATGTGAAGTACACTGCTGAGTTAGCCTTCGCCCCTCAGGTCTAATCATAAATTATACTGCCAGGCATTTTGCAAAAGCTCATAGCACTGATTTAGCCAAGGAGACTGAAAAAAAAGAACGCTGAAATGGAAAGAAACCCCTCACAATTATTGATGAAATATTCTTTTATTTAAGCCACGGGTTAAGAAGTCCCCTAAAAAAAAAAACCAACTGTTTCAGCCACCCAGGTAAAAGACAGAATTCAGCCCTTCAGGGTCTTTCACATTGTAACAGAGGCTGAAGAACCAAAGTTGAAAAAAGTACAACTTGAAAGTAATCAAGGGACTCGGGTAGAGCTAATTGGCAAAAAGTGATGTTTGCACAGAGTATGTGAAAACATGGGAAGTGCTCTGGAGAGTGTTGTCAGTTGATGCCAAAAGTCACAGGTTAATAGGTCAGCGTGCTCAAAGAGAGTAAGATCCTATGTGAAAGAATTTTTTTGTGACATTTTCTCAGCCACTCACCTCATTCTCCTTAAGTAACACTCTCTGTCAGTAACATAAGGAGAAGTACAACAGCTTTCCTTGCTTTCTTTTTTTGTAATACCAACATCATTCACATAATAGCCTATAGAAATATGCTTGAAATTCTCTTTATTTATATACTAAGCATACAAATGTGCCTGGGTTTTGCATGAATAGCAATGAATCTCTGTTTTGCAGGATTAAAGACTATACTGGGTAACAACAAAACAAAAACTACCTAGAAAACTCCCTTTTTGAGAGAACTCTTGCTATGAAGAGTCCTTGCAAGTTGAATTTCAATGCTTCGAATGGCTGCATTCTGAAAAACACTATTCTCAAAGCTGAAAACAACCCATTCTTTGATTCGAACCATCAGCTACTGCCAACAAATGTTTGAACAAATTTGAAAACAATATTCAGAATGCATCTGATTCAGTCAAGAGTTACTGCACTGCTTGCACACTTTCATACAGAACATACAGAAAATATATCTTCTAATGACATATGAAAACAAATATGTACAGTATGAAAAATATGTACAGTAGTTTGAATAAAATGTCTTCTCTAGTGTAGTAACTCAGCTCCTATACACATTATTTCTAAAACAAAGTGAAAATAATCTTGTAATGGCCTTTGTAGCTTAACATTAAATAACTCCTTTTTGATAGCTGTCCTTCCAAAAAAAAAAAAAAGAGTGGTCCTCAGGAGTGGGTTGAATAGATTTTCCAGTTCTGTTTCATCATCATTTTAAGCTATACTCCTCAATTGCTGTCAGACTTACAATATTTAGGAAAGATAAGAAGAAGGATACTTTTATTTCTCATCCCCTTCCTTATCACTCATCTCTACCCTAAAAAATGCAATCTACAGGCTCTTCATTTATGAATGTTCTTCCTAAAAGAAAAGGAAAACTCTTTCTATCCTTTAAGACTATCTTTCTGCAAGACAAAGATAATTCCTTACACAAAAAGACAATGACTGAAATCAGATTTCTCTTTAAGTAGGAAGGATGTGAGGTTATTTTAAATTTTCCTTATGCTGTTTTGTGAGTTGTTGAAAATTGCATTTAAAGTCAAGACCTGAGTTCTAAGAATAAGAACTTTGATAAGTTCATCAAAACTTTCAATTGCTTCCTTCAATTTCCTAGTGTGAGAACACTTTAACAGATAAATAAAGCAGAAAAATGCATATGCAGGTCATGGGTACTTAAAAAACAGACTACACACATCACCATACGCTTCTGTAGGGGTATGTTTGACCTCAGTCTACCGTTATGATCGTAATATGGACCACTTAACCACAATGGTAGCAACACAAGACAAATAATTAATGTTTTGCCAGTGGAGGTGACCTTAAACTCTTAACACTATCTCACAGACATTCCAAGTACCTGCCTATCAATGTATCTCTTTGACGTATCCTTTGGAAGAAACAAACTTCCACCAAAAGATGTCTCCTCTCAAAGAGATTCTGCATTAACTCTTAGAAAACCAACAATAAACTTTCTCAATCTCTAAGCACAGATGTCTGTTCTTTGTAGTCATATGCCTCTTCCTCCAAACAAAAGCTCTACTGCTGTTGAGCTGCTCTTTTGCAAAACTCATGAATCTTCTCAGGCTAAGCAGGGACTGCAGAAACTCAGTCTCAGTCTGCCTGTTCTGTTGACTGTTCTTCACCTTCAATATTGGGATCCGTAATATTTAGCGATAGATTAAAGAAAGAAGCAATTGTATAAAGTTTGGCTGGCACTGGAAGAAAAAAGGAAAATGATGACAAGCTGATGAGGACAAAATGACAAATTGAGAACACGTGCTATGCTTTATCTGAAGATGCGAGAAAGCACAATGAAAACAGAATGCATATAAGTATATGAAATAATGAAACATAAGATATGAATGGCCTGGAAAATAATCATGCTGATAGCTCATGTATATGCAAGACATGATCATCTAACTTTTTTTTTTTTAGAAAAGAAACTTTTTTTGGTAAAGACAATAATTGTGAGTCTATGTTTGGAAATTTCAGTCTCACAGAATAACGTTCCGCATAATCATTTCTCTTCTGTGTAAATATTTACATTGTATTAGTGGAAGAGTAGCCCTAACTCTTCCCTCCCTGGATTAAAGCACCACCACCAAGTCATACAAGAAGTCATGGCTAAATGGAAACATCTGTTAAGCCACTTGTATCTCTGTGCTTTGTAATATCCACTAATAACTCAGAAGGATCCTATCTTCCATCTGCTTCTCTGCTCTTCTACATCAAAGTCTTACCAGATAGCTTGTAAGTGAAGTTGTCAGGGAAGCTAGGTCTGAAGTAGAGGCACAAAAAGCAATCCTGTGGTTGCTGCAGATGTTCCCCTCTGTACTTTTACTAATAGCTGCCTGCTGAGTTCTAACATTTTGGAGCCAGGGTTTCCAGATGTTTCCTCCAAAACTAATACAAACAACTGGGAAGTTTACAGAAGTGAGATAATCTAAAAGTTTCTCCTTCCTCACAATTTTTTCCCTGCAACCCATTGTACCCACAGAGGAACTGTATACTGTACACTCTAATGTCTAAGATTTGCCACTCTAATTCAAACACACACAATCACCACAGAGCCAAGAGAAGTCTTGCAGACCTCATGTCATACTTGACCACTTTCACGTACCAGAGAGAGTATGTGATGCTCAGCAGCAGTGGCCAAGCCACCAGGCAGCATTGCCTCCTCCCAGGGCCAAGCATTCTGTTCATATGCCATCAGCATGACAAAACAGGGAGCTGAGGCTTGCTCTGATATTAATGCCCATTACTTCAGAAGAGATGTTATCCATAAGGTTTGACAGCACAAAATAAGATACAGAAATCAACACACTAAAATTGAATGAAAATTCACCCCAATGTAGATTTGGCCAGAATTTTTCCAGCTATTCTATCCTACACTGCCCTCAAGAAAAGGTATCTACTGGATTTTCCAAAGAAGTCTTTGAAAAGAAAAGAGAAACTAAGATATATGATTCACACATTCAAACTTCATCAAACTTTCATTATTATAAAATGAAACTCTGCCATGACTCTACCAAATTCATCAAATATTACCCTATTTCTATTGAAGAACAAATGCAGCCACACTTTTATTCAAGGATTCGAATTGCTTTCAGGCAGCAATCCGCAATGATGGCCTCCAAGTGTGTATATGGGCATTTATTTTTAAGTGACACTTATATAGAAATGTAAATGCACAAAACAGGTCCCATGCAGACAGCACTTACAGCCTTTCTTGCCTTCTGCCAGAAATTTTTCGTCTTCTTTAAACAAAGAACTACTACTTTTCCTAATGGAATGAACATTTCTAAAGCCTCGGAAATCTAGCTGCAATTAGGCAATATAAATCAAACTGCAGTAATGAAGCACACAGATGACCCAACCAACCAACACAGCAGGAAGGGTTTCTTTTTTTTTTTTTACGTATTTCTAATGATTTTTACCATTAGCATACAATATGTTTTTGTCTGTCAGACAGCTATTCTTCCTTCCTGCAATTTTTTTTTTAAATCCTGCTTTGTAACACCTCCTCCCTCCCCCCAGAAAAGCCCCAAACCAAACAGCCCTAAAATATATAAGATCAGAGAAGGGTAGGGGTTGGAAGGGATCTTTAAAGATCAAGTCCAATTTCCCTGCAGAAGCAGGTCAACCTAGGTCAGGTCACACGGGAACACATCCAGGTGGGTTTTAAAAACCTCCAGAGAAGGAGACTCCACACCCTCCCTGGGCAGCCTGTGCCAGGGTTCCCTCACCCTCACAGTAAAATAATTTTTCCCTTACATTTAAATGGAACTTTTTGTGTTCCACCTTTTTTCCATTACTCCTTGTCCTGTCACTGGATACAACAGAAAAAAAATGATGCCCCAACCTCCTGATGTTCATCCATTTAGACATTTGTAGATATTAATAAGATGCCCCTCTCAGTCTCCTTTTCTCCAGATTAAACAGCCACAGTTTCCCCCCAGCCTTTTCTCATAAGAAAAGATGCTCCAGTCCCCTGATCACCTTGATGGCCCTGCACTGGATGTTCTCTGTCTCTCTTGAGCTGGGGAGCCCAAAACTGGACATGGTACTCCAAATGAGGGCTCACCAGGGCAGAGTAGAGGGAGAGGAGAATAAACAAAACCAAAACAAAACTCCTGTGCACTACAGTTAAAAGCCATAGGCTTATACAGGAAACAGAACTCATTAAAAAATTCCTGTTAGAGCCAGCATCACAAGAGTTGAAGGAATCAGTGAAAAAACAGACTTCCAAGATCTTGACAGTATCAGCAAACAAGGGCATAACTCAGGGAGTTTGGCTGAAACTAGGACCAGCAAACAAATCTGACTCTTGTTCACACCAGCAATTCCATTCTGGTGACACTCTGTAGTACACACCTATGAAAAATACTGATCTTGTGAAGTTTCAGGTTTTAAGAAAGTTTATGGAAAAATTGTTGACGGCTTGCTATCAGGCAGTGTCAGCTGGTAAATGGCAAGTTGAAACAACTGCAAACTATTCTGGAAAACACTTCACCAAGTTAAAATGAGATTTGATGAAAGCACATTTCAGAACAGGCCTTAGCCCAATATCCTTTTCCAAACAAGCATCATGTACTTGCTATTGACCAACGTTCAAACCATTGCTATAGCAGCTTATCCAAATGCCTGCCATCTGCTATTTTTCATATCTTTTTGAACTAAAAGCTATCTTTAAGATGGAAGGTAGATAGTAGTAAGACTTAAAACCTGAGACAACAGACTCTGCCAAGAACTACTGTTTTCTTATTGATCCCAGGATGTGAAAAACGACAATCAGTCACTTTCAGGATGAAGCTCTTAACAATCAAGCTTCTCTGTCCCCTCTCCAGTCCTATATGACCATAGAATAAAAGTTGTTGCTCTCGCTAAAGTCATAATAGTACCATTTTTAAAGAAAGAATTATGTATTGTCCCTCAGACTTAAAATTAGTATTTGAGTACTAATTATCTTTTGTAACATCTAAATGTCAGCTTAGAACAAGAAAGAACTGCATGAAGCAACTCTGCATTACAAAGGTAGCAGCTATAGATAAACAAAATGCTTTGCTAGAATACTGCACTGACAGAAGCTACAGAATTTATAGTTTCTACAACACTACAAACTCCAGATGACAGCAGAAGTTAGGTAACATGGAATGTTTTTCTCTGAATACCACTGCAGGAAGGCTTTGCACTCAGCAAATAAAAGGCTGGTATCTCCTGTTGATTCAGTACTACTCAATATGCTGCACACAACTTCCAAACTTTCTGTGTGATTGATACCCAAATTTTTTGTTTGGTTTGTTTTTTTTTTTTCTTCTTTCCTTTCCAGTGCCTTTTTTCTTTCAAAAGGACAAGTCACCTACTGAGGACTATTTTATACCAAAAACTGAGCTGTCCCTTGTAACAAAGGGGCACAACGCAATTTTTCTTTAAAAAGCAGCAAGCAGGGAAGTCTGTCCAGATACAAATAGATAATACTAATGGCTAACATTTAAGAATTATGGATGATGATAATGATCTGGGACAATGTCTCTTATTTTGTTAAAATTATACAGGCAGTACATTAATCAGTGTAGCTGCCATCAACCCTCATTGTGCAACTGTAAACCATCACATATAAGTCAGCAAAATGCTTTAGCAACTGGAAAACTCAGTCTAGATCTTTATCAAATGATGATCAGAATAATAAAATCACAAAGACTTGTGCATCCATTTAATTAAAATAATATGTTCTTTGCTGCAGTATGTACTTCATCACACTTCAGTAAATATCAAACCAACCCCATTCCACCTCTGTCTAAATAACTTTTCCATGGCAAAAACATCCATTCTGTTATCACAAATCTAGATCAATTGATAAATGTTTTACTCAACAGACTTTGTTCTAGACTATGCCACAGAAGCATCAGACTTCTAAGGCTTTTAGAGACATATTTGTGTCTGACTAGCTCTTTTTCTTCTGCTTCAAATTAGAGAATTTAAACAAATTAAGTTCTAAGCCCAAAACTATTTACAAATTAAAAAGAGGGAGAATTGGAGCAGTTCATAATTCAACAGATTTTTTCCATCTAAATACAGTTACACACAAAGAACACTACTTTTGTTCCAAAAATAATTAGGACAATGACAAAAGGTGAGATGTTTTATCTACTGTTTTCTGTCTCTGCTCTCTTCTTCTCCAAGACTTCTAAAACATCTGAGGCTAATATTTGTTAGGTTTCTCTAAGGGCTTCTTTTAACCCTGTGCTTTATAGACTCTAGAGATGTAAAAAAAAAGAAATAAAACTACTTAATGATGTTCTAGTAACAACCTTTTTGTGGGCTTTTTCAAATAGCATGCCAAATTCTGTGAAGTTCTGGAAGAGCCTTTTAGGATGCAATATATTTCAACACATATTCCACGGTTAAGGGTCTAGTCACTGTTCACTGAAGCCAACCAGAGTTTTTCACTTACCTTCAGTGGACTCTGGACACTGAAGAGGTGTACCAGGGTTATTACCGATAAGTAGTGGCTTTCCTTCATGCAAACTTGACTGCATGCACACAAATGTCACAGGAACAGCTCTTTAAAAAGCCACAGCTGTTTCTCACTTCAAGCATTAAATCCAGGTGGATCATGTAACAACTCCTACAGTTGTGCTGATTATTCCATGTTTGAACACAGCCAACATTTTAAAAATGCATAAAAAATCTGGGTGGATTAGGCCACCCTGGTTGGAAAATCTGACAAAAGGCATAACTTCATATAATTCTTGCTGATTTAGGCATGCTGCAAATTGCTGGACCATTGCAATAGCGTGCACCCTTTGCCAGTTAGGAATCAGGACTAACAAACACACACACAAACAGCTAAGAATACAGAATTGATCTATACATTAAACTCAAGTGGAAAGTGGACTCATTTTCTCTTCATCTAAGTGTCTGCTATTCCAACTTGTTTCTCATGGACTAGAATGGAAAAAATCGTAAGAATATCAAAAGCTTGTTTATAGGGATCTATTCTGTAAAATGATCCTTTTATTAAGTACATGATATTTTACAATACACTAGCTTCCAATGAATCATACTGTAAAGATCTGTGTCACGTTATCTGACATCTTATGTTTAATATGAAGTCAAACTTATATTGTCACTTAGTGAAGGATGGGTGTAATTACTTCAACCAATACTATCACTTCATCATTTGGCAAAGAAAAAAAAATCCATTGTCAAAATACTACTGCACAGTTCCCAGTGATATTAATTTATTTTCTATTAGCAAAAAACACCACAAAAATATGCTGCTAGGTGAAACTACAAACATGATCCTGTAAAAAATGTGCAACTATAGCTGACACCAATTGAAACTAAGGGAGCTCAGATGATTTCTAGCCCTTGTGATGTAACATGAATCATGTCCGGTACTTCCCTTGAGTCAGATATTTAGGAACCTAAACAGTGGTGCTCATAAACTGCATTTAACAATTCTATTGCTATAGTGGGGGGGAAATGAATCGGCCTTTTTATATATATGCATCCAGATACAAAGCATGCAGGTGACATCCTTGGTCACATGCCAGACTACTGGGTATCAGATTTAGTTACAAAAAAAGCAAGAGGTTGTTACAAAAGTGCTTTTCATCTGTTAATGACAGTTTTTTCATCACAGTGCCCTAAGCTCCATGTGTGTAAATTCCAGCATGCCTTCTTTGTTGTGTACTTTCAGCAATGAGAACATTCCCATTTTTTCTTTTTCAGAGAAAAATAAACATTTATTTATGTATTTATTGGACAGCTTATGATTGTAATAGTATAAGATAAGGTGCAATGTCAAAAAAACGGCAAAAATACAGATGAAGTTACATTTTCTGCCTTTTTTTTAACCCTCCTTTCTCAACCAAATAAATTTCATGAGTAGTATCAGTAAGAAAACAATGTTGGCCAGGCCTCTGTTGTTAAAAATTCTTATTCTATTGTATGATCTCAAGACCATTCAAATGCTATTCAAGATGCAATTGTCACATAAGAACAAACATTATCTAAATTGGAAGGAGAGAGGGAAAGCAATGTGCTTGCAATACAACCACATTTACATATTTTACAATTCAGTTTCTTTGAATATCCTTAAAACTTTTTGAAAAATAATTGCTGCAAATAAATTGGCTTTCAGTGTTCACATAAACCTCTGTAAATCCTAACCACTATCTGAAACCTATGCCTCTACTCAACAAACAAAACATCTAAGTCAGTAGAGAAACAAAAAACCTCAGAACTCTCTTGCTTATTTCTGAAAGTATTAAAACTTGCACCCAGCAGGAAGTAATTCTGCTCCTGCAATAGATTCAGTATATGAACTTCATTCACAGATTACTGTCACATCAAAGATTAAATAATTTATCATTTCATAAGGAAAATGAAAAAGATCCCAGAATACACTCTCTCCACAAGACCAATTCAAGCAAGAAATTTAAGGGCTCCACAGTGCTGAATGCAGTGAGGGAAACATAAAATCAAGGATGAGCTTCTAGAGTACGTTGTTATTTGCTAAAATTAAGACTGATATTCTTACAAACATCCCCATCTGGCTTCAGCCAACAGGGCAGAAAAATGATGCTGTTTTCACAGTCCCCCAATCTTCATCAAATCTTCAAACACAGAAACT
The DNA here is from genome assembly GCF_028858725.1 of Colius striatus. Classification (NCBI taxonomy): domain Eukaryota; kingdom Metazoa; phylum Chordata; class Aves; order Coliiformes; family Coliidae; genus Colius; species Colius striatus. Next base: position 48,981,375 of record NC_084790.1, on the reverse strand, counting down.
TCTCACCTAGGTGTCAGTAAGCCCATGCACAAATCTTCTCAACATTACTGGTTGCCCCTTTAACTACTTCAAATTACTGGCTCCCTTCAACATCTGTTAATCCAATTAGATCCTGTGAGCCTGTAACAATTAAACCAGTTGTTGTAAAATGCAATAGGGTAAGAGAGTTTTATGTATCCACAGCTGGGCTGTAAGCAGAACAAACGGACTGCATCTGACTTTGATGGTTCTCATCAAAAAGCAGTTACTAAGCTGTGAGAATAAGCACTTATCAGCTGCTCTGTTAAAACAGCCATCCTAAGGGGGCAAAGGCTTCAGAATTTCTCATTAGTAAACTTAACAGTCCTAGAGGAAGGTATGACTTCAATTACAGCAGATACAGAGTGAATCACTCATTCAAAGTGAAAATAGAATTTGGCAATTTTTAGTTGGCCTGTATTAAAAAGGAAATTGGAACAAAAGTCCATGTTTAGATTCAAAATATTTTTACAAAATGGGAAACATTGCAAAAGCTGAGCAAACCCAGCTCTTATGAAAAATACTTCAGTGGGCTTAAATTAGAAGTAACTTTTTTTCCAAAAGAAAAGGTGAAAATGGAATAAAATGATACCTGGCTACTATTGGTCCCCATCCAATTTCCACAAGCCTGGATGTCTCTCTTCCCCTGTGTAATTACAAGAGATTCTCACTACTGAAAAGAATTCTCATACATCTAAGTGATGTGCATAATGCTTTGCAGAGTAGGAGCTGTAATATCTTCTGTATCATCAGCATTCAGCATAAGGACTAGCACTTTGCCATCAGTTTTGTAGATCTGTAAGCCTCAAATTCTCACAGCCTGAGAAATCCCTTTCTCTCCAACTCACATGCCACTCCCCTCCCTCCACCTTCTGGATGTTTCCTTAGACCATCACAATTACAGACACTTAGTACACTCCATTCCATCAACCAAGAATTCATCAGTTAAATAGTTCCTTTTCTCTGATGACTGCAAAACACTCTAAACATATCTTAATTACACTTTATAATCATTTTGAATCAAACTCAGTCAGTATTAGAAGGTTGCTTGTGGTATGTAGAGCTATTTGATGCTTCAATGGGTAAAATTTTTAAAAGTGTGGCAATATAACCAGGTTTCTTTTAAGAGTCCTCAAATACCTGGAAACACCTCAGACTCCCAACAGGCATTCTGTAGATAACGTAATTGAGCTGTGCCTCCAAGTACATTTGAAAACAGCACTAAGGATCCATTCATATTTTTGGGCTCAGAAATAGCTTTCAAGTTACAGCCTTGCTAGACTGTCATCTCATGAGATGTCATTTCACATCATTTCAGATTAATAAGGCTGCTCATCTCTAGTACCTGCAATGCTTTAAAAACTTCTCCACTAGCACAGCATGTACATTTGCAGTGGTTCATTAATAAGAATGACAGATGAGCTGCTACAGGCACAGCAGTAGACACAGACCACTGTGATAGTGTCAGAATAAAGGACAGATCTGAACACAAACAAGCTACCTTCAGATCTAGAACAACACAGGAATCTTTTACTGTCACAAAATATGTTAGAAATTATGATTTAGCACTGCTAATCCTCATCTCCATCTCACTGTTGTTGAATGCCATCCTAAAACATAAGCGGTGAACTTCTCAAATAATTTGCTGAAGTGTTGCATAAATTAAAATGTGCTATTACTGTTCACTGATTTCCTTTCATAAGAAGAAACTGTATGTGCAGATCAATGATTAAAAGAAGTAAAAATAAATAGGACAAGGACTTTCAAAGCAAGAGTCATGGCATTTGTCAATTTGGTCAATTCTCTTTTGATTTCCTTAGGTAACGCACATGTACGCTAAGCAGCACAAACTCTGTATTCACAAGCATTTGTATGCCAGCAGTACCTCTGAGCTGAAATCCTTACAGCTGCCAGGAAAACAGCAATAAAAAAAAATCAGAAACAAAGAAAATCAGCTTGAAAACTAGCCATCAGAGGATGGACTGGTGAGAATGTCAAGGACTCAGACCTAGAAAATGCTTTAATTTGCATTACATACAATGTCTTGACACACATGCATGCAAAAGGACTTTATTACCATACTCCTAACAGATTTGACAGTTTTAGGAAGGAATATGAATGGTATCCAATTTCCAGACAGAAATATGCTCAACGCAATCTGGAAAACTAGTTGGATTTCAAGGGATGTTTTCAACCTCCCTAGTGTAGAATTTCTTTTTGCTCTTCTCAGCCTCAACTTTTCCAATACATGAAAAAAAAAAAAATCTGCAGAGAAGGATATTTTTTCCTCATTTAATAAAATATACAAATCCTTAGAGACTACAAGCTTTTTCATTTTCTACTGCATAGAATTTTAGCCCTAAAAGAATCTTTATGAAAATACTTATCTGTATTATTCCTGTACTATTTGTCTAAGATTATGGATTTAAAAGTGATCTAGTAAAGGACAATTGCAATCCTATTCCAACTAGACAAAACTATTTTGCTTTGAGAAAAAAAAAATATTAAAAGTGCTAAATTAAAGGAAATCAACCACCTCCATTTACTGTAGCTTTTTTTTTCAGTTACAGCAATATCCAATTTTATCAGGAATTTAACTATATTTCACCAGAATACCATCTAGTATTTCAGAACAATAAGATACTCATTTTAAAGACATTTCTCATGACCATCTTGAAGTGCTTTAAAAGCTATGCACAGCATAAGAAGATATTCACCTTTGGGTCCAATGTATTAACCTCACCTCCCATCCATTCCTCCCTTCTATCCATTGTATTGAAAGTCAGTAATATTTTCTCACTGTTGTTTAGTCTCTCTCCTGTGCCTTTCCCCATTGCCTTGAAGGGAGCTGTGATTATTGGACTGAGAAAGCACTGCTCTTATGCAGAAGTGCAGCAGCACAATCAGACCACAGGACTCAAAATGTCAGGGAATTCTGACTACAGGCAGCAGTGGATGTCCTTGATTAAGTCTCACCTCTAGTAATCTCATAATGTTTTGAAAGTCAGTGTCGTGGGGATTTTGCTGCTTCCCTGCCATTCATAAAAGAGTTCTGCTAGTAGCATTTGCTCACCAGGCAGCCTAGTTTTTAGTTCATAACTCTCATGGAATGCTTTTTCTATGCTCTCTCTGCATAAATTATTGGGGAAAAAAAACCCATATTGTTTTCTTACATTTCCATTTCACAATGTATTTAGATATATAGGTTTGAACAGCCATCAACAGGTTACTTGCAAGCTTGCTTAGAAGCCTTAATATCTCCTTCTTTTTAATAGCTCTGGAAAATAATCTAATGGATCCAATAACTTAAGCTAGAGAGGGCCAGAATGATACAAGAGAATTCCTCTGTGGGACATGGAGAAAAAGTGTGTCAGCTTCAAGAAATTAAAAAAGAACTATTTATTTCAAGTAGGTCAGTTCTACTTTGACATGAAGCTCCATGACTGAGCTCTACGCACTGCTATATTTTCTGTGTAAGACAACCCTAATCACAGCTAAGGTAGAGAGCGGGTTCTGACAACAATATCAATGATTCCTGACATTCAGTCCTTTTCAATGTATAGAAATTTCTTTTTTCACTGACAGCTTCTTATTAAGAATATGTCTTTTCCTAAGACTTTATGATAGCCCTGTTTCCGACAAATTATTTGCATGCGTAGGCTAACACATCTGCTTATCTTCAGACACATCTAGAGCGTGCAACTCACAGATCCCACACTTTTGAAATGTCAGTGTGCTGTAGTATGTGGTTGAAGGAAGTGCGGTGAAAGAATGGTAAAACATAGTCTTTTAAGCACATCTGAAAAATGAGCACAAGTTGGTTCCAGCAGCTGCCTGTAATGGAAAAAATGAAGACTGGCTATTGCCAGAAAAGTGGGTAGTAAGAAATAACAGATGTGAAATTTCAGCAACATCACTGGCTAGGTCAGTCGTACAGACAGCTCCAGAGCCGGGCTCTGTGCTGGCTTGCAGTGTTTTTGGAGGCCCATTTGCTTTTCAATCTGCTGAACTACTCTCCTTGCTTAGCTGAATTTATTCAGTAACCTCACCTGTGAATGAAATCCACAGGAAATATTCATGTGTACAAGCACACATTCACAAGTACATGTGGGCTGTCTGTAAAAACTCCTTGATTAAATTTAGTCACTACATTTTCCAAAACCATTTTAACATTTTGCTTCTCTCTTCCTCTGCCCTCTTAACCCCTCTTTTATTTCACGGACACTTAGGCAAATGGCAAAGAAAAGACAGGTCCTTCAACACAAGATCTTATTACGTTAGGCTCACAAAGAAAGTGAGATCAAAGAAATGAAACTAATCTGGTGTATACATTTTGACGAGAAAGGGCAGTGGTTGAAAAAAGCCCTTCAAAGAGTCAACTCCAATTACAGACATAATTTTCAAAGAAGAATCAAGTTTCTTGACTGAGTTTAAAGGGGAAATTATAAATACAAAGTCTGTAGAATATATCACAACCAGAGCAACTTCTGTCAGCTCAATTTGCAAGATTAAGTGGACTTCAATTTATATTAAAATTCAATAAAAAACAAAGTTATACTTAGGCATCAGAAATATGCTTCAAAATTGTAATGTGTGTCGTAAAGATGACTGCTACTTGAGAAAAAACAATTATAAAGCTATATTAGAAAAAATACTTCCAGTGAATAATATGTAACAGTAGCAACTAACTGAGGAGAATTAAGTTGGGTTGTCACATCCATTGCAAGCCATTCTCCTGCAATATTCAAAATCTAGTTGTAAAATGCAGCTCTTAATAAGCCTAGATTTTCATGCTATGTCTATCTGGTGTATTTATTACCTGTTGCTGACAGAAACAGTACTACCCTCCCGACCTACTTTCAGCTGCTTATTCCCTCTTTGTCCCTTGTGTTACTGTAGTGGGTTGACCCTGGCTGAATGCCAGGTGCCCATCAAAGCTGTTCTATCGCTTCACCTCCTCAGCTGGAAAGGGGAGAGAAAATACAACAAAAGGCTTGTGGGTCAAAATAAGGACAGAGAGAGAGAGCATTCACCAATTATTGCCATGGGCAAAATAGACTTGACTTCTGGAAAAAAAATGAATTTATTACCAATTAAAATGAAGTAGGACAATGAGAAAAAAACCCAAATCTTAAAAACATCTTTTCCTCTCTGGTATCCCTTCTTCCCAGGCTTGGTTTTGCTCCTGAGTTCTCAACATCCTCTCACCCAGTGGTGCAGGGAGATGGGCATTGAGGGTTGTAGTCAAGTCATCACACGTTGTCTTTGCCACTCCTTCTTCCTCGGGGGAGCACTTCTCATACTTCCTCTACTCCAGTATGGGATCTCTCCCACAGGAGACTGTCCTCCACAAATTCTTGAATGCTGAGTCCTTCCCACAAGGCTACATGAACTGTTCCAGAATGGATCCTTTCCACAAGGGACAATTCTTCAGGAATAGACTGCTCCAGCTTGGATCCCCCATGGAGTCACAAGCCCTGCCAGAAGCCTGCACCAGCATGGGCTTCCCATATGGCCACTGCTTTCTTTAGGTACCCATCTGCTCTACTGTGGATCTACCTGCAGGTGGATCTCTGCTTCCTCGAGGCTCTGTGGCCTCCATGGCTGCAGGGGCAGGGCCTACCTTACCACGGGCTGCAGGGGAATCTCTGCTCCAGTGCCTGGAGCACCTCCTCCCCTCTTTCTGCACTGGCCTTGGTGTCTGCAGAGCTGCTGATCTCACATATTATCACTCTTCTCTCCTGTTGCATTTTGTCGCACAGCAGTTCTTTTCTCCCCTTAATAGTGTTATCTCAAAGGCACTACCACCATAACTGATGGGCTCAGCCTTGGCCAGTGGCAGGTCCATCTTGGAGCCAGGTGCTATTGGCTCTGTTGGACATGAGGGATGCTTCTGCCATATTCTTGTAGAAGCCACCCCTGTAGCCCTCTGCTACCTGAATCCTGCCATGCAACCCCAATGCAGTTCCATGCAGTAATTTCTCAGACACAGGACAAGCCAGGCCAGCACAATTATTTCTTGCAGTTTTGCCTCCCAATTAGGTAGGGTTTTTTGTTGAATCAGCTGCTTACCTTTAACTCACTTTGGGCCTTGGGGCTAATACAAATGAGGGGAAGAACAAGTTGAAGCAGTACTGCCCCTTTTGGCATCAGCTTGCAGTTGTGCAAGCCAGATGCAACATTAAACCATGCCTTGAACAGAACTACTAGGTTTCTTGTAGAAGGAATGTCAAATGTCTTCAAGATTCCACATCAGCCAGTGAGTACCTTAGAGGTTATGTCCCAGCATGAGAGAAACTCTGCAAGTAAAAATTTCAGTACCATAGCAATTGAAGGACTCCACAAGCACCAAAGTACAGTGCGATGAACTGAAACCCAATACCTGGACAAAAGGCCTTGCAAAAGAGTAAGAAATTAATTAACTCTCCCAATATCACTTTGCAGGTTAATAACAGAGGTGGAAAATGAATCTAAGAGTCAGGATAACCAGTTCTATCCACACTCCTTCCTGTGGCTGCAATTGCTGTTTACTCATGGTTTGCAGCATGGCATCTCCATGTCAAGAATTGCGATAGGTTCCAGAAATAATAAAATTAAAATTGGCCATTGTATTTTTTGGTACCTAAGCAAATTATGAGTTCAATGTGGTTTACAACAAAATGAAATAAAGTGAATAAAATGTCACAATTAATTTTGTTTCTATTTAATGGAAGAGGGGCACCTTAAAGTTTTCCAAAAAAGGAGTAAACAAAAAGTTATAAATTTATTTCAATAATACAATTAATATGTAATTGTGTATCATTATACAATGAATAAATTCATTTAAATACTATATCAATATAATTTAAATAAATTATATAGAAAAGAAAAAAAGTCAAAGCATAGACACAGAAAAGTGTTTTCTCATAGAGGAAAGGTAGTACACATATAACTTTCTACTTACCCTGGCTGTTAAAAAAGTCAAATAAAACCAGGAGCATTGCCTATAGCCCTTTTTTTGGCTTCCAGATGTAAAAATGTCCACCTTGCATCTCTGCTGTTATGTACAAAACTGTACTGATATAAACAAATTCAAAAAAACCATAAAACCCCAAAATGTACTCCCTGTCCTCATGTGTATTCTGCAGTAAACCTCGTGGGATTAACACACAGAGACCTTTTAATCACCTCAAAACTATTACCAATTTGTCAGTTTCAGGCTTAAGGTATCACAGGGTTTCATCTGAAACCTAAAACGTAATTCCTAAAGTCAAGAAGCACTGTCATGAGGCTGACAAAGTTCAGCACACAAATAACATGACAGCTAGAACACCTTAAACAAGTAATGGCTTTCCTTTCACTGCAAGTATTTATGACATGAAGTGTCATGGTTTGACATGACAGCCTTTTCTGGTAAGGGGGAAGGGGCTGGAAAGATGGCTCCTGTAACAAGTTGCTCAAAACTCTCCCCAGCTCTGAGCCAGACCCACTGCTGGGGCTGAGCCAATTGGACACCTCCACGATCACTTTTTAAGAAGAAGCCAGAAGAGGAGGGAGGCTTCTTCCTGTTTCTTCCTTCTTCTTCTTCAGCTGGTGGTGGTGCAAGGAGTGGGAAGAGTGAGAGAAACAGCCATGCAGACTCCAAGGTCAGTGCTGAAAGAGAGGAGGAGGTGTGCTGGAGCAGAGATGCCCCTGCATTCTACAGAGAGGACTAGCGAAGCAGAGATTTGTTTGCATTTTGCTAAAGACCCCACATCGGCAGCAGAGACTTGTTTTGATAATGACCTCGTATCAGGGGCAGAGATTCATTTTGCTAGAAACCCTGAGCCAGGGGCAGTGACTATGGCTGGAGGAGGTCATATCCCATGGGAGAGACCCAATCACTTCACTACAGATACTGAGCCAGAGGCAGTGATTCACTTCATTAAAACTATGGCCAGAGGAGACCATATCCTATGGGAGGGACCCAATAGTCACAGAAGCTGTAACTGTGGGGAGGAACTCATGCCAAAGCAGCTTATTAAAATTATGCCCAGAAGAGGCTGTGTTCTGTGGGAGGAACCCTATATTGGCAGAAGCTGTAGCTGCTGGGAAGGATCCACACCACAGAAGTTTGTTAAGGACTGTGTCCTGGGGGAGGGACCTCATATCGTAGCGGGGGGAGAATGCCAGCAGTCGTCCTCATCTGAGGAGAGAAGTGGCAGAGAGCATCTATGAGAGCCTGACCACATCCCCCATTCCCTGCCCCAACTCAAGCCGTTGAGAGGGGAGGAAGTAGAGATAGCAGGAGCAGGGAGCTGGACGCAGGAAGAAGGGAGGGATGAGGGATGGAGATCTTAAAGTGTTGGTTGTAATCTTCTCATAATCCTACTCCCTTCTTGCTTTTATTCCATTCTGTTTCTTGTAGAATAAACTTTCCTACTTTCCTCCCTAAATCAAGTACTGGAGTCTGTTTTGCCCAGAACCGTAACTGGCAGAGAGCCCTCCCTGACCTTGTCTTAATCCACAACAATCTTGGTTATCTTTTTCCTCCCACTTTTCCGGGGCTTCCACCATCCTAATGAGGGTGAGGGTGAATTGGGGCACCAAGTGAGAGAGTGTTGTGGTGCTTCTGTGCTAGCTGGGCCCAACCACAACATGGAGAAAGACATTCAGAAAGACATTTTGCTTGCGTTCCTTCACCTTGGCTTCTCCTAGTTGTCCCTAATTCCAGAAACATGAATCTCTGATCCTATGCAGGAAAGACAGTGTATTGGATTTCTGTGGTGTGGATTTGGTAGCAGGTAAGGGCTACTGGGGTGGCTCCTGCAAGAAGCTGCTAGAAGCTTCCCTGGCTCTAAGTCAGACTTGCCTCTGGCCAAAGTCAAGCCAATAAGCAACAGTTGCGGCGTCTCTGTGATCATACACTTCACAAGCGTAAACCTGCAGTGGAGGAAGGAGTGGAATGTGAGAGAAACCATTCTGCAGACATCACGGTCAGTGAAAAAGGAAGGGAGGAGGTATGCGGGAGCACACATTCCTCTGCAGCCCATGGTGCAGCCTAAGGTGAGGCTGGCTCTGCCACTCCAGCCATGGTGGCCTGCAGTGGAGCAGAGATGCACCTGTTGACCCATGGAAGACCCCACACCAGAGTGGCTGGCTGCACCTGAAGATGGCTGTGACTGTGGAAAGACTGTACTGGAGCAGTCTGTTCCTTAAGGACTGCAGCCCGTGGAAGGGACCCACACTAGAGCGGTTCATGAAGAACTGTAGCCTGCGGAAAAGACTCATGTTGTAGAAGCTTGTGCAGAACTGTCCCCAGCAGAGGAGACCCCACACTGGAGCAGGCAAAGAGTGTGAGGAGGAAGGAGCAGCAGAGATAATGTGTGACAAACTGACCACAATCCCCATTCCCCATGTCCCTGTGCTGCTGGCAGGAAGGAGGGATGGAAATTGGGAGCAAAGTTGAACCTGGGAAGAAAGGAAGGGTAAGGAGAAGATGTTCTTATGGCCCGCTTGTATTTCTCACCATCTTACCCTGATTTGGTTGACAACAGATTAAACTGATTTTGTTTTTCTCCCAAGACAAGACCATTTTGCCTATGATGATAAATACTGAGTGATCTCTCCCTGTACTTTGACCTTGACTTTGGTCTTTAGTTATATTCTCACTTCCTCATCCCACAGTGGAGAAGTGAGCAAGCAGCTGTGTGGGTGTTTAGTTGCTGTCTAGGCTCAAATCATGACAGCTAGATAGGTATTATTACCTGAAGAGAAAAAGGACTGGCTGGTCAAAACACCTGCTTTAATGTAACAGAAAAATATGTCACATCAGCTGGCAGTTTCTAGAGTAGCTGCTATGGTCCAGCTATGTGAATGCTCTTACTATTAAGTTGAAATCTTGGGGAGAAAATTAAGGAAAAAGAAAGCAAAATACCAAAGATTTCATGAGGCGTTTATAAGAAGGTAATTTCATCCTCTAAATTGTTAACTGAGTTGTTTATTTCTTGCTTTCATTTGCACTTTTACTAATTTTATTGCAACAGAAGATTTTTATGGAATTAAGTGTGTATCTATTTTCAAATGTTTATGCAATGCTTCTGAAGAAAATTTGGATAACTAGGCATTTGCTGTGCTTGTTTGGAGAGAAACTATATTATTTACATATTTTGTTATGAGAGAAAAGTTGTAATTTCAATTTTCTTTCAACATACTACATCTGCACAGGCCCAGTCTTATTAATTGCAATTTTATTATCACTACCACACTTAACTCTCTACTCTTAACTCTTATAAGTTTTTTATAAGACTACTTTTAGAAACAGGTGAGTGACCAACAAGCAGCAGTCCTAAGCAAGTTTTAGAGCTACTTTTAAAAACACCACGTATATCTTGTTTAAATTTCCTTTAAACAATAGGTATGTTTATCTTGACAGAAGGATAGTTCTTATTTTCAGAATGTTTGGGACAAGTGACTTCTGAACACTAGGCATATGGTATTATCACAACCTACGTGTGAAGAGGTACAGACCAAAATTGTCCACTGTATACTCATAAAGAAACTTTACAACAGTTTCAGCTTTTTGTGGAATCACATAACACATGGATGGGAGTGGTACCTGTCAGGTTAACACTTCTGCTTCAACATAATGGCCTACTTCTGTGTTGTGGAACACTTTGCTTACAAAGATCACGAGTAAATGTGTCAAATTAAGCCACATAAATACATATACAGGTAAGTATCTCAGCAAGGATGAAACTGGTTGAGCAAGTTCAATGTTGTTTGAATTCTCTCTTGCACAGTTCTCCATGATACTGAAATTTAATATGGCTCTTAAGTCTACAAGGGCAAAAAATGCATTTTTCTATGGGAATCTGAATGTGGTTTGGGGCTTTCTAGTACCCACTGTGACAAAAAATATTCTAGATAACTGAACACATTTAAAGTTGGTAAGGACTTGTAACATTTATTCTAGAGTGCCAAATGAACGAATATAAATAGCAGAAAAACACTTATTTTTGAGGACTCTTGAATGCCCTGGCTAACACAGAAGTGGAAAAGAAGTTTCATTCTTATCAAGAAGGAAGAATAAGGTGAAGGGAATAAATGCACAGGAATTATCACTTCATTCTACTTACACACTGAGGACAACATGAATATAGCAGTTTAGCCCTGAGAATTGTCAGGGGCTGAAGGATGGGGGCATGGGGGCAAATAAACACTAGATCAAAACAAACTATCCAAAATTTACGAGTGAATTCACTTAAAACTCACTTATTTGCTTTTCCTGGTAGAGTACAAGAAGAGATAGGAGATAGTAAATACAGAACTACATGAAGGTAAATGTTCTAAACTGATAAATTTCTTCAAAGTTTTAACTGAACTATTTCTAGAAATTAAGGACTATACAAACATATCTTACAAGGATCACTAAACCAAAGATAAAAACAAGGCAAGAGTTTCTCACTGTATTGTGTTTGGTTCTTGTTCACCAAAGTCAACAGCACATGCAACCAAATGCACAATGGCTAAAAACTTTCCAGTTGTTGCCAAGAGCACTGAAATCAAACAAGATCCCATAAATACAATATATTTCACATAAATTTGCTCGCTATGGAAACCAGATAAATAGAAAGATTATTCCAAATAACTATCTCTGCAAGAAAACATAGATGCTTTTGAAAGTATTAATTACTACTACTACTATTATTATTAAGCAAAACTAACAGTGAGTTTGTGTCTGCTTTTTTAAGGCTCTCTATGCCAGCCTACAACTACATCCAAGGAAGTGCAAATAATATGTTTATAAAATGCATTACTAAACAAAACTCATTTTTAAAAGCATTTCAAATTTCCAATCATTCTTCCTGTGATCCTTCTTGCATTTTTGTCTAGTCACAACAGGCACATACCATGCAAAGAATCAGTAATGAGCAGGGTGAAGGGGATCATAGAATCATAGAATGGTAGGAGTTGGAAGGGACCTTTAGAGATCATCTAGTCCAACCCATCTGCAGAAGCAGGGTCACCTAGATCAGGTCGCATATGAACATGTCCGGGTGGGTCTTCAAGACCTCCAAGGAAGGAGACTCCACAACCCCTCTGGGCAGCCTGTGTCATTGCTCCATCACCCTCACAGTGAAACCGTTTTTTCTTATATTTAAGTGGAACTTTTTGTTCCAGCTTCATCCCGTTACCCTTTGTCCTGTTGCTAGCTACTATAGAAAAAAGGGATGTCCCAACCTCCTGACACCCACCATTTAGATATTTGTAAATGTTAATAAGATCCTCCCTTGGTCTCCTCTTCTCCAGACTAAACAGCCCCAGTTGCCACAGCTCTTCCTTGTATGAAAGACGTTCCAGTCCACTGGACATCTTGGTGGCCCTGTGCTGGAGTCTCTCCAGAAGTTCTCTGTCCTTCCTGAGCCCAGAACTGGACACAAGACTCCAGAGGAGGCCTCATCAGGGCAGAGTAGAGGGGGAGAAGAACCTCCCTTGACCTGCTGGCCACACTCTTCTTAATGCATCCCAGGATGACATTGGCCTTCTTGGCCACAAGGGCACATTGCTGGCTTATGGTCAGTTTATTATCAACCAGGACTCCCAGATCTCTCTCTGCAGAGCTGCTCTTCAGTAGTTCAACCCACAGCCTGTACTGGTGCATGGGGTTGTTCCTGCTCAGGTACAGGACTCTGCACTTGTCCTTGTTGAACCTCATGAGGTTCCTCTCTGCCCAACTCTCAAGCTGGTTGAGATCCCACTGAATGGCAGCACAGCCTTCTGGGGACTCAGCTAGTCCTCTCAGTTTGGTGTGGTTTTACAAAGGATACTACAGTTTACAGGTGGGAAGTTAAGAACCACAGACAAACTTGGGGGTTTAAAGACAGTAAAATTTCAGCTTGCAGTAATTTATTAACTTACTTTAGGCTTCTATCTATACTAGAATATCTGATTTTATAACGGCTTAATTGTGTGCTTTTGAGAAGCCTGGATTCAGGCATCATTCATTTAATACTAAGGCTTACATGTGTGTTATTGTGCTGTTGCCTTAACAAATATGGATTGAACTATTATACTTCAGTATTTTCTATTTCAAGTTGGTGGTGGGGATGAAGTTCCACTTATCAAAAGCAGTCACTGAGACTACCTCTTCTTTGACTTCTTAAAACCCGTTTAAAAAGTTCAGGTGAATGGTCTGAACAGGAAAGTGATGCTCAGAAGAAAATATTCAAAAGGTATAAACTATTGTATATCTTCTATCCCTCAAACAGCAGTCAAACTTCATAGTCAGACAGTATGTGAAAATACCAGAACATATGACCTGAATTTAATTTACTCACCACTGTTCCAAGTCCTTAGGTCTCGATCAACCACTTCAGACTCCTGGTAACACCTAGAGAAACAATTGATGTAAAATGTAAGAAAGGTACAGAGCCAAAAACATTTAAAAATACCTACAACTACTGGTGGCTGTAATGGTACAACCCCACTTGTAAGAGATTATACGCATATGGGTAACATTTCACCACCAGGACAGTTCTGCTTTGCAAGAAATGCAGCCTTCTAGACATCACTCCAAATACTAATGAGCTAAAATAAGTACACACTCTGGACTTCAGGAGAGCAGACTTTGGCCTCTTAAGGGAACCATTTGGTATAGTAACATGGGATCATAGAATCATAGAATGGTAGGAGTTGGAAGGGACCTTTAGAGATCATCTAGTCCAACCCCCCTGCAGAAGCAGGGTCACCTAGATCAGGTCACACAGGAACATGTCCAGGCGGGTCTTGAAGATCTCCAGGGAAGGAGCCTCCACAACCCCTCTGGGCAGCCTGTGCCAGGGCTCCATCACCTGAACAGTGAAACCGTTTTTTCTTATATTTAACTGGAACTTATTGTTCCAGCTTCATCCCGTTACCCCTTGTCCTGTTGCCAGCTACTATAGAAAAAAGGGATGTCCCAACCTCCTGACACCCACCCTTTAGATATTTGTAAATGTTAATAAGATCCCCTCTCGGTCTCCTCTTCTCTAGACTAAACAGCCCCAATTCCCACAGCCTTTCCTCATATGAAAGATGTTCCAGTCCACTGGACATCTTGATGGCCCTGCATTGGACTCTCTCCAGAATTTCTGTGTCCCTCTTGAGCTGAGGAGCCCAGAACTGGACACAAGACTCCAGATGAGGCCTCACCAGGGCAGAGTAGAGAGGGAGAAGAACCTCCCTTGACCTGCTGGCCACACTCTTCTTAATGCATCCCAGGATGACATTGGCCTCTTGGCCACGAGGGCACATTGCTGGCTCATGGTTAGTTTATTATCAATCAGGACTCCCAGGTCTCTCTCTGCAGAACTGCTCTCCAGCAGGTCAACCCACAGCCTGTACTGGTGCATGGGGTTGTTCCTTCTCAGATGCAGGACTCTGCACCTGTCCTTGTTGAACCTCATGAGATTCCTCTCTGCCCAATTCTCAAGCCAATTGAGACCCCCTGAATGGCAGCACAGCCTTCTGGGGAATCAGCCAGTCCTCTCAGTTTGGTGTCATCAGCCAGCTTGCTGAGGGTACACTCTGTCCCCTCATCCAGGTCATTGATGAAGATGTTGAATAAGACTGGCCCCAGAACGGTTAAAGCCCTGGAGTGAAGAGGAGTCCAAAAAAGCTGGTTAATATTCAATGATTACCTTGCTCTAAGCACAGGAGCAATGCATCCCAACAAAGACATTAGGCAAAAATGCCAGAAGGCCTACATGGATGGACAAGATGCTCCTGGACAAACTCAATCACAAAATGGAAGACTACAGAGGATGGAAGCAAAGACAGATAGCTTAGGCAGAAATCAAAAAGAAACTTTCTGAGCAGCCAGAACACGAATTAGGAAAGCTGATAGAATTACATCTGGCCAGGCACATCAAGGACAAGAAAAGCTTCTACAGGTATATTGGTGATAAAAGGACTATGGAAAATGTGGGCCCTCTCCTGAAGAAAATGGGAGACCCAGTTCCCCAGGACATGGAAAAGGCTGAGGTAGTCAACAACGTCTTTGCCTCAGTTTTCACTGGCAAGCGTTCTAGCTACGTCACTCAAGTCACAAAAGGCAAAGGCAGGGACTGGGAGAATGAAGAACTACTCACTGATGGCGATCAGGTTTGAGATCATCTAAGGAACCTGAAGATATACAAGTATATGGGATCTGACGATATGTATCTGTGAGTCCTGAGGGAACTGGAAATGAAGTGGCTAAGCAACTCTCCATCATAATTGAGATATCGTGGCATTAACCTCCATTTTTAAAAAGGGAAAAAAGGAAGATCCAGGGAACTACAGGTCAGTCAATCTCACCTCTGTGCCCAGCAAGATCATGGAGTAGAACCTCCTGGAAACTATTCTAAAACACACAGAAAATAAGGAGGTGACTGCTAGCAGTCAACATGGCTTTCACTAAGGGCAAACCATGACTGACAAGTTTGGTGGCCTTTTACAGACACCTTTTACAGGATTACAGCATTAGTGGATAAGGAAAGAGCAACATATGTCACCTACCTGGACTTGTGCAAAGCATTTTACACTGTCCTGTACAACTTCCTTGTCTCCAAATTGCAAAGACATGGATTTAACAGAAGGACCACTCAGTCTGCCAAGAATTTTCTAAATGGTCGAACTCTGGGAGTTGTGGTCAAAAGCCTGATGTACACGAGAAGACCAGAGGTGAGTGGGATTCCTCAGGGGTTGGTACTGAGACTGGCACTGTTTAACACCTTTGTCAGTGATGCAGACCGTGGGATTGAGTGCACTCTCAGCAAGTTCCCTGACAACACCAGGCTGTGTGGTGCAGTGAATACACTGGAGGCAAGGAAGAGATGCCGTCCAGAGGAACCTGGACAGGCTTGAGAGGCGGGCCCATGTGAACCTCATGAAGTTGAACAAGGGCAAGTGCAAGGTCTTGCATCAGGGTTGAGGCAATCCCAAACACAAATACAGCCAACATGAAGAATGGATTAAGAGGAGCTGTGAGAAGGATTGGGGGTGTTGGTTGACAAGAAGCTCAATGTGACCCATCAATGTGCACTTGCAGTCCAGAAAGCCAGCCATACCCTGAGCTGCATCAAAAGAAGTGTGGTAAGAAGGCTGAAGGTGATCCTTGCCCTCTGCTCCACTTCTATTAGACCACATCTCATTTTGAGGCCCATAACATAAGAAGGACATGTTGCTATTGAAGTGGGTCCAGAGGAGCCTGCAAAGGTGATCTGAGGGCTGGAGCTCCTCTCCTATGCAGACAGGCTGAAAGACTTGGGGTTGTTCAGCCTGGAGAGGAGAAGGCTCCAGGAATACCAGCAACCTTCCAGTACTTCAAGGGGCCTACAGGAAAGTGCAAGAGGGACTTTTTACAAGGGTATGTAGTAATAGGGCAAGGGGTAGTGGCTTCAAAGTGAAAGAGATTTAAATTTAGATTAGATGTATCGTTGAATCACAGAATGGTAGGGGTTGGAAGGGATCTATAAAGATTATCTAGTCTAAAGCCCTGCTCAAGCAGATCTGCTTAGATCTGGTCACACAGGAACACATCCAGGAAGGTTTTGAAAACCTCCAGAGAAGGAGGCTCCAAAACCTCCCTGGGCAGCCTGTGCCAGGGCTCCCTCACCCTCACAGAAAAGAAGTTTTTCCTCAGTGAAACTTTTTGTGTTCCAGCTTTTTTCTATTACCCTTAGTCCTATCACTGGACACTACAGAAAAAACTTGCTCCACTCTCTTGACATACATCTCTCCAATATTTATAAGGAAGGAATGTAAGGAAGAAGTGCTTCCCTGTGATGGTGGTGAGGCACTGAAACAGGTTAAAAGAGGCTATGGATGCCCCATCTCTGGAAATGTTCAAAGCCAGGCTGGATGGGGCTTTGAGCAACCTGCTCTAGTGGAAGGTGTCCCTGCCCATAGTAGACAGGTTGGAACTATATGATGACCCCAAACCATTCTGTGATTCTATGAAGAAGTAACACATAAACCACTGTGCATGAACAAAACAACATCTTTTTATGTTCCTCTGTCTAACTAATAATAGAGGCCAAGACTTGAAAACACATTTAAAACTGTTTGTCTATTCTATTCCAATTTATAACATTTTAAAGTCAAGTATGACTTAGGAATAGCTCCAAACCCAACAGGACAACACCTGTTACATAATGTTACTTTTTTTTTTTTTTTTCCCCACAATAATTGTGGTAAAACTAACAAGAAGAAACTCCACAGGCTTTCCACTGCTCCGTCACCATAGAGGCAATATACACTTTCATTATGCCACAGACGGCTGAAATGAAACCCAAATCCTCCCAAACAAATTAATATGACAAAAGCAGGTATGTTCTCACTCTTTCTCTCAGGAACTCTTTCTCACAAATTTTGCAATTGCTCAGATAGATTTCTACAACAATGGGCAAAAATACATAAAATCAACTTCTTGCTTTCTACTCAACTAGCTGTAAATTTGGCTGCATCAACACGCCACCCCCCAAAAAAGAAGAAAACATTATATTCTTCATTTTTATCTTTTTTCTTATTTGCAAGGGAAAGATGTTGCAGTGTAATAGAGGTAGAAAGAGTCTCTATACTAAGCAGAGTCACAGATTTTATTAAACAGTCTTTTATTTATAGTCAACAGGAGAAGCAAATAGGTTGGAGACTGTTAAGACAACACAGTTGGTTTGATAACACCTCCCTGTCACATATTCTGGCTTTGTACACTACAGGAATTGGGGATGCTTAGGCTCCCCTGCAAAAAAAGTAAAAAAAGAATACAGAAATATCCGCTGTGTCTTAAAATATCCTTTTCAAGTAGCTTTTTCTTCAGATACACTACCATGCAATACTTCCATGTATTATATAACACCAAGTATCCAAATCAAAGAAAAATTTATTTACTTCAGGAAGGCCTGTATTGCCAGTTATGTCACTATGAATAGAAAGAATGCATTCAATGGGTTCTTTGTCTTTTGCTATCAACGCAGAACAGTACAAAATAAAATTAAAACCACTATTTCACTGACGTCATTAAGGCTACCTTCAGAAATAGCAGCAAAACAAGAAGGTAAAGTATTTTCTTTAGGGATAGATTGATAGCACATTAAAAAACTCAAACCTCTAAATGAATTACAATGTTAAACACCATAGGGAACTAGCAGCTAGAGATATACAATAGATTTTTAAACATTTCTTCTCAGAGTGATTCTTCTGTTTCACACATATCTACAGAACAAAAAAAAAATCCACTTTTGCTTTTTGCATTGTCTATCCAGTTTGTTCACTCTAGAAGATCATGCTACATACCTGTACGTATGTAATTTGAAGCAAATTCAGAAGAGCATACTATATAAAGCAATATTATCTTGCAAGATATTTCAATGAGAAACAAAATGTTCACTTTTTTACACTACAGAAAATATTTCACCAATGCACCTGCCCTGAAATTTACACCCAATAAAAGCCAGATGTACTCCTAATACCTGCTGATCCCCACTCTTAATGCCTGTTTTCCCACTGCACCACCTTAACCAAGAACGCAGTACAGCATAGTTTTACACATCATTAAAATGTTTAAACCAAACATTACATTTTTATAATCCTAGCAATTCCCGCAAAACTAAACAAAATAAATACAGAAGCATTAAGAGACCTGTGCTGTGAAGGAAAGATCTCTCTTAGCCTGTTACTTAATATAATAAGCACCTCAGTGATAAGTGAATCAAATTACCATATTTCTTTAACAAGACAGTTGTTACTAATTGAGGCAAAATAGTAAAGTTTAGTAAAGCTTTTCTCTAAAATGAGCTTTGCCTTCTAGGATTTATTTTACGTAAGCATAAACTTTATTTGAATTTAGCAATACAGAACACCAGCCACAAGTCTCATCCCACATTCACCAAAATCAGTGGAAGCTCTTATCTTAATATCCATGATGATAAAGCACACAAATGGCTTAAAGGCAGTATAAAAGGACTTAAAAATTTCACTTTACGACACGCTTCCTGAGTCACATCTCTATGTCACAGGGACAGCAAAGCAAAATGGCAAGTCAACCTCCCAGAGCAGCACTGTGAGTTACATCACTGCTAGTGCTGTTGTCTTGCTCCATAGAACCCATAACCTCACTCAGCCCAAGGCAGCCAAACCCAGCAGCTTTGCAGCAGTATCTCCAGCAAGAATATCTACAGTCACGAGAAATATTTGGGCATAATGCTGCTCTAGGCAGCTGGAACTTGGCCACCACCAAGAGTGACCAAAAGGGCAGTGCCTCAGAAAGAAGCTCCACCCCAGGGTCAGCACTGCTCAACTAGCTGCCATGGACAGCTCAGTGGTCACTGGGCACAGGCAGGCTCCAGGTCAACCTTGAAACAGGCACACAACACAGCTCCAATACAGAGCAGTAGAGCTGAAACAGGCTCCTGAGCCCTCAGGCAGGATGCAGGGGAGGCCAAGGTCCATTAGTGCCCCAGGGGCCCTGATGTTGGCTTGCTAATTAAATGCTCTAACCAGCAGCATGCTCCTCAGCAATGAGCTAAAATCATTTGGCAAGCTCAGGCTAGTCTTCTTCCTAAACGTCAGCTGAGCTGGCTTAATAAATAACAACTTCTGATGAGTATTACTAGCATTCAAATTATTGCCCCCAGATTACACACACTGTGGCCTGCAAAACACTAAATTTAAAAATAAAACTGTCTGCTGGGTTAAGAGGAACAAAATGACTCCAAGGAAGTCAGTTATCTTTTCCTGAAGGCCTGGAGATGGCAACTGTGGAGTTTTGTTCAGGTGTCAGTGATTAACATACTGTTTTTATTTAATTGGTAGACAGCCTGAGCCTGTTGTAGAAGGCTGCAGAGCTATCTCATGATGTTAGTCTGGAAAGAGAGACACGTTATCTCACACACTCACACTCTTTA
The DNA here is from genome assembly GCF_028858725.1 of Colius striatus. NCBI lineage: Eukaryota > Metazoa > Chordata > Aves > Coliiformes > Coliidae > Colius > Colius striatus. Next base: position 48,961,471 of record NC_084790.1, on the reverse strand, counting down.
AACCAACAGCTGTGGGGTTTCTTTTGTTTTCAATCCAACACCTTCTTCTCAGGCCAAAGCTATAGTCAAGAGTACCATCCTAGTAGTGACACAAGCCATGACTACTACAAATCAATGAAGCAACCAGTAAAATGTCCGAGTTGCCTTATAAAATTCCTGAGATTTTCCACTACTCCTGCACCACAACTGAATTAAGAACCTGTTTGCTTTGTGGGTTCAACCCAAATTAAAAAATGCCTTAAGCACAATCCTCCCCTTCCCCCACAAGAAGAGCAGACTTCTTTTAACATTCAACTTTCTCTACATTTAAGACAAGATGTCTAACAAATCAATCAAACACAGAACTAGGGACTGACTTACTAAGACACACAAACAAGCTGTTAAGAGCCCTCAAAATACAATGTGAAACTCCTCTATGGTGTCAGGAAAACAACAACACTTCCCTTGAACATCTACAGTGGACTCATTTCCATGCCTTCTTCACAGCTTTCATCTTCATAGATGCAATTAAAAAACTATGTAAAAAGTAGCTTATCAAATTAAAGCATTCACAAGTGCTACCTTTGACCTTCTGCAAGTGAAAAGTTGCCTTTCAATCACTAAATACTTCATTCATGTAATTATTTTGCTTAATGACAAAACCTAGAGCTTAGAACATTCAACTTGATCTAAAAGCAAAGCTCCTTCTACTGAAAATTGTCCGAACATTATCCAACCAATAGGCCTATTGTGCACTCCAGACGTTAATTCAAAGCTAAAAATACTGCTTTAGAGCACACCAACTTATTTTCAGCTCTTCTGCAGCTCATGTGTCAGAACAGATTTTCAGTCTTGTAAAAAACAAAAACCCAAGCCCAATGTAAAGAAAAAATAAACAAAGATGAGACTCTGGGCAACATTCCAAATGTCTTTCTGGAGTGTTTTACTAAAACCATGTTATGGTAATGAGAAACCTTAGTCAAGTCTTATCTGCCCAGTTTTCCCACTCTGAAGAACATCCTCCAGCTTCTAGCAACCTCTGAAAGTCCTGAGCCATCTTGATTCAGCCTTCTCTTTCAAAGACAGTTCACAAGCCCACAAAGTGGCTCTCCTTTGGTGCTAACCCAAGGAATGAGAAATGAGCTAGGCACTGCTTGGTAAGAGTTAAAAACTACACTCAGTTTGCAGATGGAAGAATTAGCTAGCCCCAGGGACAGTGGGAATTGAGCAGCAACTAAGAAATATGTTAACTGTGGTTTTGTTCACCACAAAGAAGATTTCCTTTGCCTGTTTAATTTTCGTCATGTTAAGATTTCTCTGGAGCCAATTATATTAAACACTGCTACAGAGATGGTCTTTTCAGAAAATATCCCGGTAATGCAAGAAGTAAAATGGGTTTAGCTTTTCCCAAAGTCAATAGTAACTTCTTTGAAGATGTTCACGGTAGACATTTTGTACGAAGTTCCAACTATTCTTTAAATTCCTCTAAAAACCCTTTCAATTATTCTTTGAAGTACACTTCTCAGCAAAACTGAGATATCACTTTTTGCCAAGTTATGAGCTGCTAGTGATAACATTTTATTTTCTCCAGATTTCTACTATTCTTATACTACATTAAAGAAGATTTATGAAAGACTTTGTGCATCACTACATGGAGACAAAGAGGTGAATCACATCTAAAAAGGTCTCCTGATTCGGATGGCAAAAAGAAATCTTAGTTTCTGTTTTTCCCTTTTATGGTTACTATAATTCTTTAAAAAGACTTGCTAATTGTTACCTTTACCGTTTCATATAAAAAGGCACTTGCAAGACTGAAGAAGAGGCCAATTTCAGACTCAAATAATGGGTTTACAGAATAATCCTTGAAGGATTCAATTAAAATAAGAATGTTTGGGAAGGGAGGGCAGAAGGGGGGCAGAGACAGGGAAACGTACCTGACTTTTTTTTATTTTATTTTTTTCTTTCCGCCAGTTTCCCAGCTGAGAGTAAAACTGACCAGTGTCTTCAGTGGCATCTTCCAACCTCTATAATTTTAACTACAACTAACTGAATATAAATTTTAGTTAGACATGTTTCCCTTGAATATGCATTCTTGAGATTCCTGCTTGCTTATCTTCTGTCACTGATTAACCTTTACATTCCCAAAGGTAGGTATTCAGCTTGCAAGAAAGTTTATGGTAATCGTTAATATCACCCCTTGAAATTCTTCACTGAGATTCATGAGAGGGTGTTTACCTGACCTAAACTTTTAAGTCTGATGCAAAAACTTTTAAAATTCTTTGATGCCTCCTCCTTTAACTTTATCAACAATTGCTGGAGAGATGGAAGATTCCTTGCTTTCTCCATGTCTCCCATTGAGAAATTGAGATGGTAATATGAATCAGTTCAGTTAACTTGGGCTTGTTATATAACTTATTTAGGAAAAAAAAAACCCAAACCACTGTGATTTCTTGTTAAAGAATGTTTTTCTAAAAGAAATGAATTAGAAAAATATTTTAATTTCCGTTTAGGTGGCATTCTCCACCAGGTTCACAGTTTTGAAAGTTAATTCGTCACTTGAATTCCTAGGGAAAGGTTATTTAATATGTATATACTGCTTTGAGAAGGCAAAGACCTTCACAAGCATCTCATAACTGATCTTGAGCCTGTTTTCAATACCCCTAATAAGATATAGGGCTGATAGATGCCAGTGTGGTCTTCAAATACATAAAAAAACCATCCCAGAGGACAGTAGTCCAAGTGAGGTCTTACTTTGAACATTACAAATTATTCTTATTACCCTCAAGTAAGGGTAGGGAAAGACATGCAAGATGGATGAGGAACAGCAAAGGAATAGTGTAATGATCAAGAGAAGAGAGCTAAGGAAGATATGAAGTCTTGCCTTCTTCAGCTTAACAAAATGGAGACCAAAATGAAGTACAATTGTTTCCTACAGTTACTGTAGGCAGCTAATTAGAAAGCAGAAAGAAGACAGATTTAAATTAAAAGCCAATATCACAGCAGAAACAAAATAAATGTGAATTGATTGTGAATACACTTAAGATGCTGGTAAAGAGATGATTCCTAAATCATCTGAAGAAGCAAGATTCTGCAACAGCCTTTCAACAACAAAAGCAGAAGCAAGAAGCCTTCCTAGTTTTAAGTCAGACAATGATGACATGATGAAATCAATTGCATATAGTCTGACTGCCTGCACTAACAAGAGAATAAACTCCCTTCTCATCAAAAGATTTGTACATATTTTAGAGCACATTAGCATGCCTTCCAATCACCTCTCAGAAAGTATATATTTGATAGCTTAATGTCACATTAAACACCACTGTTAAAACCAAGACACATGTTATATATCCATTTAAAATACTCTCAATGAATATACTAAGCAGCAAAAATGCAGTTTCTCATTTGAGCTTTACCAGCCTCATACAGAGCTATTGGCTGTATCCCATGTTTTTGATTATTAAAGGCAGCTGACAACTGCAATTATTAGAAGTCTGGACCATGCACAAGATATCTACATCAACTACATTCACAAAGTCATACTTAAAGAACATAGAATACTTAGCCATTATGTCATTCTAGACAAAGGCTAAAAAACAAGACATGGTGGTATAAAGATGTTTATTTTGAATGTTATTATCTCTTTTTTTTCGTTTGCAAATTGTATAAACAAAGTAATATCCATGAAAGAAAGTTATTTTCAAACAAAACATAAAAAGCTAAGGTCAGGCAGATCTCCCAAAAAACAAAGAAAGGGAAGAAATTGGTCACTTCACACAGCACAAGCAAAACAGTTGCAGGAAACCCATAAGAAAGATTTTTGTTAAGAACATAAACTCCAGTATAACCTTTACTGATCTTTCCAGCAGTCAAGCTAGGAGACAATTTCTCTCTAGAAGACAACATTTCTGAAAGGTCCTTCCATTCTAGCCAACCCTCAGACCATTGGATTTTGCTATTTTATTAGCAATGAACATTTTAATTGGCATTGACCATTTGCTTGCCACCAATATAAACATAATGATGAAGGTGAAAAGTTAAGGAACAACCAACAAGGCAGTGATATGGAGGACTCCCAATTCCTACTCCTTGGAAGGCAGGAAAGTGCATGACAAATAATGTTCTCATACCCCACTTCAACTTTGGGGAGCAATTATTATTTTCCAGAGAAAACCTAACTGCAGCTGAGTTTACAGCTCTCTTAGGCCTTCAATATAATAACACAATAAGCCTAACCTTAAAACTTCAAGGGAGTTTAAAAGTTCTAAGGAACTACTATCAACCCTGAAATAAGACATTATCTTGTCTGTTTAATCAAGTTTGACAAAATGTAAGAAGCGACAAATTTGTTAGGTTCTAACCACCACCTCCTGTTTCGGTTTGGTTTTTTGGGAGGGAGATTTTTTTTTGCAGGTTCAGGAAGGCAAATTATTTACAGGCTACACTGCATCAAACAACTTAAAATTGAATACTTACAGAAGCTACATATTTTAACAACAGTTTCAATTCTGCAGCAACTGAAAATGGAGATTCCTACTAGTAAGCACTACTTTTCAAGGCCTATACATATATGAGAGGGCAATCATAGTAGGAAAAACTATCAATAACCCTGTTTCCATGAGCTTTCTTACCAAGAACAAGTATCAGACAATTCCTTTAGTCTTGGCGATTGTCCAATGCACCTATTCAAAATCATAGTTCCATAAAGTTCAAAGGTGTAAGTTCCAGAGTCCCTAAACACTAATATTTTCTCTACCAAATCTAGCTTTCTGAATAGTTGTACGGACTAATTTTTAAGTGATTTTTACAATGAAGGCTGAGGTTTCGAGTAACCTTGCTGATATAATTGCTTTCTTATGGTATTCCAGTAACTGAACATTGACTTGAAATTCCTCAGAGGCAGAGCTAGCTGGCTTAAATGATTGCTTTTGAAGGCATACAAATGATATGCAGCTACTTTACTTTTCAATATCTTTTACAGCATCAAAAGAGCTCTCAAATAAAAGAAGAAAATTAGATGTATATTCACAATCACTTCTTCGTATTCATACACATAATATATCCCAGCTCCATTCAGGTGGTCCCCTGAGGTTTTGGTTCTCTAGAAAGAGTTAAATGTTTGAAACAGAGCTTTTTCTTGGTCATTTATTAGAACTATTTTTCAAAGGACCATTCAGAGAATGAAGCCTAAAAAAAAAAATGCAAATTCTCCACTCCACGCTTGACTAACAAAGCATCCAATCAGTTCCCACTGAGCTCCAGTTCGTTTTGTGTCCACACGTAAGTGATTAAGAGTACATTGTTTGAAATTTAATTCTGCATCTGTTCTTCTGTGGGACTTGGAAAATGAATGAATATTTCTGACAATTGTTTGCAGTGCGGATAATCACAAGCATGTGTAAAAGTATTCCGAAGTGCATAGGGTAAACACCATGAGCCTAAGAAGCCTTTTATGCTGAATGGTTTTGTTTCTTTTCTAAGTTATATAAAAAATAAGATGCTCTCAGATGGAATTCATTAATATTAATACTCAAGAAGTCATCCACTATAACTAAAAAGGCAAGGCATAATCCAGCTTTTCTTCCTAAAGGTCATAATTTCATGTCCCAGTAGTTTACCCAGAAAGCCAAAATCCATTTTATAGTCTGTCAGGTAGCTTTTAAAAAGTATGCAGAAGTGGCAAAATCACACAGAATGACACCACAGAAAATACATGGTTTCATTTTTGCAGTTGTGTAAAATGTTCAAGGATAATACAATATAAGAGTCAGTGCCTTTTGAAGTGATAAGGATGTGGGGTTTTTTTTTTTTTGATCTCTGTAAAATTATTTTAAGCATCGAAGGAAGAATAGTTTACAACTATCTATTGTATTTGCTAATGCAAATGCTGACACTATCAAATCATACTAGGGCACATAAGGTTCAATAAACTTTTTCCAGACAAGATGCAGTTATGTGGAGGAAACCTGCCACATTTTGCCGTGGATGCTAAATTTCACATTTATCCAAGAAATAACAGGGCAAGTTAATGAAGGAAAGATCCATTAACAGCCATTAAAAACAACAACTGTCTCCTTTTATCCAGTAAGACCTCAAGATGCAGAGCAGTGGACTCAATGAAAGAATCAGTGTAAGTTTGCTCTATACTTCAGGACACTGGCCATTACCAGATGCTGAGTTAAATGAACCTCTGTTAACAATTTTATTTAAGGCCTTATGACATTGCCTTGGACCTTCATTTGACCTATACACAGACAAGTGCAAGGTGTGACATTATCTACAGTGATTAAGAAAAAACATCACAGGGAGGGCTCAAGGTAAAAGACACTTTAAAAAAAAAATTATTTAATTCTGACCATAAAGTAACAGTCATCTATGAGGATGCATCAAAGAAAGGCCAAAATTTTAGTTTAGTCACACTAAACTGATGACTCATTCAAAGAATGCAGATACTGCTGCCAACTCCTACAGTGTTACTGTGAACATCCCAATACTCGTTTTCTTAAAACTGCAGATGACAGAGATGTGCAATTACCTTACATTATAAGAGGCGTTTTCCAACTTTTCTTCACAGTCATTAGGATTATAAGCCTGGACAACAGAAGCACAACAAGGAAAAAACCAAACCAAACCAAAATCAACAACAAAAGACCATGATAAAAAACCCACCCCACTCTATTTGTAAAACATCAAGCATCGTTATTTTTGGTTCCGTTTCCTCCCTACATTTGGTACTGTCAACGGTAGAAACCAAGATAAACTTCAGTACTCCTGTATGTGGTCAGAGCTGAAACACTATATCAACCCAGACAAGACAGATGAAGAATTTGAATGAGAACCTCTTTTTCTAGAGTAAAAACGAGAAGAGGTGCAGAAGAAATCAAGTTCAAACAACAGAATGCTTATAAATTTTGTAAAAAGTAACCACATAGATAGAGAAAACAAATCTGCCTTCCACAGCAAAAGGCACTGTTGGGTTCTGAAGTTATTCTGCTCACCAAAACTGCTCTCTGACATCACTTTACCAGGACTTCCATTTAAAACGCACAGGATAACCAATTCCATAAGTCAGAAGGCACACAGAGGACCCATGGCATATGATAATTACTTATTTTCAATTTCATGACATAACAAGGATATCACAAAGTGAAGATTTGTAATGCAGAGCACATGATCAGAGAGCATTGTGCTTTGGAAGAAATGTTCCTATCAAATCTTAAGTAAGGCAGCTGAAATATTAAAAGGACAAGCAATATTGTTTGCCTAAGGATTAAAATACAATGAATATTCTTATTTACATAGAAAAATTAGGCAAGTTATGCAGACATCATTAGCTTACCCATCAATAAGCTGTGAATGATGACTTTGAGTTTTATTCTTTCATTTAAAATTAAAGAATCGCTAAAGGTTCCCTGTGAGTAAAAGAACATTAGGCAAGTCATTAATTGTCTGCAGAAAAGAACCAAATTTCCTCCTGCATTTTCAACCCTGCTAATGCCACAACAGTACTGAAGCTGAGCACCCATGCTGATGAATTATGTGCCTGTTGTACTTCAAATGTACAGAAACATTCAAAGGGAAGAGTCTTGATTTTTATTCCGTGTGCTACAGGTGCTGGAAAGGAAGATCTTCCAATTTTTTTAGCTTCAGTACCCTCCACAGATACCATGTCCTAAAGTGCTACAGGATGCATATACAGATACATACTTTTTTTTTAAACTCTACATCCCCATAACTATACCCCAAACTTATATATAAACCTAAATATTTTAAAGACTTCTATAGGTGTTTTTTCCTGTTACTGTGACCAAAAGGATAAATGAAATTCAATATACATATGAGTCCCATGGGCATCTTCCACTTTGTCCTTCTGAAATTTACTGAAGGCTTGTCTACAGTTTCTCTCTTAAGACATCCAGAGTTGACATTTCTCCTATTTATCCAGCTAAAGAAAAGTCTCCTGCTTCCTCTTTGCCAATATCATCAAGAATTTAATGCATCAGCTGGGACTCAAAGCTTGAAACTCAATCCAGTATCTTCACAAAATAATTCCAAGACTTGCACTGATTTTTTTTTTTTTTTTACTTAAAAGCAAATGGTTTCTGTACAGCAATCTGCAGCTAGATTAATCAGTTCATGTTTTCATCACTGGGAGAAAGAGGAAATGCACCATAACATGCAGACACCAAATTGATTTTAACATACTGAGAGAAAAAAGAAATCCCTATTAGTGTCCTTTCATACCTTCTTAAAGTATCACAGCAACTACTTAATGCCTCCTATGAAATAAGGAGGGATAAACCCCAAGGAACAGAGAGCACGTTAAGGAAATGAAATAAAATGGGAACCAAGAAAAAAAGAGTTTAGTTTTTACTCTAGAGGAAGAAGGGCTTAATCTTGGAATTCATATACCAATACCCTGAATAGAGGAGGAGAAATCATAGGAGGACTTGGATCAAAGGAGCATTTATATGCAAAGCTGAACTGATCTCCCTTTCCATAACTAAACAAGACAAGGATTTAACACAGAAGGTAATCTTATTCCACTACACATACCAAGAAATCTGTCAAATGCTCAGCAAAACTTCACTTTTTATATTACCATCCAGTAAAAGAAGCATCCGCAAGGCTAATTATTCTGTCTTTTTCAGAATAGACTATTTCTGCTTGCTACTGTTCTGACTTTCAAAAATTGCTTCCTTGTACAAAATAGCACCTTCTGTTTCTTTGAACCTCGGGATGTCCTCCATTAACACATCAGCCAAGCATCGAAGCGTGAAATACAAGACTTTTATTTACATTAAAAGCCTCACTTGAGAATTTTTTAAACAGATCAGAAGTTTACAGGGGGTTCCTTCTAGTTATATAACTATTCAAACTGAGAGAAAAAGATATGTCTCAAGGATGAAAATAAGCAAGAGAAGAGTAAAAACAAGAAAAGCATTTCTTTTACTTCTGTAGCACTTTTTCTAAAAGCAGGAAACTTCTACTCTTCTACATAGTGCCTTAAATAACATCAAGTCTCAAATTACCTTAAACATCCTTTTAATTCCCAAGGCACCCTCTGTTAAGATCCCAAATTCTGAATCAAGGTCAAAAACATCTCTCAGAGAGCTAGGATTTGTATATTTCAGCCTTTGATTCATCAGAAATATCTGACATAAGAAAAGAGGTTATAGTGAGTATCCAGAAGCACAGCAGAAAACAAATTCATCATATGACTAAACCCTTTGTTTACGTATAATCATGAATTGAAGATGAACATCGGAAACATGACCTACACATAACGAGAAAATAGTTCTGACTATCAGTAACAGAAAGTATATATCTTCACAAGTCATAGACAGATTGTTTCGCAATCATCGAATGCCCAGCAAGTATACCAATATACTAGAATAAACAATAAAGTTTGCAACTTCTTGTGGTTTTCTGGAAACAAAGTTCATCCAGAAAAGGCTGATCAGGATTGCATATCCAGGTACAATGTTCCAGTTTCCACCTACAGCAAGTCATCCAGAGGAAATGCTGCTTGAAAAATTCAGTTCATTAAAAACACCTGTCCTTTCTTTGTTTTCCAAATACTGTGTATTGTTTAAAAGTACTCTGCATGCTAATAGTGGTTTTAGGGAGAGTATACTTGTAAGCACACTGTTGAAAGACAGTCTTAATCATTAACTCAAAATCCAGCTGAACTCAAGAAAAGGTACAGAAACAAATGTTAAAACTGTTAATTTCTGGGTATATATTCAAGATACTTGTAACGTTCATCTCAGGTTATATCAGGTTACAAATCATAGTACCTGTACAGTTATCTGTAAAGCATGTTCTAAAGTTTAAAAATACTTCTAAAAGTCTATTTGTCTACCACAAGAGTTCAAGGTTTGGGGTTGGGGTTTTTTTTGGGTTTTTTTTGTTTTTTTTTAATTCAAGCCTAAATAGTTTGCTTTTAATAAAAGACAAACAGATCTGGATGACAGCATATATCACTATGAAGTTTGGCTCTCAAACTTTTGTGGGCAACATAATGGCTTCCTGTAGAGTCAATCAAAAGCATCTTGTCCTGAAGCAATGATTTGTTTAATGACTAGAATCAAAATTAATTAACTAAATGTTACTTCTTTTTCTCTAATCATCAGCCTTGTTTTCTTCCTAAATAATATATAATGCTTCGATAATCACACTACAATCAAGCTCCAAGAATATTTACATATGGTTTTAAAAGGCTGATGAGGGAAGCTTCTTCCTGATAAATCTCGTTGCCTCTCTCCCCCTCTCCTTTTGATAACATTAAGTAGTACATGGACTGGTGATTATGAACTTGTGAGGCCAGAGGTTTAGTTTCACATAGCCTTTAGTCGTACTTATCTGCGGTTTTTTTTCCTCACGGTTTTATTGAGCAGTATTAAGATGCATCACATTTGTCTTGTTAAAAAGTGTTGCTTATAATTACCAGCCATCTAAAATGAAATTCAGAGGCAGCTGCTGCTATCAAACAAGGAAAATAAGAATCCTTCTTCATCTTGAAGCTCTGCAGAGCTTTGGTAAATTTTTTATTTATTTACAACCCAAGTTGAACACTAGGCTACAAGAAGTAGATTCTTCATTAATGTAAGACCTTCAGGTTTATCATAACATTGTGGTTTACCAATTAAATGATTAACATTCCAGAGTCCTACTACTCTGGGTCTGCCTTTTTTGGTCAATGATTTTATTTCAGCAATAGGGTCTTACAGGTTGATAGGCAAAGTCCTGGTTTTTGAGAACGGTTTAGTTTTGTCTAAAGCCTGCTCACATCCAAACAACTGAATGCCAAGACAAGAAACTGCTGAAGAGTGAAAAACGTGAATAGCCCAATAGGCTGTAATTGCTGAAAAACACATTTAACTTAGTAACTATTTTAGATCTTCACACCTGGACAGTAATCCGGCATTGCATAGACAAACCAAAGAGCTTCAATAGCAATTAACTGGCAGAATGCAAAGTCTCGGTAAAACCTAAGCGACAGAACTAACGAGTCTGTGACCAAATAACTCTTCACCTCCACATCAAGTCTGGCTACAAACAGCAATTCTGGTTTTTTTCCTTTCAGCTGTATGAAAATTTTTTCTTCAGGAATCCTGTTTTAGCCTGCTACTACAGACGGAACACTCATTTTTTTTCTGCCTGCATGAAAAGAAAACCCCATTCAAAACTTTTTTTAAACATTAGCAGTGATATTTTTCAATTTGTGTAATGGGTAATCTAAAGTGGAAATGTCCTAAATTAATGTTTAGAAAAATTGTGAAGGAAGAAACAAGCAGAGGAAGGAGAAGACACATTAATTACTCAAAGGTGAAGAGAAGCAATGATTCTACATTTTGTGAATGTCTGTAAAAGCAAATTGAATGCTTCTGACCATATTATCAAACAAAAATCCTTGTTAAAAAACTCAGCAAAATACAGTAACTATGCTTAATGCTTTCAGCAGAAAAACAAGACAACTTTTGATATTTGTGCAGGAAAACTCAAAACACATGTCAAAGTGCATATTAACCATAAGGCCAATATAAATTTTGAATATTCCTACAAAACAAAAACAAAGCAAGCAAATGAAAAAGCTTCCATGGTAACTTTTCATGTTATACTTAACACAGGGATCAAAGTATGACTTTAAAGCCCCATTCACCATAAGTAATAGACAGTAGGAACTGGTATTTCAGACTATTGCCTGAGCGTAAGAAAACATGAAATTTCTGCTAGTGCTTTTGAATATAGTGGAACACAGCTGTCTTTCCTAATGAGGTTATGAGCAGTAAAGTGATGAAAAGCACTCTTTAGAAGAGGAAGGAAGAGAAAAAAATACCTTTACTCCCTTATAGTTTACATTACTTACTGTATTTATAGGTTGTGTAAATTACTACCACTTAAAGCAAAGCATTAATTCCTAAGGGAAAGCATGAAGGGCACACTTCCTTGCTTAAGTGTTTTGGGTAAGTAATATGTTTACATTGGCCTAAACAGCTTTTAAGTTCAATAATTCTACCCCCTCTTACAAAACAAATACATTCCTGTATTCAGTCAAAAGGATATCTGTAAATTAAGAGTGTTTTCCTGGTTCAACACAATGTTAATGGCATTTCCATTTGTTTCCTGAATTTTAGGCAAGGGGTTTTCTGATAAAGACATCTTTGTTATTTCTAAGTATTGCCCAAGAAAAAGTTATGGAGTATTTGTCAGGCCCTCATCCATGTAGTGACACCAGCTCTATTCACAGACGTCCACATCATCAAAGTTCATCTGGCTGATACGTTCTGATATGCATATAGTTCATTTTATGGGAATCACAGTTTAACCTCACACCTAGTATTTCAATTTTCTTTCTTCATGAATTCACAGACACATAAACTATATACCACAGCCACCAATCACAACCATCTGCCAGTGCAATTTCAAAAGTACACTTTGCCCTAACAAACTAGTCTAGCAAAGTAAAAATGATTTAGAAACAGACTACTTGCAGCTTTCAGGGACACACATCTCAGGTTAAATTAGTGATACTTGATCAGCTTACAGCTATTTCCTGTCCCACTCCCATCTCAATACAAATACAAAAACCAAATGTTTAAGTCAAGATGAGATCCACAAAGAGGTTTGCAATTGTTCAGTGTTTAAGGCCATAAGAACAGACCCTGAAACAGAGATCAAATCTCCACACGCTTGTCCTTGAGCACTATGAGCTAAATAATGAAGTCAGGACCAACTTCCCTTTCTCCAGTGCACAAAGAGGACTGTGTTTACCACTGTAGAGTGGCAGAGATTCAATGGGACCAGAGAGGCTGGTCCCATGCTGGTGACCCGCATACTCCAGCCCCTCTGGCCAGGAGAGGTGGGTCAGTTTGAACCACATTGCAGCAATGGCCAATGCACTTTCATGGCAAAGTGCTCTAATGATTTGGTTACCAGGCAGATGGAGAGCAGAACAGCATCTTGGCACTCCAGTAATTCTGGTTTTTTTTTTTTTCCTTTCAAGGGCAAAAAAAAAAAGACTGCAGTCATTTATCTGCAGTAAATGGTTCTGGTCCAGGCCTCACTCCTGAGCAAGGAAAGTGTGAAACCTTATTGAAGAGCAGGTTTCTTCTCTTGCACAACATGACCATGGACCATTTGCTCCTTGGGGAGATGCAGTAGCTCAAACATACATATGCAGCTTTGTCTAGCATTTTAACATCTTGGCCCGCCAAAGCAAGGAAGAGATATACAGACATAATTTTTTTTTAATGTGCTTTAAAAATAATATAAACACATTCAATTTTCACAGCAATATTAAAGCCTTTATAGACAGCTTGCTGCCTCATACTTGAACATACCTGGGGATTGAATCATAAAATCTGTGAGTAACAAAGATGCCCTGCTTGTAAGTCACTGCTTGTTTTTTGGAAGCTTTCCTTTTGTCTTGTGATCAGCCTCTTCAGCCCCAGTGACAACGTCTCCGGTCCCTACAACAGTTGCTCTCTCCCCACGCTGGTAGCTTTCCCTCCATGACCCATATTACCACTGTTTTTATAAAAAGCTGTACCAATGGCTCTTATCTTTGTTTGCTTTCCTGTGGAAATACAAATTTCTTGAAACTTTGTGCTTCCAAACACCAGCTAAGGAAACTGGTTATATCTCATGTGCTACTATTCCTTAGCTCTGCCTCTGGGAGCTACTGGATTCAGCAACTCACCTATTCATACACAGATGGGCTAGCTCATCCACTCCAGTCCTCTCACGGAATCAACAGGTGGTATGAGGACATAAAAATACTTACAAGGATAGAAAGAGCTTACAAAACCATACAAGTTTTCTAACACAATCTCTAAATTGCACAAATACCCCAAATCATTCCTATATATGCATTACTGACCAATTTAAAATTTTTACTTAAATACGTTCGACAGCTTAATAGTGTCAAGATTGCAATAAAAATAGAGAGACTACTTCTTGCTCTTTTTACTTTCAGAGTGTAGTTTTAACCCTTGTTTAAATGGGTGTTCAGAAAACAAAGGGTTTGGCGAAAGCATACATTTTCTAAAGTATTATTTTTAGCTTGCTTAATGCTGAAGGAATTCACTACAAGCCCTCCACAGCATGGAACAACGTTCCCACCAGTCTCTCTGTTACAAATTAATGAAAAACTGGTGGCTCGTTCTCTGCCTAAAGGCATCTATCATGCATCATAAACTCCAGACGTGGGCACTGGGGAGCATATCAGGGTACAACCTTACCCAATAGTCCAAAAGACTCTGCTTCACAGTTATTGAAACAAGATGATCTCTTGAGCCTTTTACTCAATTAATTAACATGTCCTCACCTCTTCTGTCATTATCAGACTTCTCCAAAATGTCACATGTACAGAAAAAAATTGAGAGGTTCTGTGATCCTCTTTAAAGCACAAGCATGCAGGACAATCACTTCTATTTTTAACTGCCACACTCCACCACTGAAATGTAATGTTGAGTTTCAAGGACAAGAATCAGTATTTGAAAAAATGCATAAAAAGACTCATTGGTGATCTCTGCATTAAAAGCTCTACACTAAACAAAACCTATAAAGCATTTTAGCTGTGTGCTTTGGAAAAATGCCTAGAAACAAGGCTAAGAAGAACCTCCATTCCAACCACTGCTCTTTGATTGTTATTTATCAACAGCAAAGCAAATGTAAAATTATAAGATGAAATCACTTGGCTGTGAAAGAAGAAAAAAAAAACACCAAAGCAAAACAAAAATGTTACATATTCTAAGTAAAATTCTAAAAAGTGCTAAACATTGGTTTAGTTCAACTGCTCCTTGTGTGCATGGGAATAACTTTAAGCTACCAATGGCTACTATAGAACAATTTCCTTTTGAAACATTAAAAATACTTACATACCATTTTAATACTACATTAAATTTTATCTGTGGGCTTATGCCAGTTTTCGTGCCCAAATTCTCTGTTTTTAAAGGAAAGGGACATTTTACAATCTAAAAGAGAGAAGAGCCATGGGATAGTAATAATTAAATCTGAGTTATTAAATAGAAGTACAATGAATTAATTTTAAAAAACTTGGTATAAGTCATCATTTATGATCACTGAGCTAGAAAGCATTAGCCTACCTGCCAAAGCTTGTGGTTTGCTTTTGATTTCTGTAATTCAAAGCAGTATTGACAAACACGCAGAGGACAGACCCACAAAACTTTTTACCTTAAGTCTGGGATTTTATAGCAGGCCACATACTGCCACTGCCTTTCACCTACCAATCTATACTTCAGTCTGCTCTCCAGCAATCTTTCCTTTCCCCAGTTAAAAATTCTTCTACGTATGCAGCTCCAAATAACATGTAGTAGACAATGACATGGCCTAGTGCAAACTCACAACTGCTAGCATAGAGTTATAAACTGTACATACATACCAAGCAAAGAGTAAGGCCAGACAAGTCATCTATCTGATCCTTCTCACCATTAAGGTTCCTAACATAATATATGAAGAAATCACACAAAACGAAGAGATATTTCATCAGCTTTTGGAGGAGTGAAGTCTGCATTATTTTGAATAAAATTTATAGTGTTTGTCTGGTAATGGAAAACTTATATCTGAAATAAGCCCTTATACAGTAAAGAATTCCTCAGCTATGGAAAACTAATCAAAGCAAGTAGCTCCATGACCTTTGCTACTGTTGACTCTTATTTTTGTCAGATTTGTGCTTCCCAGTTGATCAAGACTCCTGAAATCATGTTTTACAGTGCCTCCTCCAACTGCCTATCAATTTTTTGTAAAATAGATGTACCTTGTTATCTTTGAGAAGTCTGCCTTTCTGTTGATGGCTGAAATCAATCAACTGAACAAAAAAACGACATAGAGAAAGCAGCACCTACAGATTCCAGACCAGAAACCTGACAGCTAGGGGAGGACACCACCATGTAAAAAAGTTGAACACAGGACATTTGCTGTCAGGAAGGACTATGTGCTACACATGCTCCTTAACTACTAATACCGCAGAACGATGTGGTTTCCTCCTAATACAGAGTGAAAACTGAACAAGACTCGGGCATTTTCTTTGCCAAGACACGCAGACCACCAGCCTCTCTGCTGACCTTTGTGCTGCCACCTCATGCTCAAGACACTTATGTTTAGCAGCACTGCAGTGCCTAGCCTTTCCCACTATTTACTGCTCCCTAATACTCCATACTGCAGAGCATTACTAGATGTCAACACTATTTCCATACTGTCCTTTCCACTACTGTGTACCAAATACAGCCTCATCCTATGTTCAAGGCCATAAAGGTGCTGCATAGCCAAAAGTGGAGTAACAGAGCACTTGATAAACCATAGACAGGCAGATATGGTTGGCTGACAGGAAAAGAGAGAGGCACAGCTGGGACGCCATGCCACTTGGAAAGAATCTGCTTACAGGCTCAGTAAAGCAAGTCACAGTTCAGATCCAATTCACCATCAGGTAAATGGATTATTTTCTTTGGAAAGAAAATCAAGTGTTTCTTATTTTATATTGTAAAGAAATTTTCTTCCTCTTTAACTGAAATTTTACATGACATCTTGTTTCTCAGCCTTGTCAGCTATTCATCAATTGGTTTCCCAAAGTAAGATTCTGTAATAAGACTGCCTTCATTATTCTCAATGCGTGTATTAAAATAAAAGGTGAAACCATCAAAATACAGCCATTGCAAGTGCTTTTAGCAACAAAAATGACTATGGAAATATCTTTCATCAAATAATAGTAGCTACCATAAGTGATTATGTATATCATATAAACAGAAGAACTTGAGTAATATATTGCATCTGAAAGTTAACATCACTTTCAGAACTACAGTTTGGTTCCTCAATTTATACATGTCATCTAACGCATATTAGATGAACATAGGCATTAACTGATCTTCACAGAACCTCTGCTAATTAAAAAAATCCTCATTTAGTTTTACTGGTGTCAAAGTAAAAAGGTTGGCCTTGCCCACAGAGTGGATGGCAGTGCTTTCACAGTGCTGTGAGATTGGCTCTTCCACCAGAGCAGTGTCAAGTCCTCAAAGACCGAAACAACTGGAAATCTTCAGCAAAGAAGAAAAAAACACCACCAAGAACACAGGTGCTGGCAGAATGACTGATGTGTGGAAAAGACATGGAATCATTTCTTACAACAAAACTAGTGGGCAGATCACTAAACAGTATATTTGTATAACCCTCCCTCAGCAGCCTGTGCCAAGGCTCTGTCACCCTCACAGTGAAATAGTTTTTTCTTATGTTTAAATGGAACGTTTTGTGTTTCAGCTTCATCCCATTACCCCTTGTCCTATTGTTAGACACAATACTTTAAAATATTAATATTTATAAATATTAATGAGATCCCCCCTCAGTCTCCTCTTCTCCAGGCTAAACAGCCCCAGTTCCTGCAGCCTTTCCTCATAAGGAAGATGCTCCAGTCCCTTGCTCACCTTGGTGGCCCTGCGCTGGACTCTCTCCAGAAGTTCTCTGTTCCTCTTGAGCTGAGGAGCCCAGAACTGGACACAGGACTTCAGAGGATGCCTCACCAGGGCAGAGTAGAGAGGGAGAAGAACTTCTCTTGACCTGCTGGTCACACTCTTCTTGATGGATCCCAGGATGCCATTGGCCTTACTGGCCACGAGGGCACATTGCTGGCTCATAGTTAATTATCAACTAGGACTCCCAGGTCTCTGTCTCCAGCAGGTCAATCCCCAGCCTGTACTGGTGCATGGGGTTGTTCCTGCTCAGGTGCAGGACTCTGCACTTGTTAAACCTCATGAGGTTCCTCTCTGCCCAACTCTCAAGCTGGTCAAGATCCCGCTGAATGGCAGTACAGCCTTCTGAGGAATCAGACAGTCATTTTCACAACTCATTGTCACAACTCATTGTGTTTGAACTGTCTCTCCAAATTGTCAGAACAACTACTTTTCAACCAACCTTTTTCTCATGTGAGAACTGTTTTGAATTTTCCAACTGAGACATAAGACCTCATGTAAAGAATTTAGACTTACTGATAATAGCTTTGCTTTTGTTAGTTACCCTTCTTGACTGCTTATAACCAACCAGTGGATTCACATGGTCTGTGGACTACAGCTTGAAAGTAATTTACCATCATCGCTCTGAACTCATCTTGAATTTCAACATGCTAATGCAACATGCCAGCTTGCTGCTGTCCAAAAACACAATCTCTGTATTCTATTAGCCAAGTGCCTAATAAAATTACATAACAAAACCAAACAGAAGATACACTGCACCTATCTGAAACACCCTCTCAGTTGAAGGTTAGCCATTAACAATGCTTGGGAGACCTTTTCTCAAACTTGTCTGATCACTTTACAAGAATTTCATTTGGAGTTCCTTGGCCATTTTCTGTGAATGCTGCATAAGACGGAGTGAAGAACATCACATGCAGTCACTGCATGAGAAAACAAAGAAGCCAAGATACTTCATTCATCTGCCATTCATCTATTATTAACTACTAGGCTAGCTATACTGGCAAGGAAGGAAATTAAAATTGTCTGACAGTTTGATTTATAAATCTATACTGGTTGCTTATCAACTTTATTACACCAGAGGTGCTTATAAAGCAACTGTTTAATAACTTATTAAAAAAATGTGTGGGGATTAAGGTTTCTTTGACTAGTTTATAATTCCTTTCCTCTTTAAGGTTTTATTGACTAGCTTGCTATTCCCTTCAAATTCCCCAAAAACTTAAAGAAAAAAAAGAGATCAAAATTGGGGTGGGGGGAGGGAATTGGAGAGAGAGAGAAAGGGTAGGAGAGTAAGGGAGAAGCAGAGGGGAGAGAGAGAGCAAGTGTGAAGAGGGGAGAGAGAGAGAGAGAGAGAAAGGGAGAGAGAAAGGGGGAGAGAAAGGGGGAGAGAAAGGGGGAGAGAAAGGGGGAGAGAAAGGGGGAGAGAAAGGGGGAGAGAAAGGGGGAGAGAAAGGGGGAGAGAGAGAGGTAGAAGTTGGGGGAGAGACAGCAGGAGGGGAAAGATAGCCGGGAGAGACAGTGGGGCAGGGACAGAGATAGAAGGGGGGGAGAGAGATAGAAGGGGGGGAGAGAGATAGAAGGGGGGGAGAGAGATAGAAGGGGGGGAGAGAGATAGAAGGGGGGGAGAAGGGGGAGGGGTTGGAGAGAGAGAGAGAAAGGGAGGGAGAGAGAGAGAGAGAGAAGGGGAGGGAGAGAGAGAAGAGAGGAAGGAGAGAGAGAAAGAAAAGAAGGAAGCGTAGTTTTGCAGTTGCCCTTCTCTAGTCCTCTAAAGAAATTGCCTCCTGTCCTCTCAAAGACTCTAAAGAGTCAGACTAAAGAATCCCTGATGAGGGCAGAAGGACATGCTGACTTTTTGGTTTAGCAACCTCCCGGCTCCTACCTGAGCACCATAAGCTACTAAAATTAGTGAGAGAGCATGGTAAGTTAATCACACAGGTGCTTAAACAGTATGTTCAGGTCTCTGGTAAGGACAGAGAGGAAAATTATGACTTTACTAAGAGTGACTCCTGACCATCTAGATAAAACAATTTCACTGGTTTGCAGCCTAAGAGGGTATCCATGGCTCAAATGTTTTTTAAAAATAATAATTAAAAAAAAAATCAGGAAAAAAACAGCCTAAGCCACTATCCTCATTGCTTACCTTCAGAAGCCTGCTGAGGGACAATAAAGCAGTGCACTTGTGAGCCACTTAGTAAATCCCTTCAGCCAGTTCTGGTAAGAGACAGTCTGCTTGGGTACTGTCTTCAGCTTCCCTGCTGTGAAAGTGCAGGAAGATGGTGTCTCGATCCTTCAGGTCCAAGGCACTTATTGCTATAGCAGGAGGCTATTGTGCTGACGGAAATCCCCTGCTAGCTCTAGCTCTCAAATCCAGTTAGCACTGTCGCCTTCCTGCCAAATTTTCCCAAAACATGAGTTTCTAAAAATGCCTACAGTTAAGAAATCCACCATGAGATTGCGAGGCAGCTCACTTTGTTAGGGACAGAGGAGACACAGGGTATTCTGGCAGCCTGTCAGGACACACAGAGAATGTATCAGGAATGACAAGAAGGCAATCCTTTTTTCTGTACTTGCCTTGAAGTAAATGGAAATGTCAGGTTACCTAGAAAGTAAGCTGAACACTGGACTCAGCACAGGAAGATATTACTACATTAGCATACATTGTCACACACTAATCAGTTAAAGCAGTCTGTCATATGTGCACAAGTTTAAATATTGCTCACACTAACTTATTTAGCCTTCAAGGTACATCAAAAGGTGCTTCGTTCTCTCTCTTTTTCTTTTTTTTTTTTTTAATTAAAGAGAAGTAAGTTTTTAAAGAGAAAGATAATCAAGAGCAAGAGATTGATCAAAAACCATGTCCTCAGTTTACACAACACAGGTCATTTCTGGCATTTTTGCACTCTTAATTCCATTCACCATCAATGCTAGCTGCCACTAGAGATGCCTAGTTAGCTTAACTCATGCATTGTAGCTTCCTGTAACCCAGAAAGTATAACAGTAGAGTCACTCCCTTTATCAGTCCTCATTCATCAGTAAAACACCCATACTTCTTTAGCTTGGGGCCTGCAATATAACATGCATAGAATTACTGCACAACCTCAGTTTGTTGTGTTCAACGCATATATGGCACTCAAGAATGTACAAAGCATCTCATCTTCTGTACACTGGCAGTACAGTGATGTATCTCATCTGAAAGAAGAGTGCTAGAGCAGTTCAGACTTACCCAAAACCCAGTTACAAGAACTGAACTGAATACTAGCATACAAGAGAGAACCACAATAACATACATAGATGAAAGAAGACTGGATCAGCACATTTCTTATCTCTTAATGCCTGACAAATGTCCATGTTACAATAATTAAATTCAGAATTAGAAATTACTTTTGTGCCAGCAGTAACTATTTGTGTTGTTATTATATTATTGACATAGACTTGGCTGCAATCAATCATGCCTTTACCATGAGATCTTAGGATCATTCAGAAACTCAGCTGGCAAGGATTCTTCATCTATATTGACAAATATCATTTCAGGTAAGCAGGAATCCTTCTGTTGGGATTTGGATCCAAATTTTACTGAACAGGAACAAGGTTATAATTCCTATACTGAACATCAAATACATTGCACTGAATTGATCCAATTCTTTAATAGAAAGAAATAATTTGGCATAAAACATGATGACTGAAGGAAATGGAGTAGACAGTCTCTTACTAGTTTAAGAGAGAGATGTACTTACTGGCTGACTGATTGATCCTTTGTTCAGGAGCAACATGCTTTCAACTGATACGTCAGCACATGTCCAGGTGTGTCCATGTAATAATAGATACACGTCACACCGCCTTATCCAGTTCCTTCAAATATTCTGCACAGAACTAAAGGTAACACAAGGATGAGCTGTAACACATCTGTCTAAAGCAGACTGTGAGGAACAGCAAGGCAAACATCTAACTAAATTATTAGCCATTTTTCTAGTAATTTAAAACCACATACCTACTATGCACAACAAAACAAAGCATTCTGGAAAAGAAAAATGGTGCCTTGACTCACAGGCCATTCCATGTTTCCCTTTCTACAATATATAGCTCTTCATTATGTATTTGTTTGTACAGGACTTAAATAAACACTTTGTTTAAACAGATTCTTCAGTTTAGAAGGATGGCTTATAGCTCTCTGTTTAAGCAGTTACAGTGGTGCATACTTAACTAACAGATTGCCTTAGCAGACCTTAACACTTCACAAACTTGCAGAGAAAACATCACAGAAGCAAAAAAGCCAGTGATTAAACTAAACAATGGCAAACTGAAGAGTAAGCAGAAGAAACTATATACATGCATATATAGTGGATATGTTATGTCCTTACAAAAACAAAGCAAAAGCTGATAGCTCCCCTTCAGAAAAATAACCTATCTGCCTTCAAAAAGAAGAAAGGAATACTTTTGATGATTTTAGGATATATTCTGGTAGCATATGTTTCATTTGTGTTGGGGTTTTTTTTCTATTTTTGTTTTTCTTCTCTCTTGGAGGACTACAGCAATCTCTATTATGCATGGATTCAGAAAGTGCAAGTCAGCCAAAAGTTGCAGATAGCTCAGGATAGACACATCCATCTGTCATTTCACAGCAGGAGAACAATAGCAGCTTCAATATAGACACAACAAGCTCACACAATCATTACACAGCCAGACAGAAAATCTGCCTTAGCTGATAGCTGCCTTTGAAACTCCAGATGTTCCCGTGTAACACCAGGATCACTGCTGCTTTCTTGTTTCTGTATTTTCAAATTCCTCATTTGTTCATAGCAACCAAAATACAGTCAGTTTATTGCCCTTAATCTCTACAGAGCTCTGGGAAAGCCAGATTTCAGAAGCAACAGAACTCAAGTCACAGAAACAGAGAACACACTATTCTATAATGTGTAGTTTTTCTACTCTTGGGGGCCTATTTTTAAAGTAGGTGATCCATAAAGCTTTGACAAGACTATGCTCATACTCATAATGATTTTCTAGAGCTGTGCTCAGCAGCCTCAAATGATCTCCTCCATAAATCTGTTTAACAGACAGCATATTGCATTGGTTCTCTACTGCTGAAAAAGCCTGAATTTTTATTTTTGTAATTTTTTTTCCTATCACCAGATCTTGAAAACTGAAGTTTTAGACAGATGATTTGTTTTTAAACCATCTTAATTTAATCTTTGATGGCTAAGCAAAAAAATTGGCAAAGCATTGGTTGCAGTTCAAGTAAAAGAAATCACTAGTGATAACGCTCAACCAATTTACAGGTTTAAAAATAATCTCATCAGGCCTATCTGTAAAACCTTTGTTTCAGTGGTATACAGTGAAGGGTGTTTTTTTTACTCGAAATGAGTTGCACCGTGTTTTGATTACAGCAAATTTGCAACACTGGCTCCTTGTAGTTTGTACATTTTCCAGACGTAAACTAAAAGCAAACTAAAAGCTCCTTTTAAACAACAGGATACTGACAGTGTCCTGTGCCCTACTGTAAAGTTTGTCTTATTGAGAATAAGTTTCTAAAACAATTTTGACTGCTAGCAACTGAGGGCACACTGAATAGGTACACCTTGGAGTATCTTCAAAAGTCAATGTTGGGATTTAAAACTAAGCAAAGCCAAAATTAAGCAAAAGAATCTCAAACATGTCATAACTCTACAACACGAAAGCAAACATTAGCCTGTAACAATCTCACCAGTTTTTGTTCAGGCAGGACTCTATCATTTTTATTTCCTCTTTTCAAGGACCACAAAAAACAGAGAACAGTGATGGTCCAGGAAAAGAGAAAAAATAAAGAAGCTTGGGAAGAAGCAAGAATAAAATACCCAAAAGACAAAGACTGAATGTAAGTATGAGCATATTACTGATAGAAAGTATGGTTTATAAAAGATTTTAATTCCAAGGTTTCACATCAGAAATTTATCGGCGCTTCTCAAATATTTCTGGAAATTTTTCAGGCACTGGACAAAAGAGTTCTACTTACCAAAATCATTCCCCCTTTTGAAACTATAAAGCAAAGTCATTTTCTTTTAACATCCTGCAAAGATGAAGTTCAGTACCGCCTAACTAGCAAAGGCAGTACCTTTAACTCTCATGCATTAACTCTTAACCCTTTAAAGTTTGCTTGGTAGGACCAGTATATAAAACTTGAATAAAGAATATTTCAAATCCCAAGATGGAGCATGCATGTCACAGCAGGTGGAAAAAAGGCAGGGAAAACTTTTAGAGGGGCTTTGTTTTGGTTTGGTTTTGGATGGCAGGAGTTGTTTGCTTTCCCATCTGTGATGAAGCCTGGAAGAGCCTGAAGCCACAGATAGAATAGATTGAGCAGGAGTGAGTGTGCAGCTGGAAAAGTCAAAAGGTATCATCTAATCAAATTCCTTACCGCTAAACACCACAATAAAAACCTGCCACAAATGAAAATTAAGTCTGAAATACTTGCTTTTCACTTCTATCCCAATCTCTTAATACAGTTTGTCACTTTCCTTGTATATCACCTTTAGTGAACCCACGTCATACTACATAAGCCCAGTAAATAGCAGATTATTTAAGAATATTTCAATTAATTTTTAATTCTGCAAAACAGGCTATGTTCTACTGAGTCACAAATTCAAACTCTGATAGGCCAATTTCCTAAGTAAACTGACTTAGTTGATGCAAACTTATCCTCTGAAGAAAATAAAATTTCAGGTAACCATCACAGTTTTGCTTTTGCCTTATATCAAGGTCCACAGATCACTAGAATGGTGAGATCTGTACCTCCAGGATGCAGAACAGTAAAAATAGTCTTCTGATGTGGACATACAGCATACTATAAACAAGCATCTCCCTCCTTCATCTACTCTTTTCTCCCTCTCCTGCGCTCCTTCAGAAGTTAGATATACTGATAACATCTGTAGTAATAGGATCAAGGTTGAAAAAGAAAAGCGCACAGTATTGAACTACCACTGGACAGACAACTACATGCTTACTAAAGTTGTACAACTGGTCAGGGCATAAAGTTCCTAAAGGACTCAAGATTTACATTAAAATGAAGGAAGAGCAGTTTTCAAATTAATACAAGGGAATGAATAGCGATGACAGCTACAAAGCATGGTTTCATGATGTAGAAACATTTATTTGTCATAGGAAAGTTCTCAAATTAAAATAAAAACCTCCCAGTGGTGATGCAGTAGATCTCAAGATACAAGATGTTTTAATATAGCATTGGGAGAAACAAAGTCACAATCTGTAAGCTGCAGCCTGGAATAAAAATGTGTACCGTAAGGAAACATTTAGTGCTAGGATCCTTGCAAAGAATATTTTTCTTGTATGTGTTAATCTCATCAGTGTCATATCAGCATACTTTCGCCCAAAACTCTCATAAGAATTCATTGAGGTGATGCTTCACACGTTTAACATGGTACTGCTGGACTTTACATAAACTAGTGTAACACTTGTTGATGTCTTTCTGGATACTAGCTCAGTAATCTACCACATAATTCAAGCACTCCTTTAAATCCACAGGAAATCAGATAGAAGCCTGCTATTCACCAGGAAACTCCCTCTACAAAGGACCATTTGCAAAGCCTCTGTGTTTTGTTGAACAAACCAAAGTGCAACAAGTTCTCCAGCCAGAAATGTATAAAAACCGCACCAGTGCCACTCACTCTGTCAGACCTATCTTTTGTTCCATTATAGGTGACCACTCAAATGATGAGCAGAATTTTTAAAATCTTAGTACAGCCTTTAAAAAAAAAAAAAAGAAAAAAAGCACAACAACCCCATCAGTTCCCACTGTGTCCTCACATACTGGCTGGCAGAACAGGACTATCATTAGCAGTTTCCAGATGCAAAGAGACTGATCACAAACCCACTGGCAGGACTCATGATGCTACTACATACTTCCATTTGGCTGTGAGAGCCACTCTGACTGCTGGCACTATCCCACAAGCACCAACTCATCTTCCTTCATGTAAGCACAAGAAATGTGTGGACAGTTCACACAGCAATGGGAAACTTTGATTCCCCTGGCACAGGTGAATTGCTCTGCAGGACAGGAATAACTGCAGCTTTCATAATATATTCCCCAGCACATTTTGTGTACACTATTTGTGAAGGCAGGAGCAGGGTGACACTTCAGTGAGTGGCAGGTAAATGGAGCAGACCATTGACTGCCCTTCACCTGAACCACATCATAAAGTTCCCTTCAAACCAAAGTTGCTCTCTACTGCCAACAGATGCAGAAGTGGATGATCCTCAAGGCAGATGAGGATGTGGAAGGAAGACATCCACAGTCGCCAGATAACTAACTTCAACCACTAAGTGTGTCTCTGCAAGACAGCAAATATTTTAAGGTCTCAGGAGCACCTAGGCTTTGTTTCTGTGATATCACTTACTCCACAATGCCTGCAACTGTGCCTTCCATTAATGTTTATCTAGGGTATAGACTTCTATGTAGAAATGCTCATCTTAGCACAGCCAGTGCCACGTCTTCCAGTTACTCCATAATCCAGAGTACTATGTACAGGGGCTGCAGCATGGTGGCTCTCCTTGTTGCAGAAAGCACTACTTTGAATGCCAGGAACAGACCAGCTTACTTTCTTCTTTCCAAAACTAATGCTACTGCTACCATAATCCTGGAAATAGAGATACCCAGGGGAGAATCAAACAGTAATGACAGAAGTTGTGAAAACAAAATGGCTTCCTTCCATCTGTGAAATATAACCACTGGGGAGGGCAAAGAGAGAATGCTTTGAAGAGGAATCTCTGCATTAAGAATTTATTTAGATAGACAGACAGTGTCCTGCTGTGCTTGTCCCCAATTATCTGGAAGTAGAAGTAAGACAGGGAGCAGATTTCAGAGCTTTGATCTGAAGCAGAGCCAGGCTGGTTTCATGATATCAGTCATGTCATGGCCTTTACAGACAGTCAAGGCTAAGATCTGTTCCTAAAACTCTCATATATCTTGTAGTCTTCTGTATCCACTGACCTTCTTTGATCAAAATGATGTGCAGTATTTTTGCACCCAAAAAGAAAGCATCTGGTAGAAGAAAGTGGCTTGCATGTAACCTTAAAGCTGTGGTTTCAGGAGCTGCCAAACTAGTTTGTAGGTTTCCTGACACTCAAAGAAGAACACAACAGAGGCCTTCTGCCTTCCACTCTCTCTTCCCACTGCTCTGCACCTGGCTAGCTGGCCCCATCTCCTTTCCTGCACAATGTCAGTATGTAACAGACCCTTCTAATAAAACATTGGATTTAAAAGCCTGAGTACTTTTTTCACTTGAGTTAGTTTGAGAAAGTGGATGAGCAGGGATGGTCAGAAGGAGAGCCAGAGCATGCCCTCACTGAGTTCTAGAGGATCCAGACACTAGACTACCCTCTTCAAGTACCACTGGAAAATGTTGCTTCATCTACAGAACTTTAAAACATCTCTAATTTCCCCCATCTGTAATGTTCTTTCTTGTATCATTTGACAGGAGTCAGGCCCATATATTATTTTTTTCTGATGACTCCAGACATCTCTGCTTTCTATTAGGCCTGCAGTAGTGAACAAATACTCAGCATTGCTGCCAAATACTGAACTCATGCTAAGGCTTTCTGCAGTCATGGCAGAAGATTAACAGAAACTCTTTCAGATTTGGGAGAGATCTACCTACAAATGTTATTAGCTTGCTTGCTTTCTTATTGAGTAGCACAAACACAGTCAAGTTTGTACCACATCAATTCATTAAAATGAAACATCTGTAAATGAAGTAACGGGGCATGCTAGCATTACATGTTCTAAATATTTTAAATGCAGACATATTCACAGTATTTTGTGCAGTAACCAACAAATGGATACAGTTTACAAATGTGTGCATATAATTATCCCATTTCAGGACAAATGCATTTTTCACAGCTTAATTAGAAAATACAATATTTCCATGGAATATTATACCTAGTGCCTGCCATTTACCTTCATTTATTTGAGAAAACTAAGTTTAAAGTATATGATAATAACTACAAAGACTTACTGGCCTACCTTTTTTAGAGTACTTACTATTACAACAAAACAGAAACATGCATCTTCCACTATGCAAGCATGCAAGATCTTCTGGAATACCACATGTACTTTAAATAGTAGTTTAGAATTACAAGGTCGAGTAA
Organism: Colius striatus; assembly: GCF_028858725.1. Lineage (NCBI taxonomy): Eukaryota > Metazoa > Chordata > Aves > Coliiformes > Coliidae > Colius > Colius striatus. The sequence goes on along the minus strand of NC_084790.1, from coordinate 48,933,878 downwards.
AGAACAGGGATTTAAACGGCCTAAACTTATCCATCAGTTGAACTTTTTACCTAACGCTACCAAACACATCTTGAAGCATGCCCCAAGTGATAAAGCACTTCTTTTGGCCCATTTTTAAGTTTGAAGACAATGCTTTTAAAAAGCTGCTCATTAACCACTGTTTTCAACATGAGCAGAATCATAGAATCACAGAATGGTAGGGGTTGGAAGGGACCTTTAGAGATCACCTAAAGAAAAGGCCATTCTGTACGCCTTTACCAGAGCTCCACTTCTTTGCTCCTACCCAACTACTGCAAGACTTACCTTCACAGGAAAATGTTCCTTTTCTTTTTCCTGGATACAACCAGGCTCCTTACCTAAAAAATAACCACCAACCAACCAACCAAAAAAACCCCAAAACCCCACCAAAACCAATCAACCAAACAGGCACCAAATTGTTCTTCTAGTTCTACTCTGTGTGTCGAACTCTTATTACATGTGTTGCACAGAAAATCTGATGAGACCATAGTTTTAACTAGTCCTCATGTTATCAAGCTTAATACTTCATAAATGTAGGATAAGTCCAGAACATTCTCTAAGATATTTTGGATTTTAAACCCATTCACAAAATATATTTTTTTAAAATCAAATTAATGTACTTCCAATACATATGTACATCTGTGTCCGTGCATCTGTAATCTCTTTTGAAGGAAAACAAAATCCTTAAAAAAACCAACATCAATACCAAACAAACAAACAAAAAAACCCAAACGATAACCTCACAACCCTTCTCTAGCAATAACATGAAATAAAATTAGACCCCATTGTACTTTAGGAAAAAAACCCAAAACTATTAAACCCAAGAGATCAATAAAAATTAGCTCCTTACATCAAATGTGTTGCATAAATCGTCAAGCTTTAGGGATTCACACCTCAATCTATAGGGTCAAAAAAAAAAAATCTACTGCTTCTTAATTAGCAAAATATTTAACCAATCTGAATAATCATTTAAAAAGAAGTTAATTTCCTTGATTCCATGTGTTTCAAGAGTTTCAGTCAGCAGAAAGTATAAGTCAGTTAGCCTTAAAAAAAAAAAGTATCTGCAGCTCATTTCCTTTGATGTGGAAATAGATACAATAGTCACTAGCAAATGGCAACATTTACACACAAAGTAACTTTTTTTACGGTTTACTGTAATTTTAACTAGAAACTCGGTCGTCTGAATGCCATTTCTGTTTCTTCATGATCTTGGAAACGAATTTAAAACAATTTTCTCAATTAAAGTCTTTACAATCCTACATAAAACAAGCAAGCAAAGTACTCCCTGAAAAAATTTACCTGGTGAAACATTTGAAGTCCATTTCTCAATAAATTTCATTTTGCTCAATTATCAGAGAGTAGAGTCTTTTCCTGTATTTCTTCAGGAGAGGATTACCTGCTTTAGAAAACTACCGTGGGTTTTTTAAAAAATCCATTTCTGTCAATCTCTTTGGAGAAACTAACATATATTAGCAGAGCTCCAAGAAAACATTCTTAAGCAAGTACTAACAGCAAAGGATAAGCCAGAGAATAGCTGAATTTTACTTTTAATCCTAGCATGTTTAAGAAAACTAAGATTATTTCCCTTTGATCCATGATAAAAAGCAGTCAGGAATAGCAAGCAGTATTCCTTCCACTGATTTTTACTGCAGCCATTGGTTTTCAGTTCCTTGGAAACAATCAACCCTTGAAAATAAGGAATGTCTCATGATGATAAACAAGGGACACGTCAGAACACACACTTCCAAAATATACTAGCAAATACTATGTAACTCCCTTTTTTCTGGTGATACTGTGACTGAAATTTTCAACACAGATGGTAATTAGGTGTGTAACCTTAACATCAAGTTGCTTATGCTGAAAACTAAAATTAGAAATGGGAGGAAGTTAGCTTCTGAAATACTAGGCTAACAAGGCAATGGGGCAGCAGCCAGCCTGCCTGCCTGCCTCACAGCACTGACAGCTCAGCAGACGGCTCTTTGTTGGCCCAAAGAGTTTCTTTTACTGGTGTCAAAACATTGGTGCTTGTCACATATGGAACTGTATTAGAAGCCCAACACCTGCCTTTACCACCAGTCACAGGTGATAATGTGAAATTCTGATTAAACTGTGAGATAGATGTAATGCTCTACACACCCCAGACTCTATGGACATTTAGACTCCTCAAGTGTTCAAAAAATACATGACCTAGAACCAGTCCTGCTCCTAAGCATAGGGACCTGAAATTATAACTCTGCATTCCCAACTGTAGGCAAGAGCTACGACAACACACAGGAACAGGTTCCTTTAACCATTTTCTCCTTCATCCTATCTGTCTTACTCTCAGTATGAGTGTGGTCAGCTTCAGTAAGAAAGGAAAATAAATCCCTCAGCTCCTCTCCCTTGGACAATTCTATATCTTGGTGGTGAGGACACACCACTCATAAGTGGTACCCAAAGACAGGGTTCCCCAGCCTGTAGAGAGTGTGAATACAGCTCATGTGTTTTCAGAGCAAGCACCCCAACTGGCAGGTAAAGGGAGGTGACAGCACTGCCTCTTTAAACAATACACAGGACAGGGCACAGATCTTTTACCTACATGTTCTCAGGAGAGGATCCCACGTTAGTAGAGATGACCAGCACCCACCAGCCAGGTACCTCTGCTCCAAAGGTATGCAGGAGAGAAGCAGCTTTCCACAGGCTAATTCTGTGAGCCTTAAGTTCCCCTGGAAATCTCTGTTTCTCCCTCCTGACGCTACAAACACAGTAGGTTTCAAGGTCTGGTAACATGAATCAGGTGCCAAATTTTTCAGCTCTACACGGGATTTGTACATGGAGTTACTTTGAAGTTGTACCCAGCATTTTTATTACTTAATATATTGGTATATCAATTTCTGGCAGAATTTTAAAGCAAGCCATTCTGAAAACAAATATATGGAAGAAAAATGAGTCAAGGGAGGGAAAGATTCAGTTTCCTCTTACATGTATGACTCATTCTAATTATCATCCTGCAGGCAGATTGGTTAATTGCTAGAAACAACTGATTATTCACTCCTTTTCTTATTAGGTAAAAGCCATTGCACATTCAGACTTAAAAATCATAACATGAACTAAAAACAGACCTTGCTTGATATTTCTAGCATTTTTACTTTAATTTGTAATCTTACTCTTAGTTTTCAGACTATTGTTTTTGCAAAATAATGGCAAGTCTACATTGCTCAGGCATGTTCTTCATTTGCTTTTTTAACATCTGAGGTAAATTACATCAGCTAATAAAGCATTGTACTATCTATTTTATGAGTATCCAGATGTGTCTCTAGAAGTTTATATTTGAATGACTGTATAAAGAAGGCTTTACTTCACAGTATAACTCAGTACATGGGAATTTCTTCAAAGCACTACATCAGAAAAAGTTTAGTTTTCATTTTACTATACTATAAAGGATCTCAAAGAAAGAAAATTTGGCAAGGATGGGCAAAAAAGGTGAGAATCTTAATTGCTTTTTTGGTTTGGTTTTTGGTTTGCTTTTTTTTTATGAATCAGCAGAAGTCATGCTGGAAAGAAAAGATTTTAAAATCAAACAGAGCCTTGGTGACATGGCAAGTGCTCAGTCAAAACCAGTCCCTGTAACATACCATAGACTGTCAATGGCTAAAAGCTCCAAAGGGAGTCTTTCCTTTTGGCCTGAAGAAATTGTGTATTGCAGCTAGGGAGACAATTTTTTTTTTTTTTTAGACAAATCAAATACACATGTTGGTATTTCAGTCTGGAAATAAGACACGGCAGGTATATATAAAGCAGTCCTCCAGCTGCCACAATTTATTATTGAAGAGTAATATATCTAGAGAAATTATTTGCATTTACAGATGCTCTCAATTACATACAAGTCTTCAAGAATGTATCATTTCGTATAAGAGAAGCTTCTTAAAAAGTGTTCAAGCTTGTGAGGGGGAAAAACTCTAGGCCACAGATTGCTACCAAGTTAAGCACTAGTGGGATTGATTTGTCTGGCTAAACATGGTAATACTGCACTAATGTGTAGGTGACTGTGCTGCAGGAGGGACTATCCCAAAACAAGATCACAGCAATAGAAAGAACAGCCAGAGATGCACTGGTAATCCTGGTTGAAATGAAAGCCCAGAATTTGATTTATGAAAACCATGGTTTTGTCAGATGGCCTTTACACAAAGATACACGCATAGAAATACGAGCTACTCTCCTGACCAACAAGTCAAATAGGCCCTGCATCTGTCTTGGGGAAACCCTTGGTATCAACACAGATTGAGGGAGAAAGGGATTGAGAGCAGCACAGCAGAGAAGAACTTAGGGGTACTGATGGATGACAAACTGGACATGAGCCAGCAATGTGCACTCACAACACAGAAAGCCGATTGAACTCAGGCTGCACCAAAAGAACCATGGCCAGTGGGTCAAGAGAGAGGATTCTGCCCCTCTGCGCCTCTCTGGTGAGACCCCACCTGCAGTGCTGTGTCCAACTTTAGGGTCCTCAGCACAGGAAATACACGAAGCTGTTGGAGCACACACAGAGAAGGGACAAAAATTTTCAGAGGGGTAGAACACTTGTCCTGTGAGGAAAGGTTGAGAGAGTTGGGGCTGTTCAGCCTGGAGAAGGCTCCAAAGAAAGATTGGGAGAGACTTTTTAGTAGTGCCTGTTGCTACAGGACAAAGGGTAATGTTTTTAAAGTAAAAGACAGTAGATTCAGACTAGATATAAGGAAGAAAACTTTATGATTAGGGCAGTGAAACATGGGAACAGGTTGTACAGAGAGATGGTAGCTGCCCCATGCCTGGAAACATTCAAAGTTAGACTGTGCAGGGCTCCAGAGCAACCTCATCTAGTTGAAGATGTCCCCACTCATTGCAAGGAGGTTGGAGTAGATGCCCTTTAAAGGTCTCTTCAACCCTAACTATTCCATGATGCTGTGATTCTATGAAATAGATTCTACCTTAGGTAGCTAGAAAGGAAGGACTGCTATGTAACTCAAGATATACGACTTCACTGAAATAATTCAGTGTTGAATTGCAGTTTATCTTTCAGGTGGAAAAAGTGTAATCTGGATTTTAGAATTGTCCGTATCTTCCTTACCAGTGCCCTAAATCAAATAAAAACACAGGGCACAGTTCTCAGTCTACTATAGATTTACCTGGCCACAGTCAACATCTTTGATTCATAGACATTTGCAGAGTGGTCCAGTAGCAGCTGAACCAGTGTCAAATACATTATATGACCTCTAGTCCAAGGCACAACATCTCATTTTTAATAATATCCAGCAAGCACAGAATTGTTGAGATTGAAAAAGACCTTTAAGACCATAAGTACAGTCGTTAACTCAGCACTGCCACATCTACCACTAAACCATGGTCCTAACTGACACATTTACATGTCTTTCAAATACCTCCAGGGATGGTGACTCAACCACTTCATTGTCTGGTGTGCTGGGGTTGCATGGAGCCATTTCTGGTAATGAGGGAAGGGCTGTAATGGTGGAATAATTTTACCATCACTCAGGATTTTTAAATTCACATGAAACGTGTTTTTTATGTTACAGCTCAAGTAAGAATTAATTCAGAACTGTCTTAATGCCTCCACTGCTCAGGAAGTCAGTCGGCCTGACCACAGGGGTCCTTTCAGGCCTTGCAAGCTCTGTCTTTGTGACCCTTTAGAGGCTGGCAGGAGTAATGTGATTTTTGTTTTATATCACCAATAAAACAATCAGTGAAGAACCATCTGCTTATCTGAAAATCCGGTTAAAAAGACTACAATTACATATTTGCACTGATATTAGACACTTGTCATTTAGCTAAGTTAAAACTGATTATTTTGATTTTGCTTTGCATTTTTTCATGAACAAAAATGAGTGCTGAAAGTTAAATACTTGATCTAAGTCTACTACATCTTCGTTCACCAACTGTACTTGTTAATTCATGTAAAAGCATTATTAACTTAATTTTACCAAATAAATTTTCCATAAAGCCATACCAATTAGTGTTAGTTTTACACACTTCTCCCAACATCTATTAATTCAATTCTACCATAGAAAGCACAATGTCTTACCCTACAGCCTGACTTGTCCAGCATTTCCATCCAACCCACGGAGTACCTTTTCCCTGGAGGAGGTAGAATGTGGTTTTCAGGCAACACCCACTGCTTGAGGAACAAAATATTGCTGCCTACCACAACCCAATGCAGAGGGTCAAGCTAAAGCTGCTGGAAATGGGAGCCAGTGACAGTGTTTTTGTGTACCACTACCTTTTACCTCCATAGACAGTAACAGCAATCTGACCATTCAGGGCTGACAGCACAGCCCCCCTCATCCATCTGTATATCTGTCTTACTAACTTCTCCTCCCTAGGTGCAGCCTATGAGTCTGTGTTGTACAACATTAAGTCATCACATGTAATGTAATAAACTAAGAGACAAAACATTTATGTCATATTCTAGTAGATTACCATTCTCTAGAGTAAATAGCATCAATAGAGTAGAGAATGTCTCAGCTTTTCTGGATGCACTTTCTTTGGCCTAGGTGATTTCAAAGAATGTTGTTTTAATGGCTGGCATTACTGGTCTGAAATCGGTTTTGTTATAAATCTGTGAAAAGAGCTACAATGTCTCTTCCAAATACTGAGCAACACTACTTTAAATAAAATCCTCGCCGATTTTGCACTTTCATTTACTGTTGTACAATTCCTAACGAGTAATGCACCAATTGTAATGCTCAGTTTGATTTGCTCCTCACAGAACAAATTCAACAGCCCTGAACACAACAACCAGCATAATCACAACCAAGGAGAGTCCTAACTTCTTTCAAACATGACTTTCAGCAGCGTCCTCTTCAGTGTCCAAAGACCAAAGTAATCTGTGACGTGAAACAGGAGGAACCTAAGTTCTGAGCATGATTATTATCTCACCCTAAAAAAATTAAACCACAAAGGAATAGTGTAAAAAACAGTTAGCTTTGTACTTTTGGAACCTAATACAGATATACTGCATGTCCTAGAAATAAAAAGATGTCTGAGTTTACTAAGTAGTATTGAGAAGTATTCTGAGTTACATATCATGGTGGCCAAAGAGATACTCTGCAAATCTCTTAAAACTACAAATCTACTGTAAAACTACATTCAAACACTGGAGACCAGACTTTGGGACCCAGAGGACCTCCAGTAATTCTGTGATCTCAAACAATTCACAAAGGAAGTGCCTGGATGTTTCTCCAGAATTTTATGACAACAATGGCATGGGGCAGCTGCCACTGAGAAAGGGCTTCAACAGTAACTACATCAGCTATGCTGGATCAAGGTTTTTAATTACATTTCTATCTTATATTTTGCATTTCTGCATATACAGAACGGATTTCTTCTCATCTATGTGATCCTAGGTATATTTATAATGTAAAATATTTAGGAGTAGAAACCATCTATTTCAATTCATTTCCTCTCACCTTGCATAATACTTCTATAAACTTCAGATGTCTACTAGCATTGCAGCACTGTCACTGTCAAATGGGTAGTCTGTCTTTCAATATTTCTTAGAAAAGTAATTTTCTTTCATTTTAACTCAACAGACATGTATAAACTCAAAATACAAATATATAGGTAAAAGGTGCTTATTCCCACTTATTAAAATTTTCAACACCAGTTCCTGTTAAAACTGATGCTGATATTTTCCCATAAATAATTCTAGGAAATGTCCAGACGCTTTTGTGCCCAGCTCATTTGGTACCATATGACCACCACCCTTGTACTGGGCTCTCTTTCCAAAGCTGCTGATAGGCAGTCTCAGAATTTTTATCTTCTACCAAAGTCAGACCAACCATAACAACATTCTGATGTACCCAACATGAAGTAGCAATGTAAGCATTACAAGTTCTTGCTAATCAATCACATTACTTCAGGCAAATTTTTATTTCAAGATGGGAATAGAATAAAATTTGAAGAGTTCTCCATCAGGTATGGGAGATTAATAAGATATGCATGTCAAAAGCCAACCAAAAGTGCCAGAAATGGGACCATATGCCCAGAGTACATGAACGTACACCACACACATGAAGACTACATATCTAATACATTAGTGTGTAGAGTTCATTAAGTCAATCTGTTTTTCTTTGATAACAGCAATAGATCTCTTTAACCAAAAAATTTTCAGTACAAAAAAAAATACTTGAAATTTTACCTAGAAACTGATATGACCCAGCCCAGATGGCTCAAATCTCTGTTTCACTGTTCAGCCCAAACCAAAGGAAACTTCAATTTTGACCTAATTTTGCATTATCATCTGTTTATAGGAGAAAAAGAAACACATTATTGGAACCTGTTTTAGAATAAAACCAAATCAAGTGTTACAAATTTACATAGTGTGGCCAGCAGGTCAAGGGAGGTTCTGCTCCCCCTCTACTCTGCCCTGGTGAGGCCTCATCTGGAGTCCTGTGTCCAGTTCTGGGCTCCTCAGCTCAAGAGGGACGGGGAAGTGCTGGAGAGAGTCCAGCACAGGGCCACCAAGATGATCAATGGACTGGAACATCTTTCATATGAGGAAAGGCTGTGGGAACTGGGGCTTTTTAGTCTGGAGAAGAGGAGATTGAGGGGAGATCTTATTAACATTTATAAATACCTAAAGGGTGGGTGTCAGGAGGTTGGGACATCCCTTTTTTTCTATCGTAGATAGTAACAGGACAAGAGGTAATGGGATGAAGCTGGAACAAAAAAAGTTCCACTTAAACATAAGAAAAAACTATTTCACCATGAGAGTGAGGGAGCCCTGGCACAGGCTGCCCAGAGGGGTTGTGGAGTCTCCTTCCTTGGAGCTCTTCAAGACCCACCTGGACATGTTCCTATGCGACCTGATCTAGGTGAATCTGCTTCTGCCGGGGGGTTGGACTAGATGATCTCTAAAGGTCCCTTCCAAACCCTACCATTCTATGATTCTATGATAAATTATTTTAAATTATCATGTGAAAAAAAACCCTAGCCTTAAATGAAAGACCAAATGATACTGTACACGTTTTACTAATCACACCACAAGATTCCTTGGTTATGTTTCAGAATACTGAGGTTTCTTAGAAGTGCTTTTTCTCAAAAGCAGCCATGCCAGGATACAGTCAGTTGAGGATCTGGTTGCTTCTTTGAAAGTCAACTGACTCAAACCATTCATGCATTAAAAAGCCTAACAAGTCAACAAAGCAATGAAAAAAAAAACCTCTAAAAAAGGATAAGCTAACTTTGTCTTCAGGAACTAATTTTGTTCACTTTTTGGCAACATTCACTTTTTAAAACTATCAACTATAAAAGCACAAAATAAAAGTAGACAGAATCATAGAATGCTGTCTAAAATTGTGAAGTATGCAAGTGTCTCCTAGCTTCAATATCTGCATTTACCATAGATAATTAATTTAATAAACCACACCTCCAGGCAGTGTGCCACAACTCACCTCTTTAGGAAACACCAGAAGAATGTATGACTATGATGTGGTTAGTCCCTAAGTGATCTGGAAAGTACATTGCAAGCAGTACATATTAATTCATAAGAGGGGATATTGTTACAAGGTTTTGGAAATGAAATTGAAGTCATTTAGACTTTCCTCCTGTTTTAAAAAAAATCTGCCTTAACATTTTCTCATTTTTTAAAGCAGAGGTTATATTTACTTATTTTTTTTGATGTAGTTCATTGTCTGTTGGTTGCATTTAAAGTTTCTAATGAATGGTTTTATGAACCACTTCTTCACATCATAACACAGGAAAGACTGGAGAGTTTTTATCACCTGTACCATCCCTATCCAAAACATACAAGTCCCCAGTACTTGCCCATACTTCTAAGATAATAGACTTCAAATGAGCTTGATCTAAGAAAAATAAATTGCATGGCTAAGTCTGGTGGACATTTGATGAAACAGTCACACTCTCAAATATTCAGCTGTAAATAACTGTACGTATATGCACTCATACAACCAAAATGTATAAAACCCAATTAATGTGACAGGTATGGTGTGATCTTTGGATTCATGACAGGCATGAGTCCTCCAGCGACATACATCTACAGTGGACAAGTACCTAGTCATGCAGCCTGGTGAGACTGTGGAGTCCTCATGCAATTCTCACAGTGCACTCTCTGCTTAAGACTTATTACAGAAAACAAAAAAGAAAATCATAAAAGAGGAAAAGTAATATAAAACATGGCAGTTTAAATGCATGAAATGGAAAAGTTTCCCAGTGACAGAGAGTGAAAGGGTTCACTATCCTACTCATCCAAGTATAGCAGTGACCTTCCAGATTCTGTATATTAAAGTCAATATTCAATAAATATTTCCATCACAACGTCTAACACAAGTTCAAGAACCAGTGAACTTCAGTAGTAATGAAGCTAAAGTTTAAAAATAAAGCAAATCCCACAAAAAATAAAGCAAATTCAGAAACTGGAGAAAGGGAACAGACTGTCTGCTTGGCCTAGGTCAATGCAAGGCTGCTAGTTACAGCATTACCTTCTGAACAAAGCATCCTATTTATCATATCTGAGTAATGCAATTTTTGGTATTTGACAGGAAACAGTTCCAGACCAAATTACTTCAGTACACAAAGTAACACTGCCATGCAGCTCACATTTTCTTCATTTTATCCTATTATCACCTTGCTTCTTTGACCTCATTTCACAACTATTTAAGAAAACTGTTTCAAGTAGTTCTGTTTTCCTCATAAATCATCCCACTAACGCTTTGATCCTTTTGGCACCTTCTTAATTCCTTTGATTCTGTCAGCATCTTTTAATAACAGGTACCTTAAGTTACTTGCAATTCAAATAAATGTAAATGTACTCCAACAGAGAGGTGTGTCATAAAACAAAAGAAGAAATGCTTTTTCTTTCCTCCTTTTCTTGGTTCAGAGAATATTTTTGCAGACAACTAGAACTGATTTTTTTCATTACTATCTCAAACTCAGATCAGATATATTTTCCCATTTCTTTAAATAGTATCAGGTTTTAGATTTTTGCTTTTTAGTTTAAACTACACAGCTGCATAGTATTAAATAATATTTTTCAAGATCAAACTCAATATCCTATGCTGATATTTAATTTGGGAGACTTTATGCTGAATGAGGGATGATAATAAGATGTTCACCTCTGCTGATATATTCAGATTCCTAGTATTTAACAGATTCCTATCTTGATAAATTATATATTAGTTCTGTGCAAGAATGCACCGTGCATTTTTTTAAGAAAAAATATGAAATTTTGTCAGTTATGGCTAAATAATACTTTTATCACAAGTCTAATCAAACAAAATTAAGATACTGTGTGCACACAAGACTTAAAATAATTTTCAAAAGTTAGCTCTGTAACAAGCAATCATGTTCCTATGCAACCTGATCTAGGTGAACCTGCTTCTACAGAGGGGTTGGACCAGATGATCTCTAAAGGTCCCTTCCAACCTCTACCATTCTATGATTCTAATAAATACTAAATACAAAAAAAAACCCCTTAAACATACAGATACTTGCTTTGCTTTTGTAATACTTTCCAGACAGCATGTGTTTAAAAATTTTACTGTTCATGTACCTAAATAACTATCTACCTCGTGCTGGAACAAACCAATGTTTACATGGTGAATCTTCTAGCTAAGATGAGCAAAAATATTAGTACACAGATAAATAAGTGAAAGTGAGCCAAAACAACTTCCCTCCAAAGGCAGAAACTCATGAAAGCATGTCAAAAACCCATAATCATTAAGGAAACTTGTTTATCTTCTGTTTCTGAAAGGACATAATAAATAACAGACACAACTACAGTGTGGGCCACGGCCAGGAAATCTGTGAGGTCTCTTGGACCACACAGTCCCTCCATAAAGTCACATGTAGCAATGATGAAGTGACTAAACCACTCAGGGCAATGCTCAGATCACTTACATATGGCTAGAAAAGTAGAGAGACATTCACCAAATGGTTACCAGCACCTCAAACACTACAACCACTGCCAGACTGAACACTGGCTATCCCAGTGGCATTTGAGGATGCAGGAATAGCTACAGGTCTCTGCATAGGCTTGCACTCCCAAATATTTCCAACATGATGGCAGAAACAAATTCATTTTTAGACAAAGTCTTCCATTAACTGCCTCATTCGTTTTTAAACTTTGAGATGTAAAGGCTTTCAGAACTGCACAGCTCTGAACCACAGTCTGTAACCACAGAAGTGGATACAGATCGTCTTGTGCCAGCCTACAAGTTACAAACATCCAAACCTCCATACAAAAGGAAAGGAAAAACCTATCGTGTTAAATAACGGAAAAAGGAAGATTAATTTATTCATTCAACAGTTGCATCTCCTCCAATAGGTTGACAGGTAAAGAACATCTGCCCTTTTTAAAAACCAAACTTACTCTACCTTCAAAACAAGATAGATTAAAAAGGAGTCATTCAAAAACTTGGCTCCCAGCAAAGCCATAATCCAGGGGGAGGAAGAAAACACTGAATCATTTATTCCACTGTGAGAGCACACAAACTTCATGGAAAAAAAATGGGAAAAAAAAAAAATCAAGCTTCTACTGCATAGACAGGTTTAGGCTGACTATAGCCATATTTAGAAATTTTCCCCTTTAAATCTTTATCTCAGTCAAATGAAGATAGGCACACACACACACACAAAGCCCCTAAAATAAAGTACACATGGAAAAAATGTCAAAGCTTAAAATGTGAATCAGCCTCTACTCGCTAAGTACAATTCTGAGCAGTAATTTTTGTATGTCTCTTGGTTCATAAACAAAGACTATTACTAGGTTACTCAGCCATTAATGGAGTAACAGCAGGCACGTGTTAAAGCAAAATAAACATTTTATTTGAACTAGTTAAATCCACAGCTACTAGGACATATAACTCATCCAGGATCAAATAATATAGAGTTACATGCTAACCAGAATGGTAGCGTACAGCACAGAGAATTTACAAATCTGCTAGTTGCAAACAGCAGTCAGAAGTGGTAGGTGGACTGCAAGACCAGCAGACAGACAATTTCTATCCTCTGATAATGAGAAAAACAAAGATTAAGAGGTATGCTGTTTGCTTCTCACAAGCAAAATCTGAGATGTCCATGACCATGAAAAGACAACAGAGTGCTCTGTGTCCTAAGTGAGGAAGCTTACCGTAAGCTATTAGCGATCTGTGGGTTTTACCAAGAGGAGCTCAGGTTTTGGAGTCCCATCCGTTGAGCCCTTGGATCCACCCTTACACCATCACTTAGACGTTCTGAATGCTCCTCTCTTTACGAGAATAATGTCCTGTACACAGGACTCTTCTAGATGTTTGTGACTATGAAGCCCGTGCTTATTTGTTACTATTCATGTAATGTTTTTAGCTATTCTTATCAATTACAACTCTTTAATTTAGAAAAAGTGAACACTTGATCATACCTGCTTCCTCTCTGAATACATAACGATGTTTTGAGCTTCTGAGGATTTGCAGGAAACCACAGCAAACTAACAAGAGCAAAACACAGTCCTCTAGAAAAGAAATGCAAAATAAGCTTTATCTTTTTGAGAATGTCACTGAGAAGGAACACATAATGATCTCAATCAGCCCACAAAAAGCACCAGATAATTTTGTTTCCGCCTAGATTGCAAATTGTTTCTGCATGCTACTCAAGGAGCCTCTAATTGTCCATTCTTTATGACACCAAGATCTTCCTGCTGTAATATGTGAGGATTTTAGAAATAACGTATATGACATGTGTTTCCAAAGGTGGCCAGAGAGACACTGCTCCTCTCAGCCCAGGTGGGCAGACACAGGCCTGATGAACGGGATTTTAATTAACCAGTGCTTATAAATAACCTTTCACATTATCAGATACATAAAAAACATGAGTAATGACAGCACTGATTTTGATCAGTCTTTATCTTTGTTCAGTTTTTCCAGGAAAGTACACTGGAAAGAGATAGACTTTTTCCAAACTATCTGGCTGTTTGATGCGAATTCTTCATTCTTCATCTTCATTAAAAACCCGTAAAATTGTACTCAGTAAAATAATATATTCTACTTAGCCACAAGAGCAAGCATGAATGGAAAGTGAAGCAATGCAAGACTTGTTAATTGGTTATTAAACTATTTTTAATGACCTTAGAACTTCTTATGCATTTAAGACTATTTCTGATATCTTTAGGAATCAGTGTTTGACAACTTTGAGAGATATTTCTTACTAGTAATAGTAGTAGCATTGCCACATTCAAAAATTTAACCGTGATTATTGCAGAAGGAAAGGACAGGAGCAAAGACTTCTTTGGATTTAATTAATGATCTTTCTTCCATATTCAAATCTCTGAAAAAAGTGTTTGACAGTTTTTCCCTGAGCATAGTCTGGTTACATAAAAACTCAGAAGAATCACTGTCATAGGTACTATATCTGAGATCAATATCAATGAATTGATTGATTGATTGATAGCTACATATAAGGCCATTTTTCTTTTCTTTCTTTTGCAGTGTAACTCAATAGCAAAAGGCTAAATGGAGAAAAAACATTAAGAATATGCTCTTTGAAGTGTTTTCACAGACTGTATGTAAAGTCCAAGCCTCTCAGATATATCCTCTGATACCTGACAAAGAACCTTCCACTCTTCTTCAGCTAAAAGGCAGACTGTTAAGATACCTAAACAACACTTGCCAGTATAATTAGTTAACAACATGGCTGAACCTTCCTCTGTCCATACAGGAGAGGTGTTTTATTCTAACAGAGGGTCTGGACAACTTTTCTGTGTAAACAGAAAACTTACCTTCTTTTATCAATTCCAAAATACTCAGCTATTCACACTTGGCACAGGTTTAACAATTTTTCAGACAAGAGAATGGTATTTGCTATAAGCAAACACATAATCAGTTCAAATATTTGCAGGTACCAGATGTTGATATTCAAACATAAGACCACTTTTGGGTTTCTTACAGTTTATTACTAAGGTAGTCACAAAACAACTCTGTTGTAGTAACATTAATTAAAGTTCACTCAGTGTAGCTGAGTGATCAAAGTAGCTACTATGTACAAACATCCCAACAGTAATGAGACAGCACTCAGTTGTTTACAACAAACTTCAATAGTTTCACCTACACAAATCCAAACGTTGCTTTTCCTCCCCCAACTTGAAAGACACGTACTTCAATAAAGTCCACTTTGCTATGTGAATTAAACTTTACAGAGTTTCAGTATGATCAATCTGCTTCAGCAGCAGAAGTGGTAACAGATTACAAAAGCTCATGAAGGGACTTTCTAATATCTACATGATCATTGCCTCTTTAATTAGCCTCCACTGCAGCACCACAGAACAAACTGGGAACTCCACCACAGATAACACGAACGATCTAATACTTGCTATAAATAAAGAACCTCTATGGCAGCATAATCACTGCACAAGCTTATCTCCAGGCAAAACTACTTTCCCTTCACACTTCAGACCAATGAGGACAAAATAATTTATTTGGTATTACAAGAATAGAGGAAACATTTAGATGGTAAGACTGCAGATACAGTCTGTAGTGAAAGGTATTGTTAATTTAACCCCCACAGCCACTTTGGAAAACCATGCAAAAGTGTGTTTAATATATTAATATATGACAGAAAAGTAACAAATGCATGTGCAACACATGGCTGTGTCTTCATTAATGCCAGATTACTGTCTGGTACATTACCATCTGGTATGATCACCATGCAATACAAATTTATCCTTGAGTAGGTGCGGATACAATCACATTTCTGCCATTTACCAGAGTGCAGGATAGTGCAAGCATGCTGACTTCATGCCAGCTGGAGAAGGATAAATAATACTCGGTCCAGCATTGTCAGGGTCATAGAGATAAGCAATATCTGACAGAGTAGAAAACCTACTAGTACAAGGTTAACATCAAAGTTGGGGATGACAAAGTATGTATACACAGATGCTTGCATCTTGTGGTTATGGGTTCTGATCTGCTGGCGAGTGCTATAAAGACACATCAAATCAACACCTTAAATCAATCCAGTAAATAAGTGTCTGTAGAATAATAAGTAGCGTAGCATCCTCCTCCCCCTATACCACTCTGTTGACATTAAAGATTATTCAGCCTTTTCTGCGACTCTGCAGAGAAATCTCACATATTTTGTCTTCATGTCAGCAGTTAAAATGTATCTATAGTAGTAGGGCAGAGAAATAAAACACTTCCATATTAAATACAATTTCATACACACATAGGAGAAAATAAATTAGAAAAACTCAGTTACGATTATAGACATAGCTGCTCTAGATTGCCTAAATGAGACAATATGTATTATCTCGTCTGGCAGTTTAACATGACTGCAATGAAACATAATTTGTAGGTGATGCCAACTAGTAGGAGACAGACAAACATTCGTAGGCTGGGGGGGGGAGGGGGGAGGTTAAAACGTACTTCTGTCTTATAAGGAGAATGAATAGGAGGCTTTCCAAACGTTGTACAAAGTACAAGATTTGCAGATATTGACCTGAGCTGATAACTCACAGAAAAATATGTCTTGAGTTTTTACAACTTAAAAAGACAAAGCTAAATCATGCCAGGTCAAATCTTCTACCCAGTACCTCCATCTCCAAGAGCAGGCAAAAGCAGATGTCTGGGGAAGAGGATAAGAATAGTGTAAGCATTTAGTCATACTTTCCCCAAATACTCTTCAGTCTGCAATAATTTGCATCTCAGAGACTTTCAAATCCAGAGGTCATGCTTACGTATTTAATAATCCTCTACAGACTTTTTCTTACATTCATTTTGTCCAGTCCCACTTTGAATAGGTATAAACTTTCACTATCCACCACATCCTGTGAAGTTACATAACTTAATGATATGTGAATGAAACAAAACTCTTATTTTTGCTGTTCTGAACCCAACACTTGCTGGTTTCATTTCCGTGCTTATTAGTTCTTGTACTGGGAGAGACAACAAAAAACTGATCCTTAACACCCTCACCATGCCATTCATGTTTTTATAAAACTACCACTGCATCCAAAGCTGTCTCTTCTCCTCAGCAACTTCACTGTTCCTTTTATGGAATGTGATACATATCTGTGATTTTCCTTGTAGTGAACAGAAAAAGAAAAGTAGACATTTAAGTGTTTTTACTACAGCCTCACCCTTCCCCAAATGTTCTTTTTATTCCCTAATAATAAATAGTTTGTTGGCCTTACAGATTCTTTGTAGCAGACTTTCTGCTCCTTGACTTACTCCTTAATTTTTTTTTTCTAACCTGCCTTCTTATGGACATTTAATTTTGCCAGAGTTTGAAATTTCTGTTTTCCTCTTTCACACAAAACTTGTACTTTTTCAACTATGACTACTGCTTGTGAAGGTGAATTTTTCAGCAGGCTGCGATTATAAAGTGAACAAGTACCAATATTACAGAAAGAGACAAGGATGGAGGCCAATAGTTTATTGTGAAAATATTTACCTCCATCATCTGTAAGTTAATGGAAAGACATGAGGAGAAAGGTTTTCCTCTGAGCATTATAATTGGCAAAAAATGCTTTCCCACAGTTCACAAGACTACCAGGAGCCTGGTGGTAGTAATGGAACAAAGAAGAGGAACAAGAATAACTGCTATACAGAAAACAGTACCTGTGAGGTCAAAGACATGAGCTTCAAGAAATTGCAAGCTATGAAAGTTTAGAAGAAATATAATAAAACCCAGTGTAAGAAGAAAATAATTTTGCTTTGTCCAAGGCAGAAGCAGGATAAGCAGTTATGGGGTT
Source organism: Colius striatus (assembly GCF_028858725.1). NCBI lineage: Eukaryota > Metazoa > Chordata > Aves > Coliiformes > Coliidae > Colius > Colius striatus. The sequence continues at coordinate 48,916,150 of NC_084790.1, read as the reverse complement.
AAACTGCAATAAGGTGTGAATTGGTTAACTTGAACATTTTCTCATGGCATGATGATGTAAGGGAGATTCTTGAGTTCCTTAAAACAAGTCACAGATGACAGATATGGATGATCCTAATCTGAGGCAGATAAATGGATTAGATGACTTCGGAAGGCTTCTTCTAGTCCTGTCCTTTTATGACTTTTTCCTTGAGACTTGAGGCAGAATGTTTTATTTTCTGTGATTTAACAAGGATTTAAAAAAAAAGAAAAAAAGGGAAGGTGTGAGGTGGTTACAGAACTGCCTTGGAAAAAATGAAGTTACAACCAACACGTTCACACATAAATTGTTCATTCAAACCCTTTCCTTACCAGCTCCAATAAGCCTGTGAAAAGAAAGGAAGTCTAGCAGCCAAAAGCTGGATAAATTGGGCTGAAAGCACGGTTTTCTGTTCTCTGACCTTCCCCAGACATTCTTTGCACATGGCTTGGAAGCAGATGCACTATGCAGTATACAGTGCATGTGTGACACTCCTGATGCACCCTGAAAGCAACATTTCACATCTACTGTGCAATGCACGCAATGTGCAACAGAAAAGAACAGGCAAGTCTCCTGACAGGGCTGGTCAAGTGCCAATGAATTAGAACCATCCTAAGGCTCTGTTTTAGACTGGACTTTCACTCATTCACATTAACATGTCCCACTCTCACTGCAAGTAAGCTCAAGAAAGGCTGGGTATTTCTGTACTCTAAATTTGTCTGCAATGAAAGGCAAGCTGTAATTCAAGTTGTCAGGGCTGTCATGGAATGTGGTCTGGGTCACTTAGATATAAAGATTGGTTGAAGGTAATTACACTGATTTTATGCAGTCATGATCATGACTAATGACTGAATAAACATGTATGCGCAAAACAAACCTCATGCATATTTCTGCAAACCGGATACCTCTGCTAAATTATCTAGCATCTCAGCAGCACAATCAGCTGGGCAGTCTGTGGAAAATCTTGCACATTAGCTGTCATGTACTATGTCTATTAGTAGCTTAAAGGAAACCTAAAACAGAGAGAAAAATGAGATCTTTGTCAACTCTTAAAAGGCAAACCACACCACAGTAACACTGTCCTGAGAAGAGTCAATGCATATACTTTCCACTGGGCAAGTCCTGCAAGCTGCAATTCACTGACCTATGTAAACTGATTTGTCTTTTAGATAATTTCATAGCCATTACTGTTGCAAAATCTATAAACACAGATGGCAGCAACTGGCATCCTATCAGAAGATCAAATACAGAGACTGAATTTATCCTCCCACATCAGAGGTGATTCTTTCCAAACAGGTTTAAGCGGTTATGGCTGGAAGCTGAACCAGGAAAGCTCTATCACAGCTACCCAAAGCCTTAGCCACCCTGAGAAGCTGCACTACTTGAATAAAGCTGGTCTATAAACAGCATGGCATTTAATAAACCCATGCAACATTCAGTTCAGACCGGGCATAGGTTACAATTGACAATGATTATCATGTTGACCATTTCTATTAGCAGTAAACGTACAGGGTTTTTTTTCTAAAGCACCACAGATATCACAGAATCATTACACTTGGAAAAGACCTTTAAGATCATCATGTCCAACCAGTCACCTCACACTGCCAGGCCCATCACTAAACCACATCCCTCAGTACTTCATCTATGCGTCTTTTGAATATCTCTAGTGATGGTGACTCCACCACCTATTCCAATGCTTAATAGCCCTCTCAGTGAGAAAATTCTTCCCAATGTCCAATCTAAACCTCTCCTGGCAAGTGAAATCATTAAACCCATTTCCTTGTGTTCTATTATTCTTTACTGAAGAGAAGAGATCAACTCCCACCTCACTACTCCCCTTCAGGTAGTTGTAGAGAGTGATTATATTTCCTCTCAGCCTTCTCTTCTCTAGTCTAAACTTCTCCAGATCCAACCATAACAGAAGCAGCTACTTGAGAACAATCCTGGAAGCTGAAAACGCCAATAACCTACAGTCAAATTTTAAAATAAATACAATTGTACTATTTCAGCCTGTTATAAAAATTTATCTACACAACTCATTGTTATCCATCTGGAACAGGGTGACAGCACTAACACTGGTGAATTATCATAAACAATGCGTGAGAATATACAGAACATATGCAATGTCAGGTGTTAGCAAATATGAAAGTCAATTAGTGAACTCTAAAGCTCGTTCAAAACCAAGACATTTTTGCCAGTAAGATGTAAGATACCGTGTATAAAACATGATTCTAACAATACAATACTCCAATACAACAACAGTCTTTAAGACAGTCCACAATCTTTAAGACCACAGGACAGTAAGACAGTATTAGGACAAAGTAATTTGAAATGGAGCACTGACATCCATGACAAAGGAGGCTGTACAGCTGCTTCTGCAATATCACTTCCTTAATCCTTTCTGAACACTACAAGTTGTACAAAGACGATCTCAAAGTAAGCTTAATTAAGGCTTCCTAATACAATATAATGCTTTCTCCAAGACTTTTTTTCCCCTCTTTAAGGAACCTTTAAGGAACAAATATCCCTGCAGCACCCTGCTCACGCAACTAAGTCTTAAACATTCTGCATCCTCCTTTGGAGACCTCACATCTAACATTATCATACAGCTCCAAGTTTAGAAAAAATAATATGAGGACTGGAAGAAAAGTAAAAATGGAGAAAACAATATTTCATGGGAGTGAGTGATTTTTTTTATACTTTTTTATTAGCTTTTATTACATGCACTGAATCAGAAACTTCATCCTACTGATTGTGTGAGACAATAGCCTCTAAATATCTTCTGCTGTGATTTATTTGTGCTTAGTTATGGAGAAAATAATCACTCAATTGCTGAGTTCAGAGTTTCAGATATATTCCCAATCCACTCGCATTTGCAGTCATTTGCTTGCTCTTGTAACAAGTTTATAATTTAATTCTTTTTTCTCCGGAATTACCTTCCACAAAATTATCTTCTATGAAAACTGATTATTCTCCAATTATCTGGTGCTGAAATGCTTACTCCTTGTTTATGTCTGACGTCTTCAAGTCTAAATATTAGGAAAAACAAAGGCAATTTAAAAAATCAAGATCTCAGATCAGTGGTAAAATGTTTTCCAAAGCACATTAACTACTTTCAAGAATACATCGTGAAAATGACTGAAACTATTTGCTTTACTAAGAAGACCATTTCAAACTAAAACAATAGAATTGTTGTTTACAGGGCTTTCAGAGTATCTCATCATACCTCCTCAGTAATTTTAAATTACAAGTGATAACAACACTAGTGTTTTACCTGGGCTTTACAAAGGCCCTACATTCAGCTTGATTTCAATTCATCTGTACGTAGTATGATGATTTTGGAAGAATGCACCCTGTTAGTTCCATATTTCCACAGCAGATTTTAAGTACCATGACTGAGGAGAATCCTGTCAATTTTTGAGAAAGCTAGAAAACTAAAAGGGACAAATAATCTAAGCAAAAGTCTTTGGTAGCATTTTCACAGACTTGTCAGCTATAATCACATCAGCTATTGCCTCTGCATCAAAGAAAGGGCTCTGAGAAACAGAAATACTTTCCAGCTGCTTACCACCTCTGCCCTTGGTCCCAAGTGAGTTCAAAATGCTGACACCCTAAACGATTTATCCCCTAGGCAGAAAGCAGAGATATGGGAACTATGGTGGGGGAAGGGAGGCACTGAAAACAAGAGAGGAAAGCAGTAAATAAGAAAACACAGAAAGCTCCCTGTTCATGGAGAAGGAATGAATGAGAACACAAAACAGCTTCCCTTATAGCCAAAAGTTCAGAAGTTGATCTTTGCTTCCCTCCTTGCAGGCTGGATGGTTCAAAGAGTCAGCTAACAAGAAGAGCCATGCGTGCTTGTGCCTGTGCTCAAATGCACACACGTGCATAGGAAGTGAGGAAGGTCAGGGACAGTGGTGGAGCAGCCATTCTCACCCCCACTCCTGGCTTCACCAGACAGCTCTGCAACTGTTGCATGGTTAGGAGGAAGCCCAGTCACTTCAGTAGGGGCTGCTCCTATGTGACGAGACTCTTTCCTTCTCAACTCTTGTAACAAGTTGGGTTTAAGATGCTGAGGATGAAATAACTAGTTGTTGCCTTTTATATTATCCCTGTGGATCACTAGGAATCTTACATCAGCTAGGACCTGCCAACCTATGTTCAATATGTCCCCTAATCACAACCATCACTTCTGTTTTATTGGAGAGCCCTCTAACTGGTACCAAATTGTCTAACAAAGGAGAAGCTTCTGGAAATACAAATTTTGATGAATAATAACCATGTTCTTCACATCACTCAGAAAAACAATGAATTTTCCTTTTCATGTAACTATTATTTAACAGCAACGTCTCCATCATATACAAAGCTATACACTGAGTTTCTTGCCTGGTGTCAGCAACACAGTCAGCTGCAGCCCAGCCAGGTTCAGCTGACACAATAGCACACAGCACTTAATACATCATTGTCCTACTTTATCACAAAATAACACAAGCAACTTTCACAGATACAAGCTAAAACATGAAAAAGGATGACCTTTGGTCTTTGCTGGCACTATTTCTGACCCAAACTCACCAGCCCAGCACCATCAAGAGTACTTAGAAGATGTAGAGAAATACACTTTGCTTAAATAGGTAAAAAAAAGGACTACCACATTCTTATACAGAGACATTGCATCCAGTCCCAGTGATTTATGCTCCTAAAAGCAAATGACACACTACTGTTACTTGTCTGACATGTGGGTACATCATCATGCAAGCATTTCCCAGAATGCTTAATAAAAACAGATTAACTAAAAAAAGATAAAGTAGGCAATTTCCTACATACTGATTAAATCCACTCCACAATCCAGACAGAGAAAACTCATAAAGCAGTGATGTGATTAAAGCTGGAGTGGCTACAAATAGTATATGCAATGAAAACTGAGGAACAGTCATATAAAACAATGTCTGAGATAAACCCCCTCCATTAGCAACTGCCCTAACTAAGCAGACTGTTGGTCTGTCTATATCCTGCATTTAACAATAGGTGGACACGGAGAAAACACTCAACAAAGCAAGAGAGATTGATTGGCATTGTATTTTTGTAGCAAGTTTTATTCAGAAAAAAAAAATTGGACATTGATTTTAGCATCACTGACACTTTCTAACAAGTCACTCTTTGTGCACAGCATACATTTAGGCACTGATGAGCTACAGCTCTATAAGGTTTCTGTGACCAAAACAAATCCCTGAAAACAACAGGGCTCCTTGCAAGTGTGAGTTTGCACTGCCAGAACCCATTGCAGGACTGTGACAGAGCAGACATTTTTATTAAAGAATTTGTAATGTGTGCCTAGTTCCTAAGACAGCCAGACCTTTAACATATATAATATTTTCTTCTAGGGTGTTTTGTTTTCAGTTAGTCCTAATAACACATCTCTCATCAGGATGCACACACTCACAAATGTCTCTTCTGCTTACTTCTGGCTCAGTGTAAACTTTACTGCAATGGAGCAACCCAGCTGCAATGCCACGAGGTACTGGCAATGTGCACTTGTCTGAACCCAGCACTGTCAGCCCCTGTTTTACTTGATGCTGCTCCAACGTCCCCCGCAACTAGTGAATTATGGGATCCAATCTCAGCGGTGTGAGTTCCGTTAGAGTGACACCTAAACTACCAACAAACTTTCACTGCTAACTTGAGCCATCTACTTCTTGCCTTTTCCTGAAGGGCTCTAAGAAACAAAATAGCCTCACACACAGAAACACAAACTCATAAACAAATACTCCCGTCCGCACCCACTCCCCCCGAAAAAACTGAGCACACAAAGACACGGAGAAGAAAGAACAAATCGGAGGCGGGTAGGCGCCAAAGGCGAGCTTTGAACCGTTGCCCCCTCCAGCAGCCGGCTGATAGCTGCCACGGGCGAGGCCGCAGGTGCCGAGGCCCGGGGCCCAGACCCGGCAGGGTGCAGCTCCGGATCCAGCTGTCCGCACCGCGCCGCAGGACCCCCCGGCGGGTGGCGCCTCCGCTGTTCCGCCCGCCTCGGGCCCCCGTCCCCGCCCCACGCCTTACGCCGCTTTCCGCAGAACGGAACAGGCGGGAGCGCGGCAGCTCCACGCCTCCCTCGCCGCGGCGACCGGCACCCCGACAGAAGCCGCCGCCGCTTGGTGCTGCCTACGTGTGCGCTGGGCACCCCTTCGCAGCGCCGTCCTCCCCTATCCGCTGCTGGGCGGCGGGAGTTGCGTCCCACCGAGGCTGGCTGCTCGGCGGCACCACCGCGCCGCAGGGACGGAGGCAGCACGGCGGCTCCGGGCGCCTCGCCGCCTGCCGCGTCGCGCCTTGGTTCCCGCCGCCCAGCAGGAAAGGAGCGAGCGGGTGCCCTCCCGCCCCACCGCTTCCCCGGCAGACGCCGGCTGGCTCTCGCTATAGCCATAGACCAGTCCCCGCCATTACCTCTACGCCGTGCCCTGTCTCCTCTGGGGCGGCTTTCCGGCCCGTCCTGAGGCTATAGCCCCTGCCCGGGAGAAGCTGCAGCCCACTCGCCGCACTGGCAATGAATGGGAAGGCGCCCAGCAGTCCCGTCCTCCCGCCCTTCTTCCCTCCCCCTCACAACTTTTGCGGCGCCGCCGCCACCTCACCTCCGCCGGGCACTGGCGGCTGCTCTGCGCTGGGGCTCCGCTCCTGCCGCCGCCTCCGGCCCGCGCCACGCCGGGCTCACGCTCCCCCGTTCCCGCCGCCACCATACACCGAGGCAGCACGAATGAGATCCCGGCGAGCGCCGACCCGGCCGCCCCAGCCAGAGGGAGGGAGGGAGCCGCTGCGAGGGGCGGGGGAGGGACGGGACGCGGCCGCCCTGCCCTGCCCTGCCCTGCGCAGGAACGGCCCCCTCACACTGACGTCCCCCGCTCTGACACCGCCGATGCCGCGAAGTGCCCGTGCCAGTGCGCGGAGAGCGGGGATCCCGGAGCGGGGCCGCGCGGCAGCCGAGGCTGGGGAAGAAGGGCCCCTCCGGCAGCCGCTGCGGCGGGGAGAGCAGCCGATACCTCGGCCACGGGCGGCCCGGTGTGTTCGCCGGTCAGTGTCACAGCCCTCCCAGCGCGATTGCCAAAGGGGAGGGTCTTTGGAAACAGCCCAAACAAACGCTGAGCCGCCATCCTGGCGTTTTAAATAGCCAACGGTCCTTCAATGCCTCCTTCAGCAGATTCGGCTGAAAACTGGCGCTGACCTGCACCACTGGGCGTGTCGGGCCCTGTATGAACTCTTGCACCTCAGTTCATCGGCCGCACTGGACCAAGTCGTGAAGGATGCGTTGAATGGAAAGCAGGAATGGTCAACACACATTTCCCCGTTTCCAAACATTCCTCTCACTCTAGACCTTCTGAAAAAAAAAAAGCAGTTAACATACAAATTACATTGCAAGGAAACGTCTCAAAAATTGTCTGCAAAGCTTCTGCTTTCAAACATTTACCCCTCAGAACAAATAACTTCCCACTAGTCTCAGCCTTTAAAGTCTCAGTTAATAAACTGATTTAAAGCAGCACTCTGATGACCCAGGCTTTTCAAGAACTTTATAAGTTTTAAAGTGTCTGACACTAAGCACATATGTGTCAACTAACAGCAATACTCATTTAAAGCACATGCAGAGAAAATTATGGTTTAGCCTTGGACATGTCTCTGCGTGCGTCTGCTGTTCCCCACTGCTGTGCCCTCATGTAATACACTGATCGTTGCAAGTGGATGACAGGTGTCTAACTTCATATAGCTTTTCTCAACATCAGCTTTACTTGCTAGTGGCTGTTGCAATAGATAAAATCAACCGCGAAGTGGGTCAATAAAATGAATCACTCTGGGTATCTGACAGACATCAATGAAGTGCTACACTGGTGCAAAATTTGATTTGCTGCAGCCAAAGCTATCCTCCCTCTTGGGAAAAAAAGTAAAAGGTTCTCTTTCCATACCTATCGAAATTATGCCTTTCACAAACACTACGTTTACTTAAAGCTATGGTTTAGGGGTGAATTTCTCTTTCAGTCAGTTGATGCAGAGGGATCAATAATGCAGGGTGGCCCTGCTGACTGCTTGGACTCCAAAGCTGCCTACTGTGCAAGGGCACACTCCAGGTGACTGGGTCCAGTAGCTGGATCTGTGCCTTTTTAATTAGTGTCTGCTGCTCAGAAAACCAAAGGCAGTTAATGTTTTCCTAAGTTTGTAGGTTTATCAAGAGGAAACAAGCACAAACTCCCAATAATTACGTTCCTGTGGCAGAAACATTAAAAACATACACAGCTATCCACACTTACTGAAAATAGAGCATGTATATTCATGTCTGATTATGCTCCAGGTTTGTATCCTTATGTTACTTTTTCCTTCTGGACAAGTCATCAAGTGAAACATTCCTTAAAAGTTTTAATAGAGATATTTTTATTTGTCCCCACTAAAAACTCTGAAAATTAATTTTCTACAAAATAAGGATGTCTTTGTAAAGCTGAACTCTCTGTGACCTCCAAGAGCAGCTACTTTAACATACAATAGGAGTCAACTCAATAGGCCTGTCCAAAAATAAACAACTCTTTAAAGAATATTTTAACCGTAGACACTTCACACGAACAGAGCAATCATGATGTTCCTTGGTAGTGCAAAAGTAACATAACAGAGATATTAGTTTTCAAAAAGCTGTGAGACCTTTTGCATTCCAGTTTTTTGAGTGCACTTTGACCTAGCCTCTGTAAAGGATGTGTTTTGGATCAGTATTTCTAAAGCAGATAAATACCCCATGCTCTTTGAAAAGGAAGCATTAGAACTATGACAGTCCATCAATAATGTGAAACCAAAAAGTATAAAACCTGCTTTGCAAATATTATTGTAGCAAAGACCAGTTTTCTCATTGACCAGCTAGTAACACTTAAAAGTGAAGTGCCTATTGATTTAATATAAAGCTTACCTAGAATTAAAGGAAATTACTTGCATCCCTGTTATATTCATGTATGAAGCTTGCTTCTGAACAGAGACACCCAAGTCTGTCCAAATCACACATCAGTCTCAATGCAATTAACAGACAGGATAAAAAGTGATGTTGTGATGGTTGTTGTGGCAGACTCTTCTTCTTCCTACATTGATCACTTTTAAATTGTTGTTTAAAAATACACAGTAGGAATAGTTAGGCAGAAACAGTTACATTGTCCTGTTAGCAGTTAGCAGTTATGTGCGGGCTTAGCCATTGCATACAGTAATCACTAATGGGAATAATGACACCAGATAATAAAATTATGACCCACAGAACACTATGATAAAGTTTTTAAGAGACCAATGACTCACACTATTGCATGTTATATTATGGGGAACCATGGCTTAAAACATTTTCACGTGGGCTGTTGGATAGTCTGACCCTAACAGGTACTGTCTGATCCTCAGCATAGCCTGTTACAGATACTTTTTACTGTACTACCCTGTGCAAAAACACACATGGCAAGCTCATTGCAGCAGGTTGTGGGGCTGAATGAGTCTGTGGGTTGGAAAAACAGTCATGAGCAGGCAGTTTTAATAGGAGGTAGGAAGCGGCATTCTGAAATCCTCTGATTTGGCTCTGAATGCCAAGGATTGGGACCCAGACAGATATAAGCAAAACATATAATTATCTTCATTTGAAATTCTTATTTATTTAGAACTGGTGTGAAGAACTTGGCATTTCCTTCTATCGAAGTAGTGAGGTTTTAATACTATGATAGCAGCTTTCATGTACAACTTCAAACCTTTTAATATTGATTTTCTGAAACAAAACTGCACAAACAAATAACTCAGAACTAGAAGTTAACACATAGGCGTAATCTAAACAGGAAACGCAGATGTCAAACAAGAAAAAGTAATGTATGAGATGGAAAAGATGAAATAATGTTTTTTTCTCTTGCTCGTAGATCTTCCCAAGTATTAACTTTTTAGACATTCATTTGTTTACACAGATTTCCTCCCTAAACATTGGTTTACTTATAACTCTAGATAGTAATACCTGACATTATTTTGATTGACCTCTTTAAACTACCCATGGACTCTTAGAACTAATGATTATTTTACCTTGAAATTTCCTGAAATTCACCTGAACAAATACAGCCTTGGATGTGGCCCAAGAAACATTCTCTGAAAGTTATAAGAATAGAATATAGACAGGGCAGACAAAACAGGATAACAGAAAGTACAACCAAAGAGTCTATGACATCCAAATAACCAGCAAATAACATATAGGTTGGAAAGTAGAACAGACACTATTTGGCTCAAAATGAAGCTATGACTTAGTCTGTGAATAGTCACTGGAAACTATTAAAAATATTGGAGAAGATACAAAAATGTCTATATGGTGCCTACAAAAGCTAGAAATGAACAAAGAGGGTATCGTATATGCATGCTGCAATTAGGATTAGTTAGACTGAACAGCAAATCAATTACAACTTGATAAGGTTCAGATTAGATTTATATCCTGATTGTATTTACTTTCCTAGATTTTTTTTTAAGTAGTTGTTGCTCCAGACCCTTCTAACTGTGGAAGATTGTAACAAATTTCAATATTCTATTGAAATGAATGGTCCAACTATAGAAATGCACAGGGAGGAGTTTTATTGGGAAAAAAAAAAAAAGGTTGGAAAAACAAGACTAAATTTGGAACTTGTGCAAAGAACTCTAGTGAAAATGGAGAGGACTTAAGGGAACAGAAGACAGTGGGAAACACACAAAAGAGAGGACCTAACTCTGGAAGAGTCAGATGAAATTGTGTGAGATGTTTATTCTTTATGTGTTTTGTTTATTCTTCTGCTCCAAAGAAAAATAAGATGTAAAACATCAGTTGAGATACATCTCCACGAAAATGCATATTTCTTTTTTTTAATGTTTTCAGCTTCAGAAATCTCAGTTTCTGTAAGCACTTCGTTATGACATTTAATTTTTCAGTAGTTCGTTCCTTTAGTGTCAATCAGCATATGGTGCTACAGAACAGAATTTGATTCCTCTACTCTATAGCCAGTGATGGTAGAGGGGAAAAAAAACCACAAAAAAACACCAAACAAACAAACAAAAAAGACATTTGAAGAATGGGGAAACACATCTACTACAACCTCTTGTACCGTAGCTTATAGGAACCTTGGTCACAGATCATACTCACTCTGTATCATAAACACAGAGTAAAATGAGGGTATTCTGACCAGAAACATCTTACACACTTAAGCAATGCTAAGCAGAAGGATATTTAGAAGTAAATAACAACTACTGATCAGCATTTTTGGCAAAAGTATCATTTAAAAATAAAAATAAGTTCCAAATTGATCATCATAGATTGTTTGTAATATAATGAACACTTTGTTAGCAATTGAGAGATGAGAAGAGGCTGTGGTTAAGCTAAAAAGGATATTCAAAATTAGCACCTTATATTGTAGATCATTAAAAAAGGGTGCAATAGCACCCTGAAGGATAAGAGGAGTATCCCATTGAATTTGTCAGTTTCAGAGAAAAATAATTTTATTGTTTAGACCCAGAATAAAGCTTATATGAGAGTTTTAGCCATGGACAGACAGAAGTCATATTATATCAATGTTATTATGTACAGAATCAATCTACAATATCTGGACTATCTGCATGTAAGGGCCTAGGAAGGTCTGAGTGCTTAGTGACAGAAAACGTGGAGATGTGCATGTGGTCTGCAGAGAGAAAAATAAAAAGGGAGGAAAGTTTGGAAGGAATCTTTAACCATACCAAGCTTGAATTGGTAGCTTAATTCCAAAACATCCATATGGGTACCTTAAGTTTTTCATGTCTACAGGACAAAGTAGTCTAGAGTGACTCGGGAAAGTTAGTATAATAGCATTAAGATTATTTTAATACTAGTAACAAGCAAAGGGGACAAAGGATAGAGATACTTAGAGTTTCCATGGGAAAGTGATGAAGAGAACACTCTTCTAGGCATGCACACCAATGCAAGGCAGCAGCATGCATTCATCAAAATGGAAACAAACCGAAGTAATAACATCACTTAAAACAGAGTCTCATAGACTGAGACCTTTACAAAGAAGGCAACATGAGAACAGATGAAGGCTTTTGGTGGGTGTCAAGAGATATCTGTTGACACTGGTTGAATATTTTGCAGTCTCAGATTCCAGCTCTGAACGAAGCTCAGTGTTTTGGGAACAGTAATTGTTAAATTAATTTGGGACTCAGCCAGTGTGGTCCAAACAGGAATCCAGCACTGTATTTTAAGATGGCTGTAATTGAATGCAGACACTCGGGCTCACTGACGGGATCCAGATTTATCACTGTCTCTAATCTATATTTCTGAAACACATACTATTGTAAGCAGTATGAAAAAGCTGTCTAGCCAAATAAATGTTGCCTGACACAACAGCAGTAACAGCTATTCTAACTCCCCTCTGATAATTTGAGGCTCTAGGACAAAGAATATTTTAAAGCACACTTTGAGACAGTAATTCATGGGAATTTAAATTAGCAGTATCCTTTCTACTGAACAAATTGAGACATCCGTTAGATATAAACAATTAAAGGGACTGGGTTTTAGATATGACATTCATGAAATTCCCACATTAATACCCAGCTATGCTGATCTATTTCTCTTCTAATGTCTTAAAAATATCTTTCCATGTCCTAAGGAGTGCTAAGAGAAAACATACACAGTCAAGTGATTTAATGATATTGAGCAGGATACCATGTGTATAATATTTGAAATTACCCAATCAACTCATATATCCAGTTCAAAAAAGCAATTCTGATATGTTCTTCAACTACTAGCTTATTTATCACAAAGGTGGCATTTTCTAGGACCTTGTCCAAAATATCCTACAGCTGTACTGGCTCTTTTACCAATTATAAAAGGAAATAGTCTAGCCCTATTTCTAAAAATTATGTATCTCAAAATTATTTCATATTTTTCATTCATCAGTATTAACATCATTAGATATAGGAAAATTTCAAAGATTATAACACTGCCAAGTTTTTCGAAGCAGTTTAAAACTTGAAGAAATTCCTCTAAAATTGGAAAGATTCACTCAATGAAAAGGGCTTCTTATTCCATAATTCCAGTTCCAGAATAACTGCTTGAAACATTTTTCAGCATTAAAATGGACATCCCAGCGAGCAACACCGCCTAGAGAATAGCTCAACCATGATTACACAAAGGCTTCCTAATCTCCATGTGGACTGTCAGTAAGACCAAGAGCAGCAAAAATAAGAGCAGACACTGACAACACTCACTGGCAGTTTGTGATGCTTCTGAGCTAATTTCCACATGTTCCCCACATTCAAGGACAAGAATTGGATTCCTAGTGTGTTTTATGCCTACCTGGGTGCTCAGAATTGTACACACTGACCATGGCATTGTCAGGATGGAAAAGGAGGAAAAAACGATGATGCATATTGTTTTTTGCTGGATTTTCTTGCTTTATTTTTGGTTTGTTTTTTTCCGTAGACTATCACATTTCCACAACTTGCACTTTAATAAAACTGTTCTTACAGAAGATATAGTGATGCCTTCCAGTCCAGAGGCCTGAATTAGTAGTCCATCCTCATCTATACTTGTCAGACATCTGTAATACGGTACTTTAGGACATCTTTGAAATCTTCTTGTCTTACTCGGCTTTAGATTCACTCAATTTTCCTTTACTGCTCTCATCACAAATATATTGGAACCCTCCATGCTTCTATATATGATCTGAATATGTGAACTATGAAATAATCACATCCATCTCCAAAATGAAATTACATAACAGGCTCACTCTATCAGCTTTTTATTTCCAGAATGTGTAAAAAAAGAATGGAATTCTCGTTTACATGTGTACAGTTAGTTATACTGTCTTGAGTCACACTTTTGCCCTGATCCTTGTCTCTCCCTCAAGAGCATTTGCTTTCTGTTTTGAGGCTTGTTGACTGTAAAGTCAAATTGGAAAGCACGAAGTCTAGCAAGTTTACCAACTTGCCAACTTTGTATTTCAGTTAAACCAGAACTCTGAAAATAAACAAAACAAAAAGCAGAAAGAACTGTTCTGTGTTTAAAGACAAGCTTCCTGAGAAGTAACCCTTTTCCCATCTGCTTGGACTTTGACACAAACTATTCCAATACACTCAAGATTCAAAAAAATTAACCTTTGGGGGACATACTATACAAGCCATCTTTGTTAAGAGATGTATTTAATTTTTTTCCAGAAGGCAGCACACAATATATAAATTAAAAAAGTAACATTGAGACAGCCATAACATACCTGTAACACCCATCAAATATGAATTGAAAATAGTGTTACAGGTTAAAGCAACTCTTCCCAAAATAAGCCTGCAATAGCATTAATGCATTCTTCACATCCTGTGGGGCTACTATATCATGTTCATGCTTATGGCCTCACTAGAGTACTAATCTGATGTGTCGGATTAAAGAGATTCAGATGTCCTAGGCAGCCTTGGGACTCACAACAGCGTAGTCATTAGTGCATGCTTTTCCCACAGTATCAAAACATCTGTAAAGAGCTGTAGTAAATGAAGAAAATTCTGACATGCAAAGTGAAAATGATAGAAACTGCAGTTTCACTGTTTAGTGGTCTTACTTGGCTATTACCTGCACCTTAGGACTTGGCATAATAGCTGCATTCAATAATTATACAGTACATCAGCTGTAGCTCACAAAATAATACCATGCTGACCACTACACAGTAATAAACCTGGCTAACTATCCCACTGAAACTTTTAAAATACATGGTTTTGCTAGTTATTTTTAAGAAAACGGCAACTTTCAACTAGTACTATTTCTCTTAAGAGTATTTGGTGGCTGATGGACAGTTACAGAAGAAATTAGTAGGCAAAATCACTGAATGACAAGTAAGCAAAAGTCTTAACATCAAAACTAATTCAGCTGATGATCTTTCCTGGGAATCACATTTGGTTACAAATTATTGAGACAACACTTGGGGAAATTCCTAAAGAAGAACATTCTAAGTATAATTCAGTAAGCAAAAAAGAATTAGATCTCTTTGCTCTGATATGAGGAAGTATCATGTTTTCTCTAGGAACTCATAGCGTGACTGGGACACAGTATGTATGGTCATTCTGAGTGCTGTGGGAAGACAGGAGATGGTGCAAGGTCATTAAGAAATGGTTGCACACAGCAATTTAAGATCAAGTACTACACAATGAAAATTAGGAATAAGCCACTATTAACATACAGAATATATATTCTGGCTTTGGAATAGCAAAGAAAGAAAATCAGCCTCATAAGGCAAAGTGCACATGGTTTCCCAATGATGTAACGGTAGCAAAACTTACAAAGCCCAAAGCTAAGGGTACAGCAGAAGATTTTAGGTATGTCCTCTACTTACTGTGTGTATGCTAGTCTTGTGGATTCTCATTTTTTTTAACAGTCGCCATTTTTAACAAATTAGATTCTTGTGGTTTTGGCTATCTGATTTCAATTGAAACGTCTGACCAGGAGCTGAATTATGGTCCTTCTGAAACTGATTTTAGGCCAAGTTAAGTCAGCATATGCCTTGTGTCAAGACTGTTTCCGTAAGTCTCCTTCCTTGGAGGTTTTTGAGCCCGGGCTGGTCAAGTTCCTGTGCAACATAATCTAGGTGGATCTGCTTCTGCAGGGGGATTGGACTAGGTGATCTCTAAAGGTCCCTTCCAACCCCTACCATTCTATGATTCGATGATTCTATGATAAAGAGATGAGTCATTGTCATGAGAGACTTGCTTCTGAGGGGAAAAGAAGGCCCAATATGCAGAACAGACCCATTTATTAGGGAAGTCTGTTGCCTCCTTGGGACCTAGGTTAATGATGAGAAGAGAAAACTTCTACTCTGGTATGGCCCTCAGATTATTATCCATTATTGATTTTTCAGGTAGGCACTGATAAAGTTGCAGCAAGAAGTCCAACAGTAATCAAGAAAGACTTCCAGGGCTTGGCACAACTGGTTAAAGGGATAAGGATCATGAGTACTGTTCCTCTCTACCCTTCCAATTGCAGGGAATGATAAGGGAAGAAGCCGTAGATCAATACTTTGCTCCAAGCCTGGTGACGCCAGCAGAATTTATGTCTTTTTGATCGTAGATCAGTCTACATGACACCAGGCCTGCTAAGAGCAGAGCAGCATACACCTGTCTCAAAGGGCAAAGTTGCACAGGAGCCAGTCAGCAGGTTACACTGAAAGAGCTTAAAACTAGATTTGAAGGGGTTAAAGGGATAAAACCAGGCTCACTAGAGATAAGCCTGGGGGTAGCACATCAGTGTTTGAGGGACGGTGTGCTAGCAAAGTCTTTCAGTCTGGCATCTCAGTGAAGGCAGGGGATGGAAAACCATCCATATGGCAGCAAAGGCACAAGGGTTATTGATATGTCAGAAGCCATGGAAGTGCCTGAGAATGGTCATATAGAAATTAGGGCTTGTCCCTCTCAGAAAAGGTGAGGGGATCAATAGCCTAACTGAAATGCATCTACACCAATGCTCACAGAATGGGTAATAGGAACAGCTGGGAGCTGTTGTGCAGCCAGAAACCTATGGTATAGTTGCTGTCATAGAAACATGGTGGGGTGATTCACACAACTGGGTCTCTGCAAGGGATGACTATGAACTCTTCAGAAGGGATAGGCAAGGAAGGAGAAGTGGTAGGGTAGCCCTCTATTTACGGGGGTATTTTGATTGCCTAGAACTCAATGATGGTGATGTCAGGGCTGACTGTTTATGCGTAAGAATCAAGGGGAAGTGGTTGAGTGATCGTCTTTGGAGGCATTTAAAAGACATGTAGATATGTGGCTTAGAGACATGGATGAGTGGTGGATATGGCAGTGCTGGGTTAACTGTTGCACTCAATGATCTTAAAAGTCCCTTCCAATCTAAAAAATTCTGTGATTCTACAGTAGTAAAACAAATAAGGGTCCTTTTCTTCTCTTGCCCTTCCCAATTAATTAAAGAAGTATAATGGCTGTGAAACTCCATTTGTGCTATTAAAATCAGAATAAATAATCACTCTCTCTTTAAAAAGCCATGCCAACAACCAAAGAGAAAACTGGATTTATTTCTTCATAGCCTGGTCATAAAAAATAAAATTCAGTGAATAAATATTTTGTAACTCACAGATGTAATAGATCACCTGAGTGACAAGTATTGTCTATATGTAAATACAGAGAAAGAAGAACTGCAGTGTAACACATAAGAATAAAACTCACAGAATCACAGAATCCCAAGGGCTAGAAGGGACCTCAAAAGATCTAGTTGAACACCTGTGCCAGAGCAGGGCCACCTGTAGGCGTAGGTCACACAGGAGCTCGTCCAGATGGGTTTTGAATGTCTCCAGAGAAGGAGACTCGACAACCCATCTGGGCAGCCTGTTCCAGTGATGCATCACCATCACAGTGAAGAAGTTTTTCTTTATGTTCCAGCTTGTACCCGTTGCCCATTGTCCTATAATTTGATATCATTTAGAGGATCCTGGCTCCATGGCTCCATTCTACTGACAACCACCTTTTTTGTATTGGTAAACATTAATGAGGTCACCCCTCAGTCTCCTTTTCTCCAAGCTGAAGAGCTCCAGCTCCCTCAGCCTTTCATCAGAAGGGAGATGCTTAAATTCTTTCATCGTCTTTGTGGTCCTGCGCTGAACTCTCTCCAGCAGCTCCCTGTCCTTCTTGAACTGAGGGGCCCAGAACTGGATATTCCAGATACTCTCTCATGATGGCAAAGGAGAAGGGGAGGACAACTTCTCTTGACCTGCTGGCTACGCTCTTTTTGATGCATCCCAAGATGCCATTGGCCTTCTTGGCCATGAAGGCACATTGCTGGCTCGTTTAGTTTATTATCAATCAGGACTCAAAAAAAGGGATGCTTCAAGCTTGTGACATCCACCACTTGGATATTTGTAAATATCTAATATTTAGCCCAGTGTCCACCCAGTCATAAAATCACTCCCCCTCCTAAACTAGACAGGAGAGAGAGAGAAAAAAATATAACAAATGGCTTCTGTGTTGAGATAAGGATGGAGAAATCATGGGCATCATGGGCAAAACAGACTCAACTTATGGAGAAAAAGCTTTGATTTATTAAAGAAACAACAAGAGCAGGGAGATGAGTAATAAAACTGTCTTAAAAACACCTCCCTCCACTCCTCCTCTTCCTGGAACTCCCTTTCCATCAGCAGCACAGGGGATGGGAGATGGGGATTGCAGTCAGTTCATTACAGATGGACTTTGCTACTGCTTCTTCTCAGGGGGAGGCCTCCTCACACTTCCCACTGCTACACTGTGGGGTCCCTCCCACAGGAGACAGTCCCTCACAAACTTCTCCAGTGTGGGTCCTTCCCATGGGCTACAGTTCCTCACAAAGTGCTCCAGCATGGGGCCTCCCATGGGGGCAGCTGCTCACACCCTGCCCCAATGTGGGTCACCCATCCGGAGAACAGTCCTTCAGGTACTGACTGCTCCAGCCTGTGTTCCTCACAGGATCACAAGTCCTGACAGTAAACCTGCTCTGGCGTGGGCACCTCCCCCACAAACTCCCAGGTCCTGCCAGGAACTTACTCCAGGATGAACTTCTTACAGAGCCACAGGCACCCACCCATTCCAATGTGGGCTCCTCTATGTGCTGTGAGTGGATCTCTGCTTCCCTGTGGTCCTCCATGGACTGCAGAGGGACAACTTGCTTCGCCATGGTCCTCACCACACCTCACAAGGGAGTCTTTCTTTCAGTGCCTAAACACCCTCCTCCCTCTCCACTTGATCTTGGTGTCTGTGGAGATTTTCACGTTCTCCCTCCCTGTTGCTGCTGCAGTTTTGCAGCTGCGCAACAACTTCTTCTCCTTACCAAATATGTTATTCACAGAGGTGTTACCTCTATCGCTAATTGGCCAGGCCTGGATCAGGTGCAGGGTCCAGCTTAAAATTGACTGGCCCTAACCCTGTCAGCTACAGGGGAAGCTTCTGGCAACTCTTTTTGTTAAAAGAAGCCACCACTGTAGCCACTCCTACTACAGAAAAACCTGGCCCACGCAAAACCACTACAATGTTAATAAGATCCTCCCCCAGTCTCCTCTTCTCTAGACTAAACAGCCCCAGTTCCCACAGTCTTTCCTCATAATGCTCCAGTCCCCCAGTCATCTTGGTGGCCCTGCGCTGGACTCTCTCCAGCACTTCCCTGTCCCTCTTGAGCTGAGGAGCCCAGAACTGGACACAGGACTCCAGATGAGGCCTCACCAGGGCAGAGTAGAGGGGGAGCAGAACTTCTCTTGACCTGCTGGCTACACTCTTCTTGATGCATTCCAGGATGACATTGGCCTTCTTGGCCACGAGGGCACATTGCTGGCTCATATTTAGTTTATTATCAATCAGTACTCCCAGGTCTCTCTTTGCGGAGATACTCTTCAGCAGTTCGTCCCCCAGCCTGTGCTGGTGCATGGGGTTGTTCCTTCCCAGATGCAGGACTCTACACTTGTCCTTGTTGAACCTCATGAGGTTCCTCTCTGCCCAACTCTCCAGCTGGTTGAGATCCTGCTGAATGGCAGCACAGCCTTCTGGGGAATCAGCCAGTCCTCCCAGTTTGGTGTCATTAGGGAACTTGCTGAGGGTACACTCTGTCCTGTCATCCAGGTCGTCGATGAAGATGTTGAGCAAGACTGGCCCCAGAATCGATCCCTGTGGAACTCCACTGGCCACAGGCCTCCAACTTGACTCTGTGCCACTAATCACCACCCTCTGGGCTCTGTCATTCAGCCAGCTCTCGATCCACCTCACTGTCCACTCATCCAAGCCACACTGCCTGAGCTTTCTGATGAGGATGTTATGGGAGACAGTATCAAAAGCCTTGCTGAAGTCAAGGTAGATGACATCCGCTGCTCTCCCCTCATCTAGCCAGCTGGTTATGCACTCAGAGAAGGCTATCATGCTGGTCAAACAGGATTTCCCCTTGGTGAATCCATGTTGACTCCCCATGATAACCATCTTTTCCTTCATATGTTCAGTGATAACATTCAGGATGAGTTGTTCCATCACCTTTCCAGGGATGGAGGTGATGCTGACCAGCCTGTAGTCATCCTTCTTGCCCTTTCTTCCTGGGTTGTCCTTCCTGCCCTTTTTGAAGACTGGACTGACATTGGCCTTTCTCCAGTCCTCAAGCACCTTGTCTGTCCTCCATGATTGTTCAAAAATGATGGAGAGAGGCTTAGTAATCACATCAGCCAGCTCCCTCGGCACTCTAGGATACATCCCATCAGGACCCATTGACTTATGAGTCTTAAGCTTGGCCAACAAGTCTTCCTCTTCCACCCAGGGCAAGTCCTCTGCTGTCCAGGCCATCCTACTATTTTTGCTGGACTGGGCTTCCTGAGGGTCAGCCTTGGCCGTAAAGACCGAAGCAAGAAGGCCTTCAGTAGTTCGGCCTTCTCTGCATCCTTGGTCACCAGGGCACCCTCTGTATTTAACAATGGGCCCACATCCCCTGTCGCCATCCTTCTGCTGCTGATGTACTTGAAAAATGTCTTATTACTGTCCTTAACTTCCCTGGCTAAATTTAATCCTAGAAGGGCTCTAGCCTTCCTAGCTGCACCCCTGCATGCCCTGGCAATGTTCCTGTACTATTCCCAAGAAGTTAGCCCCTGTTTCCACCTCTCATAGATGGCTGTGTTATAGCTTTATTTTTATAGCCTTATTTTTATCTTAATGTTCAAACTAATAACAAATAAAAAATAAACTTGTCTTTTTAAAGTCATTAGTAGACTATGAAAATTTAGTTTCACTGATTATACTTCACTATTCTTTTTTTTTCCTCTAGTAATTTTGTTTTAACTACGTAATTAGGATTTCTGGCTGGCTTTTCTTTTTTAGTTTTTCTACAGACTTTCTTTTGTTTAAATACAACAGGAGTTTATATCCTAAGATCTTCCAAAACAGTACCAAAAAACCCCTACCAGAGACAATGAAAAATGCATAAATGAGTGACCCTTAGACTTCTGAGTGAATAGAGAAAGTTGATATAATCTATCCTCAATAACAGCAGCACATTCTGTCAACTCAGCTGAAGTTGCCAATATCATTGCATTTGTGATAGAGATACAACTATGGCTTGAAGATTCCCACAGCCTTGCCAGATTCTTCACGGGGATTAGCACTTGTCTGATTGCAGTACACAACAAAGACATTGTTAAAATATCAGTGCATCAATCAGGAGGAATTTAGAGACTTTAAAGTTAAAAAAAATTAAAACAATAATGTGGGGAAAAAATAAACCATTAAAACAGTTAGATGCAGTTATGTTCATCTGACTAAGTTAAATGACACTGTCTCTGATGAGTTTTATTTATAATTTTTTCAGTAATAAATTTAGAAAGAAGTTTTAAAAAATAATTAATGAAGATAAATAGTTATTTGAAAGTACTTTACCTTTATGGGACCTTTTCCTACAGGGAAGAAACTAGCAAAATATAAAAGGAACCTTAATCAGTGTTAACCACGAGTCTCAGGCTCCCAATTAACAGAGCACAGAGTCTGAGACTGCACTTTCTTCCGCTCTTGACAGCATTCTTTACTTCCAGCACTTCAGAAGGTGATACAGAAAGTCTAAGGTGCTGGACCTACTAAGAACAGGGTGCAGTAATTGCCAATGCATTGTCTTCCAAATCCCTCTCTGCTTTGTAGGCCATATATAAAATTCAGCTACATAACATTCACTGATAAGGGTGACATTGAACAATACCCACAGCGTTTCCTATGAACATAAAGTCATTGTGCTGGAATTTACTGTTTCAACCTCCCTACAGCAAACATAAAGAAATGCACAGGCTTTGATTTTGCTAATTTGCAAGAATAATTTCTCTCACTGTTCAGTTATGGATCCAAGTTAAATGTCATATACTAAAGATGACAACTACAGGCATGTACTCAAAGTGTGACAATTCACCAAAACCTTGCTATGATTTCCTAAGAAATGTAAATTAGACACTTAGACACTAAAATGGACTTCTCAGAACTTTTTATGCCTGTCTGGCAAATATAACAGTGTCGAGAAATGTTCAAAAAAATCAATATCTCTACAAAAGCATCTCTAACAGATCAGTCACAGAAGTGACTAAGAATGTGTAAATTCAACACATCTAGATAAAGTGCAGTACATATGTTGAATATACAGAGAACAACAACCAGAGATTTCCTAATACTATTTACCTTAATACAATTGTTCCTACTACAAATAAGACTTACAGAAGTTTACACAGTTCCAACTGAGATTGCAGCTCGTGTTATGCTTGATTAGTCTATTGTAACAAATCATCTGATTTTTTTCAAGTACCACTGAAGTCTTCCAATGAAGTCAGAAGGCATGCTGACACCAACACGATCTTGAAGAAATCTTAAGCAAGAAAAAGCAGTCAAAGCAACTTGATAACTTTCTCAGACCTTTCAAAGTCCACGGGCTTCACAATTGTAAAAATATACATCTATCATGCATAGCATCATAGGAAGAGGAATAAAGGGAAATGGTAGCAGCAAGTAAAAGTGTATGGCAGTATTCTTGTTTTATCCAGTATATTACAATCATGTTCCACAGCTGATGCAGCCAGTGGTCATCAGATGAGCAGGCTTATGCACTGTTAGGACAGAATTGTGCATAGATAGATGTACTGTGCTCACAAAAAAACAACAAAAAAATCTGTTTTAAAATTGTATAGCTGGCCTTAACCATCACCATATCATCAGCAGAGAAATAACAGTCTGTCAGAAAGAAATTACAGACTGACTACAGTTGAGTTACTCACTCAGAGCATGAAAAGATCCAATTGTTAACACTGCATAAATATGCAGAAGCATGCCACTGTCACATGCTTGCTGGAGACCAGAAATAAATAAATGAAAAAAAGGAGAAAACTAGTACCTTTTGAATAACTGCACAGCAGTTACTGGTATAAAGTAGTAAAGCTCAGCTGTTAGTTATGTCTGCCTCCTAACTCAAAGATCTTGGCTCTTCTATGACATTAAGCCTTCAGTTTATACAAGTCTACAAATCATTAAAGGTGCACAAGGGTTTGCAAATGCTATAGGATTTGAAAATCTGTTCTGCCTTTAATTCTTTGGTTTGCTGCCTTTGAGAGGAGAGGCATGAAGAGTGTCGGATTACAAAGTGGGATTTGTGCTACTGACCAGAAAACATTGGATTTCCTTGTTGGGACCATAAGGAAAAGAACAGTAGCCACTGTTATGGCTTTTTGGAACTTGATTTCTATGTAGTAAATGCAAACCTAAATATTGTCCCGTTTTAGAATTACAGAAATCTGCTAGATTTACTAGAGTGTCTGTCTCTATGGGCATTATTATGGTCCATGAAAAGAAAATTCTATCTTAAAGTTAGTTGATTTGGGTTTTTTTCCCCTAGGGTTTATAGCTATCATTTGATTTTTATGAAAAAACTTCTTCTATGTCAAGGTTTATGAGCAGAAGGATAAGGAAATGGAGATTATAACATTTCTAAGGCAGTAAATTTTATTAACAGTAGTTCTTAAGATCAGTGGGTCTGTTTTGAAACTGAAGTTCTATTAAAAAATTATAGTTTATATATTTTGTATTTTATTTTTATATTTTGTATTGTTTTCTATCTTTCTCTGGAGTCATATATAGCTATCATCTATATTAAAGGTAGATACACAATGAAAAACTAAAATAATACTAAATATGAATGAAGTGTTTGTAATAAGCATAGATTTCAAAGCCTGGGAAGTTACTAACCCTCGAGAGAGTAAGTTCCTCTTCTTCCAAGGGTGGCATAGGATAACAGTTGTCAGCAAATCATATCTTCAGATTACTGTTCAGAATAAGCCCATGATTCCACAATGACAGAAACTTTATCACCAAACAAGAATCAAAGTTTTTTTTGAACTGAGAACATGATTTCAGTTTATGATGTAAACAGGATTCTTTAATTTTACCCTACAACTGGACCAGGACAGATCATAAAACAAGTTGGAACTATGACTGCACTGAGGTTGAGTGGCCAATATCCTCAACAGTCTTTCCAAGGGGCACCGTTTTTGATACATTCATGTCTCTATTTCTCAGAACATCCTCTCCTCTCCTTTTTGTCATTTGGGCAACTAAGACACAAAAATGTTAATTATTCATTAATCAATTCAGAATCTTCTGAGTGCAGTTCGTGGGCAAATATCTTTGAAGAACACTGCATTTACTTGAATATCTGGTTGAGTGGAATCATTTTGATTTTCACTCTGATGAAAAAGAGGGATTTATGCAGTAATCAGCTCCTAAGACAGCAGCAGAAGGAAATAAGACTTTGAGAGTGCTGCAGCTGAGTGTGCATTTTGATGTGAGAGTTATGGAACTAAACAATGCCAAATCTCTGCTACATTTAAAGTTTTTATGATTATCAGTGTATTGTAGTCACTTTTGGCCTAGCTAAAGTTTAGCATAAAACCAAGTGTTCCTCTGATATTTTCCTTTGTTCTAATGCACATCAGCAGTACATTTATGCAAGCACAATGGAAATAAACTATGGATAAACGCAGCATTTACATGCAAAAAGAGGCTATTACTTCATTTGAACATCCTATCAAACAAATGTCATTAAACACTTTAATTAAAAGGATGGACAGTGACTGCTATTTAAAAGTCATCTTTTGCTAGCAGCTCAGGATGCTTACTAATACATTTCTATAGGACATAAGAAGCATAGCTGCTAAACAATGTTACAGCAGATCCTCAGCATTGTCACCACTTCTGAAAAAAATAAGATGGTAATGCACTGAGTAATTTCATCTTGATATTTTGAACCAAAATATCAATTTTCTCTCTCAAAATGAGAAATATAGAAGTAAAAGAAACTTAAAGTAGAAGCTTTCATTAAGGTTTTGAACTGGGTTCATAAATATTTTGTGTCACAAGTTAAATCTGAACTGCATAATTTATTGGATAGTACAAAAATCAATAATAAAAAATCAATAATATTTGTGGGTTCATAATTAGACTTTTAACACTACACTCAGTGTTTACAAACAGAAAAATGGCTTATAGCAACTTTATTTAATACTATAAACAGCATAATCATTTGCATTAAAAAAATTTTCCTTTTTGAAAGAAAATGCTTACCCTTTTCTAGTGGCAGAATAATAATTAAAGAAAATCTTGCTTTAGCCATTTTTTCATGGCCTTTTTTATTACAAAGGAAAACAGTGAATTATAAAAACTTCTCCATGTAAAACAGTGTATATTGAATCCCTGTGTATTGAGGACAGAATTAATTGCCAAAAACATCTTGTTAACAAGCAATTAGAACTCAAAGGAATTTCAGATACCTTATACCTGATGCCGCTAAAAGACAATCTCTCAGTCATTCATTCACTTCTGTAAATGTTTCTTCAGAACGGGCTACTTTCTGAGGCAAAGATAAACAGAAATGCAATTGTTCTACTCTCTTCCCTCCTACATTTCTCAAAATGCAACTGGGATATTTTTATAAGTCTTCTTTGATATTATAAATGTGCCTATTTTTTACTCAGCCAAAGGCTGTGCCATTTCAGCTGTTCTGGATATTTTTTTTTAGGCTAATTTATGGCAAAAGAAAACTATCTGTAAATTCTTAGTCAGGCTTCTCTGCTGTATTAGTCTCAGAGCTTTAGCCAGAAGCAGAGTAATGGTAATGTATATGTCACACTTATACAGTTGTTTAACATACCATGACCATGCTATCTTCATTATAGAGTAAAGTCAAAACAGAACTGAAAAGGCAGTAGAATGACATTGTTTCTACAATATGTCACTGCTGGGGCAGGGAGGTGTGACCAGAATAGACTAATAGCTACCTAGGGAATATTTCAGACAGTACTTTATCAAGCAAGTATGACTTGTAAAACAGAACATTTGAAAATAAGGAAAAGGGAAGAAGAATTAAAGTGAAAATGCAGTACCTCTGTAAGGGCAACTTACAGGGCAGCCATGTTTTCATTGTCCTTTGGATGGCAGTTGTTTTAACAGCCTTTAAAAAAGCTCCATTTACCTGTAATACACAGGGCAGAGAGTAAAAAAAAAAAAAAAAAGATGATCCTCCAGAAATTAACTGTTTTCATGGACAAACTCGCACTGGTACATAACATTGAGAAAACAGTTTAGAATCACAAAACTACCATGACTATAAAGAAAAATTTACAGTGTCAAGCTGGAATTGAAAGTATTTCTGCTAGAAGCGAACTCAAGTCTCCAACTTAACAGTCTCAAGATTCATCTTCCCATTGTCCAGACAGACTCATGAAATGTTTTTTCCCACTGAGGCAGGATAAATGTAAGGGTAATTTAAGAGCTCAGATGTCCTAAAATAAGTCATTTCAGAGCTTTCTAGCCAATAAAAATTGATGTCTCTTACTTCATGAGTGTGGTGGGAGAATGTACACAATGAAGGATTCAACATCTTTGGTTAATAGGGCCATCAAATGATGTTCCCAGCAGAACTGTAGATCCCACTAAATGATTTGGGCAGACCACAGATGTCCTGATCAAAGTTTTCTATTCATTACCATGGGCTCTATGCCCAAAACTACTCAACAAGCACTGCTGAATACGAAACACGGCTTACTTTGTTTGTACATGTATTCACTGTGCTCTAACTCCTTGTTTGCTTGAAGAAATCACAAGAATGCACAGCAGAAAGTAAGACAGAGCTCTTTTATTTTTATCACTGTCCTGGATGCCAGAATTTGCAGTCCAGAACTGTGGCTTTGGTGTAGTACCTTGTTGTGGCTTTTGAAGACTCATCCAAATAAGCACTGCATTCCTTAGATCCAGATCTAGCAATTCTGACTGCACTTTTTTTGAACTATAGTACTGCAGATAAAATATAGCTGCCTTTGTTGCTATTAAATTTAGGCAGAGTTAGAGGATCAACATTCAGTAGCTGCTTTGATGATGGCAGCTGGTAGTCACTTTTTTTGAAGCTTGGCAGCAGATATATCACCAAACTTTCCAGTATCTGTCCACTCCACCCCACAAAAATAACACTCTCAGGAGGAAACACTAACACAACAAGAACTTAATGCATCATCCTCTTTGCCTCTGTTAACCTCCATATGCAATTCTCACAAGGACGATCACTGAATTCCTCCACAGTTGAATGAGTAACTCATTCTGCCTGCTCTGTGCCAAAACATTTTTAATGTTCTTCACAGCGGTTCTGCTCGATGTAGATGAGCTCTACACTCACTGTATGGCACCAGAAGAAGACATGGGAGAGCACTTCAATCAGAAGCAGCAGCTTGGGACCCCAGAGAACATTCTACAGCATATATTTTGCCAGGATCTTGACATATAATAACCCAACTTCCCAACTTGAACCCAAATCAAATTCACTGCCTGCATCTTACAAAGACAGTAAGCTGAAAAAGTTAAAACACTGAGTTGGAAACTTGCTGGCAAAAAAAAAAAAAAGAGAAAGAAAAAAAAATATTGCTTAAAAACCTTCTGTAACTTAGAATAGGTGAAGTTTTTTCACCCTTCTTTCAGCAAAACCATTACTTTCCCATCACAAACCTCAGTTTATTTTACAGCTAGAGAGACACAAAACTTTTGGGTCCACTTAGGGTGGGGCTGCTGGGGCAAGAGTAGGGCTGTAGAAAGGATATTCTGACACTTCCATCACATCAGAGAGAGGTTAACATCATGAGAGAGACATGACCTTGAGGTCCAGCTGGAGGAAGGCTGTGGTGGGCTACCAAAGGAGCAGGAAAACAAATCCTTCCTTGACAACTGCTAGTGTTTCTAGGACAGCCCACACCTGTGGTTAGATTCTAGATCACATTGTATTGCTTGACATATAATTTTTATTTTACAGGTTTTCTTTAATTTAGACTGCTTGATTTCTGTGTTTTGTGATTCATTTGCCTGTTTCTCATTTGGGTTTCCCTGGCTGTATGATTACACACAAAGCTACACACAAAGTCTGCATCTTCCCATGCTAGACTCCATCACATACGCTGTATCAGTGTCTCTATCTCCGTCATCCCTTCAGTTAGGACTCTTCGGTAAATCTGCAATAGAGTGGCACAATTCTAGTTAGATTCTCTCTGTAACCTGAAGCTCGTTTACTGCTTCTCAAAAAAACAGGGGAGAGCTTTGGGAATATCTCTAGAAGACTTCTACCATTAAACCACTTTTCTAGAAAGTAAAAAGACAGGCAAGTTCAAGAGGCCAACAGAGACTGCTAGCGGAGCCTCAAATCCATATGCTCCACAAGGGTTTAACCACTTGGTTATCCCGATCAGGAATTCTGAAGAGGATTAAACTCAGAGTTTCACCCAAGACCCATTTATCGAATTCAGGAAAGCCGGACAAATTATTTTCAGGCTGGATATAGGACTTTGTACTCAGGAACAGATCCCTGTCTTCTCTTTTGTTTATAAAAGTATCCCTTCCTTGTTTGTGTGCATCTTTTTGGAAATAAGCAATGCAAAATGAGTAGCTAGTGTGAACATCCTTCCTAAACTTTGTTAGTTTTCTTCAGCTCAAATCATTTCTACAATAAAAAAACGAAGACTTTGGAATTTAAAATGCTCAGATGTTTACTGCATTAAGAATGAAACTTAGCTTGGAAAGGGATGAAATGAAGTTTTATTTAGAGTTCAAAATGCTTGTATTTTTGAATGTTACTCAAGTAACCACAAATCATATAAAGAATTCTTTATTTCCCAATTTGAAACAACTGAACAGTATACAACTCTTTGCAGATGCCAACGTAAACGTGTCAGCCAGATGAGTTGTTTTCCCTAACCCAGTTCAATTAAAATATTTTATGAAGGACCACCCACTGAAAATTATTAGGAAATAAAACAAATACTTATGTTTACTGTAGCTGAGAAAATAACCAATCCTTGGATTTTAAAATACCAGAAAATGAAACAGAGGGTGAATTTAATATCCACAGAAGACAGTGACATGCCACAGTCTCTTCCTAATAGATGAATTCTATGGACATGTATATCAGCAAGATACAAAAAGGCAGATTGTAGGACACAGAGAAAAGAGAATATCTAAAAGCTCTGGTTACCTCTGAAATTAAAATTAGACATTCTTTAGTCTTTTTTAATTTTAGCCAAGGAGCTTACATTGGTGAGAGACTCAAACACATTAACCACTCAAGCTTTTACAAGTTAGCTGATGTTACTTTCTTTTCCATGAATTGGGTGCCAGCATAAAAAGAACAGCACCAACAGTAAAAATATCATTAATAAAAGTCACCTCTCTTGTGGGTAAGCAAACACCTTTTCTCATATGAGTGCCAAATGCTGAATGACACACAGGAACATGGGGCAGAAATTCCACCTATGAGTCCAGTCCCTTTTTATTGTGGCAACAACATCCTGTAATTGCTACTATAAACAAAAATGTTTTATGGAGGTATGGACAACAAAAGGTAGCTTTCTAGTCTTAGATATCTGCTTGTGTAGATAGAGAACGAAATAAATATTCAATGTGAAAAAAATCCCAAACCAGCCAACTCATTCAAGAGTGAGAGTAGAAATTGATTGAATTTAGTTGTCTTATATACTGGGGAATGGCTGTCAACTTCTCCATCTGAATTTTGGTTGCAAGAATAAATTAACCAACACATTCTGATTGAATGAGGAATGGAGCACCAAAGAGATGGAACCACTGATATTTAGATGATTTATTTTAAAAAGGCATTTGGAGGCCAACCTCTATGCTTAGTGCATAACATACAGAAGTAATAACTCTAAAAGTTGGACAGGTTGGTTTGACACCTTTTCCTTTCAGAATCCCATCTTCTAAAGCATGTTACTAACTATATGCTACAGAAAATTAGTATATGAAACTTAAAGTTGTATTAAACTGGTAAGTTATAAACTAGTATAAATCATTATATTGGTATAAAATAAACAAACTGCAACTGTTAGGGATCATCAATAAAGGTTTTTCTAGAGCTACTGAAGAAAGACTTGAGCTGTGTCAAGATGATGCAATAGCTTATAAAAAGGTTTGGTTGCTTACGTTTTCTATCCCTCACTGTTATCAGCAAATAACAGGTGTCTAATTCGTAACTCATAACTCATGCACCTATAAGTGAACGACTCAGTTGATGATGAGAGTGTTCTCATCATCATTCCTTCTCTTACTACTGTGCAGGCTTCCCCTGTATCACTGGGAAACACAAAAATCTCATCAGACTGGCTGCTGTTGGATACCTTTCAAAACCACTTTGGGTAAAGCAGCATATTTATGCCTTCTGGACTGGAAATTTGGTCTATGCCATTTCCATAGATTAATGGATTCTGAAGGAACTGCCAGACAATCCATGGGCAGAGATTATGACTACAGGAGACTGCAAGCTGCAGGTGATAACTTCTGCATCATGACCTGTAGCTCTTCCTGTGGGCTGCCTAAGTGATGCTCTCAGTTTGACTTAATGACACTGCTCCCAACATAGACCTTTGCATGAGCTGTGTGTTCACTAAAATCTGAGCAGGACTTCAGTGAACAGTCACATGTGCTTGAAAGAAAAGCTTAAACGTTTTTCATTAAATAGAAGAAGATATGACCAGTTATCACTTTGGAGACTACTTCTGCAGAACATATAAACTCTTTTTGATATTTAAAAAATATTGGTAAATGGGGAAGTTGCTAAATGTAGTATAGTAAGAGCTTCTGTCACAACATATGTATTTTACCAGTGAAAATTCAAATTACCTGGAGGCAGATCACAAACAAACAGATGATTCTTCACAGTGTCTACTTAAGCTGTTGAAACATGCAATTGTGTGAATATCAACAGTTTAAAAGCTATTTTAAGTCTGTGCACTATGTCCAAGGACTCCAATGGAAAGATTGTACAACCTCATAGAAGAGAAAAAAATCACTGAAGACAACTAAATACATAGAAGTTAAAGCTCTGAGGCTCTGAGCAATCATTTAGAAGGTGAGGGACAATCTGAAGAGCTTATCACATATGTTTGCCCTAGTCATGTATTGCTGCAACCATCTACTTTTAGTCACTGATGGATGAATGGACGAGGATGTTGAACCTTGGTCTGAAACAGTGCTCCAAAATATGTCCAATCAAACCACAGAGAATACATACTTTTCCCACTGTAGGAGAATTATTTCCTCCCAAAATATTTTTCTTCTTTCCCTATCTTCAAGGCTGAAGAGAATGAATGAAATAATATAGAAAAAGCACTGAAATAAAGGAGTAGGGAGAGGGAGACACATGAGACTCTTTGGAAAAAAAGACAAACAGGTTTCTGGAGAGCTTTGGCTTCACTTCTACTTGTAGAAAAACATCAAAGGTTAGAAAAGGCAAGCTAGATTTAAGACACTGTAATGAAGTATCAGGTGTAGCATAAAGCAGGAATTAATTTTTATTTGTATAACACATTTTCAGTATTCTTAACTTTCATCTTTTACACACTTTATCTTAAAAAAAAAATACTCAAATTCTCTCAAGTCTATCTCTTCGTGAATCTATTTGCTAACAATTAGTACAAGCCTCATGAGGGAAGACTGGGAAAAGGTGTGCAAAATTGTAGTGCCATTTATAGGAGTTGGTTCCAGAGCCATAAAATAGACAATCAGATCTCTGCTTTCTGGAGAGGACAACAGCTAAAGTTCTGCAGCCTGAGAACTTGGCTAAGGACACTGGGAAACAGTAACAGAACTCTGGCCATATTCCAGAGGTTTGATAGCTGGTGGGTTGATCTTGCATCAATTTGATGAGTAATTGAGAAATGTTGCTTGGTCTGGTTTCTTCATGGCTCAGAGCCCACTCCAGGATGAAAATAGTCTCTACTATGGTAATAAAGAAACAGAATCTGAGAAGAAAGCATACTCACCAAGCAGGCAATAAAAGTAGGGTTTTAATCATCATATAATCATTGAATAATTCATGCAGAAAGAACCTTTAAGAGGTCACCTGTTGGTTCCTCAACACTACCACGAAGTTATGGTCAACCTCAAATCTGAACCAACTTCAGAGATAAATTACATTGCTCAGGTCTTTTCCAACCGAGGACTGAACATCTTCAAGAGCAGGGATGCCATAGGTCCAGTTCCCATATTTGACTAACTTCAAGGTGGGATGTTTTTAATCTTCTCTTATATTGAATTAGAACTTCATGTGCTCTCTGGGTGCTTTTCATTTTTGTGCACCTCTGAGAAGAGTCTGGCCTCATTTTCTCTGTGCCCCTACATTAGCTAGCCAAAGACTGTGGTTTACCCTTTCTCTTAAAGGACAAGAGCGTCATTCGGAGCAGTTAACATGGTCTTACCAAGGGGAAGTCGTTTTTGACCAACCTGACAGCCTTTTATGAAGATGTAACCAGGTGGATAGATGGTGGTAGTGCAGTGGATGTGCTTTATCTTGATTTCAGTGAAGCATTTGTCTCCCACAGCATACTTGCAGCAAAACTAAGTGTGGGCTGGGTGGTTAGGTAGTGAGGTGGATTGTTCACTGGTTGAAGGGAAGAAGTCAGAGAGTTGTGATCAATGGGGCAGGGTCTAGTTGGAGGCCTGTGTCTAGTGGAGTCCCTCAGAGGTCAGTGCTGGGACCAGTACCTGTTCAATATATTCATTAATGACCTTACTGAGGGAACAGAGGGCACTGTCAGCAAGTTTGCTGAGGATACTAAACTGGTGGGAGTGGCTGACACACCAGCAGGCTGTGCTGCCATTCAACCAGACCTGGACAGGCTGGAGAATTGGGCAGGGAGAAACCTAATGAAATTCAACAAGGGCAAGTGTAGAGTCTTGCATCTGAGAAAGAATAATCCCAGGTACCAGTACAGGCTTGGGAAGTAGTACAAGGAAAAGGGACCTGGGGGTCTTGGTGGACAGCAGGATGAGCGTGAGCTAGCAATGTGCCCTCGTGGCCAAGAAGGCCAATGGCATCTTGGGATGTATTAGAAGGGGAGTGGTTAATAGGTTGAGAGAGGTTCTCCTCCCCTCTCCTCTGCCCTTATAAGACCACATCTCACTGATGAAAGGCTGAGGAAGCTGGGGCTCTTTAGCTCAGAGAAGAGGAAACCAAGGGGTGACCTCATTAATGTTTACAAATATGTAAAAGATGAGTGTCAGGACAATGGAGCCAGGCTGTTCTCAGTGATGTCCAATGATGAGGTAAAGGGTACAAGCTAAAATATAAGATGTTCCAAAGAAACACAAGGAAAAAATCCTTCAGTGTGAGGGTGACAGAGCACTGGAACAGGCTGCCCAGATGGGTTGTGGAGTCTCCTTCTCTGGGGACATTCAAAATCCACCTGGAGGAGTTCATGTATGACTTACTCTAGGTGGTCCTGTTCTGGCAGGGAGGTTGGACTAGATGATCTTTCAAGGTACCTTCCAACCCTTAAGATTCTGTGATTCTGTGAATAACATTTCTTTATCTCTCTTTACCGTTCTTTATCATTCTCTTGTTTACTCTCCTCCCTGAGATCATCTTCAAGATGTTCCACTGAACTCACTCCAATTTCTCAACACCTCTTGTACAGGAAAGCCCAAAGCCTCATGTTGTGCTCCAGAGTTTAATGGAAGGGAATAAATGCTTCCACTAATGTTCTGGCTACACTTTTGCTTATATGGACCATATATGGTTGATCTTCTACACCAAGAAAGCATATGGCAACTCTTGTTCTTTTTATTGTCCATTGGGATGCCTAGATTTTTTTCGCTATAGAAATGTTCTCTATCCAATCATAGCCCAACATGTACTCCCACAGGAAGCTACTCCACTATAAGTGCAGGACTCTAATTTTGTTAGATTTTCTGAAGTCTTTGTTCATGCATTTCTTCAGTCTGTCAACATCCCTCTGCCCAACAGCCTTGCACTCCAGTTGACCACCACTCTCTACTCTAGTCTGATACATTAACAGTTGTTGGAGCCTGGGCTATAATGAACATTATAGAGTCAGACAAAGATGGAGAAAGTTAGCAGTTCATCTCCAAATCACCTTGGGCAGCAGAAAAACAAAAGAAAAGAATGCCTATGTGAAAGCAAGCCTGAGAAAGAAGGAAACTGAAACTACAGACTAACAGAGACAAAATCAAACCAAGAAGACAGGACAGAGCACTAAACTAAGCATTGTTACAAGATAAAATAGAGCATTCAATTAAGCATTGTGTGATCGCATGTATGTGACTAACAAATTGTAACATATGTAACTAACAGTAGTAAAAAGTTAAGTAAAACATAAGGTAAGCATATCCATAGTCTAGCATTAGAAAAAACTAACTGAAGGCCAAATAGATGGGGTGATATTCTAAGCACAATAAGGTTGATGTTTTAAGTACAATAAGGATGATGTTTTAACACAATGAGATTGGTGCCTAAGTTGTTACAAAAATGAAACCTTGAGGCCTTATGCATAGCGCGTGATGCTTAGTATTAACTAATTGTCATGAATTGTAGCACATATACAGCATTTGGAAAAAGTATATAAGTGATGATTATGTGACAATAAAGTTGGAGTCGATGCACATCATATTGGTGTCTGGTCACTGCCATCTTGCATAACGAAGAAGAACCCCCCCTGAAAACAGTGAAAAAGGAATAGGGACTTTGCTAAATTCTGGGAAGACTGAGGGTTTTTTGCTGTGGGAGATTTCTGTCTGTGTTTTGAACCAAGGCAAAAATTATTACATCATCTGTTGTATTTTTTTTTCTATTCTACACAGACATGTAACATCTTCCAAAAGAATGTGTCTTCCAGACAAACATGAAGCCAAAAATTAATTTATTACACAAGACAGATGCATTCTGGATGTCCTTGCTGCAATGATTTATTACAGCTTTTTAAGAAAATAATCTCATTCAAGAGGGGAGACAATTTGCCTTCAGCATTAAAAGCATATTCTGGACAAAAAATATTTGAACAGCTTCACATACAATCTTTGGGAAGGAAAGAGTGGGAAAAGATTGAAATAAGATCCCCAACATATTTTAAGAGTAAGAAATACTGAATTACTCAAGGAATGTACTCACAATTAGCAAGAGTTTAAAAAACAAGGTAAGAACTATGTGATCAGGATTCTGAGTCCATAAATAGACTCTGATACAGTGTTGTTTTGAACTATGCAGTGCTGGGCACTATGCCCAAGGACCCCAAGCCCCAGTTGCTGCTGGATCACAGTGAGGATCCTCATCAGGGTAGAACACAGGCACTGAATGTTTATAATAATACTGAAGCCGTGAGAGCAGTTTTTCCACCACATGAGGGTATTTTTCAGACAAATCATTTTTCTCTTCAGGATCATGAACAATATCAAATAGCCAAAGTTTCTTTGTTGGTGGATCAGATGACTGAATCTTTGACTCATTGAACAAAGATGGTGGAGGGAACCAGTGACTACAGCCTGTAGAAACAGGAACAGACCAAGGGTTAATTCACACATACAGGGCAGCAGTGTTGACATGAGTTATACTGTAGTTGATGAATTCACCAGAACCCTTGACAGGTCACTGGCAATGACTGCTGCTGCGTTTCTTAACTCCAGCCCAGTGCCACTCTCTTTAGTCCAAGGCTACCTATGCAGGAATCCTATTCATTAAAAAAAGCTGCACCGTTGGAATTTAAACTTCCTTAGCACTTAATTTCACATCAGTTAATTTCATGGAATTTCTTAATGGATTTGATGATCTTTATGAGTCCCTTCTAGCTTGAGACATTCTATGTTTCTCTTGTAGTTTTTCTGCTACTGTGAAAGTCATTTGTATACAAAATACTTGCATACTGAAATAATATGTTTGGATTTTAAAAGGGCCCCTTCTAGATTTTTGCATGTAATCAAAAACCAGAGAAGTTAGCCAAATAACTAAACAAAACGAAAACACATTACATGGAATTAAACTGTGTTTGGGACTGATGGGAGACACGACACATTGTACAAAAAGCAGTTACTTCCTTACCTGGATATCCAGTTAGTAACTTCCATTTTCCATGTCTGATTGCTGCATGTATGGATGTATTGAAAAGTGTGTCATCCCATGGAGTAGAATTGCTCTGTGGTAAAGATATCCTTTTGTCAATGCCCAGACCTTAAAGAAACAGTAAACTAAGTTAGGCACATTCCAGATGCATGAAGTTGTTTTTAGAATTCTGCTGGAAAACAAAGCTTGTTTGTGTTGTAAAAAGACATTCATGTATTTTTATGTAGTGAATAAAGAATTTTTTATATATACGTACACAGCTCTGTGCTGTGACTCACTGGATGCACTTAACTCAGAACTTGAGCTGCTCCCTAAAAAGTTACCAGTGGAGAATATCACACCTGAGTCTAGATATCTGGACTAATTTAATATACAGATATTATATGTGTATTTCTCATAACTTTATTAAGAATACTCATGATTGGAAGTGTTAAATTTGCTCATACACATGTATCTTTTGCCAGATAGCAACACAGAACTGAAAGATCTGAGTCAATGCCACTACTGTTAATCCTCTTGGATCACTTCAGAGAACAAGTCTCAGGTCCTGACTTGTATCTACATGCAGAGAGCTGTCTCTCTGGACTGAGCTGGCTACATTCACATGGATCCATATTTGGCCATTGAGGTACTTCTACGACATGACACAGTGTGAAGCATGTCTTCATGCTGTCTTTGGTAGAGTTGCAGATGATGTAGCCCCATGTCCAGATATTGCAGAAATTGTCAACTATATGCAAATTCCCTCTCAAAATAAAACCTGAAGCTCCTTATAGGAGGGAGCTCAGAAAAAAAAACCAAAAAACAAGAAACCAAAAACATTGCATACACTCTGGATGATCAGGACATCAGTTCTTTCATGAAACTAGGAGGCAGTCAGGCAGACACTCCAAGATAGCATCCAAGCTACCCTGCATATCAGCTTTCATAAACAAGATAGGAGTTTAAGACATAAAATTATATTAACTGCATTGGCTGATAAATGTTTACTAAGACTACAAAAAGATAACTATATAGTCAGACTTGAAAACAGACATCAGGAGGTAGAGAGAAATCAATGTGGATTTTCTAGCATCTTTCAAGAGATGACTTTCAAATCAGTTTAGGGAATTTAAGGGATTCAGCTGAAAAATTTTCGTCACTGAAATGAAAAAGGGAATTCTTGAGATATACAGTGATCATGTGAGATCCAATAACAGAAGCAGAACTAGAGGTTTCTAAACAGAGCAAATTCTGTATAGCATAGTGGGGCAAATGTACATCTGATAGAAGAGAGCTACAGAAAGTTTCGAAGGAAAATGCTGGGACAATTTCTCTATTTTTTTATTAGGATCCTTCTTAGTTTCTATTTTATTACCAGGCTTTACATTTGAATCCATTTTTCTTCAATAAGCACTTTTTGTGCATACCCAAGTTCACTGTTTACATCAGACTTGTAGAATGTTCACTGACAAATAAGGCTATAAAAGGGGACTACTTGTTTAGAATATGAATACACAAACTGGTGAGGACTTAGCTCATCTTAGATCATGAAGCACTAAAGCTGATGGTAGAAAAACCCAAACTCCTTTAAAAGCAAGATGAAAACTTCATAAATATCCCAAGAAGAATCTCATCTGAAACACAAATTCTCACACACCCATGTGATGTCTATAGCGGATACAAAACAGTTTAAATATTAATATTGCTTACTTTTCAAGATTCTGTGATTCTGTGTTTATGTTATGTATTACTTTGCCATGCTGATGGCTTATCTTTAACATGTACATTCTTAAATAATATAATGAAAGATATTCAGCAGATAAAAAATAACCCCACCATATTTTTCAAAATTACAGTATTAAGCCTTGGTCTAAAGGAAAAATTATGTGAATCTGCATTTCCAATTTTAAGGTTTAGTATAGAAAATATGTTTCTGATGGTTGAGTTACAGTGAAGCCATAGTACTATGAAAGATAAATTATTTAAAATACTTCAAATAAGCAGTATGAAAAATTGTATTTTTAGAGGTACATTGTAAAATATCCCTAGAATGCCATGTATGAAACTTAAAATAAGATTCAAGAAAGTAAAATAATTTTAAAACCCCTTTATTTGATGTGGGTAACAAAACCAAACTCCTGAACTAAGAAATGCTTTAAAGTTGCTTGATGAAATATTATTTTTCTGGAAAAAAAAAAAAGAGAAAAAGATAAATTCCCTCATGCTGAGCTATTATAAATAGTCATGTTAACTCACCCCTTGCAGGCACTTGCCCTCTGCCAAAGAAACATATTGCCTACTATTCAGACAAGTGCATTGCTTCCCAGGCAACTTTTATCCAACATATCAGCCATGGAAAACAGACTGATGCATGTTTGAATGGGCTCTATGCAGGGAGTTTATAGGATTTCCATTTTATTACATTATATACAGAACTAAGATAAATAAAATATTGCTTGATATTAGTTCTCTCCATTACATGATTCTACTTTAGGCTTGAGTATTCCTCCCTTTGCATTTACCTGACTTACTCTTCAGCCCAGCTGTTCAAGTTTCTACATCCATCTTAATTCTTCAGCTTTTGCTACTGTAGGTGAAATGCAAAATGCCTGGGGAGTCTTCTCCCTTGCCAAGTGAATTTTACAGGGATTCCTTGTCCAATTTGGCAGACTAAAGAAATAATACTATTTTTGTTTCCTTTGAAAGATATGTTAATTCCCATAGCATCTAAGCAGTTTTTCTCTGCATCTGGTTCAAGATTGTTGGTGTTTCTTGTTCTTTTTTTCCATTATGGTTGACCAGGCAGTAACAATAGCCCTGTGGACTAATTCAGCAGAGGACAGATGCTTTTTATTGATCAAATCTGGCTTCATATATCTGAATACTCTTCTTGTAGACATATATAAAAAATGTGATGATTTTGCTTGTGCAAAAAAGCCTGGCCATTTTATTTTTCTCCTGTTTGCTCACCAGCTGCTATATTTCTTTTTAAGTGGTCTTTTGGGAAATTATATAACTTTCAACAGTTAAGAAAGCAGTGAAATTTCTTTCAGATATTTATTTTCAAATATTTAGTGCTACAACAAATTGATCTAAATGTTTTAGTGTTTTGTTTGAGTTACAGGTCACCAAAAAGTATTGAAATAGCTTTTATGTCTCTAAAGAAAAACAGGTACTTCAGAAAATATTGCCCTTGTTAAGTGACTTTGACTGTCCTTTGTCTTAACAGCCTGAAAAATGGTTTCAAGATTAGATTTTTAAACAGATTGAGGCAGGCAACTCCCACTGCTTGCAAAGGCAGTTTATGATCTAAATACTTTAAAAGCCTGACCCTCTTCCCCCTTATAAAAACTTCAGCTTAGTTCTTTTACTTCCATTATCATACATTGTCTCTATAAACCTGTAATTCCAAATTAGGATGTAAAAGCCTAAATAATTTTCAATATATTTTTCAGAAAGCCAATGTCATCAAGTCTGAAAAATCTATGCAAGATGCTCAGAAAACATCAAATATGTGCAAAATTAATTGCCATTTTGATAATCTGACTATTCCATAGGTTATTTTTCAGGCTGCAATTTGAAAAAAATTACTACTGTATAAGTATATAAATAACATCCTAAATTATGATCACTGCATATGTGGAACTCCTCAAAAAGTGAACAATCCTTCATACATTAAGCCTTGCACAA
Source organism: Colius striatus (assembly GCF_028858725.1). Classification (NCBI taxonomy): domain Eukaryota; kingdom Metazoa; phylum Chordata; class Aves; order Coliiformes; family Coliidae; genus Colius; species Colius striatus. Next base: position 48,876,543 of record NC_084790.1, on the reverse strand, counting down.
AAATAAGTATAACAAAAGGGAAAGTTATGAACATGGGAGGTGAAGTCCAACAGCAGTCAAGAAAAGGAAAAGCAATATTAGAAGTGGTAAAGAATGAAACACAATGCCACCACCTTGGTCTTTGTTGTCTCTCACAAAGGAGACTGGTGCTCTTGTCCCCATGCTACAAAACAAACACAGAAAAACTGCATGAGATATAAAGAGATGTGACAAGGAGGATGAAAACTATGGAACAGCTTCTGTGTGAAGAATGACTAAATAAACATCACTCTTCATTTTCAAAGATGGACAACTGATGAGGGACAGGACAAACATCTATGAAATTGTGTGGCAGGGCAAGCTGAATAAGGAACAATTGGTCTTTCCTAATTGGGACATTAAATAAATTATAAAGTTGTGCATTCAAATGGTACTTCATACTTCCTTATCACAAAACAAAGTCAAGTGTGAGATTCCTTTCCATGAGATGCTGTAGATGCCGGAAGTTTATGCAGGTTGAGTGATTAAAAAGGTGGAAATAAAATCCATTAAGGACTCCTATAACCAAAATCATAAGCTAAAGATAAAGAGTTTCAGTAGCTGCAGGCTGTGGGTGACATGCAAGAGAAGGTATGTTCATGTGCTTGCCTGCATACACTCCTTCCTACACAAGTGCTGTGCTTCAGAAATAGAATAAGACAGACTTTCAGCCTGATCATACACAAGACATTTGACCAAATTACTTTCAGTTCAGGACAAGCAAAATATTTTGTTTACAGAAAGAGAGCACTAGGTCAAAGCAGATTTATGCAACCCCTTTTTAGCATATTTATCTCTGTATGTACTGAACTGAAAGGGTCAAAACTAGAATCACAGAATATCTCAAGTTGGAAGGGACTTACATAGATCATCAAGTCCAACTCCTTGCTCTTCACAGGACTACCTAAAACTAAACCATATGACTAACAGCATCATCCAGATTTTCCTTGAACTCTGACAATATGGTGCCATGACCACTTCCCTGGGGACTCTGTCACAGTGATCAATCACCCTCTTGGTGAAGAACTTTTTCCTAATGCCTAACCTGAACTTTTAAAGTCTTGTTTTTGATGTCTTTCACCATCGTGGTCACCATCCTCTATAAGCATATATGATTCAGGTTTAACTGCAGTTTTACAAATACATGAAAACCATGGGTCATTTTTGGTGTACTCTCTAGTTCACCTTCTGTGCTATTCTTACAAGGAGGGATAGCATAAAGAAATTAGAACATTAATTTATATTAGACATAGCTTCCAATGCATAGATCAGTCTGTATCACTGCAGAATGTAAATCAAGAGTAAAGTAATTGAAATAATGAATTTGCACCAGATTTGTATAATAGTAAATGAGATTAGAATCTGATATCTATGTTGTTTCCTGCTTTAGGAATACAATTTTAAACTTTAAAAAATCCACCACAATTGACAGAAATGTTACAAGATGATAGGCTTTGTAAAAAATTTCGTAAGAATATGTTCATTTAAACTCTGCTATCTGATTTTTAATAATAATAAGATAAACTGCAATTTTTCACCTGAGATTTAAAAAAGGGAATATATAGGAAAATTCATATTCTACATCAACATATATATGACATTTGGACAGATCCAATAAGCATAGATTAATTACTGTTCTCATTCCCCTAGCTCTTCTTCTTTCTTTCAATGAGATCAACTCAAGCAATTGCTAGAAACCTAAAATGTGGAGATATAAAGAGACAGTATATATAAAAATAAAATATTCTGCCTACAATCTGTGATTAAAATGACAAAAATTATCCATATTGAGAAGAAGTCTTCTTGGTTGGCAAAGAGATAAAAGAGTTCACAGTCCTCTCTAACATGGCAATTAGCGAGCTTCCAACCATAAAATTTAAAGAGTCCAAAACAATATTCCTTGAAGCATACTGTATTTCTGTACACTGTGGTCTACAATATTAATGTGCAGGGAGCTAATGTTGGGTACTGGAGAGAAATTTTGTAAAAAGATGAAAGAACATTAATATATTATTTATTTGTGTTATAAAGCCCTGCCCAAATAGTTAATCTAGTCAGCCTAATTGAGTGTCAGATTGACTATTCCTCTACAATTTTCCAATACCCTACATAGTAATGAAACCACTCTTTTATAAGCAGCTACATATAATCAGTGCTCTTTAGACAAACTGAACCTTTGTTTCTTCATCAGCAAAACAAAGATGTTAGACATTATCTACCTCTTGCAGTATATTTCCCAAGGGAAAAAGTTAAAAAATATCAGCATTCTCTGTAATGAAACTTCTATTTATGATAATATAATGTAACAGCAGATTCAGCCATATGACAAGGAAAAAGTGATCTCAAAAAGCTCCAAGCTTAACTGTAACCTGCTTGATGGGAAACACCAAAAAGCATGCATTAAGAAAAGCCACAAAACCTAAGGTGAATTAAGATTTTAGATGCTTCACACACTTCCTAGAGCAAATTAAAAAAAACCCATCTGATATAAACAACAAATGGGTGCTACTGCTTTGCAGGTGTAAATTGCCTTTAAGGGCTTTCAGCCAAAGCAGGAATATCATCATTTCCTATAGCACAAGCGTGTCTACATATTACATTACCTGGATTTCTAAAGAGTTTTGACATCTTGCAGCTACAATGTATACAGCACAAAAAGACTATCCATATACTCTTTTAGTAACTGAAAGATATTTAATTCCCAAGATTTCTATTTCAGTATAAATCTTGTCTGGCTATGCAATATCTCTTATCACTTATTTGGTTTCTCCAGTCTAATATGTAAATAGTATGTAACAGGATCCACATAGAACAAAAGTTTACTTCTTATATCACATGGCCATCTAGGCCAAGAAACTAACCAGTCAGGGAACAAGAGGAAAGATCCTCAAAGGGATTGAAAAACATCTAATAAAATGAAAAAGAAAAAGAGTTCTGATTTCACACTGGGGGAGTCACTACTTAATTCCTAAAGGAATCTGTTTTGGGACCCATAGTGTTGAATATATTCCAAATGACCTGGAAAAGAGACTGAACAGTGAGGTTACAAAGGCTGTGGATGATATTTAAAACTGTTTGTAAAGAATGACAGAAGGTTCTTATGAGACTAGTTGAGTATGCATTAAAATAGGCAATGATTTTTAACAGAGATATAAATAAAAGGATGCATGTATGAAATAACAATCCTAAATTCACATATAATATGATGGCCTGTGTGTCACCTCTAATTGTCTAAGAGTAAAACCTTGAGATCATAACAGATTGAGATGACGCTTTTTCAGAATTATGTCAGCACTAGTCCAAAAGAAAACTTATTAGAACTAGAAATTGTTAGAAAAAGATAATGAACAAAGCAAAAAGCTTTATGCAATTGGAAAATACATGACTGAAAAAGTTCAAAAACTAGTTATAAGGCTGGGTGATGTGCAATCCCTTAAGAATTAAGATTGTTTGCTAGATGTACATTCTGCTTAATTATATTTGTATGTTCTATGGAACTCCAGGGACTAGGCTGCTTCCCTCTCCTGCTTGATCAAAAGAAGATTCTTCTTACCTTGTGTGATGTTGAGACAAATGCAATCAAAAATCAAAATCTGATTGTTTCAATTGACAGAGGATGTATCAATGTAACACACAGGCCAAATAGTTTGACTGCTTATGACTCAGACCCTCTGAAGTACCTTGCGTAAAATCATATCATCTTGGCATTTTTTAGTATATTCAATGTGACTACACTGTCTATCTGACATGACTAGACATCATCTACAATGCAGAATACCACTACTACAAATCACATAGGCACAGTGAGAAAAAAAAACATGCTGAACCACTGGATGAAACATAAATTTTTTACCTATCATCGGCTTTTGCCAGTAACAGTCATTGCAATTGGACTAGACTATATTATCTGAAAGAAATACAATCTTGCTAAATCCTCAGATTCAATTATACAGCACTTTTTTCAACCATCAAAGGTGTTTTGTGGAAAACTTTCATGCTGTTATATTGCTTTGTGAAATATCCTTTTAATAGTGTTTCAGCTTGCTGCTATCAGGACAGCTAGAACATCTGAGCTGTTGGTCCCCTTTATCTTGTGATAAAAGAATCATAGAATCATTTTGTTTGGAAAAGACCATTAAGATCATCGAGTCCAACCACTAACTTAACACTGCAACACCCACCACTAAATCATGGCCCTCAGCACCTTATCAACATGGCTTTTAAATACCTCCCAGGATGGTGACTCAATCACTGTCCTGGAAAGCCTATTCCAGTGCTTCATGAACCTTTCAGTGAAGAAAAAATTCCTAATATCCAATCTAAACCTCCCATGGTGTAACTTGAGGCCACTTCCTGGGTGGGACACATCAAGAAGAGTGTGCCCAGGAAGTCAAGGGAGGTTCTCCTCTTCTACTCTGCCCTGGTGAGGCCTCATCTAGAGTCCTGTACCCAGCTCTGGGCTCCCCAGCTCCAGAGGGACAGGGAACCTCTAGAGAGAGTCCAGCACAGAGCCACCAAGATGATCAGGGGACTGGAGCATCTTTCTGATGAAGAAAGGCTGAGGGATCTGGGACTGTTCAGCCTGGAGGAGACTGACAGGGGAATTCATTAATACTTACAAGTATTTACAAGGCCTATGTCAAGAGGATAGTGTGACACTTTTTTCTGTAATGTCCAGTTATAGGACTACTGGTAATGGACATAAGCTAGAACATGAGAAGTTCCACTTAAACTTAAGGAAGAACTTCTTTACTGTGAGGGTGAGGAAGCCCTGGCACAGGCTGCTCAAGGAGGTTGTGGAGTCTCCTTCTCTGGAGGTCTTCAAAACCTGCCTGGACATGTTCCTGTGTGACCTGATCTAGGCGACCCTGCTTTAGTAGGGGGATGATCTTTAGACATCCCTTCAAATCCTGACCATTCTGTGATTTCCTCTTGCCTTGTCACTTGTTACCTGGGAGAAGAGACCGATCCCCATCTCACTACAACCTCCTTTCAGGTAGTTGTAGAGAGTGATCACGTCTTCCCTCAGTCTCCTCTTCCCCAGACTAAACAACCCTACTTCCCTCAGCTGCTCGTTGTCAGACTTGTGCTCTAAATCCTTCATCAGATTTGTTACCCTTCTTTAGACACACACTAGAATCTCTGTGTCCTTCTTGTAGTGAGAGGCCCAAAACTGAACACAGCAGTCGGAGTGTGGTCTCATCAGTCCTGAGTACAGGGGCATAATCACTTCCCTCGTACTACTGGCACCATTTCTTCTTCTACAAGCCAGGATGCCATTGGCCTTCTTAGCCACTGGGGCTCACCACTGGCTCATGTTCAGACCGATGTTGACCAACACCCCCAGATCCTTTTCCATTCAACAGCTTTCTAGCTTTTCCAGCCAAGAGATTTCATTTTGTCAGTTGGCGTCACATAAACCACATTTGTCACTAAGACAGTATTGCAATGAAGTCCTGCTTATTTGAAAGACTCTCAGGAGGATCACCGGGACTGCTCATGTTTTCAGATATATCTCTGCTAATGGATGCTGGAGAGACACATACAGAGCCATTGGTATGACAAGAGGCACCCATCATGGTGTTCTGTCAATTGGAGCATGGAACACAGCCTTATTAAGGTTCCATCACATAACTAGAAAGCAAGAAACCTCTGAACTGCAGAGAGTAGTACTTGTACTAAGGCATCTTTAGGGAATGGTGGCACTTACGCATATGTGCAAAAAATGTAATGCATTTTAAATAATTCAGTCATCTGCATACAGATTATCAGCTCACTGGAGACTGTCAGACCAGGAAGACAGGCTTTCAAAAGGTAGTGTGTCAATGACAAAAGTCTTGAGGGATTAATATAGATGTTTCTTTGGGGTTTAAAAACTATTTCTATTGAGATTATACTCTAAACCACTATGAGTGTTTCAAAAAGAGCTTCTTTACTTTGTAAAAATGTTTTCTTGTAGAAGTGTATAACTCTGTATTTTGCAGAGCATAAGTTTGCTTAATAGTTGAACCAATCACTGGAAAAAAAAAAAATCTCTCAGGCTACCCCACTAGACCTCAAATGTAACAAACAATAACTGGTATTATTTTCATAGTAAGGCAATGCATATGCCTCTCTGCCTCTTTTGATCTGATTAGTAGTCTGTAAAAACCACAGAGGAGATCCCTAGACAGAAGTCTGGAATTGGCAAACCAAAAACCACTTATATATGAAACCCAAATAGAAAGAAAGTACTTTCTAGTATGTTCATTCTAATCTTCAAAATCAACATACTATTTTAATCATCCAAGAAATCCCTCGTATTCACTAGCTTTGATATGTTGTCAAAAAAAATGGTAATGGTATCATTCTCTGTCCTATCCCATTAAAATCAACCAAAGGTTTTGCACATCACAGCTTCTGTTCTAATGTAAATAATTTGACTTCATTATTAGGATTATTAGGATAAAACATTTACTTAGATGATGCCCATTAAATACAAAAGAAGGATAAAAAACAAGCTGTTCAAGAAACTCTGGTGATTACTTTTCTATCAGTAGACATTGTTAACTCCTTTGAATCACCTTAAGACTGTTTTTGTGCTGTAATAATAAAAGCGCTAGGTGAAACGTCACAGACTTTCTTAAATATTATGGAACTTCAGATAAAAATTACCCTCATGAAAGAAGCCTTCAGTGTCTTAGAAATCTCACCACATGCATACACACAAACACTGCATGACTGGCAGGCTCACCGTCTCTTATTAATACTCAGACGTGGAATAGTGAGAGGTCTGTTAAGGGCGGAAAAAATCCACACTGAAATGAATGTGAACCTATCTATTAATTCTAGTGGGCTCTGGTACAGATTGGTTAAGCATTAGTAGTATCAAACATGAAATTTACACTCTACCAACTTCTCTTAATCAAATAAATGAAGCTAAATTCCCCCTTATCCATACAGGTCAGTAGACACAGCAAGTTTTCCACAAAACCTTTACACGAAAGGCTTCCCCATTTGTATCCACAAGATTTCTGGCAACAAAACATATATTTTAATCTTCCCACTCTCAAACTTTCCCTGAATTAAAGTGATTCAGAAATCAAACAAAAAGTGCCAATAAGCAATTTACCAACTCTGAGAAAAAAAGCTTTAGTAAATAATAATAATTTAAAAAATGAGTAAAAGCATACAATCCCATGGAATCCCATTTTCTCTGAAGAGCAGAGGAAAATGAATTCCAGAGTCATTTGCTCTGCTGCAAAATCCATGTCATTAAGCTCAGAAGTTAAGATCTAGAAATTGTTTACTGAAACATATCTCTTGATCTTCCCTGTAGCACTGAAATAGCAGAATAAAGGCACACTTCAGGTAACAGGCATTTGAACACCTGACTCTACAGGAGCATGCAGCTGGAAAGGGAAACACAAAGTCAAGAAATGAATCATAACTTCACTGCAGTAAAACTCAGGAAGCCATCCTACAACTTTTCTTTGTGGTAAGTGCTGCTTACCACAACCACATCTTCTGATCTTTCTTTGGACAATGTTTTCCCAGTAGTTGTCCAATAATTTCCTCCCTAAAGGAGGAAATTCTCAGGTCACGGTGAAAGCCCTAGCCAACTGCATGCTACATAAATTATTGCTTGTCCACTAACGCAATTAAAAATAGATGCCAAATCAATGCTGAACTTACTTAATTTTCAGTAAACTGGAAATAAAGAAAAAGGTTCAGATCAATCAAATGTTTAACTTCCATATATTTTAATGAAAAATAAAACTTAACTGAAGCCTAAGGGTTAAATTCCAATGAGGATGTACCTGACAAAACCAAATGTTTTCTCCCCCTTCCAAAAAAAATCTGGCCTATCACTGGGGATCTGTTTCTGGGCTTTGGGTACCCAAATTCATTCCCCAAGTTACCCCAATTGTCAGAAAGGGTTTTGAATCATAATCTTGTATCTTTCAGGAGAGATTTCTCCCCAGCAGACTGTATGAAACTCCATATGAAATATGGAGGTTTCCTCCATATTTTCCGTTTCACATCATATAATACCTGCAAATATCTTGAATGACAACACAGAAAATAAGGCTTTAATTTAGTGATGAGATATCCAGATGGATTTGGGCAGTTTCAATTTCCATTCACAACAATCTTGTACATAAAACTTTGAATTTATATATGAAAGTAAATAAATTCCATGCTAACACCACTTGGAATAGATTCTTTAATTTTTACTGTCTCCTAAATTTTAATTCAGTGACCTCTGCATTTTTCATAGAATCATAAAATGATTTGGGTTGGGACCTTAAGGGACCTTTAAGACCATCTAGATCTAACATCCTTGCTATGGGCAGGGACATCTTCCACTAGCCCAGGTTGCTCAATGCCCCATCCATCCTGGCCTTGAGAAAATCGAGGAATGGTGCATCCACAACATCTCTGGGCAACCTGTGACAGTACCTCACCATCCTCACAGGGAAGAATTTCTTCCTTACATTTAATCTAAATCTACCATCTGTCTGTTTAAAGCCATTTTCCCTTGTCTTATCACTACAGGACCTTATACTTGCCCTTAAACAGAAAATTTTGCACTGTGTTTCACAGATGCATAAAAAATGTTGTAGATGGATCTGTACTGAAAATTTATTTTTAACATTTACAGAATAGAAACTTCATGACAAAAATTATCTTTTGCTAGACCTGATTCTGTGAAGCAACTTATTGCTTTGTTTTCATTGAGAAATCCACAAGACGAAACAAACTCCAAGAGTTGTTTTAAGAAATTCTCCCCATTGCTCTGTCAAAGTGCACATTGTTATCTTCACCAGAATGAAGTTCATGTTCCTCCTGCAAACAATTCAGCTCTGGGATCCAGTGCAGAAAAGATAGTCATCTGGGCTATAATCAATTCTGGTTAAAAGTGCCAGTCTCACCAGGATTACTTTAACCTCCGCAAATTGTCTTAAGGTCTTTATTGATAATTGATAAACTTTGGCAAATCTCAAAAAATGAACCGCCAAAATTAAATTAGAGGTATCTTCCAACAAATGCAGGAAATTTAAAAAGCTTCCTATTTATAATGGATAAAGCTATAAATGTCTAGCCTGTTCTTTCTTGGGTGTATGTTTTAAAGTTAATTCATTGCATTTTCTCAGAATCAACTCTTACATCTGTGACTAGAATTTTGGGTTGAGAAGAAGAAATGGGAAGAAACAAAGAAACAGGCAGGATAAAGTGTTATGAATACTTACCATAACACTCACAGTCACTATCATCCACAATTAAGCAAATATTTAGAGCTTATCACATGTCTAAGAAAATACATATCTTATAATGTCTTGACCAATACTGGCTCTACTAGACCTTTAGCTGTTTTACATCCATTGCAAATTTAGTCTGAGAAAAAACTGACAGGGAAATACAGAAGAAATCATTTTTCTACTTTGGTAAAAGTTAAATATCAAAGTTTCAATGTCTGGCTTAATAATGAACAACACCCTGAACCCAAGCAGATTATTTAGAGTGTTTTGTTTGTAAACAGACTGTTTTTCCATAGTAGACATTACTTGTTGTACATTAACAAACTTATAATCAGTCAATTATTTAGTGCTTCTTAGACTTTTGTCTTCTTATAAAGCACCAAAGGCAAAAAAATCTCATAGAAATCAAAGCTTGAAGTTACAACATAGCTTTGAATAGTGCTGTCTGATTAAGCAACATTTTCCTTCTTGACAGTAACAAACACCATCAATATAAGTGTCTCTTCGTGGTTATTCCTAGGCCTGTTGCAGTGCTGCGGAGTGCTGCTATTACTGATGGTCTGTTCTACCTCAGACAGACAACTCTTCTCTTTATTGGAGAGAAAATGCTGCATAATTTTTGAAAAGATTGAAAGGCACATGATACAACTTCTTACATCTACACTATTACCTCCTTAAACAAACAAAGTCAATCCATTTTAGCTTTTCTTCTCGATCTTTAAAAGACAATAGCTTTACCTACACGCTTATAATGAATAAAATAAATACATTTTTCTACCGTGTTTCTAAATGATAGCTCAGCTACTAGCTCTTTGAAAGTGAAGATTTTTCCATTTCATTTATATCTGTATAACCTTTGTCTTTGTTCACCCTCACTTACAAGGTACATTTTTTGAAGTTACACATGCCTTTGTAGGTCTGATGCCTTAATTAACGTGAAAGTTCATGAAAATACACCAGAAGAAAGTAAAAAATGCTTGCTATAGTCACATTGCAATGGAGATGGCTCTGTGGGCTAACAAGGCCTTTGCATATATGTAATTTTAACACAGTTGTTTGGGGTTTGGTTGGGTTTTTTTTTTTAACTGTGATGTATAGAGCAATTATTTAATCTCAAAAAGTAAATGTCAAGGACTCTTCTAGACTATACTGTGACAATGAATTACTGAAGAAATAAGGATTTTTGCTATTTCACTGAGGAAAGACATTTTGTGACCTTTTGCTGCCTTATAGCAATAATGAGTTTTCTACAAAACTGAGCCTTTCCGTTACATTGCTAAAATTAAAAGGTTTGAAGAATAGCTGTAACCTTAACCTTGGAAGAATGAATAGAATACTGATCTTGACAAAACAGATGAGCCCTGAGACACTGACAAGGCATAGGGCTGTGCCACAGACAAACTCACCTAATGAAACTCACCTATCTTCAATCAAACAGCTGAATACTGTAAACATATAGAGCCATTATTCTCCCTTCTAATTTCCCTTTTTCTCATAGTAATATTTGATTTCAAAGGAAAGATTTATACTAGGATGTCATATTCAGTCTCTTAAATTTTGAAATGCATACTTTATTCCAGCAAGAGTAAGCATACAAAAATACTCTTGTTCTTGATTCACAGCATTCTCCTTGATTTTTATGACAGATTATATTTTTACAGAAAAGCACAGCAGATAAAGAATTGAGCAAAATCCAGAATTACTTATGGCAGAAAAAAAATCCCTGTGAATGTCAACAGGGAAAAGCATTTATCCAGATGACTGCATTCTTAAACAATTATGAAATCCAAAACCAGTAAAGTTATTCTAATTAAGAGCAAACTTACTAATACAGGCTGCAAAGTCAAATATCACATAACCAGAGATGGCAAAATGAAATGCTCAACTTTCAGTTTTGATGAAAAATAAGAAAAAAAAATTCTAAATATTATTTTTTTTCCCAGGAAACAGATTTTAATTGAATTGAATAGTATTTATGAATTATTGAAGACATCAAAGGTCATGTTGAGATGGTCTTATATGTGAAATATCCAAACCTCACTTCATCACTGTAAGGTAGCAGTGTTCAAGGGAGAAAATGGAACAGTGTGTAACCTGATTCTAACATTCTGTGCACAATTAAACTGAGTTTCTAGCTCAGCAATATTTCATTTGAAAAAATGGGATCTAACATTTATGTCATGATCTGCATAAAAATCCAAAATGTTAGTGTTATGTTCAAATAAGTACAGAATATAATGAAGCACGAAAAAGAAGCAGTACCAAGGGATTTCTGAATTCCAGATATGATACCAGCATTAGACATTTTATCAAGTGGCTTAGCATTTCTAAGATCTGAAACAGATTACCTACATCCTAAAGGGAACATGAGAACTATTTTTATAAGGCTCATCAAAACTGCAATCCCCATACACTTAGTATTGAATACTGCAGTGATGGCTGGTTCACACCAGAGAGATGCGGGTGGGCTAAGAGCCAAGGCAATGTATAACCACACGCCAAATTTCTCAACAGCAAGAGCTATGCCTCAGAAACTTCATATAGCCCTCATCCAAAAGAAAAACCACATCTCTGACATGAATGGCAGCAGAGCTGGCTAGAAGGGAGGCCTCCCATTAAGGAGTGGAGCTGAGCTCTGATCAAAACTCTCAGGCCAGCATGAAAAGTACAGTGTTGAAGTGGTTGAGGGACACATCTGGCTGCAGGGTCAATGTTGGCAACTCCTACTTTCCAAACTTACAGGGGTTCATTGCAATTTATTATTTCCTTGTAACAAAAAGATAACAGAGCCCAGATCATCAGCAAGTGTATGTATGATTTTTCACAGAAATGGAAATTTGCAGAAACAAATAACATATCTGTCTTTCCCCCCATCTTTGACCATTCTCCCATTCCAGCTGTCAATATGTGAGCTTGATCAGCTAACCATGCTCGTCACTTTTTTGCACATTTTGGACAGTGAGAGTAGATTTTGGGTCTTTTCCCAACACAGACATGGAGTATATTTATCCCATTTGAGGACCACACAGCACACTCATCCATGCTTACCTACATCTGCTCCTCCTACTGAACAACTGCACTACCACGGATTGTTTTTTCACCTTTCTTCTCTTTCTACCCCAATAATTATAAACTGGCTAGATGACCAGTAACAAAATCAGAGAGAAATCACTTCTGGCCTGCATAGTCTCAGGACTCATCTTTCATATAGACAAAATAAGTAGTAAATGGGGCCTAAAGGAGCTTACAGTGTCTGTTCCTTAATCAAGATGAATCATTTTGGCATGTGTATGGATATAATAGATAATGCTACAGTCATCATAATGCAATTTTAATGCCCATGAATAACACATTGGTCCCAGAACCGAAATGGTTTCTCTGTTGTAATATATCATAGGTTCATTCTGCGTGTAGCAGATCTAGCCCCTTATAAGCAATCATTTGTTTTGGCAATTAGTATCAAGTAATGTCTTTTTTCAAATGTCAAGGAGAGCAATGTAAAGTTTGATTAATTTTGCTCAAGGCAAGTAAAAGTTTGGAGAAAAATCACAAAATGTTTTTACAAGTTGTCTGTCTTGGATGTCTGCCTCTATGAATAGATATCTTCAAAATAAATTGACTACAATTAGTAGCCTACAATTTTATTATGCCTTTGAAGACTTAGTTTATGGTTAGGTCTGGAATTTTAAATGAAGGTAAAAGTTTTTTCAGCTGAAAGCAGCCCCACCCAACAACATATTTATTTTGAATACAACTTTCTAATTTAAAGAAGTTCAAATTATTTTTGAAGAGGAAGTGGTGCTACATATGGAGTCTACAAGATTTTGTGAAATTCACTAAATTCATTAATAAGTTGAGCAAGTCAGATGAAAAAATAATACCGTGTGTACTGACAGACTCTGATTAACAACTCTGAATTAAAGGGTACATTTCCTTTCACCATGTCATTTAGTCTCAATTCTCAAAATAAAGTTGCCTTCAGTGGGATATAAAGTTTCAATACTTTTTCAAGACAGGCCATCGAGCAATGACTATGTGGTCAGAAATATGTTTGGTTTAGCAGTTAGGGGAATTTAGACTTAAATCCAGTTGGTTTTTAGTTCAGCTGAATCACCAAAACTTGATGAAATGCCATAACGCTGTCTAAGAGAAAGCAGAGCTTTCACAATGGAAGAGCTGACATCATTTGCAGTGCTGCCAAACCATCAACAATTTGTCTTTTTTTTTTTTTTTTAAGACATAAAGTCATAAAAATAGGGCAATTTGGTTTCTTCTTCCTTATAAAGCATGTAAGTCATATTTTTTATTTATGCAACTTTCAAGTTACTTTATCCATTTTATTTGCACTTTCTTAACTTGAAACAGTATCCATTTCTCTGTTATGTATAAGTTAAGAAAGTTGAAACAAGCATAATTTTAGCTTTCTGGTTTTAAATTTCCTGTTTCACTACCAAGCTCTTCAAACTAATAGAAAACATGAATGTTTCAGATCTACACCTGTAAGACAGTAGATCTTCCATACCAATGTCTTGCTTTTATGTAATTGCAAACTCTCTAATAAATTACAGATCTGAGACCCAGTAATTGAGACAGATATTCATCACTTTCGAAAATTATCAACAGGGTGATGAAGAAACAACCAGGAACACAAATATAATGAGTTTTAGCAAGGAGGGAGAGGAGCAACCAGCCCTGAGGAGCCTGAGTCCAGCTCCATCTGCAAAGCTCACCAGACTGGTTTAGTGAAGCAAGGTCCAACCGCAAGGCGTGGTTCACTGCTCCTTCTCCTGGGGCACTGGCTCCAGGAACAGCCAGATAGTGCTAGGAGGATTTATCTGTCCCTCTGCCTCCCCATTTTCAACCACACAGAACTCCTCACCCCTGTCTCTGGTGTCCATTAGCCCCTTCAAGGAACTGATTCAACCTAACAGAGGAAAACCAGGCTAGCAACTTGGATCAGTCCATCGAGATATTCAGGAGTGCCAAAATGTATTCAAAATGAGTATCAGGAGTTTATCCAGGAATGAGGAGAGGAGGAAATGAAGCACATCCCCAGCTGAAACCTGCTAGATCACTTCATCATGTACAATGAAACCGAAACCTCAGGGTTTAATTTCACAGCCAACAGACCTAGTTTCACCTGTTCCCCAAAATTCCTTCTAGTTTCATCTTCTGTGCAGAACTGTGTGCTTGGCTGTACAATATACGACCAAAAAAAAAAAAAAAAAGGAAACCAAAAATGGTATTAAAATATGAACCGGTACCCTGGCCTGGTTCATGGCCTAGCTCTGTCAGTGGTTTTGGTGACCCACAAGATAGGGGAGCGTGGGGAGGCAGGATTTCCTCTTTGGTTGCAGCAGCAACCTACACTAGCTTTAAGTCCATGAAACTGCAGACTCTGGATGAGGTTTGCCAGTGGCCTGAGCCAATCTTAGCTGCCAGGTACTATGGCCAGCCCTGCCATCTGCCACCAACCACATGTTTTCCTCCTGCTCCCAGTCATACAGCTACAGGGCAAGTTGATAGAGCTGGCTGAGGTGGTAGGAGCCTTTTCTCCTCTTTCTGCTTCCCACTCAGAATAGTCTGAAGCCTCATCTGGCAGAGGACTCATCTTATCACCTTGTGGTTTCCAGATCCAAGCCAAGGGAAGAAGGAAAGGATGGGAGAAAGGGAGAGGGCAGGCTGGCCATCTTGGCAATAGCTCACCATCAGACTGGCTTTGCTACAAAGAGCTCTACTTACAGCCCTCTTCATCCTAGGTTTTGGAGATACCACTATAGATTTTCACTCCACAGACACCTCCCATTGCACTGCCACATTTTTGTAGGCCTGTATTGCAAACCAGATCAGTTCATTGAGAGAAAAAGTTGTTTTTAACTCTAACCACTACACTGGGTTGCTACAGGCCAGAGGGAGCCTGTGAGTAAAGCCTCTGATCAGCAACAGACATGCCCTTAGCCAAGGAATTGCAATCTAAACAACTGCAATATATTTCAGACCACTGTAAAGGTCTTTTTTCACTGAAGGAAGAAAGTCTGCCCCCTGAGAGAAAAGGCAATCAGTGAAATAAGACCTGACAGCACATTATTTTGTAAAATGGGACTGCAAACAAACTAGTTCACGTTGTTTTCCCTCTTATACTGTTTAGTATAAACAGTAGAAAGTACAGCATTTTTATAAAAGACTACTGTAGCACTGTAATATTTACCACTGAACATAAGCTCCTGAAAAAACATAAGAAGATACTGATCAGTAGATTCCTTACATCTGCTGGAGTAACCCTGACTGATGCCCAACAGTTAAAAACCAGCTTTCAGTCTGAAAACTTGCAAAGTTGTATGATGCTACTCCACAAATGGTAAACACAGAGTTCAAGGTCTGTTCTAACAGATAACAGCAGCAAAGATGTTGTTAGCTCTGTATTAAGATAGCATGTCCTATCTTTAACTTAAGATTTGTGAATACTCAGCTGCAACAGTTAACACTAAATTAACTAATGTCTTTTGCACAAATTCTTCCCCAAAGGAATGTTTGCTTTGCTGCAAAAAAAAAAAAAAAAGAACAAAGCTCAGTTTTCCTATTTCACTCAGAAAAAGAAAAAAAAAAGTGATGAATTACATGAGACATCCCCTCATTCATGCTACTAAAAATATATAGTATCAGTTTATTCAGATAGAGATGAAGATAAATGTATCCACTAAATAAAAATATTATGCTGAAAGAATGTTTACATTATATGCAAAAGTACTCAAGAGTTCAGGAGCACTGAACTTGCACTGAGTGCAAGTTCAACAATAACTTAATGCCCTATATGTTCACAACTACAACAGTACAATGTCTTCCTCAACATTGTGACCAAAACTTGACTGATTATTCACAGAATCTTAAGGGTTTGAAGGGACTTCAAAATATAATCTAGTCCAATCCCCCTGACAGAGCAGGACCACCTAGAATGGGTCACACGGGAACTCATCCAGGTGGGTTTTGAATGTCTCCAGAGGAGATGACTCCACAACCCATCTGTGCAGCCTGTTTCAGTGCTCTGTCATCGTCACAGTGAAGAAGTTTTTCCTTATGCTCCAGCTTGTACCTGTTACACCTTGAGAACAGCCTGGCTCCAGCCTCCTGACACCTGTCCTTTATGTATTTGTAAACATTAATGAGGTCACCCATCAGAAGGGAGATGATCCACTCCATCACCTTTGTGGCCCTGCACTGAACTCTGTCCAGCAGCTCCCTGTCCTTCTGCAACTGAGGGGCCTAGAACTGGACCCAATATTCCAGATATGGTCTCTCAAGGGCAGAGTAGAGAGAGAGGAGAACCTCTCTTGACCTTCTAACTACACCCCTTCCAATACACCACAGGATACCATTGGTCAGGGGTTTTTTTTGTTATCTTTAACAGGATCTTGAGATTTAATTCCTCTTTGCTTTTCCAGAGTACTCTGCAACCCCAAATATGTGGCTAATCTGTAGCTTCCAGTCACTATTTTACTTTCTAATTCAATTTCTACCAAAAAAAAAAAAAAAAGTATTAGCAGAGTATGAATACTTCATCTAACACAGGATGATCTAGGTGAGGTAATTTTTTAAGCAAACTAGGACAAGGGCAAGATGGGCATAAAGAAGGCCAAAGACTATACAGGAGGTGAGAAAGAATCCAGTAAAAGGTACATACATAAATTTAGTACTGTAGGCAAAAGAGTACTCTGACCTCATAACACTTAGGACAAGGAAACAGTCAAGGAAAGAGCAAGACTCCAGAGTGACACACAGTTTATCACCTTGGTGACAGGAAGATAAGCAGTTTATTTTAAGATTTTAAAAAAACCCACAACCCAAACTCCGCTCCCCCCCACCACAAAAACACAAAGAGAGCCATAATTGCTGAAAATGTGAAAGTACTTATACATTTGAAGCTTTGTGTCTTCATAATGTGTCCATCATATACATGACAATATGTTTTATCTGGATCTTAATTCTAAACTTATTACTCAGTTTGCACAAATGAAAAACAGACACTAAGCAGAAATCAGCTGAACTACATACATAAACAGTTACTCCCAATAACTCAGATTGCTAAAAAGAAATTTTAATCCTTATATGACAAGGCATAGTTTCACTAGCTGTGTCAAAAACAGAATCATAAATAATACAATGACTCATCCTGTAAAGCACAAAATCATTCTACCTTCCAGTTATCTTGAAAGAAATTGAGCACGTTATGACAACAGATGAAGTACAAAGAAAGCTGGAGTTTTTGTCCTCAACAGTGGACTATAAATTAACATGCTTTGTTGCATTGGAAACAATATGTTAATTTAAAAAAAAAAATCTGAAAAAGTACAGTTTAATGCACGTTTTGTCATGTATAACAGTGAATTATCAGAAATACAGTAACTTAACTCAAATCCTTTAAGAATAGTATTATAAAATCAAAAGCTCAGAAAATGTAAGATATATTAATTTGGAGGTCAACTCTACCTGTTCCTGACCAAAAGTGCTATTAAAGGAGAAAGTAAAACAGCTGGTGTAAAGTAACTTGCTGAAATGATAGGCTTTTGCTGAAAAGAGACAGGGAAGTAGTATATGGTGCATAAGAACATGTGAGTGAAGAGATAGGATTTTGTTAGTAATGACTCAATCTTTGAGAGGCAGTTTAAAACACAATGTAAATTTACAGACACATATACTCCTTCCTTTGTTTGTTATGCTTAAAAGTCAAATTTCATCCAGCATAAAACTTCCACTACTACTGCTTCTATCCATCTGCCTCACTTCCTGTCCATATCTCAAATGCACACAAAAAAGTAAGGACATGTTACATCTAGCAAAGTATCACCAGAGCATGGCATCATGGAAACATTTCAGGGAAGCATTTCTTGAGCTTAGACTCCTGAAAACTCCTCTGCTTGTCCCTCTTCTATTTACACTGGGTATTTATCTACTCAAATACCTTCACTGAGTTCAGTCACAGCAGTATGGTCTCTGAAGTATGCCTGACAATACCACATCAGTGCATAACATCATACAGGAATACTACAACACACTGAGCATGCTTTGAAAGGGAATTGGAGTATCTACCCTTTATGTAGGAATTCTCTGCAGACAATGCTGTCCACGTAGCACCAGATAGGCACAATGTTGCCCCTGCTAAGAACAGCCATCACAGAAACAGTTATGCATTGCAGAAGGTCACCTTACCCCTTTCCATTCAGTTACTACAGCACAGTAGTGCGTCTGTCTTGCAGGCAACAGATCATTGTCCCCACTGCACTACTTTTCCTTTGCCGAGATTTACTTCTTTATATAATGAAATACAGAAATGCTATAAAAACACTGGAAAGGATTTGTTCCAATGTTCTGTATGAAAAAAAAAAACCTGCTTGAAAAATTTGTAGTCCCTAGCAAACTAATAACGTTGAATCATAAAACAGATGGTGCTTGAAGAACTACAGAACTGGCAAATTTAAGCTCCAGCTCATGTGATTATGGCATTAAAGATCCAGCCCCTGTGATTATGGAACAAAAGCAAGCACAAGGACTTGGAACTTCTTAGATTCTCAAAAGCCCAAGTTTTCCATTTGCAAGGTCTTACTGTATAGATATATCAAGATGGGGTATGGTAAACAGTTTATTGGGAGCTACCTGACAACCTGAAGCACTGAAAGAGAGGGTTTTGTAGTGGTTTTTGGCAATGTGCCTCCCTGTGCACTGCAGGGATATGCTGATGACATTTCCATGTCCCAAAGTACTTTATTCATTACTCAGCAGCACTTCAGAGCTCTCTGAAATAAGAAGTACGCTTTAGTCATGATTCAGTAAGTACTTACAGCACCTGGGGGATGATGTTTCCATATTTTAAAGCTATTTACTTAAAAGCAGAAGGCATTCTCCTCTATTTTGTTTTACATAGAGGGAAATACTTCACATAAGGAAAAGAATGAATATTCAGAAGACAAAATGTATGTTCAGTAAGTCTTGAACAAGCAGTAGCATACTCACATGGGAAGTCATCCACAAACATGGGGTCTATGTTATGCAACAGTTCCACTCTGGGAGAAGGTCTTCCTTCACTAGTAGAGAATTCAAAAGGACATGTTAATTCCCTTCTACAGTTCATTAGGATTCTGCATATTTTATCTTAACACTTTTAGTGATCATAAGATCACTCACAAGATATTGACTTTAATCTGAATGGTTTTTTTCAGCCTAGTAGCAAGAGCTTTTGACCCTATTCATCTTCCCTAACTTCACTGGTGTCTACAGGGATTATTCCTAAGCCCTAGCAAAACAGTTTTTTACAACAACCAATTTTACAACAATGAATTTTAAAACACAAATTTTGCAGTGTAATACACTGGTACTTGCTATGTTTTCTGCATACCTGAATAAGTACTGAAAGCATTTTGGCTGGGTGTGTCAAAAAATACGAGAGGCATTGGCCATTCCTCAGAAAACCCACCTTTGACTTGTAATTGAGGTCACAAGGAACATTTAAATACATGGAAACTTATTGTGGGGAAAAAGAAAAAACATCCCTCTTTTTCTAGCCATTGGCTACATAGGGATGGTATGGAATGAGCCTCCTAACTTATGAGCCTCTGCACTAACCTATAAATTTTCCGAGTTAAGTCAATCCCAGTCTCAAAAACAAGGAGTCAGGGAACTTTATTCCTTATAAAAGGCAACATAAGTAGGAAGACATAATTAGAAAGAGCCTTGGCTACATCATGATACAATATTGTTTAATTATTTGACAGTGAACCTTAAAACATCTTTTTATAAATTTCCAAATAATTAAAATTGTTTTGTTTTTGTTAAAGAGCTTCACTTAAGATTCAAAAATTCAACCAGGGCCCCAAAAACATTTGATAATATTTGACAAATTAAAAAATCAGGTAATATAAAACCTAGTGGAAACCTCAAAACCAACTGTTATTTCAACATATAAAATATATATTTAAACACTATTTATCTGTAACTCTAAATTTTTAGTATCAACTAATCAAAATTAATACTGTTCTGATCTATTTCTAAAACCACTTCTGGATGCTATACATTTTGAATAAGCACAAAACTAACCAGAAGGATTGGATTAAAGATTAAATGTGTTCAGATAATACAGCCCTGGAATTAGTACAAAGGAATTAACCTGCAGTGTTAGCAATTCAGCGTATAAAAACTGCCACAAAAATGTTTTTCCAAAAATGTGTGTGAAATGTTAATGCCCATTCTTGCACCCTAATATCTAGAGCAGCTACAATCTTAAATAAGGAATGTCTGGCCTTATTTAACCAAATTTTATCTTTGATTTAATAGACTCTGTCTCTATGTGTTCTGAGGACCTGTGGTCACTCATACCTTTCATCTTTTGTTCATAGGTAACAGTAATGTGAACCAGTTAGCACAAATGAAACCAGGATATGAGCTTATAGTGTGTGAATGACTTCAGTAACTGCTTGGGAAGATGTTCTTATTTTGCAGTTTCTAAGATGTATCTCATTTTTCAGTATCCTTTAAAAAAGAAAGTAAACAGCAGAGTTATGCTAAGTAATCTAGAGTCTTGCACCAGGCTCAATTATAGAAGAAAGAAATAACTTACTCCTCTTAACTGCTTTTCCTGTTTACACATTGATTGCGTACACAGTACCACAGTAGGTAGAAAGTCATCATTGAGGATATGCATGCTCTTTGAGAGGACTAGTATTACTATCATATCATTAGAGGTAATTTCCTCTGCAGTCTTTAATCTGGAGGGTGGACACAGTATGCTAAACGTGGCTATGAACATTACTGCACAGCTGGTAGAACAAAAAATATAAAAATTACATCTGCATTAATTTAAGTCTATCATGCTGCAGTTGTGATTTTTATTGAATCTTTTATTCCTTTTTTTTCTGGGAGAGAATATTGGTGTCAGTAACTTGGAAAAATGCTTTTTATATAACCATGAGATATATATCCTGGAGCTTATCTGAAGCTTATGGCATTACTGCATTAAGCTCTATAACCCTATTAACTCAAATTGAATTGCATGTTCAGTTTGGGTGTTAGTCTAGTAATTCTGTTGAACACAGAAGTTTATAACCAGTATATACTATTCACAAAATAATAATCACAGAAAAGAATATGACACTGTACACTGAAGAAAGCATTTGGCTGACAGAAAACAATATCAAGAAGATACTGGGGACAAGTAGGAGAGAATTTACACTTGCGGCAGAGTTCTGTTTCCCCATGCCAAAATTATCCTCCTCCAGAGGAGGTGGCACGTTGGCAGATGTTCTGCTATGAATATTTTGCATCAGGAATGTAATCTAGCCAACAGAGTTAGAATAAGAAAGCAGTAAGATTCTCCAGAGAATCTTGTCTTCGTATTTTAGTAGCTTCCAGCATAACCATATCTTACAACACTTTAATTTTAGAACATTTATTTTCAGAGTCCAACACTCTAATACATTGCTTCTATCACCAAAAATAAGGAACTTCTTTTGTTTAGCTATTATTCTGCAATGTCTGACTATTTAATCAAGTAGTTAAAAGGTATTACTGTCAAAATAAAAGTCCTTTGTGTAAGAACATCTTGACAAAAGCCCACAGACAAACTTCAGAGCTGGTATAAGAATCAGCCAGTTTATACTGAGAAGGTCACTATATCTTCTGCTTTGCAAAGTTTAAAAAACATAGAGGAAGACCTATTGCTCTTTAGTGAATGTGAACTAATATCTACATATGATCTTTCACTTCTGTTGTTGTTGTTAAATAGACAGAAGATGTCCTTGGGAAGGAATCCAAGGTTTTTTCTGGTAAAGACGTCTATCTTGCACAAAAACATCCTCAGTGTTGTGCAGTAAAATATGAGCCTTTATAACCTTGCCATAGGTTGTTTTTCTCTGGGTCACATCTGTACCTGCTTTCCTAAAATAAGTACATTACAGATATGCTGGAAAGAAACATTATTCAGCTTTAGAGTGTGCTTTCTTCAGCATTAGTTCATACCACAACAATGCAAACTTTTTAAAAATAAGTGTTTAAATTCCTAAAAATTAATGTAAATATTTGATACATGAGAATTCAAGTCCATCTCACTTCATTTACTTTATGCAGTCAATCCTGATTTTTCTGGCATTACAAAAATATAAAACTGAAATTTACCCTGAAAAATGTATAAGTAAAACTTGAAAACCAACACTTGATAGTAACTTGAAGAAATATGAAGTTATTTTGTCTGCATTTCATTCTGTATCTCTATCATTTGCTTTCCCATTTTTCTGTTAATGTAAAATAAAATTCTTTTCTGAGCACTGACATACTACATATTCGGCACTGAAAACTAAAATATATAAAACAAAGTATCAACCAGGGCAAATTTCTACATAAGAGAAATTATTTTGCCTAGTGTCTCGATTTCAATAGAATAGGAAGCATATGGAGAACAGATGTTTCTTAGAAATGTGACTTTTAAGACGCTCAGAAATACGCAGTACAGTTTAGATTCCTTGAGTAGTTACATTTTAGTATTACTTTCTTTTAATTGCACTTGGTATTCTCAATTACTATTTTTGTAAAATATATTAGTGAATTATCACTGTATTTTCAGAAATAAATTCTAACTTGTACACGGTTTTGGAGATTCTAGCTGTATTGCAGTGTTGCCAATGGTAAGTTATGATTTCAGAAAAGTGTAATCTACTATGATCTACATAGAAGCTTTATACTTGAGATGAGAATGGTCTGATGGATATTTAAAAAGTTGGTTCATATGGTAATATTTTTAAAAATAAATTAGAGAAATTAAAGGGAAAGTCAAATTGTATTCTAAAGATATTTCAAAGAAAATAAAATTTAGGAACTATTGGTTTAAAGACTTGCTGTAACCTGCTTAGTAGATGAATGAAAGGCTGTGGATGTGGTCTACCTAGACTTTAGTACAGACTTTGACACCATTTCCTACAGCATCCTCCTGAAGAAACTGTCTGTCCATGGCTTGGACAGGCATAATCCTTGTTTAGGTTGAAAACTGGATGTCCAGGAGCAGAGAGTGCTGGGGAATGGAGTTAAATCCAGTCGGTGGCTGGTCACCAGTGGTGTTCCTCAGGGCCCAGTGCTGGGGCCTGTTGTTTTATATCTTTATTAATGACCTGGATGAGGGGATCAAGTGCACCCTCAGTAAGTTTGCAGATGATATGAAGTTGGCCAAGAGTATTGATTTGCTTGAGGGTAGGAATGCTCAACAGATGGGCCTGGACAGGCTGGATTGATGGGCCAAGGCCAATTATATGAGCCTTAACAATGCCAAGTGTCAGGCCCTGCACTTGGGTCACAACAAGAACACTGCAACACTACAGGTTTGGGGAAGAGTGGCTGGAAAGTTGTCCTGCCAAAAAGGCCCCAGAGGTGTTGGTTGACAGCTGCCAGAACATGAGCCAGCAGTGTGCCCAGGTGGCCAAGAAGGCCAATGGCACCCTGGCTTGTGTTAGAAATGGTGTGGCCAGCAGGACCAGGGCAGTGATTGTGCCCCTGTACTCAGCAGTGGTGAGGACACACCTCAAATACTGTGTTCAGTTTTAGGCTCCTCATTACAAGAAAGACATTGAGGTGTTGGAGCATGTCCAGAAATGTGCAATGGAGGTGGTGAAGTGTCTGAAGAACAAGTCTGATGAGGAACAGCTGAGGGAGATGGAGTTGTTTAGCCTGGAGAAGAGGAGACTGAGAGGAGGCCTTATCGCTCTCTACAACTAGCTGAAAGGAGGGTGTAGTGAGGTGGGAGTCAATCTCTTCTCACAATTAACAAGTGATAGGACAAGAAGATATGGCCTCAAGTTGTGCTAGGAAGGTTTAGATTGGGTATTAGGAAAAACTTCACAGAAAGGGTTGTCAAGGTATGGCACAGGCTGTCCAGAGAAGTTTTTGACTCACCACCTCTGGAAGTATTTAAAAGCTGTATAGATGAGGTGCTGAGAGACATGATTTACTGATAGGCTTTGCAATTTTAAGTTAGTGATTGGACTCAATGATCTTAAAGGTCTTTTCTAACCAAAACAACTCCATGAAAATTTTGCACACAACAGTTTTTTTGATGGCTTATTGTCTTTTACTGTAGAAATCTGTAGCTGAAAGGCCAAGATTGGTATGGGTGGAGAAAAACTGGGAAGATCTGCCTGTATGTGGAGACAACAAGATGAATACACAGCAGGGAAAGAGCTCTCACAATGGCCTGTTTTAATAATATCCGGATTTGTAGGTCAGGAAGACTTCAACACATTCAGGCCAGTTTCATAGGTCAGGGACTTTGGGACACAAAATAGTGAAGGCACCAGATGACTCACAGAGCTGGGGCAGGCCAGAGCAATACCAAAACAGCACAAAGAACCTGTGCATGGTACCAACATAAGAACACAGAAGATGTTAGAAGGACTTAATAGGTGGTGTCCCTGGACCTCTGCACCATTGCAACAGACTTTGGGCCTAACATCTGGTCACAAATATCATGGTACCTGGCTGTCAGATGAACACCCTGATGCATGGTTGCTGTGACAGCATGCATAAAAACTGCTTTATTTCAGCTTCTATTAAAAAAAAACCCCAAAACAAAAAAACACCAATCCTATTCCTCTTCCATTAGATCTCTCATTGTTGCAACAATATTTCCTACATTACTAGACTGGCAGATCAACTTGGAAGAAGTTCTTGAGTTCAAAGTCCCTGTCAAAGGGCTTTTAAAGTAGCATGCAAGTTTTTACCTAAGAAGTTCAAACAAGAAGAAGAACATTGGTTTCTTGAGCTTCATGCATTGTAGAGAAGAAACTTAAAAGTACGGCTGACTAAAAAGAATGCAAAAGAAACATGTTCCTGAACTTTGTGTTCTCATGCCATTTGCTCCTAATCGTTAACTTTCCTCTGGTTCAAAATGAAGTCTGGGAGGCATGAAATGAACAGTTGAACACAAGTGGTTTTTCAGCACTTCCACTTAATGCAAGACCTTAATCTGTGTCATGTTAGTGCAATTCCTAATTTGGACTACCAATCATCTTAAATTATGACAAAAAGTTCACTTTTCTGTAGGATTTCAGAGTTTATACTTGGTATTTCAAAATTTGTATCTAATTTCTACATTATTTATATAATTAATCTGGTTTAAAGTTTTTATATCTACATATTGTTATTTTGATAATTATTTACATGTTTTATGTAAATATATGTATGACGCATCCTTTAAATACTGATGATTTGTAGACAGATATCACAAAGAAACTGACATGGGTGCAATATTTTTGTGACTTATAAGAGTATCTGCATTTTCCTATACATTCTTTTGAATATCTAAATCAAGGCTACAAATGTATGACCTTTTTCCTTTTAATTACACAAATAAATAACAATGGGCTTAGGGTTAAAGTCGATTAAAATCACATGCAGCATATGCAGCTATTTGTATTAGATTGGACTGAAAAAAAAACCAAAACCAAAACCCAGATGTAACACAGCGATTGGCTATTAATTTCCTTTTTTCAGATGAGGTAGAATCTTTGAAAATTATAGTATCACTCATTATGAAACATTTGGTCCAAGAAATGCAACATATTTGAACTTTCTATCAGATGTCAACAAAAGGCCATCGTGGTTTCATTGTTTGCTATCCAATATTCAAGTGACCTTTTGAGTTATGATCATGAAATTTAATACACTCATTTATCCTAATTAAAAGGGAAAATCACATGAAATTTGACATTTTGGCTGCAAAGTCAGCCAAAGAGCAGCCTAACAACTCGCAAAACCTGACTTTTTCCCCTCTGTGGACAGACATCCTCCAGACAGCACAACTAAAAATGTTGGAGGTCACCTATTCCCTAGCAGCACCAGTAAACACAGTATTCGGTTCCGCCACACAGAGATCAGATTCGAGTACCAGGAGCATGCAAGGGATGCAGAGCTGTACCTATCTTTACCCACACATTATTTCTCTGCTGAAGTAATCTGATCTGAGAAGATCAGCCCATAACAAAGAATACTTGGTTGAAACTGAACCAGAAGTAGGCAGGAATTCTGCTGGTAGCTGGAAGAAAACCCTATAGATTAGGAGTACCTCAGGATCTTGCTGAAGCTGTTCTCCCACAGTAACACCGTCCTGTAAAATATTTTTTTTTTCCTCTGTTTGGACAGGAGTCTCCATTCCTTCCTGGCACTTAATGGTCCTTGGGCTTGACTATATGCATCCTTATCTTCTTCCTCTTGGAAGAATGCCGTACAGTGTACCTGGGCACAAGTCCATGAGCTCTCTGACAATGCCAGCTAGTACAGAAAACTACCCCATAGCTCCTCAGAAACAGGGGCAGCACCAAAACAGAAATCAAGCTTAGCAGTTTCAAAACAGGTTACCCTACAAAAGTATAAACAAAACAATTCTGAACTCAAGATAAGGTGTTTGGAGGTGGTGGGGGAGGAGTGTTTGGGCTTTTGTTTTTGTCTTTTACTGCAAGTTCTACATAGGGCTAACCAAGGACGGGTAAATGAGTTCAATTTTGTCTGCTCTAACTCAATATTTGATCTCAATCTCCAGCCCCAAGAATGCTCCTCGGGAACTCTTTAGGACCTAATTCCTGTAATTCACAGTCTAGGATGCTAAGACACAGAAAAAACAGTGTTTTTTGTTATGTACTATGTAGAAAACTGCAGAAAATTCAGTGATTGCTACATAAACAGCTATATTTCTCCTGCAAGCTGGGGTGGGAACGCTGAGAAGGAGACAAAAGGTTATAACACACATAATGTAATATTGTCTGACTGCTATAAAAACAGAACAAAAACTATCAAAAGAAACAAAACAATAATTTTCAAACGGACATCATGTAGGAAATACAACTGCTGGTCTTTTTATTCTTCTTTCGCAGTATTACACTTTCCATCCTAAATGATTCTTGTGTGAACTAAAGCTGTATCTAAAGACCTACTAAAAAATACAACTTCTAAGAATAGGCAATAGGATTTAGTTCAATCAATGCACCCACTACATGCAGCACAGAAGAGGAAGAAGTAAAGGAATTTAATCTAATGCCTCCAATGCCATCTAAGCATGTCTACACTGTGCTCCCAGGTGCTCCAGCTTGCTTGACTCAGGCACAACACCACAAGCTCTCAGGAACTAAGTCAGGTCTACTTTTGTACTCAACCTCACAGGTTTTTTGAGACATTGGTCAGCATGATATTGATCTATTGAAATGTATACTTTGATCCAGCCCATCTGATCTGGCTGAGTTTACAAACTATCAAAGTGGAATCCACTCTCAGTAAATTTAATGTCTGCATAGATCTCCCACATGTCCAATTTCAGATGCATGGTGCAGAGACTATCAACTCAGTTCTATAGAGAGCAGGGCTACAGTGATAAAATTTACTAACTTGTACTTCACACCGTGCAAAACTATTTGATGTACTTCTGGATCACAGAGTACAGATCACAGAGTTCTTGAAAAAGCATATTCTGTTCATGTATTGTCGTGTCCACACTTACAAATTCAACATACCAAGTAAAAGCTGTATGGAGGTTTTGCAGCTGTGATCAGGATTAATTTGCAACGTGAATACTTCTTTCATGGATAGCAGTTAACTGCACTTACATCTTCCCTTTATTTAAGAAAAGGAACACGTAATATTTCTACCTGAGTTCCAGCTCAGTTCTCTGGGAAATACTTCTCATACTAGAATGCTGACTGTTTTTGACAGGCAAGTTACCTGATAGCTTTCCAAACATCAAAGCCATCCAAGGACTTAGTGTCATTGGTATGTCCTCCAGCAAGGTGCACCAGTGTTGGCAGCCAGTCAGAGATATGGATGAGTTCATGACTTTCTACACCCTTTTGTTTGAGCAAAGGACTTGCAACAAAACCTACTCCTCTCACTCCTCCTTCCCAGAGGGTCCATTTTCTTCCTCTCAGTGGCCAGTTATTACCACCTGCCAAAGTCTGTCCTCCATTATCTGGAAAACAAGTAATTAAAATGAATTATTGGTAAGAAAGAAACAGAACAACCCACCTCACATTTATTCATGTATTTGAAAAAATATTTCCACAATCCAGGCATGTCATGCAAGTACTTACATAGTGCCATTAAGTGTTCATTGCATGTTCAGAGCATGTAACAAACATGTTAATTCTTACCAGACTCTTAAAAATTACTACAACTAAAAGCTGTTAGGCAGAAATGACACTGTAATAGGAGCCAATGATTTAGAAAGACATTGTTAAAAGCAGCCTCTGATGTTGATTCTAAATATCATTAGACATTCAAAGCTTCCACAGTCAAGGAGTTAAAAAATTTATTTCCAAAACACTTTACAGCCCACAAGAAAAGTTGCTATCAATGCCACCACCAGTACTCAGAAAACACTGTCTTCCGAAGAGGTACAGTGTACTCAAAATGGAAACCTGTTATTCCAGAGTCAGAACAATACCCTTGCTCCTAATTTAGAATTACTGGACTTTTAGGCAGACGAATTTGCAATGTCACACTGTCACTGATGAGTGATTTTGGTGTTAGATCACTTAAAGAAAACATCATTAATGGTATTAGGAACAGTGATTTTAATGTAAATTTGTAAAAGATGACTTAACAGAATTACATAGCAAAGTTCACTCTACTACATACTACAAGGCAGAACCTTACAAGGGGAAATCACATTTGGGCTGTTATCAAGTGATTTGTACAGAGATTGGAAACAAATACGTGTCCAGAAGAACTTTACTGCAATCACAACACAACAAAAGTATCTCCCTTCTGATTCATTAATTAGGAATCAATGTGAACTTCCAGGGTATATGTCTTTCTACTGCACACAGAAGATGCTTTTTGTTCTACTAAGGAATAAACTAGTGTGTGTCTCTGAAAAGACTTTAAAAGGTGGAAGCCTCAGCTAAATGAAGCACTTGAGAAAAACAGCACAATTTGAAAACTGTAAAGTGTTCTGTGACCCCACTCACTTCCAATACTGCTGGCTTGTGTGTCCAGCACTCTTCAGTTAAAAAGAAATGAACAAATAAATAAATAGCTTTATTGTCTTCAATATGAAATGCAGGCAATGAAATACTAACTACCAATATTTCTCACACAACAATGTGGAGCACTGAGATCTGAGAATTTAAGCAGTTGCCATTTATCAAAAAAAAAAAACAAACCAAAACATCAGTTTTAACAATTCCTTCTACTCAGTGTAAACAGGAATTCCTGTAATGGATACTCATGGGACAGAGCTTTTGGTAGCTTTTAACCTTTGGCGGCTCGGAATAAAAGATATCTTTTCCAGACTATATTAAAGCACAGTTTAGACATATGGTGGGTCAAATTTTCAGTAAGTTAAGGATCTTCCCATATCACAGGCTACTTACTGTTCATATCAGTTTAAAACCAGCACATGACCTTTTTTTAGTAACTAATTAGACTCTCTCTTCAAAGAGAGGGAAAAGTGTGCATATCCTGGGTTACAGTCATATCTTTATCATACTCAGTTTTTCTTTACTTCCTGTAGTTGAGTTGAAGACATTCACGTTGTGCCAATTTCATTATCTATGATTGTCTAATAGATATCCTGTAAAAATGCATGTGTGCTATCAGTATTCAGACATAATACACTCAGTTAAAAAAAAAAAAAGGAAGGGAGGGGGAAACTCTCTTGTTTTGGTAGCTTATCTGATATGTAACTGAAAAACTCAACTTATGAACAAAAGTTTATCTTGCTTATTTTTACTTCATTTTCACATTGCTAGAACATTACTATTTCCCTCTCCATCAGGAATTCATGATACTTTCTATTTAATTTCTTGACTGAGTTGTTACAAAAATGTTGGAAGGAGGGAAAACGATGGTTTTGGTTTGGTTAATGATGTTTGTTTCCTTTCTACGTAGGCAGAACAAGCTGGTGTGTCACTGACAGTTTACTCATAAGTGACACCACCTTTCAAAGTTATCTATAACTACCTATGCATGGTCTGAACTATTACCTATGACTTCAAATATCAACAATTTGTGAAAGGGGAGCAAACTACACAATAATGAAAGATCAGAATGGAGCCTGAACTGATGAAATATTAATCTAAACACTAAATAACAAAGGTGTGGGGAGGGAATAAACAAGAAACCACTGATTGCATGAGATATAGACTTGGCAGAAAGGCTATCATGAACAGCCACTACGGGTCTGTAACTGGAGTTCTAGTTGGTCTTAACTATGAGGTTATGTCTAGACAGCAAGAGACACAATAGATATCTGCTGTGCCTGTGTTTAGGTACCTTTCCCCTAAGATACAGCTGTGGATGTATATAATTGATACTAAAAGCCTGCATGGCTTCAGAAAACCACTAGAGAAGTTATAGATGAAAAAAATAATTTATAGTTCTTACAGGAAAACACATAACCTCTGTTGCACAAATTACTTAATCCACACAAATCACTGAAGATTTGAAAGCTTTCACAAAATGTTTGGTGAAAGGCACAAACTGAATCCCAATGCTCTTTCCTGGGCACTTGCTATCACACATTGCCATAGCAAGGGGATGTCTGGCTAGATGGATCCTTTGTCTGTAGAAGTATCACCATTCTCATGTTCTCCCAGATAAGCTATTCCTTACTAACTTCTCATGGTATTTTATCAACGTATCTTGAACACAGAAAAAAGTCAATACAGAAAATCACAGCATTTAAAAAAAAAACCCACTTAATATGAACTTAGGAAAAAGGCAAATAGGATCACTGTTGCTTTTTGTTCTACATTGGCTTCATATCCAATTCTAAATTCACTTCAAAACAATATTACCTGAATGATTAATCATCCATTTTTGCAACTGTTTCTCTCCATGATTCATCCTAGTACCTAATTTTAGCAGACAGTGTCCAGAGCAAAGCTTTTGGAAGCATGGTATCTGTAACTAGAGGCCCTGGTTTATAACATTTTTTATTATTAAAGCTTCAGCCAAAAACTCAAGCCTTCTCCAAGCAGGATACTTCAATTATCTCTTTCCTGGAGACAAGTATCAGATATGATTTTCATTTAAAAATAATAGTGAAATAGTCTGGAAAATGTTGTGAGCATATTTTTCCTACCTGTAAGAACCATTTTGGTAATTGCACCTATATGATTTAGACTTCAGCAGTACCCACAACATACTATGTGCATTAGAAAAATCATAAAGCAAAACCAGTTCTTGTGCCTAACGGAAGGATGAAAGGGTTGAGAATAAGGCTATACTTAGAAACTATGGTTTCTAAGCGTTTCCCAGCTAATTTATTCAGTTTAGTTTGTTTTCTTAAATGGAAACATCATGCATTTTTAAAGACCTTTATTGTTTGCTTGGTTTGGCTTTGATAGGTGTTTAGCTACCTAACAGTTTCTTAAATGCAATAAATATGTCTGAGGGTCAGGAATTGGTCAAGAGAGCCTTTAGGCACAAAAGTAAGGCTCATCTCTGATATTATTGTTCTCTGCCAATCTACATGACTCATGCAAGTAACATGATTCTCATTCAATTTTGTATTGTCCTTCAATTTCAATCTGATAGGATCTGAAGGTATCTTAAAAAAAAAAAAGTCACACTGAATAATTTCATTGGAACAGATACCAAGGAAATTAGCAGATCTAAACCCCACAAAACCTATACAATGCTTTCAAACCCCAAACAATGCCACAGGTTATGTTAGTTTCTCAGTGCAAGTGTATATGTGGGACACATCCTGACAAAATAGATTCATATAAAGCTCTCTAGATTAAATAGCTTTTGTCTTCAAAATAATTACGCACAGTACTTTTTGAAATATCGTCAAAGCTGATCCTCGGTAAATCAAATGTTTTGCTATAACAAAAAAAAATTAAGTGAGAACTTCTGTTTTCATGTAAATAGTTGCAAAAAAATAAAATGTTTTTCTTCTAGCTCTAGTAATTGCCTAAATATGCCAACAAAAAAATTATTTCTTATAGGACTGTGTCTACATTCTGTCATTCACATACATCTATTTACATCTAATCACATTCTCACCCATCTTAAAGTCCAGACAGAGCTGTTGACATTAAGATATTTTGACAGAGTTGAAACTACAAAAATCCATAATACCTCCTTCCCAAAAGATTGAGGATGAAAATAGGGCATATTTCCCACATAGAAAATTAGATAGCCTCATCTGTTTTCAAAAGGAAGCTGTCTTTCAAACTTCTGTGAGGTTTTTGATAAAGATATTGAAGAGGAAGAGAGCTTTAAAAAGTAATTTAATAAAAAACTTTCAAAATAAGCAAAATAAAAGGAAAGTAAAGGTTGTATGTCTTGAATATACCTTTAAGAATGAAGGCCAATGTTTTCTTAGCACAAATATGTGATTTTGTGATTAATATTTGCTGTCAAATATATGAGAAAGCTTCATTTGTTAAATCTGTAATTTGCAAACTGTAAAAGATGCTTTGCAGCAGTTCTTAAAGAAATCAATAAACAGAACTAAACAGAAAGGTCCTTCTGTTTCTCCCAAACACTTCTCTGAAGAGTTGTCAGCTGCCAAACATTTTGACTAGGGCAGTATATATATGTAGCAATGTGGGATGTATGCAACTAGTAAACAGTGTAAAGACTAAAACCTTTTTGAAGACCAGTTGGACAAAAAAAAAAAAAAAAGCAATAGATTCTGAGAGCAATAAGTAATGAAGCATGTATGGGTTCAACTCTTCAGATAGACTCACTTTTTTTATTGAATAACCCTAGAACTGAACCAACGATCTGCTTCTTACTATGGAGAGAACCCATAGCAGCAACAGTTAAAACCATTTGAAACATTTGGGATTTGTACCTTGTAGAAAACATAAAAGCAAAAAAAGCAAAAGTGTTGACTTATGAATGAACTCTGATGAATGTCTTTCTCATAAACATCTCTCACCTGTTCCTGTTCCTTGATAAGACAAGTTCACAGAGGTTACTGTACTCAGAGGCAAATTTAACAGCATTAGTAGATTTGTCAAAATTTCAAGCAACACAGCTCAGTCTTCTAACATACTCAGTTTAAATTGATCTATAAGTGTGAAAGTTACTGTTAGGATAAAAAAATAAATGGAAATAGGTTCTGTAATACTGTGTAAGGCCAGTTTTCTAAGAAAGTAAGCTTAATGTCCCCCTATATCTCCCTATTATCCTCCTGTTTCCTTGCCTATGTACTGGAGTGAAAAACTTATTTCAAAAGTTATGAAGAGACTTCTTTTATTTTTGGATGGTGGGAAAAATAGTATTAGAAGAGTTTCCATAGAACACTTAAGTACAGTATGTCCAACACATTAACTTTCTTCATCATGTGGACAAGTGGCTCAAGCAACTTCTTTTCTGCAACTTGTACTAGCTGCAGATACCATCTTAGAAACTTCTGCTCCTGACATTGCTTAACATTAATGCTCTTGAATAGACATACTATTTTCTCTGCAAATAGGCCAGAAACTGGTTTCGCTTTAAAGATTTTCCAAACTACTTTCTCGTCAGCTCTTAATGTGGGACTTCAGTCGCTAAACAAAAAATTATAAATAATATAATCTTGCAATTTTTTCAAAAGCAACAGTGTGCCTTGCATGGTTACTAATTTTCTTTTATCAGACTAGAAAAGAAAGTTGGGTTTTTTTTCAAACAGAGCACCCTTTTCTTCTCTCCCCTGGGACCACTCAGGTCCATGCATTCATCTTATGACCGCAACTGAGCTACACCCTGCAGACTCATTGACATACCTGGCAAACTCTTCTAGACAAACTCCTTGAAGATAGTTTCCTGCAATTTCTGCATAGCTTCATCCAGGACCCTGTTTGGTGCTGTTCTTAAGCAGTTTTAACTTTGTATTCTCTTAGATAAAATACAGAGCTACTCAGAAGTCTCCTTAAAGAAAAAAAAAAACCCCACATCTTTGCTGACTACATTTAGCATGCAAATTGCGTTAGTGAAAATACCTCATAAAATTATACTTAAGTATAAACTTATCAGTTTACTTAAACTGATCTTAGTTTCTATTTATACTACACCTTCCATGCTTCTAAGATGATAAATGCAGTGAGTCTAAGTTTGTGATATTATGCAACCATAGTTACAGTAGCAGAACTATAATCCTAGGTATGTATCCTAGTAATCCTAATTATCACAATAAGTTTAACAATTGGTTTTGGCATTTGTGGAACAAAGAGTGATCCAAGAGTACAGTAAATATTTACAACCATAATTCTGGAAAGTACAGCAGTAATTCATTATTTCCTATAAGAAATATAAGAGCAAATTAAAAAGTAAAAATGTCCTTCAATACAACAATTGGATAGCATAAGTATTTCTGGACTGTTTTGTACAGTATGACTCCCAGAAGAACAAATTCTGTATAAATAAATTTTAGCAATAAGTATCAAAAGACATAAATCTCTTGATATAATTAAAAAAAAAAAAAACATGTAATCTATGGTACAGAAGTTAGTAAGTTTAAATATATCAGTTCTCTTGGATATTCAGCTTCATTTTTAAAAACATACATCTCTAAGGTTAACAATTCTATATGTATATAACTTACCTAAACATAAAGCAAGAAATAACCAACATTTAAAGGAAGTATTTGATTAGGAACCAGACAAAACAACCCAAACCAACCCAAAATCAAAACCAAAGAGAAAAAGCAACTGCTGTGTGTCAAAAAAGTCTGACTATGCAACCACTTTTTATCCTATTTAGAACATTGCATAAGGAAAGCATTTGAAGTAACATATCTGCAAGGGCACTGTAAGAAGAAAAGTCAACTTTAAGCATCTAGGATTATATAAAAAGACATCACAACTCCATTAATTCATCATTTATCAATTACTAGTGCTTAATAACTCTAACCAATCATTTGAGTCTGTGGAGATTTAACCTTATGTTTCTGGATCCTGGCTACAAACACCTAAGTGTTTCCCTTATTTCTTGAAAATAGTTACAAAATACTTGCCAAATACTCTTACTGATCAAATCCAACATTGGCATACCCCAGCTCTTTTTTTTTGTTTTACACCTGTGCATAAGCTCTTACTTCTTGAACTACTAATTTTCTTTGAAGCTGCAAAAGAAAACTTTCATACCCTTTAACTTCTCTTCATGGGCCCCTGCAGTAAGCTGATCTAGCACACATCTGTCTGATATGTAAACCATGCCAAGCTCTGTTTGAAAGGGTTGTGTAAAGCCACATAGTGCTTTTAGAGAGAGTATAGACCAGAAAAAAACACAACTCTGATTTATATTTATGCAGACTTGGGCATTTCAATAAGTCATCAAATTAAACTCTCTTCAAATCAGTAAGAAAAAATAACATTTTAAGCTCTTGCTTCTCCTGAAACTAAAGGCTGCCGGTGCACTAAAGGCATTGACTCCATGTAATCTAGCATGAAAAATCTGTGCACAAAATATTTGAAGGGAAATACGGTAATAATAATTCCTGGCACTTGCTCCAGTTTCTTCCTTCTGATTAAAAGACTTTGTGAGATTAATAGAGCTTTGTGAAGATCAGAGTGGAAGGAAGGTGGTTTTATTTTGCCAAAAGGAACAATGGAGTCTCTCCTGTATGTTCCCTTTTTCCTTTTAAAATAAATAAGTGTTCTAAGTGTAACTCAGAAGACTGTTTAGTTTCCAACTGCATCCCCTCTCTCTCCCTACCAAACAGGAGAGATACATCCATCTGGCAGACAGACACTCAATAAAAGGAGGACAGGATAGGACTGACAAATGACCACAAGTACTCTGGGAAGCACTGAATTTCAAGCATTAGATTTTTTAAGTGCAGAAACTGTCCAATAGCTGGCAACACCTTGCTGGTTTTATTCAGTAAAAGCATTCGGAAGTTTATTTGGAATACATTTGAGTTTCTTCCTCAGCTTCTGGAAGCAGCATGACTCTCTTAGAACAAATCTAGTGCTGTTATCCAAACGGATCTAATTAGGAGGTATATTTATAGCAGCTTTTGATGGAAAGAAAGCAGGAAGTCAGGCTACTGTTACTGTGCTTACGGACACTCTATATAAGCAGTGATTAGCCAAAACTAATGTGTCCATACTTCCAGATGTGTGGAAAATACATAAAATACCTGATCTCAGGTTTGTAAGTTTTGTACTTCAGGATGCAGCTGTAAGGTAAGAAAAGAGGATCCAATTCCAACTGTGAGGAATAAAGCTGGTAAAAAACCTAGTTTTACATCTATGACTGATCAGTCATGTACAAAAAAATATGTCCCTGACTTCAAATGCAGTAGAAGCATTAAGGTGTGTATGGCCTGCAGAGAAGACTGCTGGCCTTAGAGGACCATTATTTCATTTTTCTGCAGTTTCACTTTTTAAGGAAGAGGGAATACGTGACTTCTTTGACCTAACATCTTTTTTTTTTTCCTCTAAAAAGAAAAAAAAAAACCCTATACTTCCAGGGATATAAAGCTGCCACAACTTACATGCAAATGATCTAATATACAAGCATTAAAGCCTCAGAGTTGTGCCCAGAACCCACATTTTCCATTCTAATATCCTGCATCCCTCTCTCTGGGTGTTTACTTGAGGGGCGACTGCCCTGATTGTCTTCTGTCACTCCTCTGGCACACAATAAACAGAGCAATCTGGGGCTAAATTTAAGCGGTTTATCACATCAAGATACAGCTGGGAAAGATCTTTGGAGAAAGGCAGAGGAGGAAGAAGAGGGCTGTTTGTGGTCCAGCTGAGTCTGTGCACAGGAAGGAGGTGCTGATGGGCACCTTCCAACACCACCACCTGCAGCCAGTCTGGGAACAGCAGAAACCTCATTGCAGAACATTGGGAAAAAAAAAAAAAAAAAAAAAAAAAGAAACAAAACTCTTTATTTATTACCACACTGGACATACGAAAAAAGGGCAAAGCGCACCTTAGTAAGAAGTATCTGTCCCTGAGCTATCTCTCACACCAAACACATATACAACAAAACCCAAAATGCCATTCAACAATCGTCTGAACCAATTACGTAAACATCAATAAAAGAATAAAGAAAATAATATTTTTATAATGCAGGTCTTCAACTTAAGGGAGGATTATGATCTATTGCAATTATTTTATCTGGTGTAGGTTGTTCCATTCTCCTAGAGATGATAATGAAATGAAACAGATAAGTTTATTCAGCATGTAAGAAGAAGGTGGAAAATACATCAGTCTTGTACAGGTACATTCAGCAACATCAAAGCCTCTCCCAGCTGCTACCTCAGGTCTTGCTAAATGCAATCAAGCTTACAGGGGAGGAAAAGGATTATTTGGTAAGGTAAAATGGTGACATAGAAATGCTGGTAATGGAGAGAAATGAAAGTTTACAGGCATATTTCCTTTTAATGACATAAGAAGCATTTTTAGCCAGTTTTCATAAATCTATTTTCAGTAATGGATTATATTTTCCAGGTGGTTAAATGTCAGGGAACATCATTGTTGAGTGAGTATTTCAGAGTAATTTTTTACTTGTTATTTATTTCTTTAACATCTTTTCTGGGTGACAGGTAATGATGGGTGAATCTAAGAAAGAGGATGTTAAGATGGATAAAACTGAACTTATTTTCTCCAAATAAACAGAAAAATCCTAGTGTATATAGAGGACCTGATCCTCTATCTTAATTTTGTCATGTAAATGCTACATTTAAGTGAGTCACAATAAGGAACACTTAAACTGAAAATTTTAAAATTAATAATAATTCTTTTGTTCCAACTTTGTGGCTTCTTTTTTTTTCCTAGCTACATGCAAAAATATGCCCTCTTCTAATTGTTCCCGTGTCTGAAGAACTGCAATATGCCTGCAAGACACCATGGTAGTTCAGGAAGGTCACCAGTAATTTCCTCTTGGCAAGATACAACCTTTCTCCAACATAATCCTTGAACTTTCTGCTACTTTTAGATATATTTCCTGAAGCCTGAAGTTGTGAAATCTCTCCCCTTGGCAACTATCTAGCTTATCAGACCACATTTGGTCCTCAGACATAAACATATAACTCTCTGTGATTTTGATCATACAATGGAAACAACTATAGATTTCAAAAGAATTGTGCATTTTGCTCTTGGTGGGCATTCTGCTTTTGATGTTCTTGTGCCTAATAATCATTCCATAGAAAGTTATCCTATCTATCTTTTACAGGTTAACTAGTTACTTGTTATGTTCCTCATACTGGGAAAGCAGTAGATAAATCCATAATGCACTCTGCTCAAAGACAGTATTTCACTCTAAACAGAGCTTTAGCAGTGTATGGCCAAAGTGTTTCCCAGTACACTCATACATCAGAAAGAAGTTAATCCTTTCATTTTCAGAAAGCGTATTGCTTTCTTTTCTTTCAAATTCCGTATCTAATGCAGAGATATTAAAGCCATAAAGTGCATTCACTTTATTATTCAACCTGTGCTTGCGAAAGCTGTGTCTCCTATTGCTTGTCATCCCTGATATCACCAGCAGTCAGAATTTATAATACCTTTCATATTATTGATGAAACCACTCATATGGCCCTCCCTCAGCCTGCTCAGTCAAAACTGGTATTAGTAAAGGTCTAACGATTCAGTCAAATGGCTAGGGTGGCTGTAAACGAGAGTAAGATAGCATGGTGCCATCCTGTATGGTGAGTTCCCCTATACTCCACAATTACAGCTGCAGTCTTATCTTCCTCATGAGGACTTCTGCTCTACCTGAGTTGTATATGTAAATTCAGAAGTCTCATCTTAGCCCTGCTCCCACTTTGGCAAAGGAGTTACTAATTCGTCAAAATTCCAACTTCAAATCTCTCTCAGGATTACAGAATAAGTGACCCATTAAATTATTTGAGGTCTTCAGGTTCATCTTTTTCCAAAGCTTCTCTTCTCACCTGCCTTTGGCTACAGCAAAATATGTTCTTTCGGCACTGACAAAACTAATTTCAAAGAGTTAAGCTAGTTGAAAGCTCTCAGATTGCACAAGAGTTCAACATTTCCTAAAAAAGGCTTGTAGAATTGCCTGTGTGCTCACTCTTAACACAATTCTGTCAAAGTTACCTGGATTAATAAACCAAAACCACTGTAACTATTAAAAATGTTCAAGCTGCCCAAGATCACTTGAAGAGGTTCACAGGAAGCCACATGCATTGCCTGTATGCAGCCGAGAGGGGCAACCTCCTGTGAATAGAGGCACTTGTGGGCAGAAAAACTCACTACCTTACTCCCACTCATCAGTACCCCAGTCTACACGGCTCTCCTGCCTCCTGCAACATGTATTTTTACCTTTAATGTTTCTGTATTTGCATTCTTCCTGCCACCTTTGAATTTCTAATGACCTGTAACAGTGAGTAGTTTGTATCTCCTAGTCAACATGAACAACTTGTGGTCGGTAAAATGTAATTATTAAACTGTTTTAAACAACTGCTTTGCTTTTTCAGTCCACTGAAGTAACTGGAATACAGCTTGATGGCAGCATAATGTGTGATACATTCAAGTAGGAAGATATGAAATCATATCATTTGCAGCCATGATTGCAACTATGTACAACTTTCATGAGAAAAGTAATGGAACCCACTCTTTTTTCTTTTTTCTTTTTTTTTTTCTTTTTGACCCCATGAGAACAGTAATGGAAGAGCGCTACTGAAAAAAATTTGGACTTGAGAGAAAAGTATGCATAGGATGCTCTTCTTAAGATTCACTTGTTGCGAATGCTTATCTGATTATTTGATTGCGAAACGAGTTACGATGCTGCAGTGCAAACAGAACGCCGACTTAAAGAGGTATAACTATTAAAATGTTCATTAAATTTTGCATGTCAGATGTCAACATATTGTAATTCATTGTTAATTAAATAAAATATCTTCTTGCAAGACATGAGTAGCATTGCACTGCTTCAGTACATGCAGCTCTCTGCAGCAATCAGTAATAATCTTTTGCATAGCCAAAACACCTAGATTGTGTGTAATACAAGAAGTTAATAATGAAAAACATGTAGCTGTGTTGGTTTTGCAGGGATGACAACATTTTTATGTACCTAGTTACAGTCATTTACTCTAAAATATAAGTAAATTACTACTGCAGATTCCGGGTTCCAACCAAGTTCAAGCAACTCTGGAATCTTAATACAGAATTCAAGGTCAGCTCACTTCAATGTACACAAAACTCTGGCTATATTTTAACTTGAGAAAATGCAATTAGAGGTCAAATCTAAGAGGAAGCACAGGCAGCATTCCACAAAGCAACAGTGCTCAAAGTTCAGATACAAAGTGGAGGTGTTTCTTCCTGCTTAAATGTAAAGATAGATGCTGTACAGTAAGAGGCAGATATTCCAGTGATAGGATGCACATGAAAGTATCCAGAGACACAGAAATTTGCAACGGGCATAAAGACAATAAGCAGGAATATATAGAGAAAGCAGAGGAAAGACTTAGACCGAGCTTACGGAACTGAAAAATACAAGCAAGGATCCTTACAAAAGGAGAGAAAATCAGCTTCTTAATTCCAGTGTTATTACAAAGATCTAAAAAAACCTGAGATAGACACTGCAGTAAGAGGTCCCCAAGACAGTTTCACAAGACATTTACATGATCTGATACATTCAACCATGGCCATGTGCATCAACATGAGAGTGGCTTGATAACTACACCAGCCAGTTCCCTCAGGACTATGGGATGCATCTCATCAGGTCCCACAGACTTATGTCAGTTTCCACAGGTGCTCACATCTGATCTCATCCTTCCACAACTGAGTAGCACCCCTGTGCTCTTCCCAAGATATCTATCCTTGCTTCCACTGCCTGTGCATTTCCTTCTTTATCTTTAGTTTGACCAGCAGGTCTCAACTCAGCCACACCAGTCTCTTGCCTTCCTTTTCCAATTTCTTTCACCTCAGGCTTGATAGCTCTCACACTCTACAGAAAACATACTAAAGATCTGCCAGTTCCATCCCTCTCCTTTGTCTCTGAGGTCAGTTTGCCAAGGGGCCTCACTGACTTATTCCTTGTACAGGTGGAAATTTGCTTTCCTAAAATTCAAAGTCCTGACATTACTCTTTACCTGTTCCACATCTCTCAGGACTACAAACTCCACCAGTGCATTGTATTACAGAAGATCATACAAAATGATAAAAATGGAAATACTTAGCTTTTTGTAATTTTATATTTCAGTATTTCTTAAATAATTGCTTAATAGAACAAATGCAAATAGACTGAATATATACTCAAATTTTTAGCTGATTAATGTTGTTTGGAACAATACAGAACTGTCTCACATGAAACTTTCATATTTATTTAGAAATATTGCTCCTCCAAGAGACTTATCTTGTCAATAATGGATAGTCCTTGCTTCTATGAATCAATATAGAAATATAGGGAAAAGTCTACCATTGATGCACTTGGGAAAGAAACATGCAATTTTGTCTATTCTGGGTTAAGATTTCAGAGGAAGTTGCAGGTGTTATAAGATGGCCTTAGTCAAACAAGTAGTATCTGGAAAAGATTATTTGATTCCCTGCTGAGATGCTTTAGATCTGTTTTCCTCTCTGGTTTTTTTTTTTTGGTTTTTTTTCATTACTATATGTTCATATAAAGTATGATTTGTTTCATATATTTACAAATATTCCAGAATAATCCTTAATAAGCATGTGAATGAAGGCTACACTCTGGAGAAGAAAATGAGAACTTCCAAATAAAAGCTCCAGACAACTGTCCTCTCAATTTTAATTTTTCCATGTTATTGTTATTCATAGAATATAATAGGTTTATATTTGTAGACAATTCCACTTAAACATGGGTTGCAGGAGTAAGATTTTCTCTCTCTGCCTGTGTTCATGGGAGAGTCATACCTGCAGAATTTCATTCTGCGTGTCAGAATATAGATGAGCTAAATGCCATTTATTTCATGGATTTTTTTAACTTAAAAAAACCAAACAAGCACCCAAAACCACTAAAATTCATAAATGCACGTTAGTTAGTTAGTAAGATACGATATCATTCAAGAATTAGTTGACTTTAAAAGTGGAAGGAAAGTTTCGTATTACAGTTTTGTGCCTATATATTTTTCTGACAATCTGTTACTCTTAAAAGAAGTTTAAGCTTAGATGGGCTTAGTATTGCCCATCTCCTGTGCATGCAGAAAAGGATTTTTTTTTTTTTAATGAAACAGCATTGGGAACTATAATGGAATTTTTTAATAT
Source organism: Colius striatus (assembly GCF_028858725.1). NCBI lineage: Eukaryota > Metazoa > Chordata > Aves > Coliiformes > Coliidae > Colius > Colius striatus. The sequence goes on along the minus strand of NC_084790.1, from coordinate 48,834,128 downwards.
TGGAGAAGTGGGAGAAGTGGTGTCACTCACCAAGTCCTAGTAAAATAAGGAGCAAACTCCTTCCCTCTCCTCAAGTTTCTGATATATTTCAACCATGTAACACCTGAGCTCAGAAAGATGAAAGCTTTAAATGAAACTCAAGCTCACATTGTTTTGAGACTTTTTTCCTCTTTTCCTGCTGTGCTACTGCATTAAGAGATTTTAAGAGTTGTAAATAGCAACAACAGAAATATACTTTTAATCCTGAATCTTGAAGTATCTGAAGTAATCCTACCGCTGTGCCACCATCAGGCAGGCAGCACAATTCCCTTAATGGAGGATAAATTACAGGGGATGACCAACTGAGGACAGATTTTCCGTCAAGTTTGTCTCACCAATTCAAAACAATATGCATCACTAAAATGGATGATGGAAGATATTGCTTCTTACTCTCCTTTGTGCTGCTCTGGCTTTGCTTTCCAATACAGAGTTTCTAATTTTTCTCTCTCTGTTAATATTGAATTTTAAAATTCAAATGCAATTTGATCTTGAATACTAGTGAATATATTCACTATGTATTCACAAGTGAACCCTTGAATATGAGGTCTTTCAAGACACAAAAACTAAGCAATCATGGGTGTAGCAAGTATGGAAAAAATGGCAGAAACAAGATGGCATATCCAATTCATCTACTGTTTAATTCTGTAAAGGTTTTTTACATCTCATATATCTAATTCTCCTCTAAAGGGCAGGGGCTTTATGAGTAATCATGCTCTTATACTTAATTAGAACCATATGGAGGTCAGTGTGAGGGTCCGTTCAACTGAAAGAGAATTGGAAAGGATATTAAAACTTAACTGTGAAATTATTTAATATGTAATTCACAGAGTTTAAGAAGCCAAATGAACAACATCAGTGTCTCAGTATTTTTTAAAATAGAGCATGTCAATAGAGTGACTCACACTACCTTCAATGTTTCCACAAAACAGATTTCTGAAGTCTGCAACTAAAAGTAAGTTAAAGGAGTAATGTGTAATAAAGATAAAATGTAGAAGATGGGACTACGCCCATATTCCTATACATTCCTTGCTGTTGCCTGTTTCTAATGGGAGAATATAGAAAAGCCAAACCCCAACAGTTTTGCTTACATGAAGTGCTGACATCTCTTTTCTATAATGTAAAACTGGGCTTTATATGATTTTATTTTAAATACTACTAAAATTATGGACCCGGCCAATAGTTCACAAGTAATATAACGCAGAGAGGGAGGAACTATCCTACAATAGCATAAAACCCCTCACAGTTACTTCGTGGACAAGGCACCACCCTATATGTAAGTATTTAAAAATTAAACAATTGATAGAAGCAAGGGACAAGTCAATATGCATAATTCTCATGCACAGAAGTTCAGATGTAAAATTTCAGTCAGTTGCCAATACCAGCAAAACAAGTAGGCAGTTAGTTATTCCTTTTATTTATTTTTTTAATTTTAAATTTTCTGTGTGAATTTCGTATATATGAAAGGGAATTAAACAGCACTTTCTAGTGCCAGACACAATCTGAGCAAGCACCAGACAGCTTCAATGAACAGCTCTGTAAATGTATCTCATTTTTGACCTCCAACATTCTTGCTGAAAGTCTAGGTCACAGAACAGGACTTCAGAGCCCTTCCTTTGTGTGATTTAAGCTCGTGGTTGTGACTCATAGCTAAACAGAGAGCACTGTCGATAATAGTAGAGGATCACATTTAGGGAAAACTTGTCCCCTCTGATCCTTACAGCATAAATAATGCTTATTCTGTACATGTTCCCAATGCAGAACTCCCATTGAGGTTTCATTAAAAAAAAAAAAAAAAAAAGCTCACAGAATACTCAGCAGAGATCTATACTGAGAATAAGAGACTTGCAGCCGAAAGATTCAGTTTTTGCTGTGTTTTACAATCACGCTCTGTGATAGAAATGCAAGCACACATTCCAATAAAGTGAACCAAAGTCATTTGGTAAGGATCAGTTGATGAAAAAGTATACTTCAGTATGATGCTGCATACTCTCAGTGGAAGGGGTAACTGTGAAGGTTCAGTATAAGCAGCAGAAAAGCCACTCGAAAAAGCATCTTCAGAGCACACTGACATATTATTATGTCTTCCGTGCTTAATACAGATTTTTTTTGTGTGCATGATGGAAGAACTACTGAAAACCTTTCCATTAGAGGGACAATAGAAACAGAAAACTACACCTTCTACTACAAAATTCTACTAATGTAATTCTTACTGGGATTTAAAGGCACCCATAGGGCTTTTATTTTCCATCAAGGGAACATAATACCTCTCCTGCATCAGAGCACCATTTGCTGAACAATTTTTCTGAGCATTTACAGAGCAACTTTTACTGAATTATGACCAGATAAATCAATGTCTATGATTTTTGTATCTCACCATAACTGTTTCTTTATTCTTCTGACTTTTCTGCAGTTGGGGAGAGGAAGGGAAAATTGATCTCATAGAAAAAAAAAAGGCATTTGATGTACACAAGATTCCAATAGTTACAAATTTAGCCCCATAAAAGCTGTGTGAACAAGCTCCTTTCTTCATCGTATTTTTTTTCTTTTTTTCCCTCCCAGTACAGATTTCATGATGGTGCAATCCTACTGCAGACAGTTTCAGGCAACTGCTTTCATTGCAAGCAACCTCAGTAATTAAATAGGTCTCAGTAGCTTATAGACTCTGCTCTGTCAGGTCTCTGCTAGTATTTATCATCACTAAACACAAGAGAAACACAGAGAGAAATTTTAACCCAAAACCAATGAGAATAACCTGACAAATTGTTCAAACATCTGCAACAAGTGAGCTAAATGAGACACAGTCGAGAAAACTTGGGACTTCTCCCAGTGACAGAGCACTGAACTTGACCACTCATTTGGGTGTAGAGGATTCTGGCACAAAGAATAAAAGCATTCTTAAATCAATACTTCTGTGTAAAGTGGCCAGTTTGCAACTTGGCAAAATTCACTTCTGAGTTTCATTTAAAAATGAACTTCATTTTAAGCACTGGTGTTTGCTAAAAATGGGAAGAAAAATTCAAGATTCCACTTATGTTGGTATTTTTTAACACAAAGGGAAAAACAAAGTGAGTGTCTCTGGTATAAGGTCAGTATTTAGGAAGTTGCGTGTGTTTAGAGTGTTAGGTTTTGCACAGAGAAAAGCAGAGTGGATGTGGAGGGGTTAATGCTAGAAGGGAGGGAAGACAAATAAACATTCCTTACAAAACATTTCATGTTTTCACAGACTTTTAAAACAGAGGAGGTAAAAAAAAGTGTATTGGCTACCAATATCTTCTCTGGGTTAATTTTTAAATCATAAAACCACATTTCTGCCTTTGATCATATATTCTCAAAAATCAGTCTAGATGCCTCATTACTATTACCTGCATCAAATGGCAGGGAAGATATTCTTTTACTTCTAAAAAAATTACTCCTATCACTCATATTTTGATGAGGAAAAAGCTTAAAAAAAGATTAAGAGCTAACACCGGAGTATAAAATATCAGCCACATGCACCTTTCATTATTTATCATTGACATGCAACAACTCTGTCCAATGCAAGTCCAGTGATCAGCTGCAACTTTTACCTGTAAAAGAACAAGCTTAAATAATAAAGAAATAGAAGGGTCATATTTGGGAATATATAGATTCAAATAACTAGTTTGATAGAAGATGCCTGCAGCTCAGGCACCTGTGCTTATTTCCTCTTAAGAAATGCTCAGGTGATAGATGCCCAGGCATCATCCTCACTGGCAATGCACTGAACCTCCTGACAAGACCAATTGAAGCAGGTCTTCAGATCTGTAATTGAGCAGGTTTAAAAAAACACAAACTGGCAACACAATCTTCAAAATTAGCACCTCTGATACCACAGCCAGAGAATAACTGCTCCAATCAATTTGCCCTTCATCTGGCTTGGACAATTTGCAATTAAGACACTATCTGAAATCCCTTACCAGTAAAAGAGAAGGAATAGAAGATCATTCAGGAAAAAAGACACCAAGGAGAGTATAAAAAACTGCCCTTAGGGGAACAGTGAACCAGATCCCTGGTTTCTATCAAAGTAGGAGCTGGAAATAAGCAAAAAAAAAAATTAGATAAAAGCCACAATATGCTGGCAGGGATGAAAAAAGAGGTGGAGGGGAAAAAGTCTTTATTAGGGTAACAGGAAATTTGGTGCAAAAGAAAAAAAACAGGAGTGTGAGAGAGACTGTATAAACATCAGTAAGTATGTCCAAAACAATCTGTGTTTTATTAATCATAGTGCTAAAATGATAAAAATACCCTCTTTTGGAGTGAAAACAGTCACCACTATAGCATGTTCCATTATGGAAAGGATTTATGTCATCTTCTCTTAGCAGCGTAAACCAAGGCTTGAAAAGTTCTACATATTTAATGTTGAAAGCCCTCTTATGGCAACTTCAAGACATGACAGTGCCAATCCACATTTAAGAATCAACAGACATATTGAAAGAAAGAGCAGTAAGGATCCTAGCTCCAAAATTATTTGGTACATGAAAAAGCTGAAAGTTAAATAAAGCAAAGGATAGTAGCTTTAATACAGAACTGAAATTAGGGGTTGGATTCCTTTGCTCTCTTGTTGGCAAGTTTCCACCAAAATTACTTGTCATATGTAGTAGAAACTGTAAAGACATGGTATTTACAGTACATCCCCACTTCTTACCTCAAATCATAGGTCTGTACTTGAAGAAAAATTTGGACTCTAAGCGAGTGTTAAGAGTGCTGAGGTAAACTTGTATCATTTGAATGCTTTTTATGACCTTTACTTATTTTAAAACTATGCCCTCTTTGGCAGATTTGGTAGTTTCCTAAAAAGAAAAATATACTCTTCATTCCTTTTTTTCACTTCAAGTGCAATAAAGGCTCTGCATACCCAAGATAGTGCTACATCCCTTTTAATCTGTTTTGCTTGAACAGAAAATTAGTTTTCACCACTGTTCTCATTAGCAGAGATTTACTTGTATGTGCGGTATAAAAGGTACCCTGTTAAAGCAAATTCTATTTCATATCACATCAGTTAAGACTTTTCAAGCTACTGCTTGATATACAAGTACCATTGAATTAGGTCATCTTTTTCTTCCCCCCACACCCCCCCCCTTGTTTACCTGCAGAAATAGCTTGTGTATCTGTTCAAAAAGACACCAGAGATGTTAATGTACAACTTACACCAATGGAATCAAACTTTGGTAATGACCAGACTACTTAATTTTTGGCCTGATGTCTCTATCAAGCCACTTTAAAGACAAAATAGAGTTCTTCTACATATTTTGCAAGGCCCTTTTAAAATATGCAGTGCTTCCATTTGCCAGCTGGTTGAGCCAGAATATCTGCAAATAGGAAGAAACGCCAAAGACTTTCATAAAAAGAAATCTACCATGACAGCAAAGATCGTATCGTATTCTAGGGTAACTCCATGAGCACCCACGAAAAAGAATCACAGACTCACAGGATGGTAGAGGTTGAAAGAAACCTCTAGAGATACTTCAGTCCAATTCTCCTGTTCAAGCAGATTCACCTTGATCAGGCCACACAGGAACATGTCCAGGTGAGTTTTGAAAATCTCCAGAGAAGGAAACTCCACAACCTCCCTCGGCAGCCTGTGCCAGGGCTCCCTCACCCTACAGGAAAAAAGTTTGTCCTTACATTCCAGTGGAACTTCCTGTGTTCTTGTGTGTGTCCATGACATCTCCAGTTTTGGGGTTGACACTTCACAGTGAAGGAATCAATTGGAAGACTGTACATTTGTTGGAATGCTGTTTGCTATAGTACATAATAGCAAAGAATCACTTGTAAACTATTTGGTGAGGGAGAGATTTTGAAGGAGTGAAAGATGCAAACATCCAAGTGTGAAGTTTGGTGGCACCAAAACAGAGAACAGTAATGAATTGAGTAAAATCTACCATAAAAGTGGGATCTTTTCTTCTTTTTTGTCCACAGGTTTCCAACACCACAGTTATCAAGCCACACAGGTTTATGATGAAACAGGAAGCCCTTTTATGATCTGTGTCTCTAATTACTATGCTGAGGAGAAACATAGATACTCATTAAAATTATGGATACACTTTGTTCTTCTCTAGATTCTGCCTTTCAGATTTCATTTGAAGCCTTAAACTGATCCGTAACCTCACAACATAGGAAGAATTTTTATTGGAGAGAATTCCTGATCATGGAGGAAAATGTGTCACTCTTGACCTACCCAGCAAGAAAAAGGACCTCCTAGTCCCAGGAGAGCACCTGCAACACAGAGAGGGACCACAGCCTCCTTGAGTAGGAATGCCCTTAAGAGCTGAAGATAATACCATACTATAAATATATGCCCATATTGTAACTACCAGTAAGACTGCCTGTTACAAAGGACTTGAAAGTTGCGTAGCGAGATCTCACGTAGTGCAACTCTCTGCATAAGATGCTCCACTGCAGAATCTCTTGTGTTTCTTTTCAACCTCATTCTAATGGCCACTTTAAAACACATCACCTGCAAAAGTGATCAATATAGAAAAAAGGAATAGATGTCATGTTTCCTTTCCCCTCCCCCTTTTACCCCTTTTTAAAAAAATGCTTAATTGTTTCAATATTTGTCTTTTGAAAACTGAGTCTTTAATGTATGTAATGTTTTTTGCCTGTAAAGAGTAGTCATTTTAAATGAAGAGAGAACGCTGAAAAAACCTGAATCCCTGCTCTTTGGCTTGCTTGATCTAGGACCAATTTCCTTGCATTTCAGCCATATTTAATTCTACTCATGGCAGTTTAAAATGCCAGTTCACTCAAGATAAGTCCCATTAGATATGGTAGACACTACCATTGTTTAAAAAAAACTACAAAAAACCAGTTCTGTAGACCAAAAAAAAAAGTCTTTTTAACTCTGTCATACTCTGTAATTGCAACTCATATTTCCTTTGTTTTATTCCACAACATACTGAACAAACATTACTGAAATAACTTTACCAGGACCAGGACTTTACCATCAGCAAAGACTGGATTTTTTCCATATGGAATAAACATCGATATAATTTTCCATATGGCTTTGCTTACTTTCAGTTCCAAATATGAAAACATCACAAACAGAAACAGGCATAGAAGAGTTATCAAATCCTGTTAGAGCCAAAACCTGGACACAACTGTAACACTATAAGGCAAACAGGTTTGGACTGAAAATCAAATTCCAGGATTCCAAGTGCTATAGGAAGCAATTGCTAAACTCAAAACACATCACTGCAATTTCATCAGACCTCAGGGTTTGGGGGTTTTACTGGGATGCTATTGGTTTGGGTTTTTTTAAAGTATTCACAGAAAATTAAATTGCCATTTTCACAGCCCTAAAATGTAAACACTGGGGGAAAAAAAAACCTAACTGTAAACATTGGAAGGCTATTTCCCACTCCCAAACAAACAATGAGTATGCTCCCAAAACTCAGCCAAGTAGCTGTATTTCTAAAAGATTCTGTTTCATTCCTAATTTGGAAACAAAAGAGACTCCTTTGTAATATATTATTTGTATTACTCTAATAATCTAGAAACCAGATCATGCTCTATAAGCAAAAACCTGACCTGTAATTTGGCAGTCTAAGCTGTATCATTACATATTAAACTTTTTTTCTTAACAGACCTTTGCTTCATGGGAGTAAGGTGTCAGTGAAATATTTAAGAAAGACAAAAACTACAGGTTACATGAAAACAAGGGAGAGGAAGAATTATGGCTTCAAACTGCTTGCTGCCTGGCTGATCATGCTTCATGACACATGTGGCAATGCATAGACTGATCAGACAGCTACCTATAGCTCAGGGCAAATTAACTTGGTAGATAGCTCTCAATAAGGATTCAATTTTGACAGATACTTAGCAACCACAGCTGCAAGTAGGATGCCTCCAACTTCACCACACTCCTCAGCTTTGATAATGCTGTTTTTATTTCAATAGGAGCATCTCCCACTGGTACAGACATTTCCTCAGAATTGTTTTTGCCATGCTTGAGAAAGCCATAAGAAGGAGGAGAGAAACTTCTCCTTCTTGTATAAAGTCCTGTTTCACTTTCATCATTCTTCTGTAGTTAGAAAATATAGAGAGGAGACAGATGTCTCTGCAGCCAGTTTGTTAGACACTGTATCAAAGCTGTTACTGAAAGAATATTTAAATGAACTCACCAGTAGAGAAAACAAGAACTGTGTTGTCCCAAAGACCATATCTTTTCAGAGCATCAGTAAGATTTCCTACAGCTTCATCCATAAGAGTCACCATCCCTGCATAATGGCGCCTTTTTACATCTTTAATGGAAACATATGGTTTCATGTATTCTTCAGGGACCTCAAGAGGTTCATGGACAGACTGAAAAGCAAGGTAGAGAAAGAGGGGCTGGGGTAGAAGGGATAGAATGGAAATTAATTGAACACAAAATACTAAATGCAAAAGTTACTCTGCAGTAGAAGCAGCCCTGATTCATCAACAGCTGTGGGCACTCTATTTTGATTTCCTTTACACTTCTCTCTTCTAATCCCTAAAGATAAACTAAAAAAACTTTGATAAAGGACTTTTGCAAAGCTGTGAAAAAACATCAGGTGTATCTTTTATTTGTAACACAGCTGCTAAGTTTTTTCTCATGAAACTTCTCCCCTTAAATTTTCCATTTTCTTTCTGAGAAGTCAACCACCTGTGAAATCACTTCTACAAAATCATTACTTGCATTATCAAGAAGGAAATGAAGAAGGGTAGCAGGCCAGGACTACGCAGTCAAAGCTGATTCTGACAGCAGAAGAGGCAAGTTTTACTAATGCTGCTTCTCACATTTAACTCTATGTACCCCACTGAATAGCCCTGAACTGCAGGTCTTTCCACTATTTTGTTCACATTTTTTTAAACATTCTTTAGTGTTGAAGTTATAAAAGTAACAGTGGTTGACTGTACCTTTTCAGTTTTGTGATTGGCTATAAGATCTATAGCTCTTTCTGTGAATAAATTAGTGGAGTACATATTTTTAAACCCAGTTGCAATTTCTTCTCCATCTCGGAAGTCCAGAGCACAACGGGTTAAATTCTTTGCTTTGATGAGGACACAACGGTCATGAGAATAATAATCTTCACTCCCCAGAAGATAGCCTAGAATAGGAAAAATGGCAAATAAGTGGGCCAACATCATGTCACATAAATAGATACACCAGGCAGGAAAAGAAGCTAAAAATCATGTAAAAGTGTTAGTGGTTCTAAGCTGAAACATTCATTCAACATTTGACCATGTGTAGTAACCATCTCGCACAGCATCCTCGCAGCAAAACTGAGAAAGTGTGGGCTGGATGATCAGGTTGTGAGGTGGATTGTTCACTGGAGCCTGTGTCTAGTGGAGTCCCTCAGAGATCAGTGCTGGGAACAGTACCTGTTCAATCTATTGATTAATGACCTTGCTGAGGAACAGAGGGCACGGTCAGCAAGTTTGCTGATGATGTTAAACTGGGGGGAGTGGCTGACACACCAGAAGGCCGTGCTGCCATTCAATGAGACCCAAACAGGCTGGGCTAGAGGGTTGGGCAGGGAGAAATCTAATGAAATTCAACAAGGGCAAGTGTAGGGAAAGAATAACCCCATATACCAGTAAAGGTTGGGGAATGAACTGTTAGAGTGGTGTAGGGGAAAGGGAACTGGGTGTCTTGGTGGACAGCAGGATGACCATGTGCCAGCAATGTGCCCTCATGGCGAAGAAGGCCAATGGCATCCTGGGGTGTATTAGAAGGGCTGTGGGCAGTGCGTCGAGAGAGGTTCTCCTCCTCCTCTACTCTGCCCTCATGAGACCACATCTGGAATATTGTGTCCAGTTCTGGGCCCCTCAGTTCAAGAAGAACAGCGACCTACTGGAGAGAGTTCAGCACAGGGCCACAAAGATGATGGAGTGGAGCATCTCCCTTCTGACAAGAGGCTGAGGGAGCTGGGGCTCCTCATCTCGGAGGAGACTGAGGGATGTTCTTATTAATGTTTACAAATACATAACGGGCTAGTGTCAGGAGGGTGGAGCCAGACTCTTCTCAGTGATGTCCAGTGGTAGGACAAGGGGCAATGGATACAAGCTGGAACATAAGAGGTTCCAAAGAAACACAAGGAAAAAGTTCTTTACTGTGAGGGTGACAGAGCACTGGAACAGGCTGCCCAGATGGGTTGTGGAGTCTGCTTCTCTGGAGACATTGATAACCCATCTAGATAAGTTCCTGTATGACCTACTCTAGGTGGCCCTAACCTGGCAAGTGGGTTGGACTTTCAAAGTGTCTTCCAATCCTAGAGATTCTTTGATTCTGTGACACTCCCTGATAGGTTTAAGTAACTCAACATTTAATACTCCATAAACATTATTGTGAATGCAAGTAGTAAATGCAAAACACAAGAAACATTTTGAAAGCAGTTCAATGACTGTACTTATAACTTGGTATCAAAGACATTACCATTAAACCAATGCACTAATAGCAATGGCAGTGACCTTTGTGTGCCACAGATTTTTAGGTGGCATGATTTTTTATATTTGTAATTTAACATAAGATTTATCCATCAGAAAGTTTTGATTTTTAAAAATTTATTTAAAAAAAAATCCAAGTATGAAGACACTTTACTGTCAGCTGTAAAGTAATTTCTGATCCACTGCTGACACCAACTGGTAAAAAAAAGACACTATCATTTAAAGTTACCCAAAAGAAACATGCAAAAATTCTGTGGATATAGATTTGCTCCCATCTTGTTAAGCATGGAGTGCCTTTGCTTTTTATAAATCAGAAACAAACCCTTGAATAAGATTTCAGATTTGTCCCCCAGTACCCTGACAAAACTAAAACTAGGGACAGAGATCAAAAGCAGAGGAACTTCAATTTTTATTCAAGAGCTTCAACTACAGTTACTTTTACTCCAAAAAAAAATAAAGTATGTGGAGAAAAAAAATAACTTCTGGTTTAAATACAATAACTTCTAGGAGGAAGAAATTACTCTTCTTTCAAAGTATAAAGACTGGCTCTGTGGGCAGGCTGTCTACATGAGTGTAGTCAGAGTCACAAGTTGCATTTTTCCACTTTAAATGACTGCTGGGGAAGACACTGAATTAAATGTGCCAAAGAATCAAATACTCCTAATTGTATTCAACACTGACCAGAATTACACAAACATATATTAAATTTATACCAAATTGCTATATTCTCTAAAAAATAATGTCACACTTGCTACCCAATGGCCATACTTGGAACCAACCTGTATTAAAGTTCCTGTATTAAGAGCCTGCTCAATCCCAGGGTGAGATTTCATGAGGAACATCAGTCTGTCTACATTTATGCCACCAAGAAGATTCCAATCTCCCATAAATGAATGGGAGGAGACATATAAGTTTAAGCAGTAAGATGTTGTATTATGAGCCATATATATTGGCTTAATTCAGTTGTGAAACTGAAATCTCCCTCAAGAGTCAAGAGATCCACAACCTAAAGGAACAGTTCTTCCTACCTAAAGTTTGGATAAACATCATCTAAAAGGACACATAACACAGTCAAGCTCTTCATTTAAGCACCTAAGGTTAGACAAGAGTAATGCAGACTTCTGCTTAAGTTGCTCTATGTCTTATTTTTCAGCTGTGAAAGTGAGGAGCAGTACTGTCAACAGCTTGCAAAGTCACTTTGGAGACAATGAGCTGTTCTGAAATTCTACATTCAACAAGTGTCTTAGGAACAATCAAACAGAGATTGACCTCTTTGTGCTCAGAATGGTGCAGAAAGAGATGCATTTCAGACAGCCCAACTCACATAACATTTGTGATGCTTCTACAAAACTAGTAAGCATCTAATCAATATCAGGACAAGAGCCTTTGCAAGAGGAAGAACAAACTACTTGCAGCTACAAGTTGCTTTGTAAGTAATGAACTCAATTCTTGGAAAATCTAATTATTTTTCCTAGTCTGGGGTTTGGTCTTCATAACTTGCAAGTTCCTGCAACAGACCTTTTGGATACTGTTTTATAGAGGTTTTCACACCATCTTGCTTGCCAGAGGCTCTGGAAAACCAATGCTACTCTGTTCACAAAGCATGAACACAGTTAAACATAGGACCTTCTAAAAATGTAACATCATCTGCAGAGACACATGTCTACTGTCTGATCTAATACAAAATAGTCAGATTAAAGACACTTGTGAAAACAAACCAATTCCTATACTTTAAATCTTCTAACCATCATGGATCATAAGAGAGAAATACTTTCTTCAGAGCCACTCAACAATTACAGTACTTTCTTCAGTAAGCTGTAAGACCTGGGCATGCATTTAATGCACTATTTTAAGTAGTTATACATTGGAAAGATGCATGTTCGGGTATTGATTTACTTATATACTATTAGTAAGTCTCCTGTTCTTACAAGAGCATAACAGTTTCTCATAATTTTTAGCTCTGTACTTATTGTCCATGTTAAATCTAACCATTACCAAAGTAAGTATCAAATCCTCTACGAGTTGGAAGGCATTCTTTTCTGTACATCCCTAAATGCCACTTCCCCACCATGTGAGTAATGTATCCCGCTTCTTGAAGTAGCTCCGGGAGGAGTTTCTCATCCAATGGCACACAGCTGGGCTGACATGGCCAAATTATCTGGTGTTGCAAACCTGTGTGGATCTAGTAGGAAAAAGAAGGATGAGAAATAAGTTACTACACAGTAAAGTGTTCTTATAGCCTACAGGAGCAAAAAGAAACATAGCTACACCAGGGCCTAGCAACAGTTTTCGTGGCTCCTGTTTTTACTGATGATGAAGCCATAGGTGGAGAGTAAGGGTAGCATGGAGGAAGACAAGGAAATAGCACCTCAGGGGTTAACAAGATCTTCCCAGGCATAAATCAAGTGCAATTTGAAATAAATAAATAGATAAATAAATAAATAAATTCTTTTTTCTTTTCATCTAATAGGTAGTAATTATCACTAGGGAAAGTATCTCAACATGCAGCAAGAGATTTTAAATAGAGTGGAAGTGGACAAAAAAAACCCCAGATGGCAAGTGAAGCTACCAAGCTTTTGCCTGTATCAGAGAACAGTTATGGGAGGAAGGAATGAAAAAAGATATTTTTTTATGGACATTATTAAATGGACATTATCTACACACATTTATGTATTTATTCATACACTTAAAATGAGTGTAAGCACTATAGAAAGCAAAAGCATTTGTATACTGGGGATGCCATAAGTTTTAGATAACACCTAGAGCTGACCTTTAATGGTTCCACATAAGTTTCCAACCTCAGTAAGAGGTGAATTTTGTATCACTTTACAAAAGCATGACTAATAATGATACTTCAATTCATACATGTTGCTTGATGCAAGAAACCTCTTCAGATATTGTGTACTATAAGCTGACTTTTTCTGACTCCCCTATCTCCTCTGGAAAATACACTAATCCTAGGCCAGTAAATGAGTTGACTCTTACATAGGGCCTACTAGCTACTATTTTTTTTTTAAAACTGGAGTTGTAGAAAAGTCTTTTATTTTCTAAATGCAGTATTACAATACAGATTATCAATATAGTGAAAGTTACAAGTTGGCAAAGCACTATAATTTCTTCCACTGTCTAGAAAGAAAGAAAGGAAGAAAAAGGAGAAGAAAATAATGTTTAAAAAAAATTATATTTTTCATAAACTAACACCTTTGCTCTTCTCTATGGACTCTTTAAGGACTGCAAGGTGAAACAAAAGGTCTAGCTCCAGATAGGACCAGATTTAGGTTTCTTTGTTGAATCTCTGAGTAACTGTTAATCATATCAATGGGTAAAACAAAACAAAATCCCACATATTTGCCACATAATAATTTCCTGCCCAGAAAGTATCCTCAATTTTATTTTAAAAAAATTATTTCTCTTTCCTAATATTATGTTACCCATTTGTAACAAGGTCAACATGAAAAGAATTAAATTGGCAAAGTCAGATGCATGCAATTCGTTTAAATCTGGACTGAAGCATTTTCAGCTTCCACTTTTAGGATTAGATGCAGCCATGTCCAGGTAAGAGAGACCTGTTTCTAGGTAAGTGTGTTCAGAGTATGAACTGCACTCGAGAAATACTCATAATGAAGAAATGTTTTAGGTCATTTAATAAATCCTCTAAAAGAGTTGGTAGAGTCGACTATATCTTATTATTATTGATTCCTGGAGTTTCTACAAACACATCACATGTTCTTTGGAAAGAGTATCACCTAGAACTACCTTCTAGCAACAAAGTATCATCCACTAATACAGGATGGCATTGATTTTCACTCTCAACAGTTTCCTTGACAAAACACTATGGTCGATATGCCTGTGCAGGACTTTCTAAGAGGGGAAGTTTCTGAAGTATGCTTAACCCTGAAACAAAGTTAAATCTTTGTGACTTTCTTCTTTCCAGCTATGCTGTATTCTCCTTCTCCCTTTCCCACCTCCATTTTTGCCAAAATTGCAATAACGGGAAAGTAGAAGAAGCATAGCAGTATGACAAAGCCCAATTCTTAAACTTGTGAAACTTAAAAGGGGAGGAGGGAATTCGTTACTCTGATTATGAACCACCCAGACTAAGGACCAGTCTGTGTGCACACCATCAAGGGGCACGTAAGTGTCTACACCTACAGTATCATATAGACGAGCAGGTATAGGTTGGGATGCCTTTAAATGCTGCACTGGAAAAGATTCACCAAATACACGGAGCTGATGTGCTCCTGACTGCATCTCGACTGCCTGCCTGTCCAGTTTAGAAGTGCAGAAGATGACCAGGGCAGGGATATTTTTCATAATATGCTGCCATATCAGTCAATCCAATTAAAGTACGTCGAGCACCTCAGATTTTCAAAAGCAGAGCAGCCCGCAGGAAAACCCACGTTTAGTTCATTCACGAGCTAGCATGCCCGAAGTGAAGGAAGTTTGCAAGGAAAGGCGGCTGGTTTCCACACGGCAGCCTTCTTCCAAGCACATCTTTACAGCAGATACAGAAAGGCCAAGCAATATACACGGGAGTACCGTAAAGAACAAGCAGGAGAGAAGCACCCACCCCGCAGCTACCTGCGGCGTGGGATGGGGGGCCGCAGCGTGCCCCGGGGGCTCTCCCGCGGGCACCGCCGAGCCGGGACGGCAGCTCTGGGGCTGGGCTTCACGGCCGGCCCCCTGACCCTCTCCCTACCTGGTAGCGGCCGGTGAGGAGCTGGCTGCGGGACGGGGTGCAGAGCGGCTGCGTGTAGTAGCGCTCCAGTCGCACACCGCCCGCCCCTAGCGCGTCCAGCCGCGGCGTGCGAATTGCCGACCCGTGCCAGCCCACGTCGCCCCAGCCCAGGTCGTCGGCCAGCACCAGCACCAGGTGTGGGGCGGCCGGGCGCGCCGCCGAGAGCCGCAGCAGGCAGGGCAGCAGGCAGGGCAGCAGGCAGAGCGGCGGCAGGACGCCTGCCAGCCTCGCCATCCCCACACCAGGAACTGGGCCGCTAGGACCGCCCCGCCGACGGGACGGGGACGGGGCGGTGGCAGAGAGCGGCTCCTCCCGGGGGCGGGCCGGGCCGGCACGGGGCAGCGCCTCCCCCCGGGGCCGGCCCTTGGTCACCTCTTGCGTGTTGGCGGCGGCACCGGAGCTCTCCAGGGACTACTGCACCCGAAAGCTGTGGAGCTTTAAGCCCATTAGCTTTGAAATGAGTTTAAAAAACAAGAGCTCGTGAAGATGTAGCCGGTGTTGGCAAAGTACCCATGGCAGCGATGCTGCAGATCCCTTCTAATTTTATCCTTAATTCCTAAGCCATGAAGCCTTTCCCACGGGGACCAGGGAACTGTTGGCAAGCTCGTGCTCCAAGCCAGCTGTTCCCAAGGCAGTCAATGCAGCAGTATGAGGACACAGTGTGTCCTGAAACAAGCAATTGGACTGCTACTTCTGTCTTTGTACATGATACCGTAGCACCTCATCCAGATAAAATTCTGCCAACAGAGCTCATTCTGTGCATGAGCAAAGTGAGGCAGCTGCAACACAGTCGTGGCCTTGCTACTTGCCAAGGTATGCTGCAAGCTGAGGAAAAGCCAGTTGCTACTGTCACTGAAGGTGCAGCTGAGCTGAGAGAGATGGTAATTATTCCTGTATGAGAAAATGTATGGTCTCTCTCCTGCCAGCATCAGCTGCTGCTGCAAAATCAGGAGATCCGACACTTTTTTTCTCTTGATTTTGTTCACATGGATGAGAAGCTTTGACTTAGGTCCAGCAGTAAAATGGCACATGTGACTGTTACTGTGTAGGAAGGAAGTGAAGCAACTCAGAAGCAGAAGTAACAGCAATGTCAACAGGACTGTTTCCTTAAACTGTGTAATATTCTAAAGCAATAAAGCAATATTGTAAACGGCCACTACCTTAGTAATAATCTTGATGTAAAATTTAACAGTGGGAAAAGACTGAAATAGCTGACAACTCTAATCAACTTTGTTCATCCGTGGAATACACATAAATCTCAGTGTCCAGTCAAAGATCAAACAAACATGTGTTTCACGTTTAGCTAGAAGAGTATATATATGCAATCCCAACTTTATGTAGCCATTTGGTAACAGGTAAAAGAAAAATCCATATTAAAAATTGCATTTCTTGGTTAAGAAAGCCAAGTACTAAGTATGCTAGACTTCTGTCTACTTTCTCTTTGATTGACAAATCTCTGTTAAAGAACATTCTGCTGTGAATGAATTGTAGTGGATAAGCCTATGAAGATACCACATTTTTTTGTAAATCCCCAAAGATTCCCTGCTGGCTTGAAAACAGCAATGATGAGTGATGCCACTTTTTTTTTTTTTTTTTTTTTTCCCTATGTTAAGGATATACTGTTGTCAATAGATGGTATTGGAAGGAGAAGTAACATCACTATCCTAGCATCAGTTTTCCCTGAAGTAAATTCCAGGATTGCCGACAAGCTGCTATATGACTATGAGTTGTATTTCCTTTGTTGCAATGTGATTCATTTGGTTCAAAGGGCTGCAAAATTCTAATTTATCTATTTTTTAGTTCAGAACCCATCACCAGTAACAGTTGTACCACTGAATTAATTTTACTATCTTCTTCCATGTCATTATTATAAGTCAAGTTCCATTCAAATGTTATCCCATTCTCCTGGAATCTATTCTTGCTCATTCAAAACAATTTTTTTGAAAATCTACATAGTGGTGGTGAAAATGGAAATGCTAGATACAATTACTGCTGTAAAATTTGTATTAGCTATTCACCTGAAATGTTTCCAAAGTTATCACAGTGTTCAAGTGCAGCTGAACTCATATTCCCTTGTAGAGGAGTGTCAAGAGTTACTTGCTGTTTATCATGTTCCATCAGAACTGGATGATCTGGTTGCCTGAGCTGCCAGAGTTAAAACCTTAAACTGAACCATCTGAAACACATGTAGCAAATACTACACAGTCTGGACATTGCTGCCTGTTGTATTTTCTCATTTATAAAAATTATCATTATTGCTAGGTTCCCAATCAGAAAACATTTTTTATATCAGTTCTCAATCAGAATCAATATAATCAATCCTGGAAATAGTCTATGTTTAGTCCATTTTGTTTCAGTCTTTCTTTACTGAGTTTGTGCTTAAGTCAGATGTTGTTTGAGGTCAATGATTAATGAAGTCGAGTGACACATGAGATTATTTCATACCACTCATGAACATAGTACTATATAGCACGTGGGAACTTGGAGCAAAAGTTTAAATGGTCTTAGCAGCACCCACTCTGGTGTACCCAAATTCTCTGGAGACGGAAGAAGAAGAAAGGAAAATTACAAAAAATGTTTCTGAGAAAACTGCGTTTTGACATGTTCTGATCTCTCCGCACATGGAAATTTATGTGCTTCAGAAAATTTCCCAGATAACTGACTGCCATTTTTTTACCTCATTAGAGGATTGTCTCTGCTGTTAGCTAACAGGGTTGTGGAAGACTGAAAAGATATCCCTGCCAGTCTTTCTACCCTGGTATTTCTTCTTTGTTGCTTAGAAGCCCTCTTGAAACATGGATGTACAAGTTAAACATTCTTGCTCCTACTCACTTCCTCTTGATATATCTTGACACCACATGTTTATGCAACACCATATCACAACTTGAAATGAAAAGAAGCAGTGACAGGAAACTATGAAAGCTGCTGAACACTTTCCCTCCTCATTTCTTCAGATTTATAATGTGGTTATTTTTATCACCTCGAAAGATGGACTTATCTGTATGAAACTCTCTATGGCCTTGATTTGTAAAGCTTCATCATCTTAGTTTAGTTGACTCAACCCTGTATAAAGTGCTTTGTCCCAGAAACAGAATAATACGATTTCGTCAGCTTGCCTTGATCTTGAACCTAAATAAAACTTAATTGGCCAAGGCTCAATCTTGGTAAGAATTGGTGGACAACATCTGTCAATGCAAAGCCCACAAGGAAATCAATGTTTGGGCCTGTGTAATGTGTAAAGTATAAAATGAGACAGATAGCTGTCTGCATCAGCTACAAAGAGAACTTAGGAACTGGGAGGTTACAGCTAGAAATGCAGTACAAGTCCATGGAGTGTACAGTTCGTGAGTGTGGGAAGTAAATCTGTGATTCATTATCTTTTACCCAGGTTGTAGAAAGCCTGTATCTTCTAACTTTCAGATTGTCATTGCAAAGCTTATTAGGAAAGTGTATGTGAGAGCCAGTCTGAGGATAACTGTTACTGTACATGTCAGGATGTGGTGCCCAGTGAATTTGCATGGTCTTGGGAAATATTGAAATGAAAAACTATATTCTTAAGAATTACTCTCCTCCTCCATAGTCTAAGTAAAGCTTTGTCTTGTATTTTAAATTTCTTAAGTGTTGAAAGAAACATAGTAACTAAGTGCCTCCTTACAAATAATGTTACCTTTAGAAAAAATAACTTTTCTAATGTTTTGAGGATGCAGAGAAGACCAAATGCCTTCTTTGCTTCAGTCTTTACAGCCAAGGCTGACCCTCGGGAATCCCAGTCCAGCAAGGATAACAGGATGGCCAGGACAGCAGAAGACTTGCCCTGGGTGGAAGAGGAAGAGGTTAAAGACTTGTTGGCCAAGCTTAAGGCTCATAAGTCAATGAGTCTTTCATGGGATGCATCATAGAGTGCTGAGGGAGCTGGCTGATATGATTGCTAAGCCTCTCTCCATCATTTCTGAACAATCATGGAGGACAGGTGAGGTGCCTGAGGACTGGAGGAAGGCCAATGTCACACCAGTCTTCAAAAAGGGCAGGAAGGACAACCCAGGAAACTACAGGCTGGTCAGCCTCACCTCCATCCCTGGAAAGGTGATAGAACAACTCGTCTTGAATGCAGAACCATGACAGTCCCTCGCTTGGTGCCTCCATTCACCCCAACCCTCATTAGGATGGCAGAGGCCCCAGCAAAACGGGAGTAAAAAGATAAACAAGATTGTTGTGGATTGAGACAAGGGCAGGGAGGGCTCACTGCCAATTATGGTTCTGGGCAAAACAGACTCCAGTACTCGACTTAGAGAGGAAAGTAGGAAAGTTTATTCTACAAGAAACAGAACAGAATAAAAGCAAACAGGGAGTAGGATGATGAGAAAATTACAATCAACACTTTAGGATCTCACTCCCCCATCCCTCCTTTCCCTCCCAGCTCACTGCTCCGGATATCTCTATCTCCTCCCCTCTCAATGGCTCAGGGGGGCAGGGAGTGGGGAATGTGGTCAGTCTCTCACAGATGGGCTCTGCCACTTCTCTCTGCTTAGATGAGGATGACTCCTCGCATTCTTCCCCTGCTCTGATATGGGGTCCCCCAGGACACAGTTCTTAACTAATTTCTCTGGTGTGAGTTCTTCCCAGCATCTATGGCTTCTGCTGATACAGAGTCCCTGTTGTAGTGGTGCAGGCAATATTCACTCGAAGACGTGGAGAGTCTAAGTAATGCACATGCATAGACATACACAGGCAATGTAGTACAACCACCAGACTTGACTCAAAGCCACCCTTCCTTTGCTAGCTACCTCCTTATATGCTGCTTCTGCCCATGAGATCACCCAGGGCCCAATTGATTAACTTGCAGCACCTGTTTCTGAAGTAGCTTGCCAGCTGCATTAACTTATCCCTACCATCTTTATTCAAGCTGGCTGGTCCAAGCTACATTTGTGCCTACAGGTCCCTCACAGGGGATGCAGTCCTTGGTGAATATCTCTGGCGTGGATTCTTTGCCATGGTTGCAGTTTCTGCAGTTACAGGGTCCCTCTCTCAAGACAAGGCCTCTTCTGGGCATAAGTTTAACGAGCTGCTTTGTCGTGGGTTCCTCCCCACAGTTACACCTGTGGATATTGGGTCCCTTCCTCGGGACACGGCCTGCTCCGACCATAGTGATAAAGGGCCCCTCCTTCGGGACGCTGTCTCTTCTGGCCATAGTTTTAAAGAAGAAAATCACTGACCCTGTCTCAGGGTCTGCAGCGAAGTGGTTGGGTCCCTCCCACGGGACACGGCCTCCTCCGGCCATAGTCACTGTCCCTGGCTCAGGGCTTTTAATGAAGTAAATCTCTGCCCCTGGTCCACAGTCAGCTTTAGCAAAATAAGTCTCTGCCCCTGATACGGGCTCATTATCAAAATGAGTCTCTACTGCTTATGAAAGCATAATGGAATAATTTACGAACAGATTTTTCACTCAAGGTAGTACTACCTGAAAGCTTGCCAAAGCTTGTACATTTTATTTTGATCGGCTTTGTAAAAGATACTCAGAACAGCACAATACTGTCAGCTCACTTTAGCAAGAGAAAGTGTTCTGCTGACGTATTTATACGTTTGCTTCTTTGCTGAAGATTTAGAGGTACCTACTCCATCAGAGAAAGCACATTTTGGACATTAATCATGCGTGGTTAAAAAAAATGTTTATTTCTAGCCTAATGGGGACTGTGGTTAATTTGTAAGTTTGAAATTGTGAATTTGTTATTCAAAAGAATTGTTAATCATTATTATGGAATTCAGAAGAGTATTTTAATAATTTAGTGTGTTCCCATGTGTACATTATCCCAGTCTTGCCTCTTTTGAGTTATTGAATATTTAACACTGAGTAAGGCTCCTCTGTTGTGGATTTCATGATATTTTTTCATTGTTAATATTTCTGTGTAGCAACGTATAACTCTTACTACTGTTCAGTGTATAATAAACAGGAAAAGGAAAAACTGAATTTCTCTGGTGTCAGCTTAATGCCTCAGATTCGGGACAGTAAATCCGTGATACAGCACTTTAAGTTCTTTTCAGAAATTGAACAATAACGTCCGGTGTGTTGTGGAATATCGCAGGTAATCTACCAGATGACTCATAGAAAACAATGAAAAATGAGCTTCCTGTAACTTCAACAAGAACTAGACTTTGATCTTCTGTGAGAATTTCTGCCAGGTTGACACATTAATATAAAAAATATGAACAGTTCAGTTTGCCTTTAATATTGCCTTTATTATTGTTAATGGTTGCTGGCATGTATTTCAAGTCCTTAGGAAGCACTTTGGTGCAGTACTAATCATAGAATCATAGAGTGATAGAGTTGCAATTATTTCAACAATAAGTTTGCAATGTCATATTGTAAGGAGCCAGGATAAGCTTCTTTGCCTTGAGGGCAGGCAAAGGAGTAACTGACTGTCAAGGAGCAGGAAGAACTTACTATTGGCCAATACCAAGAGCAACTTCCCTCTCTGCATTAATTCAGATATGCCAGCCAGTGTAGAGGCAAGCCGAATCAAGGATCTCCTCATTCCCTGCTGCTTTCTGCTCACAAGTGCTACTGAGAAGTGGAATGCACACTGGTCCATAAACTCTACCCAGATCTTTAGAGCAAACAGCCTGTGCAAGGAAAGACGAGGGTAACACCTTTGAATTTCTCACCAATGTATGTCAATGAGGATCTTGTGTTTAGTACTTAGCAGACATAACTAGTTTGATTCTTTTAATTTCATGCATGCTAATGGACTACTATCTACTGGAGAATCAGCTGTATGCTCATCATGTTTCTATTTTGGGACTTTCACCCTTTCTCTGAAGACGTGTTCTTGTTGGCTCAGTCAGCACCAGTGGCTCTTGTGTAATGGTTGCTGGATAATTTTTTCCTAAAAGTTCAACTTCCAGTTTCTGTCCAATGTTGCTGAGTTCAATGGGAACATACGCAAAAGCCAGACTGCGCTGAGCACTGTAACTGAAACTTCCAGATGTGGTGTTGCCAACAACCTGAAAGAAACCCACAAACATTTATTTTCCAGATATGATGAGATTTTCTCAAAAAAACCCTCCAACCAGCAACCCAAAACAACTACACATCTCATATACTAGTTTTGATTTATACACTTCAAACATCAAGCAAGTTTCAAAATGTGTCATGTAGTTCATAATATTCTCTACTGTGAGTGAGATCCCTCTTAAACTGGGAGGTTTTTTGCTCATTGAAAAAGAGTCTGTTCCTATTGTGTTCAATTAAGTTTTCACCAGAACTTACGCTGTACACATGCATATCTTTGTTATATACAATAATTTAACTGCTAGTGAATGTGTCAACGCATAATCTGTGCTGCAGTGCAGAGGACCAAACTTTGCTGTTGTTTTGTTTCTTCTAAATGAATAGCAAAAGTGTTGTCTCTGTAGATATTTTGTTAGTCTTTGCTTCTTGCTTGAATATTAGAAAGTGTTTATCATAGCTTCAAATTGTTCTGTGCCAGAAAAACAAAAACAATGCATTCACACTTGAAACATAAGGTTATATTCTGTTTACAGAGAACTACCTTTAGTTTCTTGTAATATGATCCATCGTTCTTACCTTGCCATTATGCCACACACTTTCATTTCCCTCTGGATCAACATTGTCTGTTTCCATGATGAGATACACCAGTCGTCGTTTGAGCCCCTTTTCTTTAATCTGTTTCAGTGCTTGCTTTCCCGTAAAGTCTGCTGTCTGAAAAAAAAATCAAAGGTAAAGATGATATGTAGCTATTCAGGCTCCGCAAAAAGTTCAGAGATATGAGTATTTAAATGTATCTTCATTCATTTTCCTATCACTTGTGTGTTCTGTGTGAAATATAGATGAAATCTTGGTAGATATTGTATCTTGTATCTTAGTATTTTTATATTGGTATGTGATATTTTGGTATCTGTGTTCACTGTATTTTTGTTCTAGATCTCAGTCCTTCAATGTCTGTAATTGCAAACAGGGTAGAAATGCATATGTAATGAGATGTGTGTTATGAGACTGACTTCCCAGTTAAAGTTGTGAGACTGAAGACCGTATATCATTTCAGTTTCAGTAAAAAACTTGAATTTCAGTACTCAGATCCTAAAGTCCAGGCCTCCCTCTGTGGGCACACATCTCTTGATGCCATCACCAACCGCACTAGTAGCCAGGCTGCAGAGCTGGCAGTTTACTCCACATTCTTGTTTTAAGGTATGCATGTTTTTTTCCACATATCTACCATTTTACAGAGTAGTGCAGCAGGTTAGTTAAAGAATGCTACTACCGTTTGGAGTTCTCTTTGTCAGCTTGAGTAGAAAGGTACAAGCAGATTCTCACGCTTCTGGAAGCAGGCTGTATAAATGTGTGACAAGTACAGAGGGAGCCATTGAATCACAGAATCACAAAACAGGAGGGGTTGGAAGGGACCTCTAAAGATCATCCAGTCCAACCCCTCTGTTCAAGCAGGTCCACCTAGATCAGGTCACACAGGAAGGAGACTCCACACCCACCCTGGGCAGCCTGTGCCAGGGCTCCCTCGCCTGTACAGGAAAGAGGTTTTTCCTTAAGTGTAACTTTTTTTTTTTTTGTTCCAGCTTTCATCCATTACCCCTTGTCCTATCACTGAACACTACACAAATATGCTGCCCCATCCTCTTGACACACACCTCTTAAATACTTGTAAATGTTAATGAAGTCCCACTTCAGTCACCTCTTCTCCAGGCTGAATAAGTAAGTCTCTGAATCTTCAAGGGTATACAAGATAGTATTTATTGTACATGACAATATTGAGCTGATTCCATGAAACTAGCTTGATTTCATGGCCAAGTTCACAGATACAAGCCTTTTTTGCTTACCAGTAGCTGTGAATCTTACTTGTCTCATGCTGTTGTCTCCTAAGTCTTAAATGTAACCCAGACAACTTCCTTACTTAGTTGCCTAGTTAGAGAATAAATTAGAAAAATAAGCTGTTGAGAAAAAGAGTTGTTATAAACTTTGTGGTCCTGGACACAATGCCTCAAGATCAAAGAGAAAGCCTCTTTCTAAGATGCTGGCCATTTGGACAGAGGATAAAATAGTATTTAAGCTGGATATCATAGTTTCTAATAACTGTGCAGTTAATATTAGAACAGTGGCTTACAAATTCTGCCTATCCTTTTTAAAAATTATTATTTATTTAAAGGTATAGATCAGGCAGAACAAAAGCTTTGTATTTAACTAATTTGCCAGATCCATACCAGTCTGCCCCATGGGCAGGAAAGACAATACCAGTTACAAGGTCCTCTAGCTTTTCAGCCTATCCTGAGAAGATGGCTAGCAACAAAAGCTCTTCTAAGGCAGTTATCTTAGGTGTGAAGCAGGAATTATGTTATTTTGATGAGTGTTTGAGAGAAAGGAAGGGAAATACTGTTTAAGACATCAAAAACACTATTTCTGGTAGTATTCTTTAATTTCTTTAGAGAATTATTGCACTGTCAGAATTTCAAGCAACACATTATGCTTGGAATAGGTTATTATGCAGTTAGTTCAAGTGCTCTTATTTCTGTAGCTCTTGTTCAGGTTTTTATATATCTATGTGTGGGGTCAGAATAATTTATTAAAATTATGAGGAGTTTTTGAACTTTGAAAGATTATACTCTGTAAGTAGCTGTGGAAAACATCTTACAAACCATTTAAGGATTAAATAGTCTGAAAATCAAGGTGGACTAAGGATAAAGCAGATAACTGCACATAAGCATCACAGATGGCATCCTATGAGGAAAGATAGCATGATATATAACAGATCAGAAAAAGAAAGGAATGTCGGGATTCATTTTAGAATATAACTGTCAAGAGGCTGCTGGAAAATATAAAGCAAGGATCTCAGACTAGACAATAACCAGCTACTGATATTTCACTCTCACTTTTCATAGAATTACTTTCCTACTACACAGGAATGTTTACGAAAGGAAATATCTGCAATTAGAAACACAAATAAGACTATACCATGGCATGATATGCAGACTAAAGTGCAAAGAAAGTAAATATTCTATAGGTATAAGCACCACTGCATCAAGTCCTCCCCGTACATCCTAATGTAATACCTAGTATTTAGTTACAAAGAATGTAACTGTGGAGTAAAACACAGCATTTTGCCTGGCCTCCAGCTGCTGCCCATCAGTCCTGTGTCATATTTACCAACTCAGTGTGGATGTTAGAGACACATTAATGCATCTAACTCAGGACTCTGAATGTCTGTAAATTCTTACCTTTAGGTGTCATTAATAATAAGTGGTGACAGAGAGGACTCCCTCAGAACCAGCTTCTGACAACGCTGTTCTACTGTAACTGTTTCCTCAGTACAGACTCCATCGAGTTTTGCAGAAGAGTTGTAATTGATGACTTTTGGAATGCTGTATCACACAGCACTGATGTAGATACTAAGAGCACAGCTGCTTTTTGCTGGTTTATTCAGATAGTTTTAAGTGCATGGACATGGAAAGATGAAATTGTTCTAAAATGTTTATCATTTTCATGCATAGGGTTGTTGTGGGTTTTTTAAAATTCCAGATTTCCCATTAAATTTTACCTCTACAAAGTCCTCATTTAGAAATGGAAAAATAGTTTCCATAAAGGTTAATGCACCAATCGCAATCAGAACCTTGAGTGTGACCTGGTAACAGATGTGTACTACTTTAATGTATCACTTCCAGATTAACTGCAGAGATGACAGTTAACTCCTGAAAATATACTAATTACTAAGACCTTGAGGATGACAGCAAAAATAATTATTACTTCCATTTCTTAATTGCCTTTTAGGTATGGAAACTATGACAACAAAGTGCTAGCAGGCTTTAGAAGCTATGTATCTCTGGATCACTTTTTGCCTGTAGGTTACAAAGTTACATGCTTTAGGCAATTAATTTCAAGGGGGCTAGGCTTTTTGCCACCTGGAATAAACCACTGCATAGTTCCTATGCTAACTGGAGATGGATTTGGAGTATTTCAGGTAATGTAGTTGATCCTTGTTTTTTGGTGTTCCTTGAAGGTTAAGAATATTCTGTCTTCTTAGAATCATAACTTGGAAAAAATAAGCAAGAGATAACCTAGAATTCAAACTCTGCAAAATGTACACAAATATAAAAACATTTATAGATAAACACTCTACAAAAATATCTGCAAAAATATATGGATATGTACATATATGAATGAATATTTTATGAACGTGGATAAAAATATATGTGTGAAAGTACATGTGTATATATAATGTACAACTGCAAAAAAAACCCCCTGTGTGTGTATAGATATACACACACATATGGGTATGCATGTCAATTGTACACTAATGCATTTCCAGTGTTATTCATTTTTGATTTATGATTGTGTGTGCATGAGGTCATTTATTGCAATCAAAACAGCATTTTTTAAAGTTATTAATTCAGCCTCAGTCTTGACTATTCTCGGTAAGAACTACTTCCTGTTTCTAGAAGAAAAGTAGTCAGTTTGGGGATTTTTTTTGGTTGTCACGCTAAATATAATGCAAGAAACAAAATTCCACTCAAAACAGTACAATTCAATAAACAAATATTTAAAAAAAAAAAAAACCAAACAAACAAAAAACCAGACCAAACCAGAAAAAACCCAGCAAAAACACAAGAAAAAGCCCAGAAACAAAGGCAAATCCTAAACAGCTCCATCATCAAAGAAATATAAAATGTAAAGCTGTTCTTACGGTCTCTCAGTTTCAAAAAATAACCACTGAACATATGCTAACAATGTTAAACTTTCACTGCTCAGAGTAAGGACAGTCTTATCAGCTAAGCCTAAGATACATATAACTTTTCCTGGCATGCGCTGCCAAAACACCAAGCTTTGACAGATATAACGTTTTTCATGTAAAATGAAAACACTTCTTCCATATAAGATAAAGCATTGCTTCACGTTCTTTGAGCGCAGTTGACCAGATGAGAACAAAAAGATACGTTGTACGTTTTACTTGTGTTACCTAACACAGAGATTATAATGGAAAAGCATATCACAAAGACAAATCAGTTAAGTTTTAAAAATAGCATATAGCTAAAAGTATTATCTCATCTATTACCATATCAGACAGATATATATATCTGTATGCCCTTCTCCTCATCAGGTTTTTACCTTGTAAGTTACCATGCATTTGTTTGCAAGCACAAGATAGAAACTTTGTGAGTTTTGGGGTTTTTTTTAAGAGTTCAGGAAACAGTAATCAGTGAAGTGGTTTTCTTAGGCACCACTGTGCACGTGCCCTGTGTTTCAAGTGTGCTTGGCTGTCAATGGCATGCAGATCCTAATTCTACTCCACTATAAAAATCTTCTGTTGTTTAAGGGAAGCAAAGAAACAGAAATTATCTATAAAACTTTCCATATATTTTTTTTTAAGATTGTGCAGTTTAGCAGGATAAAGTATAAGTATCTAGGAAAAAAAAAATATTCATTCAACAGCAACTGCCAGCAAATATATGAAAAATTGCTAATAATGAGTTATTTAGTGTAGTATTTATGACTGTGGGCATACAGCCAAGTGATGTACACACAGACACTCAACTGAGTTAGGCAGAACCAACAGCTGCTGTGATCTGCTATAACCATCGTGCTACC
The DNA here is from genome assembly GCF_028858725.1 of Colius striatus. Lineage (NCBI taxonomy): Eukaryota > Metazoa > Chordata > Aves > Coliiformes > Coliidae > Colius > Colius striatus. The sequence continues at coordinate 48,806,319 of NC_084790.1, read as the reverse complement.
ACACACCAGATGCAGCATGAATGCAGTACTTTGAAATTAATTATTCTTAGTTGGATACTCTTGAATAATTTCAGGGTAACACTCCAAATGATACTCTCCCACCAGTGTGACAACTGAGGATCATTTTCCTCCACAGGTAGTAAACATTTGACAAGTTTCTGTAGCAAATCAAAGTTACACTTTACACCACATAAAACAGTTTTCTAAGGGAGATGTGGCCAGTGAATATGCAGACACCTGCATCACTGCATCTTTCATTCAATTTACCTATGGCCTTCTTGTACTCGAAGTCCAAGCCAGCTCAAACAGGTGATGCAAACAACTGGAAACAACAGATTAATTAATGAATTATTTTGACTCAAAATTCCTAGCTTAGTGGATGCTTATTGGTTTACATGGCCCAACAAACTCAGTGGCAGTGATCTAGGTATGCAGATTCTTTCCAGTATGTTTCATAATCTGTATATGTTTATGGAATAAATTATCTGATTTATAACACTCTGGACATGAAATACAGTAACCATATGGTTCTATTTATAAATTTAATTTGAATGGGACAAGATTTAGACAGAAAAGTACACTGAATAAATATGATGTAGTCATAATAAATGGTGATTAAAAGAGAGGAGGTGAAAAAAAGCACCTTTTCCCCCTCTCAAATATCTGATACCTTTCTAACCCTCTATTTTTCAGGTCCTTCTGTTTTTGCCTAGGCTCCTTAGGTCTTCTTCAGTAAAGCCTGTGTTTGTTCTTCTCCCTTTCATGTGTGAACCAGAGCTGGCATAACACAACTTTCTATCATGTTATGGAGTGAGGTTAGTGATCACTACTATAGTGTTTCTGCTCAGAACAAGAGAAGTGAAGGAAAGGTAGACAATGGCTGTAAGAAGGAATTACAGAAATACTTGATGGTCAGTCTATCCAATTGGACAGCAAAAGCCAGACATTCCACTTACTAAGCCTTCTCTATGAACACTACATGGAATTTTAGAAGTGAGAAGATTAAAATAATTGCTATGGTCTCACAAACACAGCTCCTATTTTAAAGTCCATGATTGCTTATGAGAAAAAAACTCAACCAAAACAGCCAAAAAAATACCCAACAAATAATTTAAAAGTGAAAAACATTAACAAATGGCTACAAAGTGACTGTTTTTCTGGTTGATTCTACTCACTCCTTGCCTTCATATTTCTGAAATCATGAGGTGTTACCAGATCAGAACAGCTGCATTTATATGGATGAAGATACAAATGACTGACTGCATGCATGTGCTGCAATGCTGCAGAGACCCAGCATGTACACCTTTTGCCACATTCCTCACTCTTACTCTTCACCTTGCACTGAGGGGTGTTTGTGGCCAGAGCCACAGTGGCACACTGCTGGCAACTTTAGTGCTCCTGTTTCCGAGGGCATGCTCTCTGCAGTTGTGCCAGTTCAGACTTCTTTGGTGTTCTTTCTTCAAATCACATCAGCAAAGTCATAAAAGAAAAAGCATTTTCCTTTAAACAATCTATTTGTTTGTGCTTTAACAAATTGGTATATCGTAACACACAATGAGTTGGACTGACACAATTGAGGAGCAGCTCTGGTGTAACAGCTACAAGGAAAACAAATGACTGGAGAGAGGAGGGCATGAAACTGACAGTTTAAACCTGCTACCAGAGGAACAGTAGGATGGAGACAGAGCCTTAGAACCATTCATCCCAGTTTCCTGTGGGATAACAACTTACCTATAGTTATATTGGAAGTTAGGTCAATAATCAAGGACTTGCTATTCACCTGTCTATGTGAAACTGCTGACATGACACAACTTCTGTTAGTAACATTTACATGCTAATGTGTCCAATAGGTGAAATATTAAAAGCCAAAGAATGGCAAAGTGAGGAAAATGTGTAGGGTTTGTGGTCTAAGAGGCATTCTTTGACCAGAATTTAGGCAGTCACTGTGTAGAGTTGGTGGAGATGAGACACAAATAGTGATAAACACGAAAAGACGCAGGAAATAAAGGAAAAGGTGGGGGGGGGGGGGGAAATTTAAAAAAGGAAAAATGGGAAAAACCTCAACCTGGTAGAGTAGACCTAATAAAAAATGAGAGATTCTAGGTACTGTAAAATCCACCATCCACTGCATTCTCTTTGCAAACGGTAGTGAGCCGTGGCTGCAAAGCAGTGCCCAGGAGATGGCAGTCTTGGATACAGCAAGAGCAGTCACAAAGCTAGGAACAGATTGTAACTACAGACGTTGGCAGCTGTGCGCTCTTGATAACTGTTAGCACTATGAGATCCACATGGAAAGCCCTTGACTTCGTCTCTATAAGCTGCTCAAATTGACATGGAAGGTTTTCACTGTAATGTAAAGTTTATTTGAGACTTCTAGTTCATTACAGTCAGAAGGAAAATAGGCTGCTTTAAGAACACTGATGTAACTGAAAAGAATGAACCACTTCAGAAGATGTAAATGACATATGCTAGCGGATTTTGAAAAGGCAGTCAGCTTCTGAAATAAGGATAATCTTTTTTTCTGTACACTCATAGAAAACATAATAATCAGTGATGATTTTAACGTGTAATAAGAGAACATTTTCTAAGATAGGATAGTGAATCACTGGGACAGACGGCCCAGAGAAACTGCAATCTTCAGGACTGAGTGGTCTTTGTAATTTCATACATTAAATTTTTACACATATGGCAAGGTAAATGCAGATATAGTTGATTCAGAAATAGAACAAAGATCTCGAATAAATCAGCATCTGGTAATTGCTTATCTTTTACTTCAATAATACCTGAAACATCCATTAAGTTCAAACCTCAGTTTTGAAAAACAAAGAGCATTTAGAGGTGATATACTGTCTTTGGCGACTTCAAACTGATGTCTGGCAAATGTTTGGCAGACCTAAGACAATATTCTGGGATGTGAAGCAGAACGAATTGCAATTTTTTTCTTCTTTAAATATATTCTGTGAATTTCCTGCCACAAAGACCATTAGGACTCTGGAGTACTTAATAGGAGAGTGCTTATTTATGAACTTATGCTATCTAACAATTTATGTAACTAAAGGTAACTGAACAACCAAACAAAAGACATATTTAAAAAAATCACACCTCTAAAACAGTGCAGAAAACAAGAGGAAGGTTGTGCCAGGGACAATTTAGATTGGGTATTAGGAAAACATTTACATTAAAAGAGCTGTCAAGCACTGGAACAAGCTGCCCAGAGAAGTGGTGGAGTCGTCATCTCTAGAGGTATTCAAAAGATGTGTAGATGTGGCACTTACAGACATGGTTTGGTGGTGGACTTGGCAGTGCTAGGTTAATGGTTGGACTTGACCTTAAAAGTCTCTTTCAACCTAAATGACTCTGTAATTCTATGATCACAAAAAATGAGTCTAAAGAGATTGAGTTGAGAAACTGTTTACATCTTCCATAACACACCAGTCATGATTGCTTTTGCTGAAGTATTTTTGCCCACTTTGTGAGCCATTTCAGCTGCTTGTTGCTCAGGAAGAAGTGCTCTAGTTACGAACTAAACAGTACATTTTGCTTTTAATCTACACAGAAATCAGCACTTTCTCCAGCTGGTGGCACCCAGGAACCCCATAGACCCAGATATCAAATAGAAATATTTAAATATCTGTTGCTTCTAGTTTTTTGGGTTTTGTTTTTGTTTTTTTTTAAGGAAACTTTTTTCAACAATAAGAGCAGATGATAACACACTATTTTTCTTATCTTTAGTGATGGTGGACTGTAAGGAATGTATGCCATGCCAAATGGACACCAAAACCTGAGTCATGGAATTAGGACTCAGCTTCAAACTGCCAAGAAACAGAGTAAATAATCTCATATTGCATTTCATCCTACAGTGTTTAGAACACTTCCATTATCTGAGTTAGCTCGGGTACCTCTGCAGTGTCAACACACAGTGACAATTGCCCTCATCTGAGTCAATAAATAAGCATTGATTATTTCCTTTTACACGTTAGTTCAGCAAACTGGCAGATGTTTTAGGCTGACATCCTGCATCTATGCTGGAGATTCATTCCATGCCCCTTCATTTACAATGTATCTGCTCCAGAGAGCCATTTCAACCTTGCAGAGAAATGTGTATGGCAATTAAGAATCCAGTGCTCCTGGCACATTAGTGCATTCAGACATCCTGCACGGGCAAATTGGCAAAAAAAATTATTTTCTCTGCTTATGGACAGAGGAAAAAAGAGAAGCAAACAGACATATCAAATGGAAGTGGAAAGAAAAACTAGTAATACTATTTTTTTTTTATTGCATTCCAATGTAGTCCTGATAATAACATCCTCAAGATGAGAAGGTCCTGGAGGAGTAAATACAATATAATCCTTTCTTTAAGATTCTGTATTTCCCTTCCACATGTCATTTAGTCTGATCAGGGCAAAGTTACACTACTAAATGGAGATAGCTGTAACTCCACAACATCCACGCACTGCTATTAACAGCCCTGGGAGTACCTTGCTTGCCTCAATCCTGCATAGGCTAATGAACAACCTCTATAGACAGGTTCAGCAATTGAAAAGAAAACACATCTTCCTGCGCTTGTCCCTGTTATGGTTGGTGAAACTGTTTCACAAACATAAAACTAACTTTTTAGGTTTAACATACCTCCATAATTCTTTCCTACCCAAATTTTAAGGTTTGTTGCTTATTTGGAGTTGTAATGTACAGTTTGAGATTCTTTTTATGGTTCCACAGTGCTTCCACATAACATGGCAAAAAATATCAAGGGTCATTTATTATCCGATTTATTACCACTTCAGGTATAAACAGAACATAAATAAGGACAGTGTTTGTCCCTGTATCACATGATATGACTGTAAAGATTAAATGTTTTGAAAAACATTAGTTTTTCTTCTTGAACTCCATTACATGAAAATTTTCTCACTTTATTTTACAGATGAAAAACAGAAGCAAAATATTCAGTCAGAAATAGCCCCTCATTTAGGACACCTAATTCAAATGTCTAGGACACAGCTTTTTACATTACTTCACATCCACTGTGCAGCCAACTGCTGAATTAATGGGCTAACTGGTAGTTAAAAGTTGGCATTAGAGCTGCAAATGTTATTATTTCACCAGGTTTCATGGAAAAATCCTTAACTTGACAGACTTTGGACAATGGGTTTGTGATTCACTTGGACTTGAAAACAGCTTTACAAGCAATTAGACTTTACAAGCAATCTATTAGACTATAACAGACATCGATTTCCTAAAATATAAGAAAATTAGGATGCTGATAAAAGGAGATAGAGTAACATCTTTTCATTTTCACTACCTATTTAAATTCAACTAGTCCCATTCTCTAAACTTCAAATCAGGAAGGAAAAAGTTGTGAGCAGAGGACTTCTTAATAAAATCCATGAAGAATTACTTAATTTTTAACCTATATATTAATTTAACTTTTATTTGACTTAGATGCCAGTCAGCAATTCTTCTGAAAAAAATCTTTTTTCTGTTTGTTTTTTCAGTAACTGCTGTAGCAGAGTGGTAGTCATGGAAATGATCCTACAGGCAACTCCTTTAACAAGAACAAGCAGCTAAAATATTTATACAATATGCCCAGGCTTGTTCAGCTTGTATATGGATACTATGTGTTGAAAGCCCAGAGAAATTTCTCAATGAAACTAAATCATAAGCGGTTATTTTTCGTGTAAACAACACTTAGTATTTGCAGTTTCCTGATTTAATGTATAATTTTGTTAGCAAGAAACTTTAGAAAATATGGAATTTAAAAAAAAAAAATTGTAATTACAAAGTAATTGTTCTTACAGTTGCTTGGTTTACTTTGTAAACCATTTTTATTTGACAGATAATTAGTTCTTTTTCTTTTCAAACACTTCAAGGAATAACCTTGTACAGAATAGAACACATTGAAAATAATAAGACCTACCTTATTTAGCTTTACAAAGTAGTCCAGTCCAGCTTCCAAGGGATTAGTGTCACAGTTCATCTGTTAAAAATTATAAATTCACTATCTGTACATGATCGATAATCACAGCTTTTGGGTTAAGGGGTTTACTTGTTCATTCTATGCATCCTTCTATTTTCTCCTGTGTCAATGTCTTCCATGATGCATATATTGCAAATTCCATTTGAATACACTAAAAGCTTCCAATATGTGATTGCAATAGAATATCTACGATTATGCCTAATACAGAGATATGGAAATCATTCATCTAAGTTTCAATATGCAAAACAAAACCATATTTCAGTAAGAATTTTTTTTTTTTCTGTAAAAGCAGTAAGGAACCTGCAGAAGACTAAATAACCAAGGGATTCACACTAAAAGCAACACAGTAGGAATGCCTTAGCTAGAGAAGAAAATAAAAAACAAAGCAAATTTTAGTCACCACTTTCCCATTAGGTGTAGGGGGAATGATTTTTAAGCAGCATTTGAAGCCAAAAAAAAAAAAAAAAACCAAAAAACCAAGCCCGGGAGCTCTAAATGCTCAGCATTTCACCTTCGTGAGTTCTTTCACTTCCAAAGGACTTAGGAAAAATTCTAGGTAAGCAGAAATTACACTGATTTTGCCAAAATTCTCTATGTCTCCTGAGTAGTTCTTCATTGTAAATGAGCAAATTTGGTAGAAGTAAGCTCAGGCGAAACGAAAAAGATCGCAAAACACGATGAAGGAAGAATAATTGGCCTCTCACGACATAGTTGTTGCAGAAAGAAAACTTTCAGAATCTATCAGTCAAACCTTTGACTTTCAAACACTAGAGCTCAGCAAAACCCTCATAATTTTGTAATACACAAGAGGGAGAAACATTAGTGAATCAAAATAAGTGTCTCTTTGCCAGCAGTGCAACATAGTACACTAGTTATTTTTATTTAGAAAATACAGCATTCAGAATCACAGCGGCTTTTCCTCTTCAAGGAAAACTTTCTTTTCATGCTACATTGAGAAATTGGAACAAATACTATCTGTGCTAACTCTGACTAAAACTGTATAAGCATAACAAAATAAATAAAACAAAAAACAAGTCAACCCAACCAAAACAAAACCAGAAAGAATAATGAAGAAGTTATATTTCCTGACCTCTGCTCCCCAAGCTCGGAAACCCTTTTCCAGTCTTAAAGCATTCAAAGCATACGTTCCAAAGTTGTCAATTCCCTCTTTTTGGCCAGCTTCCATGATTGCACTGTAAAGAGCTACAGAATCTTCCTTTCTGTGATAGAGCTCCCAGCCCAATTCACCTATTATACAAATGAGATTAACAGTTTCATCAGCTCAACAATCCTGAAACAATTCTGATAAATAACATCTTACTATGATTCTAATTAAAACTGTTAACTGAGATCTGGAACGGGGGGGGGGGGGGGGGGGGGGGGGGGGTGAGAATCATATAACTGATCATATCAAATAACTGATAAGAACAGGTCTGTGAACAGCAAGTGTAAATTAGTGTAAATAAGCCTGAGTGTATTGTATCTTTTCTAGTACAATAGGAAGAAAACATGAATTACACGGACTTTGTTTTTTTCAGAATGCTCTGAATTTAGTCTGTTGCAGTAGAAATGGACAAAGAAAGAAATAAAATAAAATGTAACTGGGAGAAACAAATAGCACTACAGTGTTACATTTTCAAAGCACTTGACAAACACTAATATATAGTAATCTGAAAACTATTCCTGACGTTGGTTTTGCAGCAAATATCAGAGGTTATCAGAATTGGCCTTTTGTTCTGTAAAATAAATATTTACACTATGGAGTATTCTAGAGAAAAGAGTCTTGGAAAACTCAGCACAAACCCTGACCACATCGTATTTGAAAGTCAGTGTACTGTGTCTCCTCTCACATTTATATATAAAATGTAATTAATGTATTGCTTATGAGTAACATGATGAGATTTATAATTTTAGCTACACTTATTCTTTTATTCACTGTGTCTTTCCTTAAGAGTCTGTTTCCTCTATTACTTACCTGTGTACGATATCCTAATGGCAGTAACAGCAATGTCAGAAAGTTTCAGACATCTAGACTGGAGAAACTTAAATGACCCATCACTCAGATCCTCATTTGTCAACTTCTGTAAGACCTGTCGTGCACAGGGACCTGCTATACCAAGTACTCCCATCTCATCTGTCATGTTTTCTACTTCAACTTTGTATCCACCTCTTATTACTTTCTCTTCTATCCATCTGCACATAAAACACAACATTGATTATTTTTCAAGTTAAAATTTTTTTGTTAGTGTTCATCTTCCCAGCAGCTCCCAGACCCATATTTTGTAAAAATCAATAGAAGTACAGGCTACATTAGATAGTCAAATCCATTATTGATGTTAATCAGTGTTTTCTGGTGAGATGCTGGTATAAGGAATACAGGCATCTGGGATATAAATAGGAAACAAGATAATTTAAATGCGTGGAACAGTATTTTCAAGATAACAGAAAGAAGTGATTTCATACAATTAAAAAGTGGATCTGTCTTTGAATACACAATACGTTAATAAAAAGTCAACATCCAAAATAGAGAAAGTAATAAACACAATGAAAACAAGAAGTCTCCAAATAAATCCCTGTTTCAACAGAAGTGTGCAGCCAGTTTATTCCTTCCTGAATGTGCCAGGGGCCCCACTGATTTCCATGGGACTGCTATGAAACACTACATTATTCATCTTGTGTTGAGGTTCCAAATTTCAGTGGTTTATGTGTTATTCACTTTGAAGAACTGATTTGTCAGCAATTTCCAGGAAGAAAAATTCTTTCTCTTAGTGTGTATGTACAGCCACTAATAGCACACCTCTATGTCACTTCCAATGCTCATCTATGAAAAGCATTTTAATGAAGTAATTCTGCAAATGCTTCTGCTTCCTTTTTTCCTATGGTTCTGCTTTGTGATCCCAGAGCCCAAAGCAGAAGACATTACCATAGGATCAGGAAGACTGCACTACCCATCTGTACTGGCCAGGTCAGCGCTTCTGTGGTCATTCATATTTAAAGCCAATTTTCTTTCTTGCATGAGAGAAAACATCAGAAAGGAACAACCATGCTGTGTTCCATCATACAATGCCAAACACAGCAGGTTCAACAACAGAACAAGAACTACCTCCATTGAAGTATATTAGATAACTATCAGTAAATTCTCCACCTTTTTACATCAGCAATAATCCAATATGGGATTCCTGGGAGTCCTGGTTGAGAATAAACAAAGTATGAGTCAACAATGTGCCCTCGTGGCCAAGAAGGCCAATGGCATCCTGGGATGCATCAAGAAGAGTGTGGCCAGCAGGTCGAGGGAGGTTCTGCTCCCCCTCTACTCTGCCACGGTGAGGCCTCATCTGGAGTACTATGTCCAGTTCTGGGCTCCTCAGCTCAAGAGGGACAGGGAAGTGCTGGAGAGAGTCCAGTGCAGGGCCACCAAGATGATCAGGGGTATGGAACATCTTCCCTATGAGGAAAGGCTGAGGGAACTTCAGTAAGTGGGACTTCAGTAATACTTACAAGTATTTGAAAGGTATTATGTCAAGATGATGGGGCAATATTTTTTTCTGTAGTGTCCAATGATAGGACTAACAGTAATATACATAAGCTGGAGCACAAAAAGTTCCACTTAAACTTATGGAAAAACTTCTTTACTGTTCAGGTGAGGGAGATCTGACACAAGCTGCCCAGGCAGGGTGTGGAGTCTCCTTCTCTAGAGGTTTTCAAAACCTGTCTGAACACATTCCTATCCAACTTCATCTAGGTAGAATTTTCATGAATCTTTCATGTGTGAAAGGTTTGTTGAGTAATAACCAAGAATTTAGCACATAGTAAAAAGGTTACTATATTAATGTACTGTATGGCACTATGTACTTACTGTATCAAAAATAAACTAACCTCAGATCATGGAGTTCTGACCCTGAGCCAGTTACAAGCATAAATTCTCCAGGATGCAGTTGAGAAACTGTTAACTCAGCATAAACTTTCCCTCTTGGTGTTAACATATGGCTTATATTTGTAGAACCCACCTACAGAAAAAAAATTAGAATTATTAAGAATGAAAAAGAAATGTTTTGAGTCCTTAAACATTATTTAATATACAAAAATATGTCCTCACTTGAAAAAAAAAATGAATTCATTTTTGTTCAGTCAAGCCATAACAGGAGTGGACAGATACACAATTGGACAAGCTGATGCTTTACGGTAGAAATCTCATCTTTTTCTTTACAGAAAAAATGGTAATTTTCAAATAAGATACATCAAGATCTTTGTAAATATTTGTTAATTGTGTATTAAGCAAGATATTCTTAAGCTGCATTTGATTTAAGAATGCATTTTTAAAGCAAATTAAATTTTAGTTTATTCTCTGGTCATCAAAATAAAAAAATCCCCATGTGTGTTGTGGACATAAATACAATTTTTAATCACGTTAATAAGGCTTTCAGATCCCAAAAGGATAGTACATACTTTAAGAAAGAAAGAAATATTAAGTTGGCTTATGCTTTTGTGGCTTTGCTTTACATGTGCTTTTATATTTTATGTATTTGTTGAATATGAATCTATATCTCAGTACATTTGAATCAGGTTCTGAGAAGAAATGTAATCTCTAGAAGCCAAATTTCAAATAACAGTTACTTTGCAGTGATCATAAAACATATACATGTTCATACAGGTATCATTCATAGAAACATAAATATGAATGTGTGATTGCTGTGGTGCTGGTCTGGTTCCAGAGGCAGAATTTAATCTCCTTTATTTCATTTTACTTTCATAAGGTCCTTGAAAATCACCAGTCAGTGCCCAAATTCCAGACAATGAATGGAAAAAGGAAAATTTTGCAGATACTAACATTATTTTGCAAGGTCGTGTTACATTAACATACTTACTGGCATATTACAAGCACATAGCTAAATTTTCAGAGTCTGTCGGAAGTCATACTCAATCTGGTTGTGATACAAGTATATCACCAGTAACTTCATTGAATTGTTTATGATGCAGACAAACGTGATGGTACTAAAAATCAGATGGCTTAAATAATCAGCTGTTGTGAATGCTGGATTTTTAAGGGCAGTCATAAACTATTTGTTCTCCTTTGCCATCTAGCTTTCTTTTTTGCCTTAGCAACACTGATTAAGCTCCATAGAAAACACTTAGTTTGTTCTCCTAATTTCCTATTTAATCTTGCTTTTCCTCCATCAGACAACCACATTCTGCAAATGTCATCTGTGCCCATTGATGATACAGTTACCCTGACTCCACCCAAAGCTAGAAAGAAGGCAAACTTCTAACCTATAGTGCTATTATAAAATTAATACAGTAAAAAATATTACTAGATGGCAGGTGCTTCTTTCTCCTACACCTATAGGATACCATTTTTGTGTATCACCTTCCCATTCAGTTGTCTCTGACCTCTGAGAAGTAGTTATTTACCTTTGTAATTATAGTCTCAGTGTACTTACTCTTTCCCTGTGCTTCCATTCTCTGGTATCTGAAGCAGCTAAACCCATAATCTACAGCAAAAAATTAATGAAATTCTGTGTTGAAGTCAGCAAACCCTGTATCTGTTGAACTTCAGAAAGAAACAGTCTGCTTGCTGACATACAGTTAAAGACACTACAGGAGAGTGGTTGACAAACCAGGAAAAGTAGGAAGATAAAGAGAATCACGAAAAACTACCATAAACTGTGGACCAAGAATACGAAACCCAGAGTAGTTTGTTACAGTATACCATTTTGTGGGAACAGGCTCATAATCTGAGGATCTGTGAGTACCACCCTTGAGGAAAAAAGACACGTGTGAGCAGAAAGCTGAATATCCTTAAGATTGCAACCTTGTCTGCTCCAGGCAGTCCAATGTAAAACAGAGTTGGATATGAAGGGGTGGAAAAAAAAAAACACTGGTCACATTTGAAAAAAAAAAAAAAAAGAACAAAAAACCAACCCACAGAAGTATTCCCTTGGGCATCCAGAAAGAATACAACATCCATCTGTGGTTAGGTAAGAGTACCTTCCACTGCTTTACTCTGCTGCCTCAAGCTGCCATTGTGCAGTACAATTTCAGGCATGCAGCTGCCAGGCTGCTTAACTACTTACTATTGTAAAAGAATTTCAGGTGAGATTCACTTGGACTTCTTTAGACAAAGATTCAAAGATTTAGACAAACACAGGAGATTCTGTCTGAACATAAGGAAACTTTTTTTTTTACCATAAAGGTGGTTGAGCACAGCAACAGGCTGCTCAGAGACATGGTGAAGCCTCCATCCTCAGAGATACTCAACAGACCTAGGTAATGAGGTTCAGTGACCTGCCAATGACCTTCTTGAACAGGGGCTGGACAAGATGACTTCCAGAGGTCCAAACTCAACCATTCTATGATTCAGTTATCTGTGCCAAAATGTACTTCTACCTGGGGCTGCACTAGGATAAACTCCACTGTTTAAGCTTTTAACTAACTGAAATACCTCTCCTGACACAGTAAATTCTCAAAAAGATTGGTGTTTGGTATCTGAAAGATACAGAAACAACACTGTGCTTCATTTCCCACTTTTGAAACAGATCTTATTTGTCTAAATCCTATTGAAACAGTTATCACTGTCCCATTTACCTTTGGAACAACATTTGCAAATAGATGATCCAGCAGTTTAACAGAATCTGTGCCTTTTATTTTAAACTTGCCAAAAGGTGACAGGTCAATCACACCGACTTTTTCCATAACCTGTTTGTACTCACGACCCACAGGGTCAAACCAATTTGTGCGCCGAAAACTGGGTCTGAAACAGAGCATTTACACACATAAAACACAATCTGGAAATCTTGTGCTTTTTTCACCAAAATGTAGTCTTCAGCTTCTTCAGCTTAACAATCATTCAAAAGAGAGAAACTTTTCTAATTGTAGGTAGCTTACCCAGTATTTTCCTTGGTCTAACATAGTTTAATTATTAAAATCCTTTAAAAACAGAGACAGACATAGGTTGATATTGTATCAATCATTTTGTACAATAAATTGTGAACTGTTCAAATATTACAAGAAGTAGTACTCTATCATGTAAACTTACAGCATACTTTGTTGCTGAATCATTTAGTTCAATTTAAGGTGTCAAAGGCTCTATTTCTAACAGCAAAGTGTGACTATTCCTTTATGAGTCTCATTCTGACTGGGGCTCCAATATCCACGTCAAAAACATTTATTTGCTGGATGGTCCCTGATGCAAGCAAATAACTGGGTGTGCAGGCACAGGGAAAAAAATAAAAAAAGAAAGGAGGACTGGGTTTCTTCTGAGAATTTCATGGAGAGGAATGAACTTTTCCATTAAAAAGTTATACTGTGCTGCTGATCAAATAATAAGAAAGATAACAAGAAACATACAAATTTATGATGAACAGGTTGATCTCTAGTCTCTTCCTTGAGCTGGGCCTTCCCTGATACCCAAAACATGAAAGAATTACAGGATACTTCAATGTGTGTTTTCAAATGCCTGCATTACGAGAACGAAATGGATTCTGAACTATGGGAAAAACAAGAATGGAACACCTACTTAATAGATATCTTCAGCTGAAATGAATAATAAATGGATGCTTCTCATTAATTTTAACTCAGCTGGCCCTTGCCATCACAACAATTTATAAGGGGAAATAAAAAAAAAAGGTAATCTTTCATTTACTTGTATCCAGTCTCATCTCCAGGTTTGTAGAACCAATGAGGTTGCTCCCATCCTGCATGAAAACCCATTGAACATTTTGACTTCAGCAAACTATACAGCCCACTGGTTCTCTCTGTTGGTCTCCCAGCAAATCTTTCTTCTTTAGGGTAACCAACTGGAGAGGAAAAAAAACAAAACAAAACAAAACCCATGACACACTAAGATTATCACCAAGACAGAATACACACATAGAAACAGAGAAATCTAGAGGTAGGCTTTGTTGGAACCCATTTTCAGGACATAAACGCATTTTTTAAAATACCTTCTTACCAATATTATTAAAACCATAAGATTCTCTTGCTTTGGCTGCTGTATATTCTGTGGTGGTCCACTTTCCATAGCGGTTGGGATCCAATTCTATCAGGTCAAACGGAGGTTCTCCTTCGAGGATCCAGTCACTGAGGTACTTTCCTATGCCACCAGCATGTATAATGCCATACCTTCAAAAAAGGAAAAAATCCTGCAGTGCCAAGAGGTTTTTTTCTTCTGTTTTTAAAAATCAGTACTAGCATATACCACTAATACATCTTCTAAAATATTTTAAATTTTACCCTCTGTTCCATTTGGTTTTCTCTTGTTTTTTTTTTTTTGATTTGTTCTATTTTGTCTTGTTTTCCAAGATTACATATTTACTGACAGATATTTCTACTGTCATCAGCTAACTTCCATTGCTAACATACAGCAGTTGCAGTGCTTGAGATTACAGCAAACTCTTTGTTTCTTTCAAGTTCAGAATTTAGCAATTTCTTCCAGGAAAATTAGAACTCTTTAACAATTAATACTAGAGGAAATTCTTAAACTCCAGATATGTGTTAAATATACTTTCTAGTCATAGAATATCTCTCCTTTTTCAAGCAGGTTAGTTAACAAAGCAGATTTGAAAACAAGACTGAAACATTATGTCAGCTACAGTGAGTACTTAGATTACAATTACAAAAGCAACAGCAGCTAAAGTCAGGAGACAATACTACAAAGACAGCTTTAAATAAGTTGAAATACCAGTAGTACTTTTTGTATTGTTTCACGGTAAATCAGGGAATGTAGAGGAATGGGGGATAAAACTAGATGACTTGTTTGCAGTAGTGATAGAGTTTCAGAGCTTCCTTTTCTCATCTGATTCACCTTCTCTTTTCTCCACTACAACTATGAAGAGAACTGGTTCCAGAAAGCTTATGCTAACAAAATAAATATGTAGAAACTTTTTGCTACCAGTCTGTAGCAAAAGCATGTTCTACTATTTATTGTGTTAAGGATCAGACTGTGGAAGAGATCTGTTGTTAGAAACCTACAGTAAAGGAATCACACCAGATAGCAAAAGTAGATGACTTAAAAGTTATAAAGTGATAAATATTTCCTTACTTAAACATTTTGTAAATAATTCTAACTTTCAAAATGGTTGACTTGATCTCTATAGGCAAAAGGCTGTGTGAGGTACTTGAATTGGGCAACTTGAGACAAAGGATCATTGTTTTGCTACAATATGTGTATGTTGCTATATAGGCCAAGTACATGACAAAATAGTACCATGTACTGCTGAAATACAGACACTTTAACTTTGACATTGAAATGTTTAATAATAAATAGTAATTAATACTGTTGTTAAACTATTTTATTTGAATACCTCTGTGAATCAGTTTGCCACATCTAAAACCAAAAGTGTCAGAATAGCTTTCTGTCTAGGGAAGATGTGAAAATAAATTCTTAGTTATTTATAAAATGTTCCAATGAATCTTTGAAGAAATAGTAAGTCTGTCCAAAGTCAAGTTTAGATTAGCATGCAGCAATTAAATCACAGACACTCACATTGAATAGTGAAACTAAAACAAATTTGAATTTCTGCTCATCAACTTTGCATTCTGAATTCTACGTCTTCAATTAAATAGGCAAGGATCTTATGGGGAAAAAAAAAGGTTTAATCATTTAATTCTACTGCACATGCATAAGAAGAATGAATTCAGAGTACTCAGACAACTTAGTTTTAGTACTTCTAGAATTCCTGGCTTCGTAATATCTGTAAGATTGCTTTGATAGAGTGCGGGTTTATCAGTAATTTATTTCTTTAGCTAAATAAAACAGAAATATCTAACAGTTGAGTACATGAAATAATTAGGTTGTTCAGCACAAATCTTTGGACTCTCAGCACAAGCTTCTATCACCACAGCAAATGCAGTAAGGATTAGTGCTTGTAGAATGCCACTCTGCAAGTACTACAGTAGAGTTAGTTGTTGCTGGTGTTAATTTAATCAGGCAGCTCTTAGTTATTCATGGATGTAAGATTTGTGACCACAACCATGATGCCTTCAAGAACAGCTCCAGGAGAAGTTTTAGCCAGTTTAAGTCTCCCTACATTATTCACTGCAGCAAAAATCACAGAAGAATACAGCATGACACCACATGACTGCCAGTAGCAACAGACCAAACACAATGAAGTTTTTTATCTCAAGACTGCTGACTTCATGGCAGAATAAGTCCAGGGGCAAGACAGCCAGTCAGGCCACTCTACAAGGTGGAGTTGCCACTACAGATACAACACTGCACCTGGGCTGAGTGGTCTCTGCACTCTACAGAGCTTTGCAGTACTGACTGTGTAGGACCAGTTGATTTTGGTGCTCCTAGCTGGGCCTACGTTATCAAAGGTTTTAAATTAAGCAGGGTGCCCAAATCCCTCATTACCTCAGATGATTGGAGCAGATTGTTTCAATACATGTATTGCAGTTCTATTACACAAGAGTGAAACACATGCAGTGCAGGGATAGGATATTTCAAGCAGCTGTAAAGAGCAGTACAGTTTAGGCATCTCAGTCATCATATAAGCATTTAAAGAAAATTTCCTAGAACGTAAACTACCCTCTCTGTTTTCCTTCTCTCCTTCTAATCCCTGCCAGATCTATCTTTTCCATCATCCCTGTCATGTTCTTGTGTTCTTACTTCTTAATGAGTCCTTGCTTCTCTCTGATTTTTGACTCATTCCATTCCTTCTTCCTGTGTAAGTCCCTGCACAATTTGATCCCTTTTCTAGAGTCTTTATCTAGAGTTTAGCCATTTTTCTATGTCATTTCTGTAGGAAAACTCCTGGTCAGTCTCTGTCTGTGGAATACTACTGTAGATAGAATGCAGGAATCTTAGTGCAAGATATAGTGAATAAAATTTTGAATAAAATTCTACACTACTTGCTAATATTTTCAATGCTGTAAGTAACTGAAAATGGGAAGCATGGAGCAACCTTAATAATAAGCCGGGCTACAAGCTCTGCTAACCATACTTATTGACTTCTTTGCACATTAAAATGCCCAGTAAGCTGCTAATATTAGATAATAAAAGTCCTCTAAACTAACAGCACTAAGTCCTCTGTCACAATGTCCCTGCTAGTTGACTATGAGATAAGGATTTCTTAAGGCACACAAAAAATTACATCACTGATAGAAACACTGCCATGACCCAGAAGCATAGAACAGAGAGTCAAAAGTCCCTGAAAAGCGGACAAAATGATCCATGTCAGCAATATAATTGTGATCTGTGTCTAACTATTTAGAGATTAATCAAACTCCTGAAATAAATTGTTTAAAGAAACAAATATGTAACAGCAGTCCTTGGTTTTGCCTATATCAAACTTTTATTCTGCTCTTATTGACACCAATGAAGGAAAACAGGCTCCAAAGCCTGGCAGCAGGATAATGAACTCTTTTTGGTGAACAAGGACTAAGCAAACTACTTTTGTAACTATGTTTTGCAAATGTTACTAAAAGATAACATTTAAAAAAAAAAAAATCCAAGCAGCAAAGGTGAATACCTTTCACAATGGGTCATTGCAAAATTACCAAACCTTTTTATTTTGAGGGCCTCAGAAAGCACATTAGTGATACTGCCTTATCATAGAATCTGAGGGTTTGTTTGGTTTGGATTGAAGGAAAACTGGAAAAAAGCTGAACTGGATTTTGAACAGAAAATTAGGCAATTGGAAAAACAAGGCAACAGAATGTGTTCTATAATATGTGCCTGGAACCATATTCAGTTCATTCTATCTTATCTTGATACAACAGTCAAACTAAGGCAATTCAAGAGAAGTCAGTAAGAGTTCTACCACTGACTTCAATGCTGATAGAGTACATAAGATGTAAACCAAAATCAAAGAAAATATCACAATAGACAGGAGAATGATACCAGTAAAACACTCATTCCTGTTGTCACATTCCTCTCTTAAATTGCTTTTCTCAAGCAGCCAGCAACAGAATTTTTCAACTCAACCTCCACAGTCAGGACCATTACTGTGTATGTCTCCCTCAGGCAGTCATCCACCCAGTACATCAGCAATGCCTTCTGCTTACTATGTCACTCTTCACCCAGAAGTTAATAACTTCATATTAAAAGTTCTCCCCATGGCACTCATTCTTGCCCAACTTTGGTGACATGAGTTTTTGCATACACCAAACAACTATTGAGCACAATATCATTCAAAACAATACATCAAATGGGCTGAAAAACGTATCGTAAATCCCAGCACTTTTACAATTTCAATCTGCTGCACAGACAGTACCAAGAGCCACCCATTTCTTGCTTATTCACAAAGTGTCACAGATATTGGCCTCCAGAACAAAAGCAGTAAACAAATTGAAAAAATAGTGACAGTTATGAAGGAGAGAGAAGGGTGAGCTTCTATTATGTTAGTCATGGTAATTAAGGCTACTTCCAGTTACAGTTTACATAAAATATATGCATAACAACTCCCATAAAAATGTTCAAAGCTTGAACTGATTGTCACTTTAAAGATATGGCAGACAAAAGTTGTCAAGAGAAATTTACTCACCCGAAACCAATAGCTACCCAGTAATTTCTGACACCCTGATGTGGTCCCACCATAGGAAGAATGTCTGGAGAATAGGTGATTGGACCCGCAATTGTGTTTATGATGTCTGCTTTTTTCAGAACAGGCACCATTTCCATAGCAGTCTCAATATACTCCATTATTCTGTCTAAATCAGACTCAAAAAGTTCTTTTCCAAAACCTGCACAAATATTTGACTCTTATTATACACTTAATTAAACTGTAAATACTTACTTTTTAAATACAGTTATGCAATCTACAAATATAAAAGTCATATGGAATTCATCAGTGACTATATTCAGGCCTTTGGCATTCTACACAAGAAAAATGGTGTGCATAAATCCCTAGTTACCTGCAGAATCACATTTATTGTCACTACAGTATACTGTCCTTTATAGATATTTGTTTAACCCTAAGGTCATGGAAATTCAACAATGAAGTGGAAAGGAAGTGCAAAAATACAGAGGCTTCCTTCTATGATAAGACGACCCACTTAATTTTCTCAATATGCTAACAATTTGGAGAGAGGAAAAAACATATTGTCTGTGTCAGCTTATGACTTCCATGGTGTTTACTGCATTCCTGGATATATTTCACCATTCAGTGTGGGATCTAAGCATTATTGAACAGCACTCTGTAGAGGTACTTGATACTACCGGAGACAGTAGAGACAGTAAGATCAGGAAGCTGTGACAGTCCAATCCAAAGCCTGACGAGGCTGATTATTCTTCCAGAGTAAATGTGTGGGCTTTTGTAAAACAGCAACACTATTTGTTGTCTGTCTAGAAGTGAATGGAATGCTGGAGACCACATATAACACAGTAATTTTTTTTTTTTTTTTTTTTTTTAGTAAGCAGCAGTATGACATGTTTGGGGGGGTTTTTTTGCACAAAAAATATGTATAAATCTACAGCTATTTTGTACTTCTATCTGAGGGCAGAATTTTGCCTAAGATATTTCATTGCTATACTTGTGTTCTTAATTGACAACCACATTATCTCAGGGAAACCAAAAATGCAAAGTCTCTACCAGTACACTAGAGAGAACTGTAGCTTAGAAAAATCCCTATTCAGTTGCAAAAGGCTATGTAACAGAGATTTCGTGACTACATCTAATCACAACACATGAGCACTTGTTCAGAGAGTAGGGTAAGACTATGTTGTAGATGTGTATTTTGTGCCATTTCAGATAGGCTTTTTTATGTTACATTTTTATTTCCATTCCATTTTATCATTGGAGTTGCAACTATTCTTTGGAAAATGTATCACAAGTATTTTCAACTTTCTGTCAATTTTCTGGCAGCATGACAGGCTGGGGTTTATACATATTGAAATGTGTGTGAGTGCTTATCAAGTTTAAAGATTTAATGTTCTTAATTACCTGGTGGGACTCCATCTGTTACCCATGAGTCCTGCAGCTTCATCTTCTCCTGGCTTTCATATGGACCAAATAAAAGACCATCCCTTTCTTGCCTTAGATAATATGATCCTTCTAAGTCACGAATCACAGGCAATTCTGTTTTTAGTGCCTTGACTTCAGGGATAGTTGATGTCACAACATATTGATGATGAACAGGTATGACAGGGTGCTGCAGGCCAATCATCTTGCCTACATCACGAGCCCAGAAGCCTAGAGAAGACAAAAACCAAAACTGAAATATTCAAACACCAGTTTCAGTGAAAGGAAAATAATAGAAACACATTTGCAGGAAGCACTGCACTTGGTGGAATATGACAAAGACATTTTTTTCCACACTTTTAATTTTCAAATTATTTTTCATATTATTCAACATAATCTTCCCTCCACTAATTCTTGCCCCTTTTCCTGAATATACTACCATATATTATTATTGTATACACATACAGAAAATATAATTGGCGGAATATAAATTAGGCTTCCAAAAGTTCAGAAGATAATTTAATTAACAGTCCCACAAAAGCCATGGTTTATTTCAGTAAAGTAGGTCTGTAATGCAGTCTTAGAAAAGTCAGAGACATTTAAAAATCTGAATAAATTAGCTGAAACCAGGGTTGTTAACCTAATCTCTTACTACCAACCAAATGAGCCAGTATGCTCTTCCAATACAGGAGTCAAATCCTAACATCACAAAAGAGCAAAGTAAAACTTTCAGCCGGTAAATCTCAAGAATTTCACTTTCTCTCCTCTTTCACGTGCATCATGAGACTCTTATTGTCTCTCAAAGAGCAATTTATTCTTTATGATATTCATGTTATAACACATTCCTGTGTGACCTGGTCTAGATGGACCTGCTTTGGCAGGGGATTGGACTAGACGACCTTTAAAGGTCTCTTCCAATCCCAACCATTCTGTGATTCTATGATTTGTATTGGTGAGTAGCCACTGTGTTCTCACATAGTTGCCCAATTTAATGTTCTGATACAGACTGTGACCAGAAAATGCAAGTAACAACTTCCCTGCTCCCAAAGCCTGCTCAGGGTCCTTCATGTATACTGTTAGGCATAAGTTGAAGGAGACTTGATTTTTCTCTGTTAAGGTTAAGCTGGTAGGACACATTCACTTTGTGAGGTATTTGTGTCAAAGTCAAGAAGTGGAAGACATGTATCTGTTAAACTTGTTAGCTTGCACTCTGCATCACGGCTCGTATCTGCTGTGTGAGGCTGGAACATAGAGATCTAGGAGTCCGACAGATAGAGTTGACTGAGATGTCACTTGCTTTAAGAAGCTTGGAATATCCCTCAGCTTCATTCTCCTGAGTCTTTCAATCACGGACTTGAGGTCTCAGAAGTGGGAATGAAGGGAGAAAACCAAGAGTCTCAGAAGAGTATAGGAGTGATGATTGGTCAGAGGCAAAAAGGAGGATGACAAAGAAGTGGTAGGACCTTTCAAATAAAATGCTAGGGGCTGTATGGCACCTAGGAAAAGAAGGCAGATCAGTGTGGTTCCTGTGTGACGAGCTAACTTCAAACTGTTTATGAAAAAACATCTCCAGCAAGATTTGCTACAAAAAACTGCTGCCCCTTCTCCTGGGATTTATGCTCATGCTGCCCAGATTGACATATAACTCTTCTTCCTTTTTGTTGCTTACTTGTCTTACTCAAATGTTCCTACTTCTCTCTTCAATTCCATACTCTGCAAGATGTGGTCAAAATTTAGCTCTCAGAGCCCTGAGGGAACGAACAGGCATTAATGACCTTGAACAGTGTCATATGGGGCTTCCACCCACAGTCCTGCTCACGAGCCCAGGAGCACCATTTCAGGTCACCTCAGGGTCTTCAGAACCTGTCTGAGCTGGATTGATGGTAGGTGCGCCTGTTTACAGCTCTGTCACAACCAGGCCTGTGCCTGGCCATGGACCTCATTGATCCAGGCTCTGGTCCATGGACTACTTCCCACCTTGACGTCAGCCCAACCTCATCTCTGTGGTCCTGTCTGTTGATCTGACCCTAGTTACCACCACCAGACATGTTCAGTACTTGTGGATCAACTTCCTGGCTTGGTCTCAGCTTGGCTACATCACTAAGGATCTGCCCGTGCCTCAGTCCCACGAGTCTGTCTGTCTATCTGGACTGTGGGCTGACCCCAGCTGCTGGTCCTGAGCCTGCCCTGCAGGACAGAGCCCTTGCTGGCTCGGTCTCTGCCGTGCCAGCCTTGTTGCCACTCTTGCCTCCCTGTCCTGCGGTGAGCAGCCAGCCCACACTGCTTGCTGGCACTAACTTAGGAACACATCCTCTTATCTTCAAGCGTGGTCTAAAGCCAGGGCAATTAGGAAAGTTGAGTTGGACTGTGCTGGCCTCGTGCCATTGCGCTGCACCAGCAGGGCTGTCAATCTCTTATTTAATATTATAAACCAGCCTCAGGATCTAATACCCACAGTTCTAAAAAATGCAAAATTTCCAAGGAAGATGTCTTCTATGATGACTCAACTTGACAACTGCTAACAGGGCAACTATAGCAAGGGAGCAGGAAATGCAGGATAATGATAGAGACATCTGTTCCTTTAAAAGCTTGTGCCCAGTAAATACTAGAAACCAATATCTGCAGTTCTGGATTTACCACGCCTAAGGCTTTTGCTTCTTAATGGCATCTTCAACACTTGGAGAAGGACGACTGTCAGAATCCATGTTAAGTTATTTAAATTGGCTTAGGGAAGGTCATGCCATAGTCATATAGGGAGTGATCCAAAATGTCCTCTAAGGCTATAGAAACCTGACTTATGCTCCCTTATACAAAAAAAAAGAACTCTAATGACACCCAAAACAAACAAACAAAGCTAATAAAGTTGAATTTCTAGTACATCAGCATAGATTTCCTCCATCACACATGACAAACACAAATGTGGACTCAAGTGCAAGCTAACAATCTTTAGGCAACTTTGTTTGATTTGTGCATTTCCATGCCACCTAAAAAGAAAACAGTTATAAGGTCAGCTAACAATCCACAGAGGAGAAAGAATGATGAAGTAGCAGAAAATTCAATTGCTAGCATCACACACTATTTTTCTGCCAAAATAGCTTGGACTTAGAGATATATGGAAAAGATACAATGCTCTGAGAAAGTGCTTCTAATAAATTCACTGCTTTGCTTACTCACTAAAACACAATCAATTGGAAAATATAGAGAGTAAGCATATTAAAGCTCCTCAAAGAAAATAAAAATAGTAGACTTAATTTTATGTCTTTGAAACCTGTTTATTTCAAAATAATATTAAATTTCTTACCATTAAGTTTGCAGAAGTACATTACAAACACATCTGATTTTAAATTACTTTTGAATTAAAGGCAAATAGGTTTGCTCAAAATCAACATGATACCAAAGTTAAAAATAAAATATTGTACTTCTAAAAAAAAATCACATTTCTGATAAATGCATATTTAATTGCTTAGGACAACAACAGCTGACATTTACTAATGAAAAATACTACCATTTCTTTGTTTAAAGTTTTTGAACCGTATGCAAAAGCTATTACAAACTCAAAAATGGTAAAAGGAAGAATATGTATTTTGAAACAAAATTCTAATTGGAAGCAGATGGAAAGTCCCATCACATATAGTAAAGAATAAATTATATCTCTAGGACATTTGTGAAGATTATATTGGAGAGATTGCAAACTTCTGATCCTGAAATATCTAGTGGTGGTATTATTTGGTATATCTGCTGAACTATGCAATTGGACTACCTCTTGTTTTCAAAAAAGAAAAACTTCCATCACTATATACATATAAATGACTGTATATACAGTGTGTACATGTCTGCAAATGTGTGTTTGTATACACACACACACATTCTGTGTGTATTAACTAAATTCACTACTTCTGCAGATCTTAATCAAACGTTCCATTATGAACAGGCTTCAAATCATTTCAGCAGGCTCAGCACCAGTTAGTTCACATCAGGGATTATTTATTAGGCATCTCCTTTCTTCCAAAATGGAAATCTCACGTAAGGAACAGTTAAATATTGGTTGAAACTAGTTCGTTCTGGTTCCACAACAGATGTCGGTTGGAGGATGAGTGGAGAGAGAGAATGTAGTGAGCCTTCTGTTACATTTTTCTCTGCTCATACTGCAACATGAGCCTAAAATACGATCTCTGAACTATACCAGTCATGATCTGTAGTGGAATGAGGCATGGCTGAGAAAAAGAATGTTAGCTGAGAGAACATTTATAAGAGATGTGTGTTATGCAGTATCAATTTCACATCCTTAGCCAGAATGTTAAGCAGTATGTGCTTCAAATGTTCATTTCAGCTAAATAATCTACCACAGAAGAGAATTAACTATTGATAGTTTAATAGTTTATTAAATAATTTCAAATACTTAGGAAAATTTCACAAGAGTGTATCCTAATTTTTGCAAACAAATTTTGAAAAACATTTACTAGAAAACTTTGCCTAAAATCAAATTGATACAAAAGCCGAATAAAGATAACCACACTACAAAAAAGGAAATTACTACATCTGTGATACTTCATCCGTCTGATGCAGAGCCGATAGTTAAGAATAATGAATGCTTAAATATTTGTGGCCTGAATAAGCAGTCTGACTGCCAAATAAGCTGCCTTTCCATTACATGATCTTGGATCAATACATCCATACATTGTAACACATGACATAATGAATCTATTAGTAAGTGAGTCTGTGATTTTGTAACTGAATGCTGTCCCGTGAAAGCCATGAACAGACAGTTCAAAGGCAATCAAATACTGATGCTTTATAGTTAGCCATGTTCACTTGTCCATCTGAGCAAAAGAGAAAGTCCTCTTAAACAATCACAGCTTCCTACGGAAGTGTGATTATTCACTGAGATGGGATGTTTGAACACCTTAAAAAAATGCAGATATGATTAAGTTTGAGACCCAGTCTGCAAAAATTTCATCCAAATAGTAAATATTTGGAATGTTTTCAAACAATTGAAAACAGAAAGTCTTCCACTAGGAAGGAGAAGGCACTCCTCAATGTTGGAGGTACCAACAGTTTCACTAAAAATATGTTTTGCTGTAACTTGTATAATTTAGATTGAAAACAGGTTTTTAGACCTATCAGCTTGTTTAAGAAAATAAACATAAATACGAGGTACTCTTGCCCAGAAGTTCTTTGAAGCAGAAACGTCACTTTGGCTTCCTTAACAAAATAAAGAATAAAAATGCATAGGTAAATAGAAGCTCCTTTGAGTTAGGAAATTTTTATTACATGAAAAAAATATATTGTGAATCCAAGTCATGTTTGAAATGCTACTCAAAGGCCAACAAAAATCTTCAGTTTCAAGGATATGTGGATAGAGTTAAATCTTAGAGAAAGACAATACTGAAATAGGCAGGGTTGTCTTATTTGCTGCAAATTCTCAGTCTCTTTGAAAAACCAGTGAAGACATTTCTAATTCATTTGTACATCCCATCTCCCTTCCTAAGTATCTTTAATAAGATTTTAGAGGACATTATGCATAGAGAGTAGCTTCTCTTCTGCACAACTTATTATAGATCAGTTAAAGTTTCTTCTGCTACTAAAATTTAAGAAGACACTCTGACTAGTAACTGCTGGAGGCAAATCAGAAAAAAAAGCATTTTTAATGCCTAGTCAGGGGTAATTAGCATAAGAGCTAAATGTTCACAATACTGTAAAGCAGTACTTGCCAAGTACATTCTACCACAAGCCAAGTGAATGATCAAACCATCTATTACTTATTCTTATAATCCACTAAATTCAACACAGGGGTTCCATGTCAGTAGTTTGTAAGTTTGAAGCATATACAAAGCTTATGTTGAACCCTACCTGCTGTATTCACAACTCTTTTTGCTCGGATTACTCCAGATGGAGTTTCAACTTCCCATGTCCCATCTGATCGGGAGTTCAGGTTAGTCACTTGGACGGGGTAATTTAACTGAGCACCATATTTTCTGGCTCCTGCAGCCAAGGCCATAGTGAGAGAATAGGGGTCAATATGACCATCTCCAGGGTTATACAGGCCAGCCAAAACCTAAATGGAAATAAAATCCCCCCAAATCAAATAAATTAAAATTTATCCAAATTAACTATTCTTTTTTTAAATACTTTGGTTTTTTAATTCAGTAAACCTCAGAGAGTCAAATCAAAACAAATTTTCAAAACATGTAACATCAGGGATACAGCTATCCAACTTAACAATAGTATAACGAAATAAAATCGCTCCACTCTGCCTTGCAATCAAAGGTTGCAATGCTTTAACATTATATTTTATATATTATAACTAATAAACTAATAACTAATTTATATATTATAACTAATAATTATAACTTGCCCATGGGCACACAGTATGCAGTAAAATGCATGTGAGATTGATTTTAGTCTATAATGCTGGAGTTTTTTTACTGAAAAACAGTAATTTCTTGTACAGTTTATAAAGGAAATAGACCTTATGTCTACATATCTGATAGACTAATATTTAGTTGCAATGGAAGTTACTTCCCATAAAATTAGTTTCTTTACCTTATCCATGTTCAACAAGGGAAATAGCTCTTGTACTTTCTCAGGTGTTATTAGGTACTGCTCTGTTGGGTGCCAACCAGTGCGAGTCATTTGGTATTTGAATTCATCCACTCTAGTAGGAGTTGAAGCAATTCTGATGCTGCCAGGCTGATGAAACCCCACAGCCTAAAACAAAGAACAAAAGTGAATTACTGAAAGAACTTCTACTTACCTTCATAAATGTGTGTTCCTGTGCTCTGCATAGTTTTCCACTGAGATGCTGCAGAATAAATTTAACTAAGAAACTCCATTGACACAGTAAGTAACCGCCTACCTATTTTTGTCTGTTTAATACAACAGAAATCCTTATATAGCTGAACACTGAATGCTTACTTCCTGGTATACACTATTTTCTTCAAATTTTCCATGTTACCTCACAGGACATTAATATGGCCAAATAAGTCTTTTAGTGGAACTCACAAAAATAATCTGCCATGGTATCTTATCTAGCTGAGCATTAGAAAGAGGAAAAAACCATTTTATTACAATTATCAAGTTTTTAGACTAGTACAGTGAGGATAACTCAATTTCTGCTGCTGTCTGAAGAAAGCATGAGGTTGGTAAATGAAACCTATACAGCTGAATGATGACAGACCCATTCCTTAAGTCACTAAAAAACACCCCTGAAAGAGATGCAGCAATTCTCTCAAGTAGAGACAGCATCATATCACATGAACTTTTAAGTGGACATATTTAAAGTAGGAATGCATCATAATCAATCCATTCATTCCAGATCCTTGATGTTATTTTAACTCCTATACCAAGCTAAATTTGCAGACTCTTAGTCCGCTGAGCTTCTGATGGGTTTTCTTAAACTTCAGAGGGATCTGGGAAACCATCTAAAATATCCAGTGACTAAGTACCAGAGTATATTGAATGACTGAAGAATATATTTCAATAAAATGGAAACCTTATGATAGTCATGAACATACACATACAAAACTTGTCAACTCCAAAGATTTTTGTAGGACTTAGTAAGGTTAGTATTGATCTGAATTAATATTGTAAAGGTTGAGAGATTACCTGTCCCGTCTCTTCTTCCAACTTTTCATAGAGCCTGATGCTGTAAAAATGAATTTTCTTCAAGTTTATTCCAGGATGAAAATAAGTAGTTAAACCAGCCTTAAAGAAGAAAAAGGAACAACATAGATATATTAGAAATGCAGTATTTTCTTTCCCTTCCTCCAACTGTCACTCAGAAAGGAACTGGCAAGATGCTATAAAGAAAAGCGACACATGGATAAAGACAACTGCTACCAAAAAAAAAAACCAACTTTCCCTACTTATAGCATTCTTATTCTCCGCACACGTGCTTTTCAAACTATCTTTTCCCACTGAGTTTGTCAGCCCATGATACTATTGCAGTTGTTTTCTCCTACAGTTTCCTTTCTTCCTTAAATTATTCTGTTGTCTGCTTTGAATGAAAGACATGAACAACTCCATTCCTGACCAATCAGATCAACTAATTAACTCTAAATGTCCTGTAGCAGTATCTTTCCCTTCTTGAAAATGGAGATGGGTGAGAAACCAAAACTTCACAAAGGCTAGATCTGAACAAGAGTTATTAGTTTAATGGGGCATGAACAGCAGAGCCATGGACATCAATATTCTGCTCTCACCAGTTGTCTCATGAAAGTTAAAGTGCAACTGCTGCATTTCAGAAGCAGCTTAAGAAATTTCAGTATGCATTTTGCACATCATTTTAGCAGATCTGACTTTAGAAGTTGTCAAGCCCTTCTGGGTTCATGCAAAGGTAAAAGGGTACATGCTAAGGTAAAATCAAGAAGTTAATACAGACTCTTCTGTATTTAAGGAAACTGTTCACTTGTCTACAATAGAGACAGCTGCATCAATCTAATGATATTCATAACTGCAGACATTTTGCATGTAGAAAAGCAGAATTGAAAAGTTACCAAAGTGAAAAATATGTCTTCATATCTTCTGAACCTGACATCTCACTAAAACTTTTTCCAAGCAAGACAGCAGAAATGCAAAATTACCATTGTTTTTGAAGATAAGTAACTACATTAATTTAAATATTATTTATATATATATATATATATATATAAGAATTGTATTTTTATGGATATTTCACCAACCAAAATAGAGCTTATTAATAAATTTAGGTTGTTTGAACTATGGGAGCTAGATACCAAAGTCCACTTTGAATTCACTGCCATTCTGAGAGAAATATAGCTCAAAACATAGAAATTAAATGTAGCACATATATACACACACACATATATGCATATATTGTCTAGTCTTAATTTTAGCTTTTCAGCTCTATTCTGTCCTGTACATTTTAAGACTTTATTTTTTAAAGCTAGAATTGTTAAAAGCTAGAACTGTTCAAATGCAAAAAGGAAAAACAAAACTTAGTAGTCCCTAAAGATAAATTTTAATTAAAACCAATTTAATTACGCTAAGAAGCCATTAAATGTCAAACTTCTCTATAACTAGTATCAACCTATATTGCACATATTAGACTACATCCTCATTTTTTTAAACCAAGGCCCTTTCCGATCTATCCTTCTTGGTGCAGCTTCACATTTAAGACCAGATCTTCTCCTTCAGAAACAATTAGCTTCAAATTGCTCTTAGTAAATGGCTTACATTCAGATAGCATTTTCATCAAAAAACCATAAATCACACTCATTGCTTGAGATGACACATACTTAGTACCTTGGGAGCATGACTATAATAACTGTTTGGCACTACTAGTTGTACGTCTTTACACTAGTCACTGTGTTAAAAGTTTTTCCTACTCTTTAATGAGGATTTTATCTTTCTGATATTTTACAGTTTACAAATAATATCATTGTGTATTACATGACTGAAATGACAAAATAAACCAATAGGGAAAAGTACAAAATTAATCCTTTACCAGTATTAGATTTTTCAGTTGTGACTGATAAATTAATTCCTAGTTTGGTTTTAGTTTCATAAATTTGTTTCTGTTTGGCATTGTCCAAATCTGGATTTAAAAAGTGATCACACAAATCCATAGAAGGGAGAAAAATCTACTGAAGGCTACATGAAGCACAAAACAGGATTGCTGGATTCAGAAAGTTCATGGGCTAAATTAATTAGCCTGGAAAAAAAATACCTGTCTTTTTCTTATTATTATGTCCGATCACCACTACATAGCATATCACTGGAGACTAGATATTTGACTAAACATAGATTTGATCTCATCTGCTACATATCCTTTTATGTTATTATGAATACGTTTATTTTAATCACCTCAGACTAACAGCGAGGCTGTTTCATTGCAGAACCTGTAATTAAAAACGGTTTCTTAAAAAATAAGCCCTAAGGGTCTTTTTCTATGTATAGAGAATAAAGAAATAAGTTAGGCATTGAAACATTTATTTAATCAGGTACAATAACCTGTGAGTAATTAATTCACTTATACCTGCAAATTTTGTCATGATATTATTTTTACCATTCTCTTTTATTTATATAAACATTTTATTCTGTTATTTTTCCAAATGTAGTCTCATATTTTCCAGATGTAGATAAGCTCCATTTTAGTGGTCACTGTTGGTAAGCTCATTTTGAAATTAATGAACAGCAAAACATTTGCAAGTTAGTTAAAAAACCATATACATTCAAGAGAATATAATTGCCAGAATTAAAGAAAAACTTCTATCCATGATATTTTTAAGTGAATAAAAGAATTTTAGATACATTTGATGCCTTTTGGCTTCAGATAAATGTGCTTCTGACTTCAAGAGTGCAGCTGGGAGACAACTACAACCTCACTGGACTGTATAAAAACTTAAATCATAGAATCACTAAAAAATTATAATACAACAGATTGAATGGTACCTCAGGAGGTCTCTATCCAACCTCATGCTCAAAGCAGGGTCAGCTGCAGGCCAGGCTGCCCCAGATTCTCTTCAGCCTCAAAGGACAGAGACTGCACTACTTCCCCAGACAAGTACAGGACTTTACATTTGTCCTTGTGAAATGTCATAAAATCCCTGTCCTTCTGTCCTTCCAGCCTGTCTAGGTTCCAGTGCATGCCAGTTCTGCACTTGAGTGCATTGACTGGTCCTCCCAGTTTGGTGTCAGCTGCAAACTTGATGAGTATGTACTTGGTCATCTACTCCAGATCATTGGTAAAGATGTTAAAAGATGATGGTGGCTGAGGCCTGAGCAATAGGCCTAAAACTAAAATTGACTTCTAGATGAACATCCCAATCAAACATCATATAAAATTAGTGTCTGATTGTTAGTAAAAGATGTAGCTTAGATAGAATATAATTATAAGTGAAGACAGACACCATGCAAATGTATTCCTTTGCTTGTTCAGAGGCAAGCTGTTAAGGGCATGCATGAAACTAGGTGTCTGGCCTTTTGTGAAAACACATGACCAAAGCCAGATAGATAAAGAAACTCCCTTAGTTCCTCCCTGAGTCCTGGCCAAGTTCCAGATGGTATCTCAATGAGTTGAGAAACCAGATGTTCCACGTTACAAGCTATTATTACAAACTGGATCCTCTTGCAGTGATTTGGAGACCTCACCTATGAGGGGATGCACTGTATAGGACTTCTCCGTTGCCAGGACAGGTTCTGCAAATGCTTGCTGCAACTGGGGCTCCCCAGCAACTGCGGATCTGAACGAGGATCATCAAGGCAATTGATGATGTTTTCTTCTTAATTATTGTCATTAAATTTGTGTAGCAATAGTTAAGTGCATTGCCTTACTTATTCTCTCTAATGCTTTGCAAAATTTACTGCACTATTTTGTTTGTTATCTTAGTGCTTTAGACATAAGCAAAAATCAGCTGTTCATTTTCTGACTATGTCTGTGTCTTTTATGCTGACCCCTATCTACTAGAAGGACAAACGGGTCTCAGGATAGACCGCTGTGACACTCCATTTATTTCCATAGGTAGAATATGATCTGAACCACTACCCTCTGAGCCAAATCATCCACAAGCCTTTTAACTATCTATCTGTCCAGTCATATAGACCATAACATCTTCAGTAGAACACATGAATATTACAGGAGACAGTGTCTAAAGTCTTGCTAAAGTCTAGGTAAGTGGCATCAACTGCTATTTCCTTGTCTATAATTATAGAAAGCAGCCAGGTTTGGCCAAACGCAATTTCATTTTCATGAAATTATGCTGACTATTCCAAATCACTTTTTTTTGCCCTTTACAGGCCATGATCTGAGATTCACTTCACAGTTTTCCAATAAATCAAAGTATGGCTAGCTGACCTTCAGCTCCTCTGCTTGACCCTTCAGGTTTTGGGTTTTTTTTAATGCATACATATGCCCCTCTCCAAAAGTTGGGCACCTCCACCGATGTCCACAGCTTTTCAAAGGTGATATATCTACAGCCCTGCAATGTCACCAGCAGCATTCTTGGATGCAACCCATCTGGTTCAATGCACATGCACGAGTCAGGTTCTCCCAGTAATCCCTGGCTTGATCCTCATCCATTGCTGGTAGTTCCTCTTTTTGAACCCTGCTCATAGCACAGAGGCCTGAGAAACCTTGTTAGTAAAAACTCCAGCAAAAAGGGGATAGAATACTTCAGCCTTATTGATGTACACTGTGACTAAATTATCCACCTCATTCTGCCGCAGTTCCACATTTTCCTCATTCAGCCTTTACTGCTAATACAGCAGTAGAAGCTCTTCTTGCCACCTTTAAGGTTCCTTACAATTCTTAATTCTAGCTGAGCTTTGGTTTTCCTACCATCCTCTTCACATCCACAAGCATTTTTTTATAAATTGCCCTTTTGTAGCCTTTTCCTGCTTCTACCTCTTGTATACTGCATTTTTGCTCCAGAACTTAGTCATGAGCTCCCTGTCTGGCCCAAATGGCCTCTCAATGCATCTGCTTTGTTTCCTGAGTTTCAGGGTAAACCACTCTTATATTTGAAGATTTGCTTTAGGTTTTTACATATTTCTGTAAGACAGATTTGGTTATTGCAGGTGAACATGATTTGGGAAAATAATTTTAAGATTAGACACTTTGCTATGAGAATGGGCACAGATTTCAAAGCATATTTTCTAGTTGTAATTTGTTTATGGTAAAATTTTGTGTATCAGTTTTGGTCTTTCAATCTGTTTCAGATTTTATACTACTGCAATTATTAAACTACCACTCTGGAACAAAAAAGTATTAACACACTTATACACTATGTTATCTCCTCTTGCAAGTTTGACCAAATTATAACAAGTTTTTGTTTGTCTTGTGCTGTGCTTTTTTAACTGTCAACAGCAATACCAACTGCATGAAGTATCACGTAACAGAATGATATGTTACATATTTTCTTAGAAAACACCTTTTAAAAAAGTAATAACACAAAGTGTCTATTAGCTGAGTGAGTTCTATATGCCTTTTTAGTCCCCAGGGCTTCAGTGAGATTGCAAATAACACAACTTGCAGGATAGTACAATTTCAATAATTCTTAAAGCCTATATCTTGATCTAATATTACACTCATGTAATAATCACTATTTTTTCATGGTTAGGTACAAAAAGGAGTAGCGTTTGCTCTCTTATGTATATCTTACGGTAATATAAAATGTGCATAGTTTTTGCACACATGGGGGTCAGTCAAATTTACCTCAGATCTGAGAAGCAGAAGAAAGTTTTGGTAGCAACACTAGCAGGAACATGATCTATAAGGAAACATGATCTTGAGCTCTGGTAGCACTTACTGGACTATGAAAGATGGAAAGCATGGAAAGATGGAAAGCACAGAAACATTTGAACCAGTTTAAACATCTGTGGCTGCAGGCAATATACTACGTGCCATTTCATGTGCTAACTGTAGTACTATATCTAGTACTGTATGACTGTAACCACTGATAAATGCCCAATAGTCAGTATAACAAAGAACTCGTAGTCACAGTTTTGATCCTTCTCCTCATCTGAAAGTTACCAAATTTTTCAACTTCAGACACGGCACTCTGAGTTCAATGAGGAAAGATTACTATGTAGTTTACTTAATAGTTATCCATTATAACCTGTTCCTTAACTAGATATTTTGCTATGTTAATCACATAAAATTCTGTTGCAACAGGTGACACAAAGAGTCCTCTCAATAGTGGCAGTGCAGGCATTTTCTCTGCTGCACACCAGGTCCCTTCTTTTGAAATGGAGTTCACCCCTTAGTGCTCCACTGCCACACTCACTAAAAAGTGAAGGCAAAAATACTGAAAGAGAAGTTACTTTTACATAGTTATGAGCAAAAAGCTAGAGTGAGAGAGTATAGCAACAAGAATAAAGGAAACATATAATAACAACCCCCAATTCATGATTTTGGTTTCTTATTCAGTGAGGTAATTTTTATTAATTCTTATAAACATATTCTGTTTATGCATTGGGAAAATAAAGTTCAGTCTGTGCTACACTCTTGTGTTTCAGTCAAACTATTTCTTTGAGCATTTCATAGTTACAATTCAACATAAAAAATGCATGATCTGACGCTATAGATAATGCATGATGTTCCTCTGTTTGCTGAACTGCCATCTGTTGAGACATGACTTGTCTGGAAGAGACGAAATTACAGAATTTTGCTTTTTATAACTCTATATGTGTTTTCTTTCACCTTGTTTGTTGCGAAGCAAGTAAAGTGAAGTATAAACCTACTTATGCGTTTCAGGCATGATTTTTTTGTGATTTAATTTTTTACTATTGTTTTCTCATAAGGCCTCAAACACACAAAACATCTGCACTAAAGTGAAGTTTTTCAAATTTCAGACTTCCTCTCCTGGGGGAAGTATGAGAAGTGCAAGTAAAATATAATCCATCTGAATCATCCTCTTTAATTTGCTCCAGAAGGGCACTCAGATACTATAGTTGTAAAACAATACCAAGTATTGCATAAATGTTCTATTGTATTAACAGAGTAGCTCAAGACAACAAAGTGCTGGGCTTTTACTGTTCTGGTAATTGCTAGACACAGGGATAACCTTCTTTCAATTTTGGCTAAATGTAGCTGGAAAGTAATGGAAAAGGCATCTATAGTTGTGGCAAGCTTTATTTAATTTTGTTACACTATCTGCTACAAACACTGACAGAAAAGATGTAATTATATACATGCACATTGTGTACCAGCATGTTCATGCATTCAGTGTAATTCCAAGAGGTGTCCCCATCTTGCAATTGATATATGATGTCTTTTCAATTCTTTACCTTACAGTACTGACAAATGTACAGCCTTAAACACCACAATGTACAGATGTTAGCTTTGCTTCTCCAAGATTTTGTGTAATGTCAACATTGGCAGGAAAGAAAGCTCTTGTCTCTAA
Organism: Colius striatus; assembly: GCF_028858725.1. NCBI lineage: Eukaryota > Metazoa > Chordata > Aves > Coliiformes > Coliidae > Colius > Colius striatus. The sequence continues at coordinate 48,771,583 of NC_084790.1, read as the reverse complement.
CAAGAATCAGTTTCTGGGACAGTGATATTCTCTGAGAACTGGACACTGATGCTGCCTCTCAATTATCTCTTTTTCAGGATAACACATATATAAAAAATGATTACACAAAATAACGCTAAATCCCACATTTCTGATTTTTGCATGCCAGTGCAACCACTTCCAACAATAAAGTCTGCAGTATAAATTAGATTATCATAGAAATAAAACATTTAATTAAAAATGTCCAAGTTAAAATAAAGTTTAAAGTCTAAATCCAGTGAACTACCTAAAATGTATAATACAGTTATCTTTCAGTAATTTCAAATGCAGTATTTGTCCTAATTTTTGCAAATGAGAAAAGCATACTAGAGATAGCTGAACCAAGTGTTCAAAACCCATACAGCCAATCCATACGGAACTCCACGCTAAAGTTTGTATCTATAAAATGAGGAAGATAATTAATCTCTGGAGAGACAGAGAATATAAAGGTAATGAAACTTCAGCCACCATTATATACACAAACTGCTGTTAATCTGAGAGATTAATAAAACATTTCTTACTGCATGCCAAGTAGACCCTGCAGTGAGCTCAGATTTTTCGAGCAGAACAACATCCTTCAAGCCAGCCTTAGCCAAGTGATAGGCTAGACTGACACCAACACAACCACCTCCAATGATCACTGTGTCTGCTCTGTCTTTCACCAAGGAAGAAGATGAAGTTTCCTTCCTGGAAGAAAAATAAAAATACAATTACAAAAAGACAACTGCTTCACTGTTCACTGCTTCAATCATAATACAACTTGGTGTCTGCTTGGAAGTCTACACACACCTGACTTAAAATCTGACTGCTTCATTCTCATCTTCTTTAAAAGTAAATGCTCTTAAAGAATCATGTACATAAACAGCAGTAAAACAAAAAACCAAGGAAGTTTACTTCCAAGTTCAAAATCTTTGTTATTTGTCCAATATTCACTTACAAATAGATCCTAATTATCAATAAGAAATGGTACCCCTGAACTGACAGTGTCAAAACTTGACTTTTCAGAAGTGCTATTGTATACACAAACCAAAGCCTTTTAAAAATGTGTGCTTAGTAAGGCTCCTCAATGAATTTCTAAAGCCAATGTCAGGAGACAACATCAGTGTGTGTGTTCTGGAGTAAAGAAATCTAATATTTATCTTCATATTCTGTACAATTTTACATATTCTACTTTCCTGAAGTCTAAACATTGCAGAAACAGTGTTTCACCAATGGCTCACACCTGCTACTACACCTCACTGCATTTTCACAACCACTTAAAGCCAGCATGAAGCAGAACTGCTGCCACAGGCAGCCCCATTCTCCTGCATCTCCTTTGATACTCCTCTCTGCTGCCCTACCTACTGATGGCAATCCAGACCAGGAAATTTATCTGAATTTAAATAAAAGACAGATTTTGTTTGATCTGAGACAAGGTAGGGACTCCTAGTACAGTGGCAGTACAGACAACTATGAAGACACAATCTTTCCCTTCAGGACAGTTAATATGCAATTATTCCTCTGGCAAAAGGCTTTCTAACGTGTCTTACACCTGTCCTCCACTCAGAGATAAAACCTATTAGTTGTGTGTATTATGAATGGAAATCTTCTAAAAACATGACATTTTAAAAACAAATGCAGGAGGAATACGTACCATATTTATTCTCTATGTGACAATTAATGAAAAGTAAACAAAATGGTAGCAATGGACCCTACAAGTTTTCCGTCTTTGGTGTACCACACACTTGCTTGTGTTCTTTCTTGAGATTACATATTAATTTTTGCAAGTTAACAGTAAGTTGTTTAATAGCCAAATGTGAGACACTTTGACCAGTTCCTCTAGTCCTTGGTAATCGAGGTCAATTGCAGAGCCTTTTCTCATGCTGCTTTTAGACCCTGAATTTTAGAATACCCTGTCTGACTTTCAGCTCTTTTCACACTTTTCTTTAGAACTCGGGAGCCTGAAAAAAATCCGGGGCATATCTTCCCTGTGAACCAACCACACGGTTCATCCAGATGTGTTTGCTCGCGCCAGCTAAAGCAGTTAATTTTTTGCTCATCACTATGGCCCAGATGACAACAGGAAGGATCTCTCTCTACTAGGTCAGCGCCTCGCCCCGAACCCGGGTCTGGTCTTCCCTGGCGCGGGAGGCAGGAGCCCCTTCCCTAGCCCGCCTTCCCCTGCTGCCCTTGCCGGGCAGCCGTACCCTCGGGGGCCAAACGCTGGCAGCCGCGACCAGTAACGGCGCTCCGCCGCCCCCTGCCCGGCCCGGCCCGCACTCACCGCCCTCGGGCGCCCGCGCTGACGCCGACGGGCCGCAGGGCAGCCGCGACGAGGGGCTCGGGCCGTCCGCCGCGGCTGAGGGGCCGCAGCCGCTGCAGGGCTCCCCGCAGCGCCGCACTCATCCCGCACACCAATGGGATGCAGAGCGCTGGCTCCGCGCCTCTCCCGACGGTGTCTCTTGCCCCGCCGAGGCCAGCTCTCGCGGAGGAGGGCCCTGACCCGCCCCCCGGCTCAGGGGGGCAGCCCGGGGCCGCACCCGGGCGCCGCCACAGCAGCCGCCAGGGGCAGGGGCGGGGAGGTGGCGGGAGGGCACTGGGAGGGCACCGGGCCGCCCCGGGCCGCGCCGGGCTCCCCGCGGGGGGAGGAGGGCTGGCGAGGGTGTTTCCCGCGGCGCTGCCCGCCGCGGCCCGCCTCCTCTCCCGGCTATAAATACGTGGCTTGAGGGCTCGGAGGAGGTCGAGGTTCGTGCCGAGCCGTCGAGTAGACGTGGGCAGTCAGCGTCCCTGGGAAAAGAAGATGCTGCCGATCGGGAAAACCACGAAACAGGGCAAAAGGGTAATTCTCCCATCTCCCTTCCTGCTCAGCCCCTCTCTCCGTGGACGCGTCCCGCTCCCCTGTTCTCCGTCCCGCTCATCTGTCTGGCGTGATGGTAGCAGCGGGCGCTGTGAGACGTACGTGGCGCGGCGGGACCGGGCGGTAGGGGAGTCCCATAGGGCACGGAGCTGAGCCCCTTGGGCCTCATTTTAGCCTAGAGGCTCTCCCGGGGAGCTGCTGCCGAACTAACCTGGGAAACAGGCTTGTTAATTTTCCAGTAAGGTACTCGGCATTTCTGCAGGTATGGTCGTATTATGATAAGCTGAAGTAAAGCCATAACAGTATCGAGGCATTTAAGACTTTCAAATACCATTATGAGATAGATTAGCTTGAATTTAGTGCTGTGACAGCTTACGGAATTTTTATTTCTCCGAATACACGGATTGGAGCCACTAAAGTTCAAAACGGTTTTGCTTCATATTATTTAATATGCAAACTAAGCAGTACTGGCAACATATTACACTTGTAAATATTTTCAGCATAAAATGTCACTGGATGGGATTTCTTCTTTTGATTTATATAACTGCATACCAACAGTGTTTGTAACATGAGTACAGTCTCTAACATAGGCATGTCCTTTTCACCCTCAGTTAGCTAAAGAAATAAGCCAGTATAAAAAGTTATCCAGGTATTAGCTATTCTGGCCATTAAGGCAAACATAATGAGCAATGTCTAAATCAAATTCTGACACATACCAGAGCTGCCACACTGCACTGCTGCTTGGGAAGGTCAGTGGAATCTGTCTTTTGTTCAGAAGGATGCTTTTCTCAGTAATAGAATACTTCTTGCTCAGAACTTATTTTACTCATTTTTATGTGTAGCATATAAATCTCAAAGGACTTATAAAGTATTTTATAAGTTGAAAGAGTTGGGGAGGAATCTCTTGTGCTTTTTTATTTCTTTACACATACTCAGACTGCCTCAATTCAGCAATGAGCAGCTGTTTGAAGTTCCCTGACAGGCAATGCATGAACATAACCTTCTCTTGAGTGCTCACTTAAGATCTCAATAGTGGTTTTGAGATTCCTTTTTTTTTTTTTTTTTTTTTTTACATTGATGGAATAGATAGGATATAGGAAGACCAAGCAAACTTTTCACTTACATGGTTCAGTTACATTCCTAAAGCTGGTTGATGGAATATCTTCATATAGACATTCAAACTCTTTTAGTGGATAGATGTATGAACCCTGTGATGCAATTTCATTCATGTCAGCAAACACAAAACTGTGAAAAGATGGTTCACAAAAGCCTTGGTTAACTCTTTACAGATACTATTTGTTGTTATCTAATACTAGATTTATGTATTACCAGATCACCTGATAGTACCACTTTGATGTGGGTTGGACATGAGCACACAGAACAAAACAATGCTGATACTGAACTTAGGACAGCTATATGCTGGTTGAACCAATAGTATTTTACACAGTATAGATAGTGTTAAAATGGTGTGAAGGGATCTTATCAGACCTATAATAAAGTTTGCAATCTGAATTGAAAAAATAAGTTCGTATTAAATACTTTGTACTTTACGGTTATGTCAGCTGCTATTAGATGCCTGGATACTAAGTTTAATATATCACAATATATTATGTATTAAGATGACATGATCTATTAAATCATGGCTTATGTGTCTTCTCTGTGTCAAAACTGAAGATTATTTTAAAATACAATTTAAAAAAGATTGAGCTGCCAAGGAAAAGTGATGTAAATCCTAGAAGTGAATTGTCAAAAGAAAACATCTGTTCTTTGTAGTGTATTAAAATATAATATCTACATATGATATCGACATAGGATCTATTACTTAATGTTTAATTAACAAGCAATTACTGAAGCTGCTTATATATTAAAGCCATTTTTTTTTTCTCTCTGCACTCCTGCTCTCTGCATATTAAACGTATTACACTGAAGCAGGCTCTGTCTATAAAAGATTCCTTGGCAAGCAGAGGAAGCAGGGATTCAAACAGAGACCCCTTGGCTTTCTCTAGCCCCATTCAAGGCATTCTGTTACAAGTGCGAAGTAGTTAATTGCAAACACAATGTTTACAAAGCCTCCTGACACACTTGAAACAGAATTCCCCTAACAGGCAGGTATGACTGGCAAACTCATTGAAAAATATTGAACTTCAGAGATTAGGTATTACTGGTCAAGTTTTGCCCTGGTCCTGCTGAAATAAAGGCAAAACTTTGCATACTTTGGTAGAGTTATAAAGTTAATCAGGTCAATATTTTGGCAACTTCACAACATGTAATGAAATGCGATGTACAGATATGTGAGCCAAAACTTGGCCAGACTCAAAAAGCACTGCTCAGAAGCAGTCTACAGAGAAGTTCTGACACCTTGCTGCCATGACAGCACCTGAGCCAAAAACACTGACCCTCACAGCCTGGCTGTACAGTCTCCAAGTAGTGTTACACTGCTATGCTTGGTACTAGAGCTGGTATCGCTGGCACAAGTCTCCTTCTTCTTGGAAAGGGATACTCTTGTGCTGCCTAAAGAGTGGTGCTGAAGCATGATAAGTGTTTGTCTTTCCCGGATGTATGCTGTGAGGTAATTGAATTCATGAAAGCGAAATTATTAAGAAATGTAATCTACTAAAGATTGGAGGTTAACTGTTAAAAAAACTTTCTCTCAGCACAAAACCCACACTCAAATGTGTGTCCACAAGGCTTATATTTTTTTTCCTACTCCCTAAAATTTTGTTTACTGAAATACTACTGTGCCATTAAGAGATATATGGAGCAAAATTTCGGTCTTACCACTGATCTTCTCCTCTACTCACTACCTTTGTTAATGTGATGGATATGTCTTCATTAGCTTTTTTAAAGTAAATGGAATTATGTTTGTAATCAAATTGCAGAAATTAGTCCTATTTAGTAAAAAAGCAAGGTACTTTTTTTGAAATTTGAAGAGGTGAACAAGATAATTAAAGGTATCCAAAAATAATGCATTAGGTGCAACCAATAAATGTTATTCTCATTTTTTTCAATTTTACAAAAAAAAACCCAATATAAAAAAAAAGATTGCCACTGTCCTTGCATTAACACGGAGTTCAAGGCAGAAGCAAGCTTAATCACAGGGTGTTGTGAGGTTTGTAATTTGTTGTCTTGAACTAATTTAGGGCTGTGCAAAAAAGCAGGATTTTCTTTCATTTTGTAAGGCTAGGTAAGTAAACAAAGGGTGGTAAAAAACCTGTCAGAAAATGGAGACCAGTGTTTTGAAATGTTTCTTATTTGGTAGGAGAATGTTACATGCTTACTTTTTTGTGGTGCCTGTTGTGCTATCTTGTGTCACAAGCTACTTGTGCTGAGGCTCTGTCAAGATAGCATTTGTAACTAAAGAGCAAATGAGCTAATAAAGGAGTTGGTGATACTAGTGTTTCATTTTAAGAAGTTTCTTGTGGGAGAGGATTGGGCTGCAGACATCTCTAACCTTGAGACAAAGCTCTTCCTTTGAAGCACACAAACAGCTCTGAGAAAGAAGTGATAAGACAGAAGAAGTGATGCATAAAAACAGGATATGAGTATACCAAAGAAGCAGCAAGAGCAGCATGTGATAAGTATAGAGCAACCAATCGTTATGTTAGCATAGGCACGTGCTTTGAGACTGTTACCCAGTTAACATAGAACAACCTGTTCATGATCAGGGGACAAGGGTATAATAGGGGGAAGCTTTGGAATAAAATGATCTGCAGCACCATGAACTGAAACCATTTCTGCATGTGATTCTAGGCTGCTATGGTTGGACTAAAAGATCTCTAAAGGTCTCTTCCAACTCTACCATTCTATAGTTCCATGATTCTATGAATGGAACTGGGCCATTGACTTGCAGTCCTGGGGGCTGTATCTCTGGAATACAATAAACCTGACTGATTGAAAGTCTTACATAATATACAGGAACATATTAAACTCTTACATTGCAAAACAGACCATCTACCATTTGTAAAAGGGAATTTCAATACAGAAATCTATTACTATTTATTATTACGTCTAAGATGTTTCTGTTAGCCCACAAGTATTTATGTCTGCCCTGTGAACAGAGGAAATGCCAAGAGAGACAAAGGAATCCTACAAAACTGAATAATTTAACCTTTCTTCTTGCTTTCTACAGGGTATTCTAGAGCGCTTAGATGCTGGAGAAATTGTGATTGGAGATGGTGGATTTGTCTTTGCTCTTGAAAAGAGAGGATACGTAAAAGCCGGGCCTTGGACTCCTGAAGCAACGGTTGAACATCCAGAAGCAGGTCAGTTTTGCTGGGAAATGCTATTCCTATAATGAACCTAAACATGGCTGGCTAAGTAATAAAGATATAAGAACTTGTAGTAGGTTTTAAAATAGCAATGTTCCTTGACACTGTAGAACTTCACTGTTAAGAACAGCCTAAAAATCTATAGACCAAATCCTGCTCTTAGTCATTTCTCTTGCTCTCAGACTGGCCAAAAGCAGTTGTCTGGGTAAGAATGAGAGTAGAGCAAACAATGATACCTCTCCAGAATGCTCTCCCAATCTTCAATAATTTGCAGCATGGGGACTTTTTAATCCACATATGGTATCTTTGTATTTAATAACATTCAGTGATTTCTCTCTCATGGAATTTTCTAGTTTGTCCTTGAGCTGATATAAAGCTTATTGTTTTAAATATCTTGTGAAAAAGAATTCTGCAGTTATCTGTTTTGCTGTGTTCAAGTCATTCTAGGACTTTCATATTGTTATAGATTAATATGGTTTCTTTATTCTTTCAGGAAAATAGAAGCTTTTTATTAAACAATGGGATGGAAGAGGAGTATATAATATATCTGGCTCTGTTGTAAAATGAGGAATGATAAATCTCATAAGAACCCAAGAATTTTAATAAACATTTTCTAGAGTTACACTTTTAAAGTGAACAGAGATAAAATGAGCATTCATCCCATGCCTTTCAGCATCAATATTATAGTGTTTACAACAAATAGTGCAAAAGCAGATGCTATTATCTATTTATGTATGCTTCATCACAAGAACATATTTGCCCTAGTAATATGATATGCAGCGAATCCCACAAGCCAATTTAGAATATCCTGAGTGAAAGTGTTTTGAAGTATTGGCCCTCCAAAATTAGTCTTTATGCAGAGGAAGGATAGATATCTTAGCCCTCTCTATTACACCTTTACCTGTGTAATTGCCCTAATCCTCTCATCCTTCAAGTGTCACTCTGTGTGTAGTGTGCCTAACTTTGGGTCATGGACAGCCTTAGAAAATGTAGAGCTCCAGCAAAGGGTTAAAGAATTATGACTTAATTTTCCAATTCTCATCTCCCAAAAAGACACCTGATCACCTTTCTCTCTCTCTGTTTCTCTCCACCTCTACCTTTGTTTTTCCCTACACATTGCATCTAATAAATAGCACTTAACCCATGCTCTTAAACAATTAATTTTTTTTCCTCTTTGCTTACTTATTTTACTTATAATTGGCACAGTTTTGCTTTAAATAAATGATCAGTAGTAATGGGTTAGAATCCAGTGTTTTAAGAATTCCTACTTGTTTGCTAGAATGTATTGCTCATGTCTGTAACATAGTTAGAAATTTTTTATAAGGTCCTCATAGAATATTTATAAATACAGTCTTCACTGGATATGTATTTACTTCTTCTTCTGCAGTGTACTGCCTCCCCCCATCCCCTTCATTGCAGCATTTTGTTCAAAGGGTCATGTTACTTTGGAGCAGGTGTGAAGAACAGAAGGAGCAACTGTCTGAGGCAGCTGGTGTAAAAACCACATAGCCAGCAGACCTTCTTGTCTTTTTAAGGGATGAGGGAAAAGGAAGGAGGTTCTGAGACTGTAGCAAGGAACGGAAAAGAAAAGAAAAAACTTCAAGGCATTATCTCCACTACAAGAAAGGAGAAGTTTTGCCAGATTGACAAGTTTAGAAATTGTATTTGATTTTTTACAAGTACTGCTCTGTAGTGAAGAATATGCATGGGCACGTATTGCTCCCATCTCCTGTTAGCTTATGTGTCTTTAGTGAAATGTCTAACTCGTGGTGCATTGAAAAAAACCCTCCATCTTATGCATCTGATTCCTGAAATCAAATTGTTAATAATTGTTTAGTCTTATATGGAGCTGTTATCTCCGTTTCTTAAGTGCTAGAGGGAAACACATCTTTTGTAACATGCTGTAAATCACACAAGAAGTAAATTACAAAGTGGATTGTGGTTTCGATAGTGTAGACTGCTGTGGGCTTGAGAATAGGTATCAGTGTATTCTACTGTAAAAATGATTAACCTTTGTTTGAATGAAATTCAGGCTAATACAGCACTATTCCTTTCTTCAAAATGTAGACCCATTCAAGAGTCTCCTGTTCACATACCTTTGGCATATGACAGTTCTTATTTATTTGTGTTAAACTGGTTCATTTGTCTACTTATGTCACCATCCTTATTCACACAAATCCTAGGCAAATCTTCTAGGAATGCAAGAACCAAATTTAAAGTGCACTAACAGTGAAGTTAAACAAATTTGATTTGTTATGGAAATGTCAGGATGCATTTGTGAAAATAGTTGTAGATTCTTTTTTTCCTTTTCCCCTTTTCTTACTAGTTTTCATCAATTATTTATCATGGAAAAGAATAAAAACCAAACCACAGAACATTCAAAATGTACGGATCATTCAAAATGATCCCTTTTAGTTGGGATCAATAGCCTATTTTAATGCTCTAGGAACATCCTTGCACTAGGAATGTTTTGACTCTGTAAGGGTTGTAAGACTGAGATTTGATAGTAGTAGTTCAGGCAGATTCCAGGGACTTTTTGAACTGTAGCTCTGCTGTCATTTGTTTTCTTGGATAGGTCTTTGTGACTGCTGGGAAAAGAAGCCTTGTGTCAAGTCAGTGTAGTTACCTGAGGCTGTAACTGGAAATTAATTACTGTACTAGTAGAAAAACACATGGGACACCAAACTGTTACTTCAGTGAAAACAGACATGCTTGTGTTCATGCAGATTGACTCTAGCAGCTCAAACTGCTGTTTGAGCTTCTTTGGGATAGAAGGCTATTTGTTCCAGCTGAAGGAAGCAATTTTATTCCCAGGCCACATTCACATATTTCCCTAATGACAAGGATTGTCCGCAGAGAATGAGGTATGATAAATCAGGACTTCAGCAAAACTTTTTCTGAACATCTGCCACAGAAACTGCAATGTCCTTGTGTCTGTGTACCGTATCTAGGGAATATATTCGTCTATTCCTTTAAATGCAATTTTTGGGGGTTGGACTAGATGATCTCTAACCTTCCAACCCTACCATTCTATGATTCTATTTTACATGATCAGTAGTGTTCTAGAAACTGTTACAATTATCATTCTGTCGGTATGCATATAAAACCAATTGACAGCCCCTGTTCTGTTCCCGCTGTTGCAATTGCAGTTTACTGCTTACAGCAATGAAGGCAGAACTACCGTTACAGAGCCTGCTTACAAAGTCCTGGTGTAGGAAGTTTGTCCATTATAAGTGTCAACTTTTCATTCAAATGAGATGTTGGCGCCGTAGTAAAACCTGTTGTCTTCTGAACTATGTTAGTTCATGTGACCACTTAAAAGAAGAAATAAGTCTGAGTTGAGAGTCACTTTTCTGGAGCAATAAACCATCTTTTAAATAAGGACATATTTAGGAAAACAGAGGTTTGGTTTTGGCTGACTAGATTCAGATGGAGTTTTAAAGGGGAAGAAAACACAAAATAGAACAGATAATGGAACTCTCTTTTCTTCCATACAATATTATCTCTTGCTTTGTTGCCATGATACTTCCTTCTGTTTTCTTCTTCATAGGCTAAAAGCTATGAAAATATGGCTTTTTTTTCATTTGATGACCTTTATATCTGGTTATCCTTGTTATGCTTTCATGTTCTTTTCTCAGGTGTATGTTTTACCTTCCTAACCATTATGCAGTTCCATAAAATGAAATTGGGAGGTCTTAAGGACTGCAGAAAGAGGATGAGCAAGGTGGCATGCAAAACTAAATCTGATTAGATAGAATTTTTCAGTCATTCTTAGCAGAGGATAACTAAGGACAAAGTTTTCTACCTAATGGTCTGAGAGTAAAAAGAAGGAAATTCTATGCAAATTGGGGATACTGCTTCTACTGTCTCACAATGGCCCTTCTAGTAAACACAGTATCATTTATTTTACTGTAACATTAGTTCAGTTACAGTTCAGTTACAGCTCTTCTTTGTTTCTTTTAATTGTTTGTAGTTCGTCAGCTTCACCGGGAATTCCTCAGAGCTGGATCCAATGTTCTGCAGACATTTACATTTTATGCCAGTGAGGACAAACTAGAGAACAGAGGCAATTATGTAGCTGAGAAATTAACTGTGAGTAAAACTGTTTTGATGGAAAACTCTGTTTTGTTGGAGATATTAAAAAAAATCGATCCATTTCAAAAGGCCTAGGAGAGAGATTATCAAGTATTTTCATAGTCTGTCCTAATAGTTTTGGCTATATTTGAGGACCAAAAACTAAGACAATGCAGCTTCAGAATTTGGAATAATAAGAATGACAAGGTTAAAGGACAAAAAACAACAAAGTGCAACAAGGATGAAGAGAGAAAAGAGGATGTTCACATTGTATTTTTCCCAACTAAAGAGATTATTTATTGCAGTTTTGATACAAAGAGTAAATGGAGGACTAAATGCACAGAATGAAATCGGTGAAAAAAATAAATGCTTTAACATCCAGAGAAACAAGTCAGCTGCAGAATCGTTGAAGAATACTAGAGAATAATGAGTGGCTAATGAGAACACAGTGCTATTTAGAACCACGGTTTCAATAAAGTAACTAAAAAGTAAAGTTACTAAAGTAACCAAAAAAATCCAAGGTATACACTGTGGGCAGTATTCCCCTTCTCACTTGTAAGAGTAACCTGTTACAGCAACAGAGGGACTATGTTGATATTTTCTTACCCCATAAGTTGTAGGATGTTGGATGTGTTCAGTAGATGCAGGCCTTCTAGCACAAACATTTCTAGATAGCTCCTTTGAGACTCAAAGGTTTGCCATTGAGTGTTTTCTCTAATCCTTTTGTCCTATTGTCTGTTTCAACCTCTGCAAAATAGAGAAGATTCTGCAGACAGCAGAGAAGAAGGAATATCTGTGTATCTGTGAAGATACTCCAAGGCAGAAATTAGAACAATCTGTACACTAGGGAAACACTTGAGACTTAATTAGGAGGTCATACTAAAACATCATATGACCAAATTTATGTGAAATTTTTTTTCACATAAAATGTGAAAAATGCAACATTGAAATGTCTGAAGTGGTAGTACCAGAAACCCAGTGTCTCTGGAACAAGCCATGCTGGAACCCTTGCTGCCGTGCAAAATTATAAGAAGGGCTAAGGGAGCACCTGGTATTGGAAATGCTTTGCAGCAAAGATTTCAAGCTTCATTTGCCTCCAGTTCTAGAAACAGGTTCCTTCACCTCCCCAAGTTCCCAAACATGGCTCAGAACAAATTCAAATAGAAGACAGTCTGTCAGCAATAGCCTTAAAAATCATCTAGGTCTTTTGAGGCAGCTATGGAAAACTTCAGCTGAGAGAAACCTATGCAGACTCTAAGTAGTCCATGGGCTGTAGAGAACTCTGTTCTGACCAGTACTTGTTATCTGTCCAAAATAATAATTTTTATCCCTAAATCTCTTTTTTTCCCCTCAGCTTAACTTTTTTACACAAGCTGTTCTAGTCATCATGACTTAGATATAGAGGCAATGCATCTTTCAGTCTAGGTGACTAACATATATATATATATATATATATAGAGTGATAATTTTGCCTTTACTATTCTTCAATTGGTAACTTTAATATCAGATAATTAACAATATTTTTAAAACATTTTAAATAACTAGATGACTACTATATCTTTTTTTAAAAAATCAAAATATTAAAGTACATAAAAAATGATAAACAATTGAAATTACTACATATTTTGTTTTCCACCCACAAAATGTCAGAATAAAAGCATGCATTTAGGCTTAACTCATGTTCTAAGTGGGTTTCACTTCACAAAAAGTACTTGCTTTTTACAGAATATTTGTGTAACATTAATTAAAGATAATATGTTTTCCTAGTATTTTATAGTATTTCTTGTGGAGGCAAGAAGACAGTTTCATAATGTCTGTAATTTTTTGAAGATGCTGATCTTTCTAATGAATAGCATTTAAGAATTCATTTAAATTATAAAAGATTATGAAGGAGACATTAAGGCTTTTAGCTCATTTTGTGCTTTTATTTTCTCTGAAATTACATACCTATCTCTAACCAGGTAAAACTGACTTAACTTATATTCATGCAGTGCCAGAAAGTGAATGAAGCTGCTTGTGACATTGCAAGAGAAGTGGCTACTGAAGGCGATGCTTTAGTGGCTGGAGGCGTCAGCCAAACACCATCGTACTTAAGCTGCAAGGATAAAACAGAGGTTAAAGCAGCCTTTCGAAAGCAACTAGAGGTCTTTATGAAGAAGAATGTGGACTTCCTAATTGCAGAGGTAAATCTGTAAAAAGCACAAGGTTAACTTTAAAATGTCTAGTCTTCTTTATGGAGTACAAATATATATTGCTTACTCCTTTAAAACTTTCTGTTATGCTTTTATTTCAGTAGTATCAGGTATTTTCCTAAATGCATAGCAACATCATAGAATAGGACCTTGAAACCTCAGTTTATATCTCAGTCAAGTAAAATTCTGTACCATTACAAAAAGGATAGATTAATGTCATGTTGATTCCTGTTTCCTTCCATACACTATAAGCAATCATCCTGAGGTGACTTTCTAGACAAAAATAGGTTTTGGGGGTTGAAACCTTGATTAAACTCCTGTATTGGCATTCTTGTCTGAAACAAGAGCACCAATATGTTTTATCTAGTTTACTTACTTTTTAAATTTTTTTTTTAGCTGTGTGGTAAGTGAAATCAATTGAATTCTGTTAGTGTCAACCAGAAAAGAATCAAGACATGTTGCTGGTGAATTTGGCATCTGGACTAATGTGTTTGCTTCATCTCCAAGAAACAAAAGTAGTACAGTTTTGGTTTCTTTCAGTATTTTGAACATCTTGAAGAGGCTATCTGGGCAGTTGAAGTTCTAAAAGAATCTGGAAAGCCAGTTGCAGCTACAATGTGCATTGGTCCAGAAGGAGACATGCATGGCATAAGCCCTGGACAATGTGCTGTTGAACTGGTAAAGGCTGGTAAGAATCTGTTTTCATATGGCCTTTAGAAGTGTGGAACAAAGTCAGGTCCTTAAGTATTGAGATAAATGGATGCGTATCTCAAGTAGGTAGTTTCCCAATTACACCTGATAAAAATCCTAAGCCTGCTGAAATTTGGGTAAAGTGCCAGCCTTAAATTCTGGAAGCATAAACAGAATCCAAAGCCACCTTTGATTCTCTGTTCATGGTTTTGGAAACATATGGGGGACATTTCAAACCCAAGATGAGAGAATAAGAGGATGCAAAAAAGAAATCTTTTTGCCTATGAAAGGCTGTGTTTTCTGCAGGACAAGGAGAAGGGCAAAAAAAAATTAATCAGAACAAGCATGATGAATGATCGTATAGGAGGTTATTATACATATATAATCATATATATTATATACAGATAAGATGTTATACATATAGATATATATATTTGGAGTTAAGAGTTTAAATCAGAAGGCAGAACTTGTATGAGGAACCTGATAACTATTTGCATGTGTGGCTGTACATAATCAGTCTTCACTGATGAAGCACTGGTAAGTAACTGCATAAGAGTGGTAAATGTGATTCATCATCAGAAAGGTAAACAGGACTGCAATTGAGATATAAACAGAATGATCATCCTCAGGAGAGTTGAGGCTGGCCCTAACCCAACTGTCTTGTTTTCATGATGCTGGTGTAAAGATGGACTGCTCTGCTTCTAGAGTGCTGTGGCTAAGAACTTTCACCTTCCACTTCCTGGGAACATGTGACTTGAAGTTTTCCTATTTCTAGGTGCTTCTATTGTTGGAGTCAACTGCCATTTTGATCCAGATATTTCCCTGGAAACTGTGAAACTGATGAAAGAGGGCTTGCAGGCTGCTAAACTGAAAGCCTACCTGATGGTTCAACCACTTGCTTTCCATACACCTGGTTGTGGAAAGCAAGGTTTTATTGATCTTCCAGAATTCCCCTTTGGTAAGGCAAGAGTATAATCTTTAAATTTTTTTGTTTTGTTTAATTATTCCTTTCTTTTCCCAGCTTATAGTAAAGGTGAAGCTGCAAGTTGTCCTTCTGTTCAGTAGGATGAGTCCCAATTTTCCTGGCTGGCATTTTTCATAGAGGGATTGCAAAGCAATACTGAATTAAAGATTATACACATAGTGAGAGTACTTCAGTAGTATCACAGCGTGTGACTGAAAGTGAAATTATGATGAAAACAGTTGAAGTGATATAACCTAAACTCACTTAGGGGCTAATGGACAAAAGCCAGTGTACAAATAGTTCCACTGAAACATAATGAAAAATTACTTTACTGTAAGGGTGAGGGAGCCCTGGCACAGGCTGCGCAGGGAGGGTGTGGAGTCTCCTCTGAAGGTTTTCAAACCTGCCTGTATGCATTCCTGGGTGACCTGATCTAGGTGGACCTGCTTTAGCAGAGGAGTTGGACTAGATGATCTCTAGAGGTCCCTTCCAAACACTACCATTAAGTGATTCTGTAAATACGTAGTTCTTCCCTTGTGCTATAGACTCTCATTCAGGACAATTATAAACAGTTAAATGAAAAAGAGGAAATATGCTAAAAACCACTCATCGTTCTGGGTTGTGACATGAATCCCACAAGCACTATAATGTTTATTTGTGTAGGGATTTCATATACAATATATATGCAGAACTTCATATAGGTGCATGATTTCTGCAATCATAATGGCTCAGTTTTCCAAGTCTAACTGTATCATATTAATGTGAGACTAGGGAGAAACCAGGAGAGGTAAAATATTCTTAGCAATTTGGAGATTAATTCATCACATGTATGCTCAGGAGAAATTCTACAAAGACTGAAGATTCAGCCACTTTATGTGCATATAAGGGTTGCCTGTTTAGGGATTATTTCCATCTGGGATGTAGAATATCACATCCCTTTAAGTCAAGAGGAATATATTGGACTAAATATGTCAAAATTTTTTAGAAAAACACTTTTATTTTCAGATATCATATACTCATATTTTCAAGATCGGATTACAAAATGAAGTATTAAAACATTAAAACATAGAATTTGTAGGAAAAAAAAAGATACATGATTTTTGGGAAGATTCCTTATTAAATATAGAACTCTTTACATAAATGAAGGAAAGAGAATAAAGCATGAGCCTGAGGAACTCATTAAATTATAATAATATGTCTGACTTCTGAAAATATTCTGGGATATTTGAAAGTGCTAGGAACTCATTTATCCTATTCATTCCTTCATATAACTCTTCTGATTGCAAGCAAAAAAAAAGATAGAACAGATGCAATAAGTAATCAAGTTATTTGAAGGATTCACTCTTCAATTTTCTATGGTTCTTAGCTTGTATTTTATAAGCAATCTGTATGAGATATCAGCTTCCAGAAATTTCATGAACCAATGAAGAAGGCTGCTTGTAGTAATGTATTCCATACCAAGAAGAAGCAACGGATCAGATAAGAAGAAGATAAGCAGATAAGAAGTTTGGTAAATCATTGTTAAACTGACCCAGTTAGCTCTGTTTTTTGTAGAAGGCAATATGCACAAAGAGGTATTTAGATATTTGAAGTGTACATAACCTCTGTGCAAGCCAACAAGATCTTAGTTTCTAGGAAAGCATTGGCTATGTTGCATCAGCAAACTCCAGCATCTAGGTGACAACAATATTTATCTATCTGTAGATTTTTTTGCAGTTTTCTGTATTTTCCCTTCTCTGTTACTGTAATTGCTTTGAAATGTCACCACTTAAGCAATGACAATGCTTTAGGAAGAAATGTCCCAGTCAATCAAAGCATATCAAATTATCTCAAAAGTAGATATGTAGAGGGCCTAAATCTACAAGGAGGTTACAATCTTCTTATAAAAAATTTATGAGCATTTCAATCTCTCTTTACTGTAAATGTTAACATAAACTGTAACATATAGATATTTAATCCTGAGTATAGCCAAGGAAAGAAAATGAATTGATGGCCATGGATAACAGAATTTCAATCAGTTTTGAGAAAGGGAATATCCCACAAAATACGATCTATGTGGCACCTCCTTGTCATAGAAAACTACTCACTTTCAGTCACTATGTTTCACCACATGTGTGGCCACTTCTTATGGCAGGTTCTATCCCTGTTTTTTCAGACAAATTAGGTGGTTGTTGTCCTTACACTTCTGAAGCACAAAGACTGATTCAGAGAAACATAGAATGGTTTGGATTGGAAGAGACCTTAAAGATCATGTAGTTCCAGCACCTCTGCCATGGGTAGTGACACCTTCCACTAGACCAGATTGCTCAAAGCCCCATCCAGGTGGCCCTTGAACAGTTCCAGGGATGAGGCATCAACAGCCTCTCAGGGCAACCTGTTTTTGTGTCTCACCACACTTGCAAGAAATTTATTTCTTATATCTAACCTAAATCTACCCTCTTTCAGTTGAAGACTTGTACCTGTTGTGTTATTACTACATTCCCTGTTAAAAAGTCCCTCCCCATCTTTCTTGTTGGCTCCCTTTGGAGCCTCCTAACATCTACACATCAAACATTCTACAAGGAACAATGTGGTTTGAGGCAGCAAGTTACTTATGATTTGAATTGTAACTAAGAGGGGAGCTAAGGAATAGCTACACATCCCAGCTGTCAGTGAAACAACTGGCTGACACTAGCTATTTGTGCAAAGAAGTGTAGTAAGCGTTCCTGAGGAATAATGATGAGGCTTATTCCTGTTGCAGCTTGACTGGTACCTTCTCCTTCGACAGATTAGAGTGCTGTAATCAGATTTCCCAGATGCTGACTAATAAACTTTAACTAATTAATTAATTTAATCAATAAACTTTAATAAACACTAAGAACTCTTTATAAATGAAGGCAGAATGCTGAAAGTACTCCAATACTCCAGCTAAGAACCCCAGCAGAATGATAAGCAGGTGACTTTGGGCTTGATCCATGTCAGAAGATTTTTACAAGGCAAAAAAAATCTTATAAGCACATAACTCAGCAGAGCACAGCAGAATCTGAAAGCTAGACTTCTGAAAGTTTGCATCGTTAGTTCTAGCTCAGACAGATCAAGCAGGTATATCTATACCTACAACCAGTTTTGCGACTAGTGAGCAAGTGTTTCAACAATGTGATTTCTTAACCAAAATACGTGCTGAAATGGATCATGGTAAAAACTTAAGATGTGAATGCCTTCGCAGCTCTGGAGCCAAGAATTCTAACTAGATGGGATATTCAAAAATATGCAAGAAAGGCCTATGACTTAGGAGTTCATTACATTGGAGGTTGCTGTGGATTTGAGCCCTACCACGTCCGAGCAATAGCTGAAGAGCTGGCTCCTGAAAGAGGATTTTTGCCAGAAGCTTCTGAGAAACATGGTAGCTGGGGCAATAGCCTGAGCATGCATACCAAACCCTGGGTCAGAGCAAGGTATGTATATAGAAGCTGGGAAGCACACCAACATTGTTGTTGAAAAGGCTTATAGTGGTCTATGCAGCAGGCTTAAATGAAGGAAGTCTACATATCACTGTAAACATTCTATATGTGGTTAATTTTAAAGAATAAAATCTGATGTGGGGGGAGGGAATGGGTGAGGGAGTAGCAAAATAGCTCCAGAATATTAAAATGAAATAATTTCAATTAATTGTTATGAATTAATATGAAAGTAATTAATGAAAATTTAAAAACTGGCAGGCTGCTGTAAAATAGTCCCTAATGATAAGTGGCTTAGAGTGTTCCTTTCAAGGATGAAAAGATACTTTTCATGTAGTGCTTCATGGCATTCTTGCATTCACAGTTCTGTATCTAAATTGAAAGTGAGCCTGTGCAAGTTAGATGACTCTTTGCAACGGTCCTTTAAGCCACATTTATTTCCTTTAGTACTGTGAGGTGCTGGAAAAAAACCCTGAATTTCCTTTTCTTTCTTTAGGGCAAGAAAAGAATACTGGGAGAATCTGAAGCCTGCTTCAGGCAGGCCATATTGTCCTTCAATGTCAAAGCCAGATGGCTGGGGAGTGACGAAAGGATCGAAGGAGCTGATGCAACAGAAAGAAGCAACAACTGAACAACAGCTGAAGGACCTCTTCCAGAAACAGAAGTTCTAATACACTATGGTCCATCTTATGCTTCATGAGAAAGTTAGCAGAGTGCTATGTTGATTTACTAATTAATATGTAAAGAAAGAGACAAAATACAGAAAGAGTGTGATTACAGATTAAGTATGTCAAGCTTTGGTAATAAAGTCTTTCTAGGGACAAATAGTTCAGAGAACACGCAGTCAGAAGGAGGTTTGGGTTCTCATAATAACTGAGCTTCTGTTAGCTGGGTACCGTTAATTATCAGACACAGAAATACATGGAAGGTAATAATTGTCTCAACTCACATGTGAAAAGAGATAAAGCCGTCTACAAATATGGTAACAATGGACTTCCACCCCTGAGTCTGTTTTCAGTTTAGGGTTACATAGGAACTTCCTCTGACCTCAAGATATGTTGAGGACTAGTTCAAGCATACACAAGCTGACAGTGTTTCAAACACATTATCTATAGTTGCTTTCCTGACTTCAATAGAATGAAAATGAACTGAAAATATAACTGTCATCAAAAGAGACATGAGGAGAATGAGGAGAATGAGATCTTGCAGGGATTTCTTATATGCAGGAGAAAGTTTCAGAGAACTTTTAGGAAAGAAAAATTACACAGAAATAACTTGCTGGTTTTTGTCTGAAGGTACCATGTACACAAGATTTACCCCTCTGGAGACTAAAAGGCTTAAGAGATTATTAGAAAATATTTTTAAAAATCAAATAAATTTAAAGTAATATGATGGAATAGTGTTGTATTATCTTCACATCTTAATCATAAGAGCTCAAATAGAAGAACATGCATCCAATAAAAAACTAATTTTCAAGTGATCCAGAAGAATTTTGGATATCTCATTGGACACACTTGGTTATCCCAAAATAACACTTAAAAACTGAAGCTTTCTAAAATGTAACTCCTGTTTATAAGAACAGAAGAGCATTCCATGGTTTGGGGTTTTTTTAGCCAATTGATTTACTCTAGACTCTTAACTATGAGAAGACATGAAAAAACCTATCAATTCACCTAAGTTAAGAAAACCCACAGACTTGCACGTTTCATTTGTAGAGAGGAGTTTTCTCAGGAAGGGTATCACTTGGAACACCCAAATAACACATTTTTATAGCTTAATTTTGCAAAATACTGCACAATTTAGATTTCTTTCTGGAAAACTCATTCCTAGCCATTCTACATTTAAGCCACTACTTTTATGAAAATGTCAAAGTTAGTTTTGAAAGGTTTTGTTGGGCTGCTTCTTATACATAAGCTTTTTTCTTTATCTCTATGTTGATACTCTGCACTTCAGGAAACTTTTAAATATGCAATACTTTAATGGGAAACTTCAGGTATCCTTTTCAGATTTCAGACAGATCTCAGAAAAAGCCATCTGCCTTCAGCAAGCCTGTAAGAGACTGAAGTTCTGTCTGAAACTGTCTGAAAGCCAAAAGTAGACAAATCAAGAAAGTAGATATTCTAAAATGAAGATAATTTGGAAAACATCCATAGAAGTATACGAGCTCTATATTAAACTCCTTTCCTTTCTAAACCCTTCTGGACATTCACCATAAAGAATGCAAAATCTGTAAAGCAAAAAGTCTATATCTTTGAACACCACCAAAATGCATGCAGCATTTAAGACATGACAAAGTGGCTTAAAATACAAGCTGCAATTGATAAAGAAGTGGTTTGAACAATTATTAACAGTTTAGGGACTTCCTGTGATAAAAGATGCAGCTTGACCTTCATACCTTATATAAGCAAATTGACTTTTTTTTTTTTTTGGAACTATCCAAATATGCAAAAAATTGTATTGAAGTGAATGAGTCCCCTTCACAAGACAGAAGATTGGAAGAACTCTCGTATTTAAGAGGATGATAAAATACAATTTGAAGTATTTATTTTTAGATACCTAGTTTAAAAAGGACAAATTTTAACAGATATTAACAATGATAAGAAACATGTAAAAGGCTATTCGAAGCACTTCAAAAGGGGAAGCTGTACAGTCTGTGATCAATTCATGTCACATGCTGGGCTTAGAAAGGAATTGACAGTAAGATGAAAACAAATTGACAGAGTGATTTACAGATCACTACAGAACCTCAAACTATGGAAAAAACCAAACAAAACCCTAATCCCAAATCACCCAACACACGTTCCCTCAAATAGAATACAACAACAACAAAAAACAACCCAAGCAGCAAAGCCAACAAAGCTTTTTTCCCTGTTTCTTTGTGTGCAACATCTTGGTGAGGGGTAAGGGAATAGTCAGATTTGTTAAAGCTTTCTAGTGGTTCATGATATGGCTTGTTAACAAAATAAGACAGGCTGACAGCCCAAATTTTTAAAAAAAATGTTTACTTCAAAAGCTTGTCTGAAAACTTACCTAGGAAGCATAAGGGGCTTTAAATGGTCAACTCCTGTATGTAATACCCAAGGAAGAATCAGGTGTTCATAAGGGAAGACATTTGTTTAAACTGTTTGGAAACACATCTCATGGTGGAGCTTTTGTGGCAACAACAGGCAGTCTGGTTACTTCACTCTTCTTAACATCTTTTTTTTCTTAATTTGAATATTTCTGACTGGAATTTAAATCTACAATTTCTTTCCAGCTTATTACAGACATGAAGAACTAATTTCCTTTATCTCTGATGAAGTCTTTTATACATTTGAAGATTTACTTACTTCTCTTGTTTCCTTCTCAACTGAGCAGATCCTGTTCATTCATTCTTAATCTGTGTCCTCCAAGTCTGTGATTCATCATCGTTTCTCCATCACATCTTTTCGCAGACATTCCTACCTCCATGAGGTCTTTTTTTTACCTGCAAGCAGAAGTGAAAAACTTTGAATCTTGAAAGTTCAGATCCAGAAGAGAAACTCCAAAGTCTTTGCTCTCCAAAGAATAAACCTTTTTTCACATGGCTGAATATCAGGACAAGAGGGTTCTAAACAAACACTGAACTTCAGAAAGTACAAGCTTGCTGTACTGCACATGAAAAGATGGTTACATTTTTAGTCAGCTATGAATTTTTCTAGAATCCCAGGCCAAAATGGCCTAAACTCTGCTCTTTCATAATCAGGTGTTGGCCTTATTTATCTGTAAACCACAGGAAACCAAGGAGATAAAGAAGGAAATTTTGGAGTAGTGTACAAAATGGGGGTTTTCCCCTCTTTTGAAAACAAAGCTTTCTAGGAATCTTACCAAATTGGGAATCTATGTACCACAAAATTCTTCCTAAAGGGATTTGTATGCCTACTTTTTCAACTCTATGCACACACAGAGTGGCATTTTTTAACCTAAGTAATAAAGGAAGTGGTTTCATAGATCTGTCTTGTTCTACTCCATTGATTTTGTAAAATACTGAACAGAAACTAAACTCATTCCATCCTGTAATGCATTAAAATATTGTAAGCATAGACACCATTGAAACAAGATGAGCAGAATGTTATCATAAAATACATTATTTCAGCATCTTGCTTTATTGCAAAAATATTTCATTACCCTTTTCTTCATGCTCTATTGAGAGAGATGGTATCTGGCATAAGTTTTATGTGAGGTATCAACCTCTGCTACATACAATTTAATGGAATTGTAATATCAAATTTGGTCACAGGTATGTATTTATGTATATACGCAGGTGTGTATATACACAACTCCTGAGACAGAAAGCAATCAATTATATCCCAGTTTTAGGAACCTGAAGATCAACTTTCCATATATTTTTGTTAAGTTCAACTTAGAGCTTCTGTGTCCTTAAAGCTGTAAATCTGAAAGAAAACGCAAATTTGAGTAACAGGACTTGATGTAATCAGAATGGGGAGAGTTGCTTCTGTGTCTTTAAAGTTGTAAATCTGAAAGAAAAAGCAAATTTGAGTAATAAGACTTGATGCAATCAGAATAGAGGGAGTTGCTAAGAAAACCATTTCAAGGCAATTGAAGAAAAGCAAGAGTAAGCACAAAAATCAAAAGCAGCCTTAAAAGCATTACCATTTATTGATTGGTGCTTCAAGATCATTTTGTAGGATTCATTTGCAAACACTTGTATGTTATCATTTCAGTGCAATTGAGAAAAGAGATCAAGTAAGAACTGAAACATGGGAGGGAAATGGTCTAAAGCAGATAAGCCCTGCTTTGCAATTTACCTGTTTGCAAACCAAGAGTGCTAGAAAGAGACCAAACCTGCTTAGTCAGCAGGCTAGTCTTTGCCTTTTGGCATGTAGGGAAGCAAGCTTTACAGTGTCATGCAAAATCCCTTGATCAATTTATATTTCTAATCAAACAAAAAAGAATAGTGGAGTTACACTCAAAAAAAAAATCCACCAAAAAAACTCCAACAAAAAACTGTCCTATTTTTTGGGTGAAGCAGCACTGTTCTTCTGCTACATTTGGAAGATAAGTCTTTTAATTGTGAAAGGAAAGGCCTGTATGCAGGAAAGTTTGCATATTCTTCTCAATAGTCAGCTGGCCTGCTGGATGATCCTGCTGGCACTTCCTACTAACCTTTCTGTAAAAAGGTACTTCTCAGTAGTAGCACATCTTCATGCAAAAATCAAAAATGTGTCCAATTAAGGCAAAAACTTTACAAAAAAAATCACTTTCTGATCAGACTTGCATATGACGAAATCTCGTCCAACTGTACTTTTAAAACCCAGATTTACAGCAGTCTGTGCCAACGCTGCCTCCTGGCGACGTCTTGTACGACTCCAGGACGGGAGAAGGTGGAATCTCAAATATCTTGTCATTTGTATACACAGATATAAATCAGAGACACAATTAATTTCAATTTCACTTCAGAACAGGTTTAATTACACCTGTATTTGTTACTTAATAAGGAAGTTTTTGTTTAAAAGAATCATCAAAACTAATTAAGGCTCTAATTGTGCAACGTTTCGGTCTTATTCTGCTGTCAGAATAAAAGGGCTGCACTGGAGTTTTTCTCTGAATATACACAGATCAGTTCTTATGTGAAAAAAAAACATATGGCATACAATGTGTGTAAAACTTTTAAATTACAAGGAACCAGACACTGGTGAAAAAAGTTGGAGAGTAGTTCACAAATCTAAGACATTAAATTGCTCTAAACAGTAGAGGTCCTTAAATCTACCTATTTGTGTGTTTGTCCTGTACAGTGAGTAATACAGAAGCGAAGAGACACTGTGTGTAATATTAAGTGCCATCCAACACTACATCTGCCACACCATAGGGCAGCATTTAGCTGATCTGACAGACACGGAGTGAGTGCTACATCCACTGCTTTCTGCAGGGCTAAATCTTGCCAGGCTTCTGCCTGCTATCCTGGGAAGACTGCCCCACAACGGAGTGGTAAATCAAAGCGATATTCTTTAAACCTTCAGCTGCCTTTCCTGATGCTTTCAGTCATATGATAATTCTTGTTTCAGAAAATTCATTGTTATTCCACCCCTCTTTCATACTGCTGCACCTATATTTAATATGACTGGTTCTGCTGGTTCTGCTAGGCAGACAGGACAGATAATTAACCTGAAAGAAAATTTGCCTTTGTGTGTAAGTGTGTGTGTGTGTGTGTGTGGATCTGAAGCTGTACGTGCACCATTATATTAACACAGCTACAGCAGCACAAATGAACAGAAACTGAACTGGATGTGCTTGCCTGTAAATGAAGCAATCCTTGAGTGGTACAAAGATAACACACCTGGCTCTTACCCACCAGCTTCTTCCCACATATGGGAATATGGAATATTGCAAAGGTATGATAGTGTAGTAAGGACAGCTCACACTCCAGTTGCCTTTGGCTAGAAAATTTAAATAGTTCATTAGTTGTGTCATGTAAGCCTATGGATGGAAGGCTGCATAGGAACACAAAAGTATAGTGTGATCATTTACCTACTGGATTGAATTATAACAAACTGCTCAAGGTGTAACAGCATAGCAACTCAGAACTTTGATATTTGCTTGTGATTTTTACCAAAATATTTATCTTGGAGTACTCTTGAGTTATTGAAAAGCCATGTCAGGAAGTTGTCCTGAGCAGAGGATAGAAAGGACATAGTATTATGTCCAAATAGAAACTGCCAGCACTTTTGTAACTGTATGCAGAAAATCGTTTGAAAGAACAAGGATTTCGCCCTTGGTTCAAAGCTCCATGCATAAACCATGCAGAAATCCACTGCAAACCTGAATCCAATGTAAACCTGATTAACTATTATTTTCTCAATCTAAATCAGTGTTTCCTTGATTATTAATCAGTCATATCACACTGGTGAGCATTCAATGCTGACAGACCAAAGCGCTTCACTCCAGACCTCTGGGCTGATGTTTTTCTCTGCAGCTTAGCCCAGCAGCCAGGATCAAGGCAAACAGTCACGCAAGGTAGCAGAGGCACAGGAATTAATGGTGAGCTGTGTTCACTATTAGGTGTGTCTTCATCATTCATGGTTTAATAGTCTGGCTAGAAGAGAATGTATTTTAATAGGATTTCTGGTTTACAGTTATTTATGTGAAGTATAAGGGGATTTCTGAGTAGCAGAGCCTATTCATTTACTCAGAGTGCCTGTAAGTGTGTTGTGCATGTGATAGATTTACTTACAAATCCAGAACTGCAGGCACCCCACAGTTGAAAAAACGTGCTTTGCAGACACATCTGGTAGGACATTGCTCCATTTTTTTTTTTTTAACTTGGAGAATATATTAATCATGAACATATTCGAGCTTCCATGAACCAGTCAAAAATCACATTAATTTACAGGAGCACACAGTAATATTTTTTTTATAATCTGAAATTAGTTGATGCATGAGATTCAAGAAAATAAAAAGACGTGTGATACAATTCAAGTTTTATTATGAAAGATAGCAACGTTTTCCATGTGAAAACATTATGTGTCTCAGTCTTTTCTAAAGGAAATAACAGAACAATTTCATCAGAGCAATAAGGATCTGCTTAGAATCCAGTACTTCTGTTTAATAACTAAATTGTCAGTTAATTATTTGGTTAACAACTAAAGAATAATGCAATGTCAAGGAACAGTTTGTAAACAGTGAACTGATGATGATGTCAAGTTGATCTACTTAATTCCTGGGCCTGTTACATGAAGCTCCTTCCATTCAAACAGTGTTTATTGTCATTTCCAAAGGGATAACAATGAACTTGGAGTTATATGGTAGCTATGGGTCACAGTGGATCCTGGAAATGTCAAGGAGGGAGATGCTATAGTAAAGAGATTCTGAACTTCTTCAGAAAACTGTTCTCTGATGTTTAGAAGCATTTGGTGCTTGCAACTACAGATGGAGCCAATGTGATCTGCAAGGAGTTTGTATGATCAAAAGAAAATTCTTCACCAAGGAAAGAAAATAAAACTGGGATTCCTCATCTGAAATAACATCTTGTCTCTGCAACCACTAATAGCATGAACAAACAACAAAGACATAGCAGAGGGTTATGGTAATGTAAGTGCAATTCATCTGAAGAAGGTTATATAATTAGATTACATTTATATAATCTCCCTTCTCGCAGTAACTCAGTGCTTCATAGTCTTTCTTAAATTTTACAAGAATCTAATGAGGTAAGTAATTACTAACCATCACTTTTAGAGCTGGAAATCCAAAAGAATGAATAGGAGCTACATTGAGACTGGTTCATATAAGTTAACTTCACTATCATAAATATCTCCTCCATTAGTGCCACTGGAAGTTTCAGCTTCCAGTCTTGTATAAATGGTGCTATGAATTGCTGAGCAGCACACTTTTAAGAAGCCTAGCTGCCACTACAGCTGCGAAACCAAAGGATTGTACTGACAGCAAGTGGTCTGAATGTGGTCCTAAAGAGCTGGACCATGGTCATGCTGAGTTTGACGCAGAACAGAAAGTTGACATTGGATGCTTCCCAAGTCCCATTGGTCAGGCAGGAAAAATCTGGGGAAAGCAGGATGTCTGAAAGTAATTCTTTAATTTAATGGCTGGTTTAGGCAAGCCGGAGGAAAGCACAGTCCCCTTATCTAGCTTCACAAGGTCCTGTAGTAGCTTCTGACAGATGTTCACCAACCCACTTTGCCCTGGGATTCCTTTCTGTACAACAATCAGTTAGCTCCCTCTGCTCTCCATTACTTTTCCATTTGAGAGACCAAGAGCCTCAATTTCAACTCAACTGAAGATCGTTATAATTGATGTGAATTATGCAAAGTCTTTTGTTGCATTTTCCATTCTGGCTTGTTCAAAGTCTTGGATCTGAAATCCTGTTCTGTACTGCTGTTCCAGAATCTGTAAAGCAATCCCATTTCTAGTTTCAGAAATCTTTGTCTGGTTAATCATATTAGTAATTATGGTTTGTATGAATATAAGCCACTACATTTAAATTTGAGTCAGTGGATGAATACCATCAGATTAAATCGTCCTTTAGTAAGTCCTTTACAATCCATAAATAACTCCACTGAGAGCAAAACAAAGGCCCTTTGTGTTATTGCACAGTGGAGCCAAAAACGTTCTTGAAGCAAAGTTTGTTTTCAATATAATTACATACAGCTCATACATAAAACAGCTTGTCATGTTGAAGCCGACAATGTAGTCCTTTAGATTCTATTAATATCTTCATCTGTCTATATTAACAATACAAACAAATGTATGACAAGACCATTTCTATTTCATTGGTGCCTTTCTTTTATTCTATTTGATATATTACTTCTTGTCTAAGGATACAGTCCTGCAATAATCTTACTGCTGGCACAAATGTCTGCCTATATAAATGGACTTGCAGTGCCGGTAGTTCAGTCAGTGAATTCAGGACTGTTTTGATATCTTTTGGGACGGTGTCTGTTACCAATTCTGACTGGAGACTTGAATCTGCAGAAAACATAGCAAATATTTCAAATACTGCAGAAAAGGCCAAAAATAAAGATTTTTTTTTTTTCTTTTAAACTGGATGTGCTAAGAACAGGAGTACATATCCAAACTTCCCAGTGAAAGCTTAGATGTCTAAAACTTTATTTCAGGAAATTAGATATGTCCTCAGCCATCTCTATCATATGAAGTATCCAGTCAGGATGATTGACCTGGAGACTTCTCAATGATAAAATAAACATTCTACACTTGAAATGATGGATAAATTCTAGATCCTCCAGAGAGGAGGATCTAGAACGAGAGAATATACCCTACAAGAAAGTACCATAATTCAGACAGGAAATTTTATTCTTCAGTCATTTGTCCTCACATTCCTGCATCTTTCCATTCCCCAGTATAATGACTATGGAGACAGATTCTGATAATATCCTAATTCTCCCTTGTGTTGTCTTGCATTTCAGCATTTAATTTTTGTTTTTACAGTACTAGTAGGAAAGAAAATTACAATAATCCATAGTGCCATCTCATTCTTCAGTAACTTATGTTTCTGTCAGTACAACATCTTGATTTGTATGGTTCCAGGAAGAATGACTTTTGCAGAAATATTTTTTCCTGTATAGAAACCTATAGTCAGTAAAGGACTGCTACAGATCCATCTCATCCTCCTCACAACTCCTAGTGAAGGGACAGAAGAGAGGCAATGATAATGCCACAGTGAGAGGTGAAACAGACTGAAGGACAGTGGTAGCTGAAATACTTCAGAAATATATAAATGATGCCCTTGATTGCTGGGGATGGGTCTAATCCCCGGAGGCTTCAGATCAAAGTAGCCAAGACTTGTGTAGAGCACAGTTTGCTAAGAAAGCAATGTCATCACTGGGGAATTTGTATTACTGTAGGGAAAAGTCTCTATCTCAGTTTCTGACTTTTTTCCCCCAAGAAATAAAATGCAGTTCTGATGCTGACACAACCTACACAATTCAAGCTGCATGAAGCTATTATTCCCACCAACAGACACACCACCAGAGATCCATAGTCCTCTGAAATAAAATAGTTAAATGACTAAGCAGTTTTAACCTAGCTGATAAGTTACACTGTCAACAATACTTCATCTGAGAGCCAGAGGAGAACACAAACCCAACCATAACGAGTGTTCTGTGCTACCAAAGGAAAACTCCCTATATGCATATCAAAAGTGCACAAAAAATAAAGGTTGGCAGATAAGGGATCCATCAGAGAAGATATTGCTTTTAAATTTAAAATTGTGGTAGAAAAAAAAATTTAATAGTTAACAAAGGAATTTCAAACACTTGAAACTTTAGGTGGTAGGAAGAGCCTGCCAAAGCAGGACAACTTGCAGCGGTCTGGGCCGTATGCTTTATTTTTAAGCACTATCTGCCTTCACTTCAACAAAACCTGCAGACTCAAATACTGAAAACGATGAAATTCACTAGACAGTCAACAGGAAAGAAAATCTAGAAAACTTACCTGATTTTTTTTACTAAAAAATGTCATTAAAATATGTGGCATTTACAGAATCCTGTGTTCACTGAAAAGCAATCCCTTTAGTAGGACTAAATCCCTGCATTTCACTCAGCTTCCTATGATACAGCCAGAAAGAATATTCTGTAGCTCTCCGTCAGCTAAGTTCCCATTGAATGTTCCCAGTCTTTGATCTATGAGCAATTGCTGCACTTTGCTGAAGTTTCTGGCATGATAATTATCTTCCACTTAGCCTATTTCAGGAAACAATTTGGACAGACCCCTTTGTTCAGCAATGGCTAAAATTGCAACAAATCAGTGACACAAGTACTAAGACATGCTGAGGGTGGGGCAACATCTGAGCTGCAGGGTCCCATGGGTTCATATCGAGTGTGGGAAATAGCACAGAGGTATGGGATTGATTTGAATGCAGAAGAGTGTGTGTGTATAAACATTTGTATGCATACATGTCTGTAATCAACAGAGCAGTGAAGAGAAGCTCTGCATATGCAGGCAAGCAAGTTGTCAAAAAAACCAAGACCCGGTCAGTGAAACAGTAGCAGGAACACAATCATGAACAAAATTAAAACACCTTTTGGACTGTCTTTCTGAAAAAGGCTTGGAACCGAGAACAAAGAAACTTATTCCTGTTACTTGAGTAAAAATATACCCAAAGAAATATGCTCAGCCTCTCTAAAAGCATCGTATCATAAACACCTAGCTGCATCCTCATATTCTTCTTTTACTGGAAAATAACCTGCAATTCCCTCCAAAGAAATTACTTGTTTATGCCAAAATGGAGAAACAGTATTAAGTTATAAAATTTGGGAAGCTATAGAGGAACTAGAACAAAAATCTAAAATCAGAAGATTACCTGAAATGTATATGCAACTAGTTTAATTTCTGCAGCTTTGGTGTATACCTTTGAAATTGGAATAAAGAATGATTTCAACTACTTGAATTATGAAAGTCGCATAATACTATGTCTCTATGTTTATATGAAAGCATGGAATTAAAAAAAAGCCACTAGATTTGAATCCAGTTTTGACACAAACAGACCTCCTAGTGCCTTCACTACTGTCTAAACTCCTACCTCCAGAATACAGACTGATGTCTTTGGCCTATTTGCTTCCTCCTCATCTCACCTGTCTAATCAGGAAGCAAACTGAATGCACATTCCAACAGCATTAGTGAGAACAGTAGAAGTTGTTACTGGCTGAAATCACTACACTGGGGAAAAAATAGCATGTGTACATTACAAATTAATTACACAATTTGCTTGATTTCCTTAAAAAAAAATCTCAACAGTTAAAAAGAAGAAACATGCAGTGATTTAACCAGACCCACACATTACATTGTATTTCACAGTATCTGTTCTGCTTCAGACACTGCTTTGATTGAGCTACAAATCTATGCACTTGCTGAATGCTAGAATATACTCTGAATATTACTTTTCTCCCTGTTGTTATTGAAAGAGCTTACAAGGGGTGGTAAATGATGTCTCTTTCATAAAGATGACTCCATGTTAGAATCAAAAGTCAACAAAATGTCTCACAGGAACTGGGAACTGTAGCTACAAATCAGAAATAACCTCTGCAATTGGCAATGCCAATTTCAAAATGAAAGAAAATGAAAGTAAAAAGTATGCAGAGAAGAGTTATAGCAAAGATGAAGGCATAAAGACTATTGTTTTCATTTAAATCTTCGTGAATTTTGATGGAAAAAGATAAGAAAATAAAATATCTTTATAATTTATATACTCATAAGCAAGAGAGAAAACAATTTGGAAATTTAAAAAATATTCTAGCATAAAAATTTCAATTAAGATTTGTCATACACAAATAAATATTTTAAGTGAAATCACATTGTCTAAGGACAATGTAGTAGAGAAAACTCTTTTTTAAAACCAGAAGTGTAGTTAGATTCTAATTGAGGCACCCAAAGAAGGCCAAACAAGAAGAATACAAATCATGGAATTAGAAAGGAAAGTGGAAAATAATAACAAAATTAAGAAGAAAACAAAAGCAGGGACAGCAGAGGAGGAGGAAAGAGTGAAATCAGTTGCTTACCTCTTGCTGCAGTAGTCTGAAATCTTTTATGTTTTACTTCTCTTTGACACTATGCCCTCTGCAAAGGTCTCAGTGTTTCAAAACTGTAGAGATGCATCATCATGGAAGTGCATTGGCACCACAGCATATTGTACATTTTTTTCAGCCTTCTTTTTTCTTGACTTGCTTCACACTTCCATCATTGGCTACAGTCCATTAAAACTATTTAGAGTGCATTTCTGAGCCACCAGTCTGTTTCCAACCAGCTCATTGCTGAAGATTCCCACCCAGCAGTTTTCCATCTCTCTGCAACCGCACCTTCCATTCCCCTCCAGGCTGCAGCTGCTCTATTTGAGAGGTCATAGGTGGTAAAAGGTATTCATGCAGGTAAATTGCAGAAACTGCTTCTTTTAAGGCAATGGAAGATCTAATTATAAAACAGTCCTTAGCCCTTATTCACGCACCAATTAATGCCTCATGGGCCCCAAAACTTTTTCGCCTTGTAGGCTGAAGGCACAATACCTCCCATTAGCTTCTTTGCACTTTTAAAGTCATAGTATTCCAGAAAAATAATTCAAAACTGCTCAATATTTCACAGAGAAAATATTTATGTTATTTAAAATATTCCCCAAGTTTTGTTTTTATAATGAAATTAAAATATTTTCTCCTGACATTTGAGAAAGAAAACAAAAAAACAGAATATTTTTTTTTTTGCATTTCTATCTAATGTAACCAAAACAATTTTTATTTCCAACAGTTGCTGCTGACTGTAGAGCAACATATGACTATGGCTCCTGTGTGGAAGCCCAGACAGACAAATTGTTTTGAACATTCCAAAACAAAGAAAGGTAGAGAGGTCATTCAGACCTAAAAGAGACACAGCAAAACAACTATGAAATAGATTTTCATGGGGTCTTTTAGGATGAGTGTGGTGAGACAGTGGTACAGATTTCACAAAGAAATGGTGGGTGCCCCATCGCCAGAAGTATTCAAAGTCAGACTGGATAGGGCTTTGAGCAACCCAATCTAGTGAAAGATATCCCTGCCTATGGCATGGGGGTTGGACTAGATCATCTTTAGAGCTCCCTTCCAACACAAATGATTCTACAGTTGTCTTACAAAACTAAGTTTTCCTCCTAAGGTAAGGAAGAAAATTGTTAACATGGGCTAGTTCTTGATTAGCCTATGTTCATTCAATCTCAAATAAAAGTGTAATGATTCTTTCAGGAACACAAGTCAGCAGCATGGCAAATTGTGTTATTCAAAGAGTTATGCATGGGTCTTATATAACGAGAACAGCAGCTCTGATTATCTTATATTCAAAGGCCTGTGCACTGAGAAAAGCTCAGGCAGGGAAAAGACAGTCAGGAAACATCAGTGTTGAGGAGAGGTAGCAAAACAGGCTGTAAAACAGTATTATATACACAAGTCAGAGACGATTAAAGCTAGAAAAGTCTCTAGACACCCATTCAAGGACCATGAAAAGATTGTGTGGCAAACAGGTAGGTCCACTGTGACCCCTCTAGGACCTATGAAACACTCTGACCAGCACCTAGAGGGAACTGTGTATGATAGTACCTTCTCCTCCAGCTTCACCAAATGCAGCTGCTAAAAGACAACTTGCATTCTTTTCTTGTCTACCTTTTCTCCTCCAACACCTTCTTTCTGCTCCTCTACCTATGCCTTCTGTTTATTTCTTAGCCAGCTAGATCACTCCTTTTGACAATTTTGGTGTATGTCTAAAACAGGAAGTCAGAGTAAAGCAATGCCATTAAACAATGCTCGTAAAAGCTAAATGTTCAACTTACCATGTGCTCTGCTCAGTCTCCTCTAGCCACAGTGCTGTAAACTAGAGTCAGGAGCAGAAACAGAAGGTGTACTTTCTAACTTGGATTTTTTTTTTCCTTTCTGCTTTTGTGTATGCTTCTCTTAACTTATCATTGAGGAGGCAGATTAGGCTTTTACCACAACAGAATATCAGTTCATCATCTTAACTTCTTCTTCATCCAAAAAAGGACAGTTATGACTATCTTTAACCTCATCTAAAAAGCTGCCAAATACAAGAGTTTCCCTTATTGTAAGATATCAAATCAATAGCCACTACTACAGATATGGAGAAAGGAAGTAAGAGATGTGGTTAATTAAAAGTTCCCTCAACCACTTTCCCTGATCTTTTATTTTTTTTTTCTTTGTAACTAATAAAGGTTTAAAGCTCTAGGTTTTTGGTAGATTTTTTTTAGATTACATGTTTGTTGAAGGACATTCAGGTGTCTCTGTATGGCCAGACTTCAACTATTCAGTATTGTACAGCATGTCATATAAATAAATACCTTTGACCTTCCTGACTCATTTGTTCCTGTAAAACAGACTTAAACCTTCTAATTAATATGGGATGCCAGTGCCATCTCTCCATTTCCCACAGACAACTATAAACACTGTGCCATTGTTTCATTATTTTCTTCTTCCTAGTGCTCTTCTTCTCATTGCTCAGCTGCCATTCCTTAGGTTACCTCCTCATCCTTACATAGAAGACCAAACCATCTCTGCTCTCTCCAGGAAAGACCTGCTCTTACCCTGATAGCCTTTCCTGATATGAAAGACAGTCCTTTATACCAAAACTCAGATATTTTACTTTTGTTTAAATATATCTGGGAAAACACAGTGCTTTCAATAATGACACCATGAGGCCTGAATACCTTTTTATAATTCAGGTAATTAATATTCATATCCATACCTTCAAGAATCTGGCTTACGACTATGGTATAACTCATTACCTCATTGCAGCTCACCCTATCCTCCTTGGCCTCGAGGCAAACACTGCAGTACCTCCATTCTTTCCACAGCATCATTCCTGATTGACCTCTGTATAAACACTTCACTTGGAAAGACTCTCTTTGCATGCCAGGCACTCATCCTCTAACAGCTTATTATTTCCTGCTAATATGTGATGTACCAAATAAAATCAGAACACATTGCAGCTGACTTGAACGAGTTGCAACAGGTGAAAACTTCAGTAGATCCATTTCTGCCAGCAGACATATTCAAAACTCTGGCTGAAAATGATCACAACAGAATAGGCTGAAATCCATAAAGCCATACAGAAAACAGGAAGCCACTAAAAAGCTGTTAATTACAAAAGAACCAGTGATATTTTAGATAAGAAAAACTAGAGTGATATATAAATGAGTTTTCTGTGTTAGTAAACAAACAAGGAATTACCAAGTAAAAGAAATAGGGCTATCTTTCAGTGTCCAACAAATGGAAAATATAATAATATTTAGGAAATTAATAACTTGAATAACACATCCAATTTCTTTAAATCTTGCATCAACTGCAAAGAATGCTGATGTGTTTGTCATATGATGCAATTCTAGGAATAAAGACTGTCTGTAAAAGGTGTCATCTGGTAATTAATGACAAGCACATGAGAAATCATTAATAAAAACTATTCTCATGGATGACCAGTATCTATGCAAAAGAAAACAAGATCACAACCTTGGGCAAATACACAATAAAATAATAAAAATTGATTTGTCTTATGTATGCTGTATTATGTTAAAACCAAATAGGTGATTGTTAAAATATATTATAACACAGTGTCATTAGGTTACCTTTCAGTAACATCAGGTATCATTGAATCATAGAATTGTTACAGTTGGAAAAGATCTTTAAGATCATTGAGTCCAACCAGTTACCTCACACTGCCAAGCTCATTACTAAACTAAACCATATGCTTCAGTACTTCGTCTATGTGTCTTTTGAATATCTCTAGGGATAGTGACTGCACCACCTCCCCGGGCAGCTCGTTACAACGCTTCATAACCCTCTCAGTGAAAAAGTTCTTCTAAAGTCTAATCTAAACCTCCGCTGAAGAAACTTAAATCCATTTCCTTGTGTTCTGTCATTCATTACTGGAGAGACTGATTCCCACCTTACTACAGTTCCACTGCATGTAGTTGTAGAGAGTTATCAAGTCTCCTCTCAGCCTCCCCTTCTCTAGGCTAAGCAACTCCAGCTCCCTCAGCCACTCCCCATAAGACTTGTTCTCTAGACTTTTCATCAGCTTTGTTGTCTGTCTCTGGACATGCTCCAGCACCTCCATGTCCCTCTTGTAGTGAGAGGCTCAGAACTGGACACAGTATTCAAGGTGCAGCCTCACCAGCACAAAGCACAAGGGGACAATCACCTCCTTGGTCACACAAGTTCAGCTGGCTGTTGATTAACACTCCCATGTCCTTTTCTAGGTATGGAGCAAATCTGTTGAGCAGATGCTGAAAGTACACCTGAGTAATATAAGAAGCAGAGCCTGAGCTGTCAACACTGAAATGCCAGTCTCAGAGTTGGGTATGCTACACTAGCCTGATCTGAGAAAATAAGGCTTAGGCAATCGCCACTCATCAGTCCATGTCCCTGCCACTCCACATCTAATAATATTTGAACATGCTGGCCAGTTTTTGCACTGAATTACAAAATAATTCGGGTTGGATGAGTACAGCTGCTAAGTATCCAAAGGTAAATTAATTTTAACAACATTGCATCACAACATGATTCCAATTGGATGAGACCTCAAGAAGTCATCTGGTTCAGCTGATGATGTGTCTGTCAATGGATACATGCATTTTTTACAGTTTCAAACAAATCTGCCACTAACACAAACATATATGCATAGCTTATGGTTTTTATCAGCTGACTGACCAACTCAAGACACGTGTATTAACATAGCTTTAAATGAGTCATAGCACACACCGATGCTTACCCACATAGTGTGGTGCCTTGAAGGGGGTGTGGGGTGAATTAGGACATTGAACTAAGGATATAGAACATAAATCTGTAAGAAAATACTTTTGAATTTTATATTGTTCATACAATTATTGTTTGCCTGAAGCATAAATGTAAGAGCTGAGAACAGTAAGACTCATTATATGGGCTAGAGAACAGAAGCATAAAATCTGATACAGATAACTTTCTAATTTCAGTTTAAAAGGCTGTGTTTCATTTTTACTTATAAACAACTATATATACAGTAATGATATGGACATTGTTTCTATTCAGAAGGGCTTGCAATCAGAAGGTAAATTTTTGTGCAAAGAGTTTGAGATACTGTTTCAAAGGAAAAATAAAAGCTGGCCTTCCCCCTTTTTACAAGTCTGATTTTCTTTCAGTCCAGCTGTTCATCAGCAATCACTTGACAGTAATAAAGAATTAGAGAGACCACCACTTTCTACAAGTGCTGAACATTGTTTGGATACAGAAATGCATATTAAGACTCTACCCTCTTCCATCCTACATCCTTGAACTTTGCTGCTTCACTTCAGAATACCTACTGAGAGGATTGCCAAATAGTAATGCCCAGTGACGTTATAAAAAGAAACAAAACTCAACTCTCCTTCATCATCCCCATTTAAAAAGTAGCTTTTGCTATTCTTCAAAATCCAACCATCTGGACTTAAGTAAGGATTTCATCCATCTCCTGGAAAGCAAGGAGGCCCCTCTACAGAGTATTTGGACTTCCTTTACCAGAACTGTTTTCTGTCCTCAGTGCTGGTATCACGTGGCAATTCATCTGAAGACAGAACCAGATGAAGATACCATCTGTTTCTCCTGTATTGAAGTAACTGGATCAGACTCAAGTATGTAGCAGCTTTGGGTGTAGCTATGTCTACAGACAGCAGCTGATGCTGTCCAGTATTTCTCCAGAACAGTTTAACCATGATGAGAACTTCTTTCTTAAGTGAAGCTAAATGTCAAGTCTTCTACTGGTGTGTAGAGTAGAATATCCCAAATCTCCTAGATTCAGGGACCTCATCCTGACATGCTGTGACATGAACACTCAGGATGAAGGCTTGCCTGTACCATCAGCAGAATTATTGTAACCTTTAACTCCACAAGCTGAGTTTCTGCCATTGTCTGGAGTGTTCTCACAGTGCTCTGGAGAATTTTGTTGCAAGACTGTCTCACTAGTGTGCATTTCTTAACTCAGCAGGCAGTCCTTTGTCTTGAACTGTCTCTAATCTCATTGGATTCTAAAATGCTGGAGCATGTATCTGCCAAACTATTGCTGCAATCAGTAGTTATTTCTGCTCAAAAGCCAGTAAGGCTTTAAACTTTGCTTTAGCCTGCTGACTTGTGCTTTAACCAGGAGGCAGAATTTCAGAATGCTTAGGAATGTACTCTGTGCTTAGTAAAAGTCATACAGGTCTAATATTGTTTACGTTCCAAAGTCTGTTAGTCTGCCTTGTGCTTTAGCTTCTGCCCAACTCTAACTTAGTGTACTTTGATGCTGTTGTGCTAACCAAAAATTAATTTCCTAAGATGCTGCTATTCAAAGACTATGTCCACATTGCAGCCAGAGCTGTGACTGAATCCTTCACAAATGTATACAAGGCAGCTCTAACATTACCAGGTTGCATATTTAGAGAAATGTATAGCTGAAATAACAAGGAGATTGCATATAGTCTGGAGATACACTAGTTTCTGTGGTAAGGCTAGCAAATAACTGAAAATGCACTGAGCATCCTTGAGACAGTAAGCAAATAGCAAAGAAAATCAGTAAGTATTCATGGGTTTCCCTGACTTGTATGAAAGACGCACGGAATGACAAACTTCAAAATATAAAGCAATAAAAATTATTGGACAGACAGCAAAAGATGAATTTCCTGTCACTCCATGATGGACTTGTCTAGATTGGAGATCAAATTCCTTGTCTGGTAAGACAGCCTTGAAAGTCATAAAAAGTGCAAACATCCATTCTTGGCTTAGTGAAGATTTTTGTCATCTTAATAGATTAAATGTATCACATTTGAGCTAAGAACTCACAAGCATTGGCTAGAAATGGTGCACTTACCCCTTAATCATGTAATTGAGTAATTTAGGTCCATTACTCAATGTATTCTCAGCCTTTCAGAGAATGCATTTAGAAATTTTATCATCCAAACTGTAACCCTAGGACGGCATTGGCTGTGCTTACAATAGTTAGGCTCATCACAGTCAGCATATACTGCAATGACATAAGCCCTGTAGAATCTTGCAGGGGTCAGATGGCCTGGAAACATACTGGAAATATGAGTGACACATCCAGCATTCCAAGTTTTCCTCGTTCAGACCAAAGAAACAATAGCTTACATCTCTACGGGAAATGCCAGGATCACACATTAAAAAGACAAGTGGTCATGGTGGGTTGACCTTGGCCACCAAGTGTCCACTAAGCCACTCTATCCATCTCCCTCCTCAGCTGGAAAAGTAAGGAAGAAAATATGATGAACAGCTTGTGGGTTGAGATAAGGACAACGACAGCAATTATCTTCACAGTCAAAATAAATTCAACTTGGGAAAATGAATTTAATTTATTGCCAATCTAATTGGAGTAGAATAATGAGAAATAAGAACAAAAGTAAAAGCATCCTCCTTCTACCCATCCCTTCTTCCCAGGCTGAACTTTACTGTCAATTTCTGTATCTCCTCCCCACAAGCAGCGCAGAGGGATAGGCAATGGGGATTGTGGTCAGTTCATCCCACACCAGCTTAGCTACTCCTTTCTCCTCACACTCTTCAGCATAGGGTCCTACCAACAGGAGACAGTCTTGTTCAACTTCTCCAACTTAGGTCCTTCATTAATTCCTCTATCACAAGTCCTTTCCACACAGTGCAGTCCTTCTGGAGAGGACCAATCTAGTGTGGGTCCCCCATAGGGCATAGATTCTGCCAGAAAGCCAGTGCCAGATTGGAATCCTCTCCATTGGAGCCATAGATTCCTGTCAGCAGCTGCTCCAGCGTGGGCTTTCCATGGAGTGACAGATTCTTCCAGGGCACATCCATCCACTCTGGTGTAGGGTCATCCCTGGGCTGCAGGTGGATCTCTGCTCTCCCATGGCCTCCATGGCTGCAGGGACAAGGCTTGCCTCACCATGGGCTGCACCACAGGCTGCAGCAGAATCTGTTCTGGTGTCTGCAGCACCTCCTCTTCCTCTGTCATGGGTTTGTGTAGAGCTGCTTTTTTCTTGGAAACATGGGGAGCGGGCTGCATTGCTGGTCATTGTAAACAGTTCTCAAAACATCCCATCCCCGGTTGAGTCAATCTGGCGCCTCTGCCACCACTGCTTAAGAAGGGAAATCTGCAGTGGAACAGGAAGGGGAGGGAATTGGTACAAGATGGAGGTGACCACGGGCACCCCACAGTCAGAGAAGGAAGGAAGACCGCTGGACCAGAGACCACTCTGCAGCCCATAGCAAGAACACAGGCTGTGCCCCTGCAACCCATGGAGGGCAATGGCGGGCCTGAGAGCCACCAGCGGCTCCGGGTGAGTGTGGTCAGACGGACAGGAGAATGTGTGATGAGGTGGCCATGGCACAGGCCATGCTGGAGAGCCTGTGGGCCGCAGAGCAGACCCATATAAGAGGCGGAGAGGAGCTGCAGCCTTTGGGATGAAAGTATGTCGAAGCATTCCATGCAGGGGTGCCCAGCCTGTGAGGGACCCTGCACTGCAGCAGGTAGGATCGGTGAGGAGCTCACATCCCTGAGGAGAGCCAAGCTGCAGGAGCCATTGGAACAGGACAGACTGAAACACCCATTTCCTCACTCCTTGAGCCACTCAAGGCAGGAGGAGGTAAAGACACTGAGATAAGGGCTCTGAGCCTGGGAAGAGGGGAGGTGTCAGAGGAAGGTTGTCTTAAGAGGCTGGTTGTGCTCCTTATCATCATGCCACTCTATGTTGTTTTCTGTTTGCTATGCTTTTGATTGTTGGTGGATTAAATTATTTTTTGTTTTCTTCCCCAAGTAGAGTAGTCCTGTCTGTTTTGTCTGGGACCACAAGCGGTGAGTGAGCTCTACCTGTCCTTGGGGGGCTCTTCACACTTATGGTTGATCATGGTCCTTTTTACCCAGATGGGCCTAAATCACAACACTTTCCTTCTTCACTTCTCAGAGTTATTGCTCTCACATATTCTCACTCTTTTCTCCAGCTGCAGTTGTGCATATTTCCCCCTCTTCTTAAATGTGTTATCCCAGAGCCGTTACCACACATTGCTGATGGGCTTGGCCTTGGTCAGCAGCAGGTCCATCTTGGAGCCTTCTAGCATTGGCACTGTTGGACATAGGGAAAGCTTCTAGCAGCTTCTCACAGATGCCATCCCTGCAGCATCCCCATTACCAAAACCCATGGAAACCCAATTCAGTGGTCAAAATCTAAGTGGTCTTCAACCCAGTTTTCACCCAAAAGGCAAATCAGATTTCTTCAAAGAAATCTTTTTCCACATATTCAAATTATTTTAGTATAAGCCTTGTGTGATATTGCAGACAGACCAGGACTGCAAGGCTATCAATCTACCCATCATTGTATCAAACATAGATAGCTTGTAAACTCCAAGACTACTTAAAAGCATGTGAACCATCCTGCCATATGTTTCACTGAAGGCAGACTGTATTCACTGCCACAGGAACTATAATTTCCTTTTTTTGGATTTATGTAGGTATTTTGTCTGTTATAACTTGATGCTTGTTCTGTGGTTTGTGGCTTCCTTGCCTAGTTACAAATGTTCTTGATTGAGTTGAATTGTGGATGTGGCTAAAAATATTGCTTCCTCTTTCCTTGAATAACATCTTCCAACGTTCCACTACAGTCCTGATATTTCTGCACAGCTCAGTCCATTGTATTCAGAGCCAAGTAGGCAACTTCTTTAGAGATCAGTTTCAAAATATTATGACTGGAGTCTTTTACTCTTGTCCTCAAAGAAAATACAGATTTTAAGGAAGTGTTTGAAAAAATTATCTTTATTTATTGATGAGAATTTAATAATGATAAAAATATTTTTTATTATAAATATTTCTTACATCTTTGCATAAAAGAAAAATCAAGTACATTTAAAAAACTTTATATTTCTCAAAGCTACAAGTTGTTCCTACTGTCATCAGGATAATTTTCCCTATCCCCATGTACTTGGGTGGAGTACATAAGAATATGGTTTCTGTAAACAAACAAGTTGATGAATTGTTTTGTAAACCACTAAAGAGGGTTGCAAGCACCACCACTCCCAAATCTGGGAGCCTGAAAGACAGGACTGCTTCAATTGTCTCTCTTGTTGCAAACTGTTTTTAGTAACCACAGAGACTATTAACAGCTTTTATGCAATTTAGTAATGTTCTTACTAGTTAAACTTGGAATTTTCCCACTACAATGGCAAGTTTAAATTGGAAATATAGTTTTTTGTAGCATCTGAGCTTTCAAAGAGGGATTCTTGAGTATTACCAACATAGTTTTCAGTACATTAAGTTCATTTCATACATTAAGTTGCCTTTCACTTAGACAGATAAACTAACTTTGACTGTGTTCTTCTTTGCTAAAAGGGAGAAGATGAACTTTCATGAATTATTCCTTTCAAGAAAAAAAATGATTTATATTTAAACTACTGGATCCTCTCAGCAGTATGTCAGAGGTTACATTACATGTTCAGTTTATCACACATTTGTAAATCGTA
This sequence comes from Colius striatus, assembly GCF_028858725.1. Taxonomy (NCBI): domain Eukaryota; kingdom Metazoa; phylum Chordata; class Aves; order Coliiformes; family Coliidae; genus Colius; species Colius striatus. Next base: position 48,729,651 of record NC_084790.1, on the reverse strand, counting down.
CCAAACAGTAATAGCTCCGCATGTTCTACAACTGCAATAATATTTGGTTGGAGAAAATTATTCAGTTTAGAGCCAGCACAAATATCCAAATTATACAGCTGCCCTCCATAAAATTGATGCACTGCAGCTATACTCATTCTGATGTACAATGTAAATCCTTGTCCTTGGAAACTCCCGTAAATCTCTTCTATAAAAGCTGTTAAGGGTAGACACTTTCAGAATTGTAAGTGCAGATATAACTATTACTAGAAAGCATGCTCTTTGGTTGGGTATTTCACTGCTGCTAAGCCATCACAAAGTCAGCAGGGCCTCCATGCTGATAGGTTCTTGTCTCTCTCCATACAAACAGGCTTTCAAAAACACATTTTTTTCTGCCAGAAAAAAAAGACTCTACCAATGATAAACAGATGTTGTTATTTGCCTTTCCCACATCAAAATTTGAATCATACTGTTAACAAAAACCTATTAAAAATGCATATCCAGCATAGCTGTCTTAAGCATAATACTTAATATTTCAGGACACCTAAATACTCCTGATGCTACAGTACTTTTAAGTATGCTACTGAATAACTTCCCTGCTTCCTCTGAACTAGTTACTGTAAGGAATTGTGCAACTGGTTAACTTAGAAAACAATAGGTTTGTATTTGGACATAAATAATCTTGCAACAGCAGTCATTTGGAATTGCTCAAACTTTAAATGAAGTTTCCTAGGCGAGACCTGTTTTTCCCAAAATCACTTTGTAGCAATGTTAGATTATTCAAGGTGATGCAGAAGGGAAATGCTTCTGTTCAGCCTGCAGCATGTCGTAGGAGTCAGACATGAGGTGCTGGAATATTTGTGCAAACAGAACTCTAAGTATTAGAACTCTGAGTATTTCTGCTCTTGTTCACAACATCAGCATGCAGAAGAAATTTAGGCAGCCTTGGATGAGATCACTTTGCAGTGGTTCAGGTTATTCAGTCCTTAGAAAACTCAGCCTTATACACCCAGCAATTACTAATACACCTCACACATGAGCAAGTATTTACATATGTGCAGTTCCATAGGGTTTCATGCCATCACCAACCCTGTTTTGCATTTATTGTGTACTGATCTGCCTAGACAGGCTACCTTTTGTGCTGAATTTGGATTCTGTACTTCCTTTGTTCTCTCAATGCCAGCCTGAACTGAGATCATGGCAGACAACCAGCAGGTATGGGCTTAGAAAAATGATAATGCAAGGCATAAAAAATACAAACTAACTCCTGGAAGTCTGCAAACTAATTCTTCACTGGCTCACTAGTGCAAGATCTTACAAAATATCACTGCCTGGAGACTGTCAGGGATAACAACGATTCAAAGTACTCCCTCTATAAGAATTCTGGTGCTTGATCCAACTATTAAAAAAGAAAAAAATAAAAAGAGGGCATCAATTGAATTCTTAACCTTACCTTTCAGCTCACTAGTGAAGGGATGCTTGTAATTCTCAAAAAGCTTTGGCTCTAGAAAATGTAATAATCAATTTTATCAGTTAAGTAACTACTACTTCCAACAGCCCTGCTGGTAAGGTTAACAAAGCCTCAAATGCGCATCTCCGTGATAGTAATGAGATCCTTATGTGCTGAAGTGCCATGTCCTCAGCAGAAGCATGGCAGCAGTTCCTTTCTCTACACACAGCTCAAGCTTTCTTCAGATACTCTCCCCAGCAGTCCTTTCAGTTGCTGCAAACTTGTTACATTTTCAAAGAGTGGGAATTAATGACAGGTCACATTGATTTGGTGCTACTTAATCCACTTCTGCTTAGTGATAAAGAGAACACTCCAACACAAGCCCTGTTCAGAAAGTAATATAGAACTTTAAGAATGGAATTTTAGGTTTTTTTGTTTGTTTGTTTATTTGGTAGAAATCAGTGACATGTTTCCTTTAACCACCCTTAAGAACAATTTGCCAACATCTGAAATGCCTGACAAGTGTAGTGGGTTTATCTGGTCAAGTTTTGACAGTGGTGGACTACAGGGGTAGCTTCTTTTTAAAAGCTGCTAGAAGCTTCCCCTGTATCTGATAGGGCCATTGCCAGTTGCCTTTGAGGTGGACCTGCCACTTACCAAAGCTGAGCCAATTAGGAGGTAACACCTCTGTAACATATTGGAGAAGGGAAAGAAGTTGCTGAGCAGATGCTAAACTATAGCAGCAGAAGGGAGTGAGAATGTGAGAACAACTCTGTGCACATCAAAGCCAGTGAGGAAGGAGGGGAAGAGGTGCCCAGGCACTGGAGGACAGATTCCCCTGTGAACTGTGGTGAAGGCCGTGGTGAGGCAGAACTATCCCTGCAGCCCATGGAAGTGCATGGTGGAGCAGAGATCTGCTTGCTGCCCATGTAAGATCTCACCCTGGAGTGGGTGAATGCCCAAAGAAGAATGTGACCTCATGGAAAGCCCACACTGGAGTAGGCACCTGGCAGGACCTGGGAATCTGTGGAGACAGGAGTCCATGCTGGAGCAGGTTTGCTGTTAGTACTCATGACCCTGTAGGAGACCCACGCTGGAGTAATTGGTTCCTGGAGGACTGTTTCCCCATGGATGAGTCCCACATTGCGACAGTCTGTGAAGAACTGCACCTGTGGGAAGGACACTGCTAGAGCAGTTAGTGAAGAACTGTAGCCCATGGAAAGGACTCATGTTAGAGAAGTATATGGAGAGCTATCTCCTGTGGGAGGGATCCCACACTGTAGCAGTTGGAAGTATGAAGAGTTCTCCCCCTGAGAGGAAGGAGCAGCAAAGTCCGTCTGTGATGAACTGACGATAACTCCCATTACCAGTTCCCCCGTGCTACTGGAGGGAAGCAGGGAGGGACGGAGGAGGTTTTAAGGTTCAGGTTTTATTTCTCATTTCCCTACTCTGTTTTGACTGATTGTTAATAAATTAAACTAGTTCTCCCCAACTTGAGTGTATTTCACCCAGCACAGTAACTGCTCAGTGATTTCCCTATCTTTCTCTTGATTTCCCAGCCCTTTGTTATATTTCCCTCTCTCCTGTCCAATTTAGGAGGGATAGTGACAGAAACAGCTTTGGTGGTTTCATCCTAGCCAGGATAAAATCACTAATACAAGTTATGCATGTATCCCAGTACAGAAGTTATTATGAAGGCTACTCAGTGTTTCCTCATACTAGGATTTTGAAAATTTGCTATTTCCTTTCAGGTATAATTTTGTCAGAATATAATCATTATTGAGAGCTGATGGCATAGCTTTTCTGCTGCATGCATAAAAAGGCCTATCAGAAACCTGATTATAGCTGTGTGATTTTCAGACTAGTTTTGAGCCAGCTCCCAAATGTTACATGTACCTAATATTTGCCTTAAATCATACCAGCTTACCCTTCTGTTACCTGTGAACAGCCAGGCTAATGCTGCTTTGAAGACCTCAATCTTTACAGTAATGCACCTGAAATACTAAGTCTCTCATCCTTTGGTGAGAAATTTTGAATCCATGTTTAATTCTCTTAAGCCTATATATATATATATATATATATATATATTTGCACCTTTGACATTTTATTTTTACTTTCATGCATAACTAAAGACAAAATTGAATTGATGCTTACATTCATCACCTCAAAAATTGTTTCTGAATACTTAACAGAGAGATACTATGTTTCCTTCTCCAATGTATTATTTGTTTGTTTGCTTGCTTGGACACTTCTACATGGAGTATAATAAAATCTTCCACATCATTTCACAGGTGCTTTGATCTGATGTCTATATTTACAGTAATAGAAAAGAATGCTGCTCTCTAAGATGTCCCATCACCCTTAGCTTTAGAATACACATATTGTCCTTCCTCTGACTGCTGAGACTAATTTCTTCCTTTTTTTTCTAACAGTAATTACTTTGGGTGTTCTAGATGTAGTCTTCATTCTCCTGCTTATATGAAGTTGCTTTGTTAATGACTGGAGAATATTTGGATTGCCTCCTCAAATACTTCAGCCTCCAGGGACAGAATGCTAGTCAATACAGTAACTTTAGAAAAGACCTGTGACTCACTCTGGTTTCTCTGGCAAATGAAAATGTTTTATTTCCCCAGTGCTTCCCCTAATTTGGAACAGGACAGTCATATCACAGATAGGCCAATGTTTACTGTCTACTGACCTTATTTTTTGATGCAAGTATTTTGGGATTGTTATAGTAAGAAATACTTTTTTTCATTTACACAAGATAAATGGAATACCCTGAATGGCACCAGGAAACCTGTCCTTAGCTTTGGAATTACAAGTGACTAAGCATTCTTTTCAGGCATGCTTATGAGAGTTGTCTGTCCTGGCTTACTTTAACTCATGTGCTCTGCCATAGCCCTGGAAACTCTGGAGAGTGCTCAGGCACTACAAATTCTCAAGTGAGACTGGCCCATGTGAGCCTAAAAGGCTGCATCTCAGTGCAGTTAGCTTCAGCCGTAAAAGTATACTGTTGCCCAAGACAGCTATTTCAGAGCATACCCTTGTCTTCAGGTCTCACCACAGAGGCTGCACTGTTTTGCAGCCTAAACACAAGCGCGAAGTCCTCCCGAATGACACACTATTAGACTCTCTTGATAAAAGATTGTTGAAGTATTTTGGTTCAATCTCTAGTCAGACTTAAATCATACAACTAAAACAAGTTGCTGAAGCATCATACCCCTTCCTCTAACCATGAAGAAAATCACAGGAAAAGCAGAAACAAATCCTCTGCAGACATAATTTCCCTGTGAAGGGATTTGTTGCCTAGATAGACTTCCATGCTTAAAAAGCTTCTGCCAGCTTGGGGGGACCCTGGAAAGTAGCACTAGCTGTACATTATTGGAGAGTGGGCAGAGGAGGTGCAGCACAGGGCCACTGAGGTCACTGTGCCCCCCAGGACTGACTGGAAGTTGACAGCAAGGCCAGAGCTGGAGAAGGTAAAGCAGGGGCTGCCTTAGAAGCTGCTCAGAGCAGAGGCCAATGTTCCCCAGCCTGCATCCAGGAAATACAGTGCAGGTGTGAGAGAGGTGGCAGAGCAGTGACCAGTCACCAATGGTGCTCCCCACGCTTTAGTGTTGGGGCCAGCTCTTTTTAACATCTATATCAGTGATCTAGATGAAGGGATCTAGTGCACCCTCAGTCAGTTTGCACATGACACCAAGCTGTGTGGCAATGTTCACCTGCTGGAGGGTATTAAGGCTCTGCAGAGGGAACTGAACAAGCCAGATTGATGGGTATTAGGTTTAACAAGGCCAAGTGCCAAGTCCTGCACTTGGGTCACAATCACCCCATCCAACACTACAGGCTTGGGGCAGAGTGGCTGGAAAGGTGCTCAAAGGAAAAGGACCTGGGGGTGTTAATCAACAGCTGCCTGAACACAAACCAGCAATGTGCTTGGGTGGCCACAGAGGCCAATGGCTTCCTGGCTTTTATGAGACATAGTGTGGCCAGCAGTGCCAAGAAAGTGATTCTCCCAGTGTATTTAGCCCTGGTGAGGCTGAACTGTTGAATACTGTGATCAGTGTTGAGCCCTTCACTACAATAAAGATGTGGAGGTGCTGCAGCATGTCCAGAGACAGGCAACAAAGCTTGTGATGGGTCTGGAGAACAAGTCTTATGATGAGCAACTGAAAGAACTGGGGTTGTTTAGTTCAAAGACGACACTGAGAGGAGACAACTACCTGAAAGGAGGCTGTAGTGAAGTAGGTGTTGGTTTCTTCTCCCAAGCTGCAAAATGAGTGGAAATGGCCTGGAATTGCACCAGGGGATGTTTAGATTGGTTATGAGGAAAAATTTCTTCACTGAAAGGGTTATCAAGCTCTTGAACAGGCTGCTCAGGGAAGTAGCTGAGTCACCATCCCTGGAGATATTTAAAATATGTGTCGATGTGGCACTTACGGCTTCGGTTCTGTGGCGGACACGGCCACGTTAAGCCAGCAGATGAGCCTGACGATCTTGGGTGCCTCATCCAGCCTAAAGGACGCCGTGACTCAGGGACCACCCCCCGAACAACCCGCTCCCCCGGGCCAGGGCCCGGCCCCACCCCCGAGCGCCCGCGGCGCGGCACGTGCCCATCCCGGCATGCAGCGCGGGACGCCTACCGGCCGCGTCGTACGTCCCAGGGCAGGGGCGGGACAGAGTCCTCCCCCGCCCATCCGCACCACGGCGGCGCGAGCAGGGCGGCCGCCGGGCCGCGAGCGTGGCCGGCGGAGAAGGAGCGGGGCGGGCCGGGCGCCCTTAGCCCGTCTTCCTCCGACGGAGAAACTGGAGCTGCAGCCAATGGCAAAGGCACTCAGCGGGGAGGAGGCGGGGCTCCGGGAGCGCGAGGGGCGGAGCCATTGCTGAGTTGCCGCAGCGCCACCGCCGCTTGTAAACAGATCCTGCCCCACGTGACGCGCGTGAAGTACCTGTGCGGGGGCACCGGGCATTGTCCGCCGCGGCGGCAGGTCGATGAGTAGAGGCGGCGGCGAGACTCTTCGGCGGCGGGCACCCGGCAGAGAGGAGGTGATTCGTCTTTTTACTCTCTCCGCACACCGAGCTTCCCTCGCCGCTGCAGTGCGGATCCAGCGCCGCCGTCCCTCCCAGCGCCTTCCCCGTCCCCCCGCCGCTAAGATGGCTGGTGGTGGGCGGTGAGGCGGCGGTCGGGGCTGTGGGGAGTCGTCGCCGGCCGGCACGTGTCGGGAGCGGCTGACGGGACGGCAGCGGGGCGGGAGGGGGGTGTGCGTGTGTGAGGGGGGAAGCGGCGCAGCACCATGTCCGCCTTCGCTCTGGAGGAAACGCTGGAGGCCGACTGGGTGGCCGTCAGGCCGCACGCCTTCCAGGAGCGGGAGAAGCACAAATTCGCCTTCATTGTGGCCTGGAACGAGATCGAGGGCAAGTTCGCCATCACCTGCCACAACCGCACGGCGCAGCGCCAGCGCAGCGGATCCCGCGAGCTCCGCCGCGGCGGCTCTGCCAGCGCCGAGCCCAGGGCCGGCCACAAGGCCGGCAGCCCCACGGCGCGGAGAGACGCCGGCCTGCCGCGGGTCTCCTCGTATCTCCGTGCCGAGGCGGGACTGCGGGCGGCCGAGCGGGGCGCGGCGGCAGAGGCGCTGCCGAAGAGCCCGGGGCGTGCCAAGAGCAGCCCGGCCCGGAGGCCGCAGCGGGGCCCTGAGGCGGCAGGTGCTGCCGAAGAGATAGAAGTCCTGGAGCTGGGGAAGGAGGAGGCGGCCGCCGCTCTGTCTTTGCCTCCCTCGCCGCTGCAGGCAGCCGAATCGACCGCTCCCGACGCGGAGCCTACGGGGGAGGAGTGCAGCTGGGCCGGCCTCTTCTCCTTCCAAGACTTGCGGGCTGTGCACCAGCAGCTGTGCTCGGTGAACTCGGAGCTGGAGCCCTACCTGCCTGCCTTCCCCGAGGAGCCCTCGGGCATGTGGACGGTGCTCTTCGGAGCTCCAGAGCTATCCGAGCAGGAGATGGACGCTCTCTGCTACAAACTGCAGGTTTACTTGGTCCACAGCTTGGATACCTGCGGATGGAAGATCCTTTCTCAGGTGCTCTTCACCGAGACTGACGACCCTGAAGAGTATTATGAGAGCCTGAGTGAGCTGCGACAGAAGGGATATGAGGAGGTGCTGCAGCGGGCCCGCAAGAGAATCCAAGAGGTGAGACTACAACATGATCGAGATATCTCCACCTTTATGTTAACTTTTCTTTACTCTGTGACATATTCGTTAGCTGCTCCTTTCAGCCTTTCCAGAATTCATCAAACGGTGGGACAAAAAACCCCAACAAACCAGCTCAGGAAAACTGTATTTTTTAAACAAACAAACAAACAAAAAAAAGGCTTAGTAAGAAGATGAGGCTTAGCCTTTCCAGGATCTCTAAGGCCAGGATTTAAGAAACTGCAGAATTCTATAGTCAACTAAGTGTGGCCCAGTACTTTGTTCAGTACAGTAAGATGTAGATGTTTGTGGAGATGAATCTGGTGGATTTGTCATGATCACGCTTCCAGATTTTTTTATTCTTACATTGCTTTGCTCCAGGATATGTTGAATTTGGAATTTTTCTGTTTAATGTGAGCAGCAGCATGTGGTGTTTATTTTGACAGTACAAGTTAGACAATTGAAGCCAAAAAATTCTAGGTTCCTACAGGGTCAGAGTGCTTTTAAAAAGTAAGCTGTCTGACCCTAGTGAGTATTTACTGCGTTGCTGTTGCATGACTTGCTGTATGGCAAGACTTGGATGTTTCATGTGTCCTTGGACACACCATTCCACTTTGTCATACCATTTAGACACAATTAGTTGTGGAAGTTCTGTTAACTAACTTCTGGTATCAGTGTGTGAGAGTGTTGTTGTTTTTTTTTTTTTTTTAATATATATTTTTGTGGACTGAGGTGTATGAGAATTTTAGATTTCCCCAGTGTGAAAGGAGAATTTTTCACTTGTTTTCATATTTCAGTGGCCTTGGTCCACAATGTATTGGGATGTCTAGGTGTGAATGTGTATGAATGAGGTTGTGGAATTTTTTATTTTTGTAAACACAGCCTGCATTCTCCTGTATGGATATAGGTCAAGTTTAGCTGCCTCGTCTGCCTGCATATATCCTGGCAATGATGTGTTGAAAAATGTGTGTTGGTGAGCATTTCTTCCTTTATGGACTGTAAGAACGTTTCCTTGCTAGCTATTTTGATGGTGTAGTTTTGAGTCTCTGTAGGATTCAGGCAAAGGTTTTACTTAGTGACTGGAGTTAAATAGTATGAGAAAATTGTTTTATTAATGACGAAACATGACAGGAGAATCCAAGTGTAGCACTGTCAAGTAAAAGTTTTTCTCAACTGTTGTGTAGGGTATATTGTGGTGGGGTTTTTTTAATATTTTATTTTTTCTTTCCTGGCTATGTGAAGGGCTTAATTAATCCTTGGTAATTTTGGTATACAGCTGGTAATTAGTCTAATAGTATTTGGCAGTAGTTTTAGTCCGGAGTATGTGAAAGTATATTACATTCTACTTTTTTGTTTGACTACATGCGTGCTTGGGAGCATCTGCTTAGTTTGAGTTAGCCTTCAGCTCAGCAGTTCGAGTCAGCCTTCAGCTGGGGAGGACATGAGAAGTTTGTGTTAAACATGTGGAGTTTGGGAACTGGCTACCTAACTCAAAGCACATGGTGTTTTGAGGAAACACTAATTTATAATGACTAAGCAAGAACTATTTTTTTCTTGATGAATCTCAGACTCTATTTTGTTAGCACCACAATCACTCATCAATAGGCAATGCAGGCATCATCCGTCAAGATCCTTTGGGTTCCTTGGGTTCTCTCAGCTAGAGGTCTGTGTTCCCAAATGGGCATATGATACAGTTAATGACCAGATAAAACAATGCTATTATTTCAACAGAGGATATGCCACTGGATCCTTATTTGGGATTCTAGCTGCTTGGCCAGTGTTTGCAACAGCTTAAACTTGACATCTAGAAGGCAGAAAAAGTTCATGTCTGTACTCTGGCTTCTGCCAATTTCCTATCTAATTTCCTTCAATAATGTGGGAGGAGTTTTTCTGGGATAATTGTGTACGTGCTTATAAACTTTTGTGAGCATAGTAATATCAAAGATGGTGTCATATGTCTTTGCCAATGCTATGTTGGCAAAAGTTTGAATGTAGTCACAGTTTTCCTGATGAAAAGTGCTGTTAGTGTAAACTGTAATTAAGAGGGTTTGGTGCCTTTGTTATGCCAACAAACATATTCCATTGTATGGTTATCCTTTTACTGGCTCTTGCATAGCAAGTTATGAGCTTGGGAAGCCTCTTTTTACATTACATACCTACATCAGTATCTTTGAATCTCCCTGTTCCTTATAGCTTTTAATTGCCATGGCATTCTCAAATTTGCTGGATGATAATCTCTAGGATGTTGAGTGCTGGTTGTAAAACTAATTACAGACTTAGGTTTGTTTTGTTCTTGCTCTGTAAAATCTGTGAATTCTAGCATCTGTAGGCAGACTGTTAAAGATGATTTTGCGTCTGTTCTGTGTGTGTTCTTTTGAGTTGCTTTAACACAGAAGTTCAGAAACAGTTTTTAGTGCAATATTAAATTCCGAAGAAATACTAAATGTGTTTTATTTTCTGTAACTAACTTAAGACTGCTTTGAAAGTGGGGGCTTACTGCTATTTTTCGTTTCATTCTCCTTTATAGTGGAACATTTCACTAAAACAGCCCTGAAAACTTTTGTCTTGTTGGCTTTTTTTTTTTTTTTTTACTTCAAAGGGCTAGAAAGGCTAAGGAAAAATAAAAATATTTTCTCTGTTTTGTTTCAGTAATGGCTTGTATGGGAAGAAATGTAGGTTTTATGACAGGAGGCTGTGTAGTCACTATGTTTTCTTCTGAAATCAGTATGGATTTTTTTTTTTTGAAGTGGCAGAGCTTTAGTGGACAAATTTTTTTTCTTTTGTTTGTTTTGAATTAATGAAATATGATTGTCAAATCACACAGATTGGTAAGGAGTTGATTCAGTTATAAATCATAGAATTTCACATTTGTTACTTTCCAAGGATATTGTCAGGCATTTCTGTTTACGTGACAAAAGCTAAATAACATGCATAGGTTATTTTGTTTTGTTGAATCTATTCTAATGTTTTGGTGAAAAATAACATTCAGGATCATCTCAGTAACTAGGATGACTTTATTTCTTTGCTTTTGGCTGTGTGCATTCAGTTCTAAAATAAATGTATACATAGTAGTTAGTAGGACATGATATAAAAAATACAAGCTTTCCAAAGGTAAGGTGGCCTGTTGCTGTTCAATGATCTAGAGCTAGGTACTGCATGATTTAAAGAGAGATTCAAGATCAAACTTGAAAATAGTGCAGAGGTAAGTAATACAAAACACTGCAAAAAATATTCAGTGTTCCAGTAACACGTGAAAAATATTCTAGCAGTAGTTTTTCCACCAAAACCAATGTAACATTTTTCTACGTGAGAAGCAAGCAAAACTGAATCCTGTATACTGACTGCAATAGCTAGATTTAGAAGGTACATAAGGTGTCTCAGGAGAGAACAGAACACAGATTCAGATTTAACTTTGAGAGCACAGAGTTTAAAATAAGATATACAGTTAATTACTTTTCCTATTGAATAGAACAGAGTTAAGACTAATGCTGAGCATTCTGGAAATTCACGCTCTTTTTGGCTGAATGCTTCTTTTTATAGACTCATTATTTGTAGCATTAACTTTTTTTTTTTTCCCAGTAGAACTGTTTAGATTAACTTCTAAATACTTCATAAGTAGGCTATCTTAGTACAGAACCAGTTTTATGAGTTAGTACTAACCAAACCAGTGTGTCAACAGCTGTAGGCCATGCTCTGTAGAATGATCAAATAGCCTCCAAGTTACTAGGAGATGCCCACATGGTATACGTGCTGTGGCTAATACTTCTGTTGCTGTCCCAGTGAGGATGTTTGGTGAGTGTTTATCCTTGTCAGCCATCGTCTTTTCATTCATCTAATTTGCATCTGGAGATACTGGCAGTTATTTCTGGTTGTTACATATTAATCCTAAAGTCACAAATATTTTAAAAGCTCACCATTTTAGGTGTTGAAAGTTCACATCTGAGTCATTCTCCAGGTGTCAAACCCAATAGTAAGGATACTGTGATATATTTTCAGATAGGCAGAATTAATGTCAGGTAGTTTCTGCCCCATTGCTTTTTCTGTATGTAATAAAAATCTAAGTCACACAGATGTTTTGTTTCAGTGTTTATATGAGTTTAAGTTGTGTTCTGTATACGTATAACCAATGTTAGAAGTTAAACACTTGATGGTGACATGATGCTACTGGAAGATGTGGAAGTAAGGTACAGCGGAGATTCTTGAACTGTTGTAGCAACAGGGATAGTTAAATATGCAACAGCTTAATTGTATGTTGGACTCACAGTTCTTGAAAGCCTAAGATGTGGTCACATACTATTTTAAAATGCATGCTTTAAAATGGCTTCTAGGAATTCAGTATTTAAAGGACATTAGCCTGTTGTCTATAATACTTTGCCATGGTATTTGCTTCTCCAGTTTATGTATTAGAAAACCTTCTAAGTCCTAAGCAAAATAACTATTTACCTTTTAATTGGAAATATTTTCTTTTTCTTCTCTCTTCCATTTGATTATCTTCTTGAGTAGGCATTTAATCTTTTTCTGCCGCCCTTCACTTTTACTTCTGTTTTACAGGTAGCAGCAACTTCTTTCAGAGATTTATAGACTTGTGTTTGTATATTAACTAAGTTTTTCTTTGTCAGCCTTTTTGCATTGTCTCTTTTCCCGTCCTAGTATGATACTTATTTCAGGTTTGAAATAAGTTCAGTTTTGGGGTTTTTCTCCATTTTTTGCAGTGCACTTATGATGTATATATGTAGATAGACTGCATACATTGATGTATTAATGCTCCGTAGAATGGTCAAGAGCTGTCTGAAGGTGGTGAATACTAGTGATACAGCTCTATCTGAAAACAGTAGAGTGATTAAAAATTAATGTACGTTTCTTCAAAACGTGGATAAATTGTGTAGGAAAAAGAAAAGGACATCTGCTTGAAAAATTAGGTCTTCCTTGATAAAATAAAAGTCATACATAAAATATAAAGACACATTGTGAAGAATATAGCAATACTGTTCAGTATGACCTTTAGTTAGTAAGCATAGGCTTAGTTTTTAGAAACTGAAGACAGCAGCTTGCCAGTGTCACAGTTCATTTCCTTATCCAAATATCTGGTAGAGAAATTAAAAAAAAATAAATAAAATGCAGTATATACTTTAACTGCCTAAACTAGGAGTGGGCAGTATGTCTTTTATGTTTTGTAGTTGGAGAAGTGTTCTGCTGACGAGATTATTTTATTTGATATTTCTGTTCAAAATTTGAATTGTTTTGTTTCTCTAGATGTAGAGGTGGTGGATTTTCCTCTGTTTTTGGTTAATGTTGTTGTAGTCAACAGCATTTTCATATGCCAGAATACTTTGAAATGTGAGCAACCTATATAGTAAACACTCTGTAACCCATTGGGTACATTGTAACCCTTGGGATTCGGAGCTTATGTATTTAGCATTTAGTGGTGGTGTTCAGTTGACTTTCCTTCATGTCTTCTTTCTTTTTTTTTCCTGTTTTATTTTCTGTCTCTTCAATTGTCTTGCCTTGGAGTCTGTGCTTCAGAACTGTTTTCTTAATCCTGTCACATTTCTTTTCATCTACATTTCTTACTGAAATAGTATCACTCAGGCAGATTTAGAATTTGAAAGCAGATTCATTATAATATTTTAATCTTTCTACATTTCTTTCTATGACAAGACACTGCTTAAAGATGATCAGTGAAGTTTTGTGTTCTTTGTATATGTAGATACTGCTACCACAGAAATGAAGAAGATAATGAAAAGCAGAGGTTTTCAGAAATGCCTGCACTTACAATTTTTCCTATTTGAGGAGGTGCTTTTAACATTCCTTTTCTAATATTGGTAGAAACATACCAACACAGTCCACCACGATATTGCTATTATTGGAGAGAACTTCAGTCCAAGTGAGGACTTAGTCCAACTAAAGATACACATGGAAAAGTTTCTTATCTTTTTCAAGAGGAATATGGTAGATAGGGAAGGAAGGAAGATAGGATAGGAGGAGAGGGAAGAGTAATGATTATCTTCTTAAGAGGTGTATTGACTAATTCAGTGGTGTTTGATGTATGTATATTTGAACAGTTGGTCAGTGTGACTGAGTTGTGGGATGTTAAGCCTGTTGCTTTACCTTTTGAGAGGCTCAGTCCTCTTTGTACTGTTTCTTTTTCATCTGTTCTTTTCTGTTTGTGGTGTATATATAGTAAAAGTTACCAAAGGTATGGACTTCATTTTTTTTGTTACATATAGGCCAGATAAACATTACCAATTCTGAAGAATTTGAATGCTTAGTAGAACTTTTTTTTTTGTACACAAATTGCTCCTGGAAAGGTGTTATAAAACAATTCTAGTCATTCAACAGCCTTTATTTATTTTTTATAAAAGTCAATTGAGTACTTCTACTTTCTTAAATACATAAAACAAACACATTTCGATTATCTACTGTTATTGTACTTTTCAAAAGGCATTTGTAGACAAATGTTTGTGACCTGCTTTTGGAAAAAGTGCTACGATTTTGATGGAATGGAACTGAGTGGGTTTTTTTTTTCCTTTGAAAAATCTTGTTTAAATAATCAATTAGCATTTATTTATGGTGACTTGCAGACAATTTAACGTGGGTTATCTAAAATTAGTAGCATAACTTTTGACATAACGGCATTGCATTGTGACTTGTTTTTGATCTATATTAGGGAGAGAGTATTGCAAAAAAATTTTCAGTAACTTGGAGTCATAGATTGTTACGTTAGAGGGAACCTCTGTGTTTTCTTGTTAAACTCTATGTTTAAAACAGAAGTAAAATTGATTGGGGTTTTTTTTGTTATTGTTTTGTTTTTAAGCCTCTAAACTTTTAAGTAACACTCTGTGCTTTAGATCTATTTTTTTGGAAGTTAAAAAGAAAGGGAAGAAAGAAGCAAATGTATTCATTGAGTTGTGAAACTTTTGAGGGAGAAAATCTGTAGATCAGTTTTGGAAGTCTGTGAAAGCTTTTAATTTTTCTACAAATAGCACTACATCTTTGGAGCCCAAATTCATCAGCTTCCTCTAATGTGATATTTGTTCATAATCATCAGATGTCAGAATTTTAAATTGTACCATTTTGTGACTTCAGAGTAGTATAACTCAGCAAAAAATCCATATATAGAAGGAGTTTAAATTATTCCAAACTAGTTGCAGTACTGGAGCTACACTTAAGAGTTCAATTGAAACGTGAATGCTATGTTTTATTTCAGCTGTGTTTTACCATGCTGCTTTATCACACATGTATTTTATTTCTCCATGACATTTAAACTGTGTATCCTTTCCCTTTTAATTTCTTCATGAAAACAGGAACAAAGCCAACCAAAAGAGGTAACACTGCAAAACACAAGTCTGTATTTGCCTGATACTAGTATAAATTGCCTTTGTCTGAAATGGTTACAGAAATGCTGTTACAGAAGAGATTTGATATCTTATTTACATGATATTTGCTTTTAAGAGGAAGAGGAAGAATAGTGTGCATGATATGAGATTTCAGGGTTTTCCTGGTAATGTGTTTAGCCTTTTGTTAGTAATGGTGGTCTGTAAATGTGTTCTTTCTATTGGGCTTTTTTGGATGTTGTATTCAACTTTAAAAATTGCATTAAGGGACGTGAAATGCTGTTTTCTCTTCAGATTTCCTCTCCGTGATTTCACCATTGTATAAGGTGCTGGTAGAGATTGAAACAGTGTTGAATTAAACCAGCCAGGGTTTGAGCTATCAGCTGTCGTCTGGTGTTTACAGGTGGTTCATCAGCTGTCCTGTTAAGGGAGCTAAAGAATTAGATTGTCAGCTGTAGTGTCGGAAGGTGGGGGGCCATCCTATCGCTTTCTGTTCTCTCCTTTTCATCTTTGTGTTCCTTCCTGTTGTGGTTTTCTGTCCTTGCAGTGTGCTGATTCACCTCAGTAAAGTGCAGTAAATTAATCCATGAGAAACTACAGAAACAGCTTACTGCCAGATGCTCAGTTAGTTTGATGAAGGGTCTGAGAAATACCAAAACCAATGCAGTGGAGAAAGAGGGCACCGGAGAGCAGGAGGAACAAGGAACTATAATTGACTTGGAAGAAGAGAAGTAAGAGGGAATGTGAAGCTGGATCTCCATTGGATAGGAACAAGCCATTAGCTCTGCTCAGCTTTAAAAAGTAAATACACTCCTAGCAGTGCTTTAAATCTGGTATTATCACAATGCTTTACCATGTTTGAATTAGATTTTTGAAAGTCTTAATGTTGAATTTATCAGACATTTGAGAATATCTGCTGCCATGCCAAGTACAATATAACAATACCAATTCAGTGCTGCTGATGTGATTCCCATGAGCTGACTGCAGAGTGAAATTGATTACACATCCTAATTTCTTTTTTTTGCCCCATCAGATGTTCACCTTTTTTCATAAAATAACATTTGATTTTAGACAGAGTGGGTATTTGGCTAGGCCCATGTCATGACATTGCAAACCTTAGACAAAGAAAGGTTTTGAGAGTAGCATTGTAATACATGTTAAATAAATATATGCAAATATTAGTTTGTTCAGATAGTTGTCAGTTTTGAGGCTCTTGAAAGTGTTTTCCTGACAGCATAGTTTAGAAGCACAGAAGAAGAGGATTTGTGGACTGATACTTAATGTATTTTATTGCACAACATGAATGCTTATGTGATACTCAGCCTCCCATCTTTGGGATTTTTTTTGTCAGACTCCTGCAGAAAAAAATTACTTAGCACTCATTAGGATATGGGTAAAATGAGCTCTTTGCCAAGCCTTCAGGGTGAGGCGTTGCCTGGAAGTCTTCTTATTCAGAGTTGCAATGTTCCAACTGATCAGTGATTCATTAATGACTTTATCTTTAAGTTATTTTGCCCCTTTCCAAAGAGAAGGCATCCCAAAGTGCCCTAATAACTTTGAAATACAGTAAACAGATCCATTTTATTCATCAAATTACCCTAAAATGTAGATAATTCTTGCTATGTTACTAACAGCAGAAGGAAGCCTGACACTCCAGTACAATGAGTACTCCTATTCAGTTTGCGCTTGTTTGCTACGATTTCTGTAGATTATTTGTAGCCATGCTATTCTAAATAATATACTAAATTCAAACAAATACCTGTCTTTTGCAGGCAGTCATTTGGCATGATAGTGTAACTCAGGAGTGGTACACATCACATAGTAAAAATTAAGCTCATTAGACAAGTACCATCTTAAAATAAAAGTAACTTTTCCGTGTAAGACATAAGTTTGTCTTGTTTACAGAAAAGTAGATGCATATTTTTAAATTGTGGACGTCTCCCTCTTGAGCTTTCAGAAGAGATCTGGTGTGCTGTACATTGTTGGAGTTGACAGCTTTAAGCCTAAGCCTTGTTGTATTCCAGAAGTTATGTATATACATACACATACAGTTCTGCAGAGATTTCTATTTAGAGTTTTAGGTGGGAGGAGAGATGTTGCGTTGTTCAGTATTGATGCGTACATAGAAATAATGTTTTAGCTCACTTGGTGTCCCCTGCCCACAGAGTAATGATGGCAAACTCGGAAACTGTAGTGAAACAGAATTTTAATTTTACACAATAACGATATGATTGAAATTAGAAATATATTTTATATACAGATTCAATCAGGATAAAAATATAGTTTTTATGTTTAAGTAGGCAGTGCTTATTACACTATATTAGTGCTGTAGCTACTACATTTTATTAAGTGAGTTAACAGTTAAAGCTAGCTCAATGATTATTTATTTGATAGAGAGTAATGTTACTTCCACTGTCGTTGATATGGGTATTATTTTCTTTCTTTCTCTCAGCTCCAAAGGATAACCCTGAGGGGCTTTTCTGGCTGAGGGAGAGATTTCCAGACACACTCCAAAGAAGAGCATGTAGGAATCTTCTACCCCACAGAAATGGGACTGGGCTTTTATAGAACAAAATGACTGTCCCTCATTTGTGACTGAATTTAGGTTTTTGCAGAGGTAGCAGGAACATCTTGTAACAATGTTATCTTGGAGATATCTGCTTCACTGCTGACCAGCTCAGGAACTTTCTTACGCTCCCCACTTATTCCTGTAGATAGTCAAATCAAGCTGGTCTGTAACCCTCTTCACCACTAAAACACAGTGTGACTGTCATCTTGTATCTTTTCACTAGGCAGGGTGCCCTGCTACTGGTGGTTACATTAAGATTCTACTTGTCCAGTTTAGTTCCTTTTCCATTGCTACAGATTTGTATTCTAGATAGTGTACTGAAACGAGGTGCGTTTTGGTAGATGGTGCAAATGAACTTTGCAAAAGTAGTTATTACTAGCTTAGGAACTGTTAACCTAAGTGTGATCAAAGATCCTCTATATAAGTTAAAAGAGGCCAGGCAATCTGCAGTGTGCTGGTCAATGCCTTCTGGTGTGCTCTCTTGTAGTGGGTTGACATTGGCCTCTAGATGCCTACCAAGTTGCTCTGTCACTCCCTCTCCTCAGCTGACATATAAGGCCCATTGATTCAGATAAGGATTGGGAGCTCACTCACCTGTTACTGTCAGAAGCAAGAGACTTGACTTGGAGAAATGAATTGAATTTATTGCCAATCAAATCACAGTAGAGAAAACTGAATCTTAAAAGCACCTGTCCCCTACCCCTCACTTCTTTCCAGGTTCAACTTAATTCCCTATTTCTCTACCCCTTACCCCTGCATGGCACAGAGGGGTGGAGAACGTGAGTTCCAAGCAGTTCATCACACAATTGTCTTTGCTACTTCTTCCTTCCCACACTTTTTCCTTGCTCCAGCATGGGGTCTTGCCTGTGGAAGACAGGTTTCTATCGTCTTCTCTAATATAGGTACTTTCCCTAGGATGTTGTCCTTCAGGAATGAACTGCTTCAACATGGGTGCCCAGGTTCTGCTAGAAAACTGCTTCAGTGTAGGCTTTCCGTGGCCTTTTCTGCTGTCTTGATGGTCTCAGCCTTGGCCAGTGACAGGTCTATCTTGGAGCTGTCTGTCATTGGCTCTGTCAAACATAGGGGAGGCTTTGTGGAATTTTCTCACATATGCCACTCCTGTAGCCCCTCCCACTGCAAAAAATGTTGCCTACACTCAGCATATCTCTGCACATGTGTACTAAGGTACACAGGCTCTCCTCATGCAAGTAAAAGACCGTGTTGAACAGGTTTTAAAGAGGAATAATATGACTCACTTGAAATGAACACCTCTTCCAAAGCCTAGAAGACACATCTTATAGAAGTATTTCTTTTTATTTCTTATGTTTTAAGCATACTGTGTTTTACTTTGTAATATGTTTGGGGGATTTTGTTTTATATACATAGGTGTTTGTTGTTTGTTTCTTAGAATAACTGCAAGCATTGAACTCATTTGTTACGTGTACATTTGTTTTGATTCCTTTAATTAACTCAGTCCTTCTGTAAACAACTATTTAGAAAATCCTCACAAAATACAGACAATAATTTTAGCAATGCATTGGTGTACACTTGTGACTTCCTGTCTTCAGTAAGCCTGATTGAAAGAAATGGATGTTTTTGTCCAATCAGTAGGTGGTTAATTGCTTTATGTACCAATTAAACTGTTTGGTTTCCATGTGAATTTAATATGGAATTTACTTATTCATCTCTTTTAATCTTAAGAGGTTAGATAGATAAGTGCTAGTTTCAGTGCATCTCATACTGGGCTGTATTACTTTGTTTGTTTATGCTATCCCAACTTTGTATCCGTCTTTCATGTTCTCTTAGATGACTTCTACCCCAACAGTAAAATGTTTTAGATCTATATTGGAGAGTAGGTTCTGGTCTGTTACTGGAGTGTTCACCTGCTACAATAATGTAAATGGTCTCGTAATACTACAAAGGTAAGGATTGTTGAGTGCAATACAATAATGTAAACAGGAAGCTAAATGTTCTGGCAAGACTTGATATTTTAACAACAACAGGTGACATTTAAACACAGGGATATGTGTGTAAGAGAGAGAAAAACAGTTTGCCTATGTTACAGTTTTCGTGTAATTGAGACTCCTGTCCTTACCAGGACATGTGTAAGTGTGTTTGCTTTTAATGGTTTTGTTTCTTTATAAGCTATCTTTAAAAACAGATAATAGAAACTATTTGAATCATACTCTGGTATAAGACATTGCAATCTTCAGTTGCTAGACTTTTGTGTCCAGATTTTATGTACTCTTGTGGTGGCTTGACCCTGGCTGGGTGCCAGGTGCCCATGAAAGGGTACTCTTGTCACTCCCCTTCCTCAGCTGGACAGAGGAGAGAAAATATAATGCCAGTCTTATCGGCCAAGATAAGGAGAGGGAGAGGTCACTTGGTGACTGCCGTCATGCACGAAACAGACTTGACTTGGGAAAATTAATTTATTACCAACCAAAATAGAGATGGGTAATGAGAAATACACATTCTCCCTACCCCACTGTTCTTCACAGATGTCTAGCTTCCCATTCTCTGTAGCACAGCGGCACGGGGGAATGAAGATTATCAACAGTTCTTCACAGATTCTCTGTCACTCTATATGCTCAAGTGGAGGACTCCTCACACTTTTATTGTGCTCCAGTGTAGGATCCCTTCTCTGGGAGAGAGTCTTCCACAAGCTTCTCAATATAGATCCTTCAGTTCTACACAGACTGCACTGGTGGAGATCCCTTCCATGGGTGCAGTCCTTCAGGAACAGACTGCTTCAGTGAAGGTTCCCCATGGAACCCTCCTTTTTGCATCCTCCCACTCCAATGTGGTGTTTTGCCTGGGCTGCAGGTGGATCTCTGCTCCCCCATGGCTTCCATGGCTGCAGGATCAGGGCCTGCATCACCATGGGCTGCTCTCCTGCCTTCCTTTCACTGACCTTGTTTGCAGAGTTGTTGCTTTCACATATTCTCTCCCAGCTGCTGTTGTGCAGCAGTCTTTGCCCTTTATTAAATACATTGTCACAGAGGTGCTGTCACTGTCACTGATGGGCTCAGTGTCAGCCAGCAGCGGGTACATCATGGAGCTGATTGGTATTAGCTCTGTCAGAGATGCAGGAAGCTTCTGGCAACTTCTCACAGAAGCCACCCCTGTAGCCCTGTACCCACTACCAAAACTTTGCCACACAAACCCAATACAACTCTGAATCTTTTCTTCTTTGGAACTTGTTGTCTGGAACTCATTGCAGATTATTGCAGGTATATCGGCAGGAGAGTTAGGTATGTTACTCTTTGGACTGGTGTTGAATAAAAATAATGAAATATCTAAAAACTATACTATCTACAGTAGTTTTCTTCCCTCTGAAAACAACTATCCTTAGTTTTACCTGTGATATTTAAATATGCTGCTTCAATTAAATCTTTAGAATTCTTCCTGGAAATGGTAAGTAATACTGTCAAGCTTCCGAGAATCTAAATTTATAGGAAATCCAGGTTATTCAATAATTACTGTTATTCCAGAAATATGAAGAAGCTAAGACAGAGACAGAAAAGTATCTTTATGACCTGGTTTAGCTAAAAAGACATATATGTCGTATTGCAGTGTTTTTTTAAAAAATACATAAAATAGGAATATCTGGGAAAGTTTTGGGCTAATAGTAAGGGAAATGTAAGACTCAACTCTTCAATGATTAAATGAAGCTTTGGACTATGCTACCAGCTGAGGTCAACCTGCATATAATTACAGTCTACTGTAATGCTTTTTAAAGCTTTATGGGCAAGATATTTTTTAAAAATACTGAATAGAGAAATAACCTTTGTTATATAGTTAAAATATATGTACTGTTAAATTTTTAAAAAGTGTTTCTTGCTATCTGCGTAATAGTTGCCTAAAATATATGGATTTGTTTAGCTGTGAACAATGTAACGTCTGTGAAACATAATTCTTAAAATAAATGTTAGTATTCAATGGCTATAGCACCAGTCAGGCCTGTACAGGATGTTACTCTACCCTCTTCTACCCACTTCTTTAAATAATATAGAAATTGTGAAAGTAAAAGAATTTGTATGAGACTGAGTGAATGAACAGTAACACCGAATGTCTGTCCTGAGCATTAATCATGAGTGAGAAATAAAACATGCCAAATGAAAATCGTTCCTATGTTTTATGCTGACACCTTGAAAACTACATGTTTTTAAGGTAGCCAGTTGGTTTAGGCATACATACAGCTTAACCAATGTCTCTGTGTTACTAAAAGGTTTTAGCTGAATTTTCATGTTTCTAATCAGTGTATTGTCTAGGTGCTGCCTATGCAGAAGTTGGAACATAGACAGTTAAACTATGTGTTATTCTATGCACAGCCTGGTTTGCCTTATGACATTATTAATTCAGTGGATTCTGCACTAGACCCAGCATTATTGTTATCTGATAGTCTCAATACTCTCTGGATGGCCGCCAGCTAAAAAAAATGCTCCAACTCACTTTGATCCAGAACAGGAAGGCTTCCATCAAACTGCTTTATAGAGTGGGAGAGGTCCTTTATGCAGCCAACTTAGCACCATCTATTTCCTCTGTCAGTGCTCTTTTAGGGCTGGTGGCAGTAAAGCAGCCTGGACTCTGTCCGGCTTACAAGGTTCTTTTCTAGAAGCAGAATCAAAGCTATCAGTCTTCTGTTTTCATACCATACTGTACTGGTTAAGACTTGGTGATTGGCAGTCACATAATTTCCAAAAAGTGAGAGAATAGTCAGGCCCTTCAATATTCCTTTAAACCATACATATGGAATGGTTTAGATTGGAAAGCTCCCTTAAGATCGAGTCCAAGTGTTGACCTAAGATCGAGTCCAAGTGTTGACCTAACATAACCAAGTACACCACTAAACCAAGTCCCTAAGTGCCATACCTACACGTATTTTAGGTATCTCCAGAGATGATGACTCAGACACTTCCCAGGGCAGCCTGTACCTTTTCAGTGAAGATTTTTCTACTGCTTAATCTAAACCTCCCCTGGTACAACTTGAGTCCATCTCATCTTGTCCTGTCACTTCTTACATGGGATAAGAGACCAACATCCATCCCACTGTGATCTCCATTCAGATAGTTGTAGGGAGCAATAAAGTCTCCCCTCAGCCTCCTGTAGGCTGAACAACCCCAATTCCTTCAGCCACTCCCCATCAGACTCATTCTCCAGGCACTTCACTAGCTTTTGTTGCCCTTCTTTGGAAATACTCCAGAACCTCAATGACTTTTTTGCAGTGAGAGGCACTGAAGATGCAGCCTCGCTACTGCCAAGGACAAGGGGGATGACTTCTCTGTTCCTGCTGACCACACTGGTTCTGCAAGCCAGGATACTGTTGGCCTTCTTGGCCATCTGGGCCTGTAACTTCAAATGCATGTCATAATTTTTCTGTGTTTCTTTTCTTTTACAAAATTGGAGGGTTTTTTCACACTTCAGTTTCTACTTTTTCTCATGTAGCTTTTAACCCAAGTGGAATTTTATTATATTGATCTGACAGTACAAAATAATTTCAGTGTGCTTCTGAGCTAGCTTTCAACGTCTGTAGAAAAGATTAACATTTGTCTGTTTTTCACAAAAATGCTGTCTAAATGAGCCTGTAGAATGTATTAATTAATGGATGGGTGTAATGAGACCGTATATAACCAGTGCTTGGAGGTTAGTAACCTTCCCAACTGTTTTGAAGAGCACCCGTAATCATTATATCTTTGGCCTTTGTGCCAAATTGAATGAGGTGATATTCCTTGGTTTCCTAATCACTTTTCATGTTTTGTTATGTCTTTTGACAACTGTAGTTTAAATGAAATTTTGTTACTGTTTTCATTCAGAAAGGTCTGATTGAAAAGCCTAGGAAATGGGTTCTACATGCATCATTGCCTTGGGAAGGAAGAATGGTTGCTTACCTTGTGTTTATAATTTAAGAAAATACTCTGTATTAATAACTTGCCCTCACTTGTATTTTTTTACTGGGGGTTTGAGCTGAGGGTTAAGTTTAGAATTGGGATAACCCCAGCAGCAGACCAAATAGAACTGGACATGGACAAGACCTTGAAATGCTGCCCACTTACTTACTTACCATCTGTAATGATATTTTACAGAATCACAGAGTCTTAAGGGTTAGAAGGGACCTTGAAAGATCATCTAGTCCAATGCCCCCTGCCACCTAGAGCAAAGCCACCCAGATACTTCATCCATAGTATTTCCAGTGATGGACATGATTTCCACTGAACTACTGATTATATCAGCTGATTATAAGTACATAGGTGCTTTTATTGTCCTTAAGATGTCTTTCTACTATACTGATGCTCATAAAATTGAAGTTATTCTTAATTTCATGGTACTGTCAAGCTTCTGCAAAACTGTGACTCTCTTCTGCAATATCAGAACTCTTAAGTAGTCTGTAAGAGTGGTCTGTAAAACAAGACAGAAGCCCTGCATTGTATTGTTCTGTATGTGGAGTGATATTATTTAGGACTTCCCTTTTTATATTTCCTTTAGTTTTTCTCTTTTTTTTGTTGCCCTCTATTATTTGTATCTTGGTACAAAAACAGGGCTTAGGAAGGAAGCAAAATGGAGGATGCTACTAGTCTAAGCAACTAAAAGGAAATTAACATTACAGTATGCTGTAGAGCTGCTGCTAATAATAGATATTCTTGCAGTGGGTGGCTTGAGAAGAAAGGTTGAATTTTTCAGTACCTCGACAGAGAGGTAATTATACCTTTTGGTCTGCAAGAGTGTTTTCTGGTAGTGACAGGGAGAAGTAGAAGGCTTGGGTATGGTAACTCTGTTTTTAGACACTAGCAACAAAAAAAAGGAGCCAAGAAAGAATGTGGTTTATAGACCAGATTATTAAAACAGCTAGTGGGCTGGAATAATGTATGAAATCCATAGGAACTTAGGACTCAAACCCAAGAGCATCAGAGATGACATTGGTACCTGTAATTGCAGGTGTCTTTAACTCTTAAAGTTCATAAAATATGAGTTTTACAGACTGGAAGCAACAAACTACCAAACTGCCCAATAATCTCAGAAGTAAAATGTCATGAAGTATTGTGTGCTTCTGAAGGACAGCAGAGGGACATAACAAATGAGTTTGGAATAGGAACAATTTCCTTAGTTAAGTTGTTTAGGTAATACAACAAATCACCTGACACTGCTGAGGAATGTTACATTATCTCCCCAGACCTTTCATGTCTGCTAAGCCTTGCTGAGGGAAAGCTCCTCCTGCCTTGTCGTGTGACTATTATTTTAATGCTGAGTATGTAAATAATGGTACTATGAGCCTCTTTGCATTCTGCTCTGCACCCTGTTTCTAATTTTGGCTGATCTTCAGTGCTTCAAAGCCCGGGTAGGGTTATGGGGATCTTCAGAAGCAAACTTTACATTATGAAGAATGAGAACATTTTTATTGTCTGGTCAGGTAACTGAAACACAGCATAGTAATATAAATATAATGAGTCAGACTCAGTAGGCACTGTGATAATCAAGATTTCTCTTGACTGTCCTGGGATATAAATGAAAGAGACATCAGAGGACAGTTGACAAAACTTCAGTTTCTAATCTGAAGTTTCCTCTATTTTGTCTTCCAGGTATAATGTTGATTGTTGAGTATACTGGGGATATTCCATATAGGTTTGGCAAATAGCTTGAACGAACAGATAGAAAATACAGTGTAAATACAGTGTACATAGTGTTCCTAATCTATATTAAGTTTAAATAAATTTGGACTGTGAATATATGCTTTTGAGATGACAGTGTAAAGGACGAGAGACTTTGACTTGGAAAATTATGTAAGAGGGGAATTAATTTCAGATAATCTTATATCTGTAAATACATGAAGTACTCCACATGTCTGGATGAGATTAGTTTTTATTAAACAGTTGAATATTTTTTTAGAAATGGTAAAAGATTTCCAGCATATGATACGTATCCAGGCAAATGCCTCAGGTGCAAAGCAAGCATATAAATTAAAAACATACATTGTGTCAAATTTGTAGAAATGGATGAATTTTCAGCTTCATAGGAATTAAAGGAAGGAATGGACAGACTTTGATAAACTGGAAGGCAGAATGCAGATCACTGTTTTGCTTCATGTAGGTTCTTCTCTGTGTCTGGAGCTGCACTGATTATGGTGAGGCTGTGTGGCTCCAGACTACAGGCAGGCAAAAAACCCCATCAAAAGCCACACAATACCAGGAAAGAGGAAAATGTGACTTTTCCTCCTTTGTCTCCTTTCCTATGATTCCTTCCCTACCTCGTAACACCTGAAAGTGGTAAATGGTAAAAGTAGCATATCTGATTACTGTATTACAGGTTCTTGTACTAAGTTTTGTTACCTTCGAGAGATTTTTGGAAAGAGAGAACAAATCTGAGTGTTACACTTTTTGAGTTAAGGTTATCAGAGATGTGCACATAGTTGACTGGTTAAATTCAAGATGTGGGTAGGGATTTTTTTTTTTTTTTTGTCTTGTCAGAGAGGTGATTTTGTAGGAGAGGGAAGATAACACAAGAGGTTGAACTAAAAAATATTTTTTAAATGACTATCACTTTTAGCAGAAATGTTTGAATATGTTCACTAAAACTGCCGCTTCTTCCTACAGCTTCTGGAAAAACATAAGAACACAGAAAGCATGGTAGAACTGCTTGAACTCTATCAAATGGAAGATGAAGCTTACAGTAATCTTGCAGAAGCTACCACGGAGCTTTACCAGTACTTGCTACAGCCTTTCCGAGATATGAGGGAACTTGCAATGCTTAGAAGACAGCAGATAAAGGTATGGTAAACTTCTTCCTAATCGGGAGCTCAAGCTTTTTAGTTACTGTTTACTACGTTTCTTGTGCAGTTATGGGTCCCTCACAAGACATTGACCCTATTTTTCTGGTTCCTCCGCTCAGAGGAGTGTTTTTGAAGAGTAAGAACATTTCTGAAGTATGTAGCTAACAGTCATCTGTTTGTCTTACTATGTTTGACTGTTCAAATTCATTGCTGAATTTAATAAGTGAAATAACTTTGTGATTACTGGGAATACCAACTAGTATATAAAATAGAAAGAGATATATGTACAACATCCATGCTCTTATTGATTCTTCTAAAAGATTACACAGGAAGTTACTTTTAAATTAAATTTTCTGAGGTAGTCTGATAAACCATGAGAAATCTGTAGATCTTGTCTTGTAAAACACTTAAATGTGGAAGCATGTTGGAAGTATTTAATCTGTTGTAACACTTTTAACAGTATTATTTTCCTAAGAGCTAAAATAGTATTCTTCAGCTGACTTCCACTTTATTTTGGTGGAAGTGTTTTATAATGCAGGTGTTTGATTTACTTAAAAATAATTATATTTTAATACTTAACAAAAAATAATAAATGTCATCTTTCTTGCATCTCAGAAGTACTTTTGATAAAATCATTAGTTCCTATGCAGATTATTAAGACTAATTCTTCTAGTATCTATTTTGTAACGTAGAAGCCAAAATAGGTGTGTATTATTTAATCTGTTTGGCAAATGTTGATGTATCTGAGCTTGGTATTTTGTTCCATGGTCCAGTATTGGTTTAACTGCTTTCAGTTTAAACATATAGATATTTTTCTGTGGTAAGTCCAGCAATCTGAAATTAACTTGGTGAGATAATGTGATTATATTTGAAATAAAAGTGCTTTTTTTCCCCCCCCTCTGAATGATAAATGTTGCTGCATAGAATATTTGGATTAGTATCTTTTTAGATGTGTTATACATTTGAAGGTTATGAGTACTATGGTTAATAAAAAGCCTTTTTCAAAGCATAATGAGATAGTTTCCATTTTATTTGAGTTCATAGCAGAGGAAAAGATTTGGTGTTTTTTTTCTTCTGTTAAACAAGAAAAGATAAATATATTGAACAAGAAATAGGAGTTCTGATTTGTTGTTGTGGTTTTCAGTTTGTTTTTTTAACATTGATAAAGTTTTATACATGAGTTTATATTCCTCTTTTAAGACCTCATTTTCTAGGATAACTTTGTTAAACTTCAGAGGCATGTGCTGTGGTTGATAATTATAGTTACACATAATTGCATCTAATGTACATTAGGTTCTCTTCCTAACTTGGCGGTTTTTGAGTTATAAAACTTGGTCATCTGTATAATGTAGTAGAGAAAGATGCCATCTCTTGTTTTTTATTTCATTGTTTGAGAGAAAGCAGTACTTGTGCCTATGATGACAAAATATGTATTATGCTGCATAGCTGGGGTAGAATTGCTTTATAAATAGAACTTGTGGATTAAATGGTTTGTGTTAACTTTCTGCGTATGTTTTTCTGGCAGGCTTAATAATGGAACAAAGATCCTTATGTTTCAATAAGCCCTTATGGCTGGGGTTAGCTCCATTTTCATGCATAAAAGAAGTACTGCTTATGCTTACTACCTCAGTGAAATCGGAGCTTTGAACATATAATACTGTTTACATATGAAGAGCGACAAAGATAAAATTTGGTGTAGTGTGAGGAAGGAAGAAACTACAGAATGTGTTATAAAAGTGAAAAAATATATTACAAGGATAATTAAGCTTGAATACAAACAGCAATGTGTAGTCAAGATTGAAAGCTTGAAAATGGGAGATTAGTGTTGACCATGACAGAAGTAATTTTTTCTTTGCTTTTATATTTTAACTTGATTGTGTGCTATTTTTTTGGATTAATTCTTTTGATGTAGAGAAGGAGTAAAAACTAAATGTGGTAAATATAATGAAAAAGGTATTATGGAGAGGTGAAAAAGATGGCTTTTTGTGAAATGAAATGTCAGTCTGGAAAGCTGAAATTTCTACTTAGTTATGAACTAGTTGTCTTACCCTAGAACACATATTCGGTAATGTTTATCATTTTTGGGACTTCCAGCTCCAGAGACCTAGTTTTATTAATATAAATGCTTAATATTTATTTGTAAATGCTGCTCAAAATCCATGAGGACCTCCCTCTAAGCATGGTGAAATGATTATCAGATACCATGTATTCTTGAAAAAAATGTACACTGCAAGAACAGTAAGTAGTGTTTGGGACTTAATTTTTTTTTTATATATATAGATATGTGACTTAATCCTGCTTGCCCCAAGACCTGTACATAGGACACACAAGTAAAAGCCAATTTGTAACAAATGGTATCATCAAAATCAGAAATAACTCATCAAAGAAGCAAGCTTTTAGTCATTTCAAGTTTAAAATGTAATATATGCTTACTAGACATATTCTGTGTGTCTAGTATGATGACATTTTGAAAGGTAAGCATGAAAAAATGTATTGATAAGCCAGCCAAGCAAACAGAACTATAGCTATGTTCACTGAATGCTGGAGAATGTATAGTAAAGGAATTTATGATCATTATCACAATAGCTTATAAACACATGAAAGCTGTACTGAATTTGTATAGACACTTCAAAATTTCATTATTTCTGGACTATTTTATGGTTTAGATGTAACAATATGTAAAAACATGGAAATAGTGTGTTTTAGTGTGTTAATTTCACTGTTTGGGTTACTGATCCATTTTGATTTCAGGCTCTTTCATGTAACATGGGCATAAGACAAGTGTACCTTGATATTCAAATGCTGTTTTGTATGTTTTGGGCTATCTGTATATTTTTCAAAAAATCTGGAAGACAAGTAAAACCATAGGGCAAACAATATTGATAGATATTTTTGCTAGAAATTGGGTTTCTAATGAACAAAAAAAAGTTGTTATATTTTTGATCCTAGAACTTTCTCACATTTAGACCCACAAAATTTTACATTCATCAAAATAGATTGTTTCCCTGTGAAAATTTAACGTTTTTTGTATGCGAAGAGTACAGATTGCCATAGCAGAAAAGTAGGAAGTAGCAGACATCAGTAGCTGAAAACCTGAAGGTGAAATATATCTCCTGAAATTTGGAATAACCAGAGTAGATGCTCTTGCTCTGGTGCATTTGATTTCAGATAGTGAAACTGTAATTTTGTCAGATCTTCCTTATATAGCGTAGTTGTCATATGGGAGGGAGGGAACGGTTATTAGTTGATATTTGCCCATAGAACTTACTAATGGATTAATATCATCAAAGCTTTAGGTCCTTTAAGACTAAGGTATAAAATGTTATTTGATACAGGATACCAAATGTTATAGAAGATTTAAAAAGCCTTTCAAAGAATAACTTCATGGACAAAACCCTAAAGCCTTTTATATATGTACCCTTGTGTTCAGTGGTCTTCATGGGGAGAAAGAAACTACCTTGCAACTTTGAATCTTTATGATTGTGGTTAGCTAGCACAGCAGCACTGTGACAGTCTCTTGCTTGGTGCCCCCTTTCACCCCCACACTCATTAGGATGGTGGAGGCCCCAGCAAAACGGGAGTAAAAAGATAAGCAAGGTTGTTGTGGATTGAGACAATGGCAGGGAGGGCTCACTGCCAATTATGGTTCTGGGCAAAACAGACTCCAGTACTTGACTTAGAGAGGAAAGTAGGAAAGTTTATTCTACAAGAAACAGAATGGAATAAAAGCAAAAAGGGAGTAGGGTTTAGAAAATTACAACCAGCACGTTAAGATCTCCCTCCTCCATCCCTCCTTTCTTCCCGGGCCCAGCTCACTGCTCTTGATATCTCTACCTCCTCCCCCCCAGCAATGGCTCAGGGGGGCAGGGAATGGGGGATGTGGTCAGTCTGTCACAGATGGACTCTGCCACTTCTCTCTTCTCAGATGAGGACAACTCCTGGCATTCTTCCCCTGCTGTGATACAGGGTCCCTCCCCCAGGACACAGTCCTTAATGAACTTCTCTGGTGTGGGTTGTTCCCAACAGCTGTGGCTTCTGCCGATACAGGGTCCCTCACATGGGATGCAGTCCTTGGTGAATACCTCTGGCATGGATTCTTTGCCACAGTTGCAGTTTCTGCAGTTATAGGGTCCCTCCCTCAGGACTTGGCCACTTCTGGGCAAGAGTTTGATGAGCTGCTTTGTCATGGGTTCCTTCCCACAGTTACAGCTGTAGATATTGGGTCCCTTCCTTGACATGGCATCTTCCGACCATAGTATTAAAGAAGAAAATCACTGCCCCTGTCTCGTGGTCTGCAGTTAAGTGGTTGGGTCCCTCGCATGGGGGACAGCCTCCTCCAGCCGTAGTCACTGTCCCTGGCTCGGGGCCTTTAATGAAGTGAATCTCTGCCCCTTGTCCAGGGTCAGCTTTAGCAAAATGAGTCTCTGCCCCTGATATGGGGTTATTATCAAAATGAGTCTCTACCACTGATGCAGGGTCTTTCAAGAAATGAAAATAAACCTCAGCTTCACCAGTTCTCTCCATAGAATGCAGGGGAGTTTCTGCTCCAGCACACCTCTTCCTCGCTTTCATCGCTGACCTTGGAGTCCGCATGGTTGTTTCTCTCACTGTTCCTACTCCTTGCACCACAACCAGCCAGAAGAAAAAGAGGGGGCAGAAGAAGGAAGAAATAGGAAGAAGAAGAAGGAAGAAGCCTCTTCTTCCAGCTTCTTCTTAAAAAGTGATTGTGGAGGTCTAATTGGCTCAGCCCCAGAAGTGGGTCTGGCTCAGAGCTGGGGAGAGTTGCGAGCAACTTCTTACAGGAGCCATCTTTACAGCCCCTTCCCCCTTACCAGAAAAGGCTGTCATGTCAAACCATGACAATGGTCTTGTAACTGTGAGCAATGCTTCACAGTCATGTTGAGTAGGCACTATGTGTGATCAAACCCCAGGTAAAATTAGTAGGAAGCTTTCTTTTTTTCATGCATTTTTTTAAAACTTATT
Organism: Colius striatus; assembly: GCF_028858725.1. NCBI lineage: Eukaryota > Metazoa > Chordata > Aves > Coliiformes > Coliidae > Colius > Colius striatus. The sequence continues at coordinate 48,698,390 of NC_084790.1, read as the reverse complement.
TTTAAGGTGCTTGGTGTTACATTAATAATAAAATGTAAGTTAAATTGTTTCATAATCAACAAGTGATGCCAGTAAAACTTTGACTCAGTCATTCTTGAAGGTCTGAATTGGATTTGTTTAAGTGAGAGCTGTTAATATCATGATATAGGTAAGAGACTACGGTCCTCATTACCTCTCTCCCGAGGGACACTGACTGCCAACTTCCTCAACAATTCAAAGTCTGTCTCTGAAAATCTAAGGTGTCAGTTCTGCTGATCATCCTCCTTGCTTCTCCAAGGATTGAGAACTCAATCATTTCATGATGACTTTGCCCTAAACGACCTCTAACCACCATATCCCCCACCAGACCTTCTTTGTTTGGGAACACCAGGTCCAGCAAGGCACCTTCTGTCTTTGGCTCTCTCACCAGCTGTGTGAGCAGTCATCCCCAACTTTTCTCTCTTATTACGTTAACTTCTCTTAGTTAAACTACTCTTTTCTTTTCCATGGGCTTACTTTCTAATTCCTGTGGAAGCATACAACTCCAAATAATGTCAGGCTTCTATAGAAATTTAGCCAAATTGTGTTCTTTAAATTGAATACTATGACTTAATATATATTTGTATATGTATTTACTTTAGCGGCACTTTATTGGACTGGGATATAATGCTCAGCCATTTAGCAAGGGGAAACATGTATATTTTACCACTTTGTCTCTGTTGTTCATTTTTCTTCTCTGGTCCTTGTCTGTCCTGTCCTGACACCATGGCAAGCATAAATGTCATTAATGACCTAGATTCTGTCTTCACCCGTTGAATGGACATTCTCTCTGAAACAATGAAGGCCTCCTCCTAGCTGGCAACTAACCACTACTCAGCTGCTCACTCCCTCTTGAGGGAGTGAGGGAGAGAATCAGAAGGGTGAAAGTGAGAAAACTCAGAGGCTGAGATAAAGACAGTTTAAGAGGTAAAGCAAAACCAAGGAATTTATTACCCACTTCCCATTGTCAGGCAGGTGTTCAGCCATCTCCAGCACACACAATAAATGGTTACTTAGGAAGACAAACACCATCATTCCAAACACCCTCTCCTTCCTTCAGCTCTTATTGTTGAGCATGATGCCGTATGGGATATCCCTGTGATCAGTTGTCCTAGTTGTGTCCCCTCTAAGGGGAAAGGCATCTGTCCTATGTATGTTTCTGGGGCTCCTTTCAAGCTTCTATTAAGGATGCCACTGTTGCTGCATCCTTAAAGCGTGCTGTTGACCTGTTATTGTGAAGCTACTTGGAGATTTCCTTCCAGACAGTAGTCATTTACTGAGTATACTGCTCAGTGTCTGTTAAACATGTAGACACAGGTATCTGAACAGATGCATAAAGCAGTAGGGAAGACAAGCATCAGTAACTGTAGCAGGTTGAACTAATCTATCCTCATAAATGTTTACAACTCCATCTTCTTCCTAGTTCCCTCAATGTCTAAAGCTCTGCAGAACTGTGACCACCTGTTTATGATTGTATGTAAATATAAATACCTGTATAGATATTTCTAAAGCAAAAGCTTCTTGGGTTTTCTCTATTTTGCTATATGGATACCCTCAGTGTGAATGATGGTATGGATGATGTACTTGGCATTGCAGTTAATGAAAAGGTGCTTCTCTTTAGGTTATTTGTAAATACTTGCTCTAGGGAACAAAGATACAGTTGTTATGCTGTCATAAATCTCTTTAGTTTGGCCCATATATGAATAATGTTCTAGCAGGTAAAACTTTGTGAAGACATGTTGCTTTGAGGCTTCTTACTCTCTTAGAAATCGTGCTTAACAAGAAAGTTACATTACTTTACAATTGTGTGTCAATTTCAGTATCAAATTACCTCATATTTACCAAGGAATAGAAAAGGAAGACTTGACTGTATTGTTTGTTATTTAGCTCCTCAGAGGAATTTGCTGGTTTGGTGTTCTGCATAAACAGAAAGCATTAACTCCACCAGTCATCATTCAGTGATACATACATACTGTTTGACCTTTATTTGGAAACTTGCTTGTCCACTCTGTAAGTGTTCTCTGCGGGAGCATTTGTACATATGTGCTCCATCAAATTACACATTACAGCCTATTTAGTAGAATTATCATTCACTTATCCTTTGTTGACATTTTTGTTTTGCGTGTTGCCTTTTTAAGTGTTTTGGAAATATTTAAGTACAACATTAGATACTTTATTAAACCACTTCAAACATTTCTCAAGAAATGAACAGATATTTAGAAGGGCATCTATATATTTTTACATGTAAAAAATCATCCCTGTAAGACATGGGATAAGTTGATATGCAGAGGTAGATCCTGAATAATCACTTAAAAAACTATAATTTGTAGCTCAACTTGAAGCTTTGTGAAATTAAAATTAACATTTGAGACATTACTACTTCAGATTAAAATGTCTGGGGACTTACAAGAGTATGAGCACTTTTGGGTTTGGAGCTTTTATATATGGTAGTGAGGTGTCTTCTTGACTGACATAAGTGAAAAATATTCAAAATCAAGGCTTTGATGTTGCAGAAACAGACTTAAATACTTTATTACTTAGATATACAGTCCTTTATCTGTAGTGAGATTACTTAATAACTTTCAAATAGTGTGTGAAAATTTCCAGTTAGGGAGCAGAAAGCAATATGACTAATTTTTAAAAGAAACTCCAAATCTTTTACTGTTTTCAGATAGTTGTCACTTCAAAATAATATTGCCTTGATCTTTGAAATTAAAAGATATTTGAACTCCCAGATGCTCAGAAAAAGTATTTTTAGAAGTCATATAAAACAAAGAAAAACTATTAAAATGTTGATAACTACTAAACACTACCCCAACACATCCCCATTTCTGGCTTCATTCTGCCTGAAGGGCAGGTGAGAATGAAAAATTCTAGTCTGGAAGAAAGCCTGGAGTATGCTTTTTATCTGAAGGTAGTAAGATATTTAACAAAAAGATACTTTCACATCAGAGTTATGTTTGAGTTTTTTATGCTTCCATTTAAGAACAGTAATGAATAGAATGAAGCACTTCAAAACAGGGTGGGATTTTTTCCATTGAGTAGAAGCCGTGGTAATTTAGTGGTAGTTTTTTCTCATTTTTGTTTCTTAGCCACACCAAAACTGGTTGCTGTTGGTAAAATAGCAGTGCTTAATTGTGTTGTTGTTCATGGACTGATTTATTTTCAGATCTCTATAGACAATGACTACCTAGGCCCCAGAAGAATTGAGAGTCTGCAAAAAGAAGATGCTGATTGGCAGAGAAAAGCCCACATGGCCGTGCTTTCTATTCAAGATCTTACCGTTAAATACTTTGAAATAACAGCTAAAACCCAGAAAGGTAGTTACTTTCTACTCTCCTGTCTGTCAAATAGAGATGTTTAAAAATTTATATAATGTTTATAATTTTCTGTATTGTACTGTGATTTATTTATTTATTTTATCAATTCTCTATGAGGAAAGTGCAATTGTCATTCCCATTTTTTTGGTGCCCATTTGAATCTTTTACTATTAAGCCTTTTCAGAACATCATCAGAAGTAAGCAGAATAGAAATTTTAGATAGAAGTTTCAAAACCACTTTCCCAATGTAATTGTGAGCTGCACTGTATTTTTGCAAAGTGTTTAGGAAGCATAGTTCCTGATGGATTCTGTGCTCTGTACAGAATATGACTGACCACCGCAGTAAGTGTTTATTACCTTTCAATTAATTTCCTTTTCCTGTCTCTGCTGCCTTTCAATAGTTTTTTTTTTTTCCCTTAGCTATAAATAGTAAGCAACAGCTTACTCCTTGGTGAAAGTTACTCTGTTGTTCAGAGCTCTCCAAGGATATAACGTTGGCATTTTTATGCTTGAAGAACATGGTAGTTTTATGAAAGAGTTGGTGCAGTAAAACTAAATCATGTGACTTGCCATGTACATCTGTGATTTCATCCTTTTAACACTTTAACTTAAATAATCAGTTTACTGGGGAAACACAGCTGAGGATGTGGTTTCATGTCACCTCTTTTAATTTGGCTGTAGGCTACCACTGACAGTTTATGTCCTGCTGTCTTCCTCATCAAACTGCAGGTTCCTGTTTCTTTCTTTGCCTTGGTGATAGTGATTGTGCAATGAGATAAATATTGTATCCCAAGAGAAAAATCTTTTTTGCTGGGTAGATTACCTGTCAACTCCATGCATGATTACTATATCTGCCTCATGACAAACAGGTGCTGCAAAATTATTCCTTTTGGTATCAACCCAATTAAGGATAACATTAAACCACTTTGTTTTGTAAAAATTACTAAACTAGTTCAAACATATTGGAATGAATTTAATTGGAGCAAATTCTAAATGTATTTAATAAGTTGGATTACTTTTCTAGTATGACAAAGACAGCAAATAAAATAGTCCATTAGCATATGTATATGTACAGTTATGTACTTTTTGTTTTGTTCACATACTTTTTTATGTAGAACAGTGTGGGGAGAACATTGGGAAATTAAATGGCTGAAGACTGTTTACAATCACAGACCTTTGATATACAGGTTGCTTGCCTCTTTTGTTACGTTTTGGGGTTTTTTGGCCTCCTGCTGTCCACAGGATGGTCTTACATACCAAAATAATAACAGATGGCAGAGGTAAAACGCCTGGGAACATAAAGGTATTTTTTTATTACCTAATAACAGCATGTAGTATCTTTCAGCACCTGCAGACTTACTGATACCCCTTTAATTGTGTGACTTTTGTGGCTTTTGCTTTGCAAAGTTAAGTGTACAATATCATTTGGTTGTTCTGTATATTGAAAATGGTGAAAATCTCATGTGTGTCAGCCTAGATGTTGTATGGGGCTCAAGATGAGAAAATCTGAATCAGGCAAGGGACTCCTGCTACTCTGAAGTCTTTCTGAAAAGTCATTCATCTCTGCATATTAAGATCAGATTATAATTTGTTTAGTCAAAGTAATTTTGTGATGCAACCTGCATTTTCAGTTAAAAGATAGATGTTATTTAATTATAATTAATTATTCTCACAGTATTGCACTGTAGTCAGTCTGAAATTTTTGATTTAAATTGTAGAGTTTTTTCACTCTGAAGATTTGTTTAAACTTACAACCACACTACAGAAATTATTAAGGGAAACTTGAGATTCTAGCTGACAATGGGTGCCTTCAGAAAATTTGGGATGCAGCTTAAGACCATGTGATAGCATTAATGAGATATTTTTATTAAGTCAAGAATTCTGAACCAGTGGTTCAAGTGTTCTGGTATTGTGTGTTCAGAATGATCCTTCAGTGTATAACAAAAACTGGAATTATAATGATAAAATGAACAACAAATAGCTAATCATATTTTTATATGAATCCTAAGAGTACTTACATCCTGGATTTGAACATTTGTAGAATGATTGCTCCATGCTATAGGAGAACTTGGTGTGCTTTGGGAAACAAATCTGTGCATTGTCTCTATGGTACAAATACTAGTGATCTGAAGAGTAGACTGGTAAACTGTCTGCCTTTTTTTCCCTTCTGTAGCTGTGTATGATCGAATGCGAGCAGACCAGAAAAAATTTGGTAAGGCAGCATGGGCAGCAGCAGTGGAACGTATGGAAAAGCTTCAGTATGCAGTTTCTAAGGAGACTTTGCAGTTGATGCGGGCTAAAGAAATCTGTTTGGAGCAGAAGAAACATGCACTGAAAGAGGAGGTAATTTTTCATACCAATAAATGGCAAAACAGAACATTCAGAAAAAACTCAAATCTTGAAGAGTGTTGATGTACTTAAAAGAAAACCTCCAAAAACCCTAAAGAAAAAACCCAAACAAACCAGAAATAACTCCAAGCCTCACAGACTTGCAATTCATTATTCTCAGCTTTTAATAATTAAAATCTGTATTGTAACTCTTGATGTAAACTAGGATGACATTTTGTACTGTTAATGTTTAGAGCTATCTGCTGAGATTAAAAAAATGAAGAGAAATAATAGGACAGAAATCTGCTGCTATGTATGTAATCTCCACACTTATTAGCTCCCAGAGGTATGACCTCTTTTTCAGAGTAGTTCTGACATTTCAAATAGAAGGTATCTGAACATTAGTCAATACACAGATGACTAGCCTGTTATACTGCACTCTCATATTTCTCTTTATCATAATTATTAAAGCAGTTTTCCAGAGGGGGTAGTGCTAGCCATGGCTTTCCTGAGGAAAGAGTGCACATGTTAAAATGTGCTTAACTGACTTGGCAGAAAAAAACCCCACGTTTATTGGGTTTTATGATACCTTCTCAAAATAAATACCCTTTTAAAATTTGCTATCATATGGATATCCAGTGCTAAGAACCGACACATTGCTTTTAACTTACCTTCTATCCAGTCAGTTACTTGTTCTTAGAGCACTTTTCAAACATTCCAGCAAAGTTTGACTAAGCCAATGGCTCTGTTGTGAAAAGATTATCCAGTGAACTCATAAGTTCAGCACTGTACAGAGTGATGGGTTTGTAAACCTGCTAGACTATGTATTTGTTTTAGGTGCTTTTGTAGAAGAGAACTTAATCTGCAAGGAAGAGAGAATACATGTAGAACCTAGGGCTTGAAAATAAAAAACTCGTTCCACTTCAATGCTCTTTAGATTTATAAGTCAAGAATCATGGGGAAACCTGAGTTCATCAGGCTGTTGCCATGCTTAGCTGAGAGTTAATGAGAGAATCCAACAATACTAGTTAGAAATATGATGTTGATGTGGTGATTTAGTCTTAGCTGGGTGCCAGACGCCCACCAAATCATTCTATCACTCCCTCTCCTAAACTGGACAGGGGAGAGAAAAATGTGACAGGAGGTTTGTGAGTCAAGATAAAGACAGGGAGGTCTCTCAGCAATTAGCGTCATGGGCTCCCAGGCCCTGCCAGGAACTTGCTCCTGGGTGAGCTTCCCACTGAGTCACAGCCTCCTTCAGGCATCCACCCGCTCTGGCGTGGAGTCCTTCATGAGTTGTGAGGGGATCTCTGCTCCCCAGTGGTCTCCATGGACTGCAGGGGCACAGCTGCCTCACCATGAGCTATACCACAGGTCACAAGGGAGTCTTTTTTTTTTAAGACCTTGTCTCCCTCCTCCCCCTCCTTCTCCACTGACCTTAGTGTCTGTGGAGATGTTTTCATGTTTTGACTCCTTGTTGCTGCTGCAGTTCAGCAAGCGCTCAGCAACTTCTTCCCCAATATGTTATTCACAGAGGTGTTACCTCCATCATTAAGTGGCCAGGCCTTGGTCACCTGCAGGTCCATCTTAAAACTGACTTGTTGTTAGCCCTGCCAGCTACAGGGGAAGCTTCTGCCAGATATTTATTTAAAGAGGCCACCCCTGTAGCCCCTGTTGCTAAAATGTAGCCCAGGCAAAACCACTACAGTTGAATATGTTTCATACATTTAGAGCCAGCTATGCATTGTCTTCTCTGTTGCACATCTTATTTTTCTCTCAGAGGAGAAATTTTTGTTGAGTGAGATCTCAGTCTGGTAAGTGAATGATTTATTTGGTTTGATGTGCAAAAGCATTAGGAGCTGCATAGGAAAAGGAGAGGTTTGTTGCAGTACACAGGGGGCTGAAAGGCTCTGAATTGAGAGTTTAAGGCTTTTGAGGATAGAAATGAGGAACATCTGATGGGTGTGCATGGGCATGTTGCTTTGGGATGATGTATTATAAGATGTAGAGAACTCTGGGTCAAAATGTGATGATGGGGAGATATAAAGACCAGATTCTGTTCTGAAACATCTTTCTTGCTTTGAGCATGTAAAGCCCAAAGTATGCAAAGTTGGATGTGACAAATGTGACTGGGAATCCTATTCTTGGAAATGAGTTGCAGTCTTTATCATAAAGAAAGCATATGCAGAACTAAAATACGTTTCCTGGCAAGCCATTCAGCTACTGTTTTCTAGACACATCAGGTAAAAAACAAGATATATCTTTAAATAGACTGAAGTTCTTGAGATGGTTTGAGTTGAGGATTAAAACAGAAAGAATGACAATTCAAATTAAAGACAAGATCTCACTGTTTATGAGGACACTGTTGGTGTTCAGGATGTTGCCTATGGATTTCTGAATGTTCAATTTTGGAGCAGAAAAAAGCCTGTAAAACCAGTGGTACAACCTTTCCAATGGAAAAAGATGCTTCCTTTAGTGTCTGAAGTTTTTCTGATGGCCCAGAGTACTAAAGTGAGTGATCCTTTTAATCTCTTTTTTAATATAATACTGTATCCTGTAGTGTCATGACCTGACTATAATTGAGCCCCAATAATTAATTGGCTGAAGTAATACTTCTGTTTCACAATTTGATAGGTACTAGAAGCTGCCTTTAATCAGTGGCCAGATTGGTCCACCTTTCCCTTAAAATCATTTGGAAGTTCTTTAAAATAATTTTCTACTGGCTTGGCAGGTGAGCTTCCATATTCACACTTAAAGACTTGAGGCTTTTTTCTGAATTTTAGTCCCTTCTGAGATTTCTCAGACAGCAATAGGGATGAGTTAAAGTGAATACTTGAACTGGAAAACAGTCAGGATTCACACGGTGGACTGAAAAATGACTTTGTATTCTATTTGAACAGCAACAGACTACTTAAAAGGATGGGAAAAAAAGCAATAGATATTAATATATATTGATAGGGAAAAGTAATAGAAATTTTTACAGTGAACTGTAGGTTCATTGCTTTGTTAATGACATCAGGTGGGAGTGATTATGGTCTTATAACCTGGTAGTAGCACAGTTGAGCCCCTGCTGAAACAAGGTGGTGTAGGTACATTCCCATCTGTCAAATAAAGCATTTCCAGCAATGGAAGATGTGTTAGTGTCAGTGCACATGTGAGGTTTCTTCTACACCTTTCTTCTGCATATTTCTAATGACCAAGAAAGATTAGTTCTAACTGGGGCAGTTACAGGGAGGCCTGCCACAATCATGCCAAGAGTGATGAGTCTATTTAACAAGAGGAGGTGAAGTTATTTTGAGACATTAAATGAAGGCTGAAATGACACAAAATTGCTTTCCACAAAAATGTTAGTGGGAGTAAATATTAGTCAAGAGCAGTGCTTGTTGCTGTTCATTAGTGGTACAAGAACAAATGATATTATCTGATTGTGAATACATTAGAAATATGGAAGAAGTTTCCTGGCAGTGAGGAAGGAGTGTCTGGGACAAAATTCCAGAGGAACAAACACAAAATTTTGTGTAAGCTTTTTGTTTTGACAGGGGTAGAATAAGAACAACAATAACAATATGGAAATTATTTGAAGAACTCAGTCTATGAAAGCAGTTAATTTTAGGTTTATCTGAAAGCATCCTGTGTTGGAAAGCTGAATTTGATGGCCTTTACATTTGTATTTCATATTTGGCTATTTTTCTGTTAATTTTGTCACCTACTGCTTTAATATGTGTGTTCACAGGTCTTGTCAGAGGCTGTTTCAACACATGATATCTTTATTAGCCATATGTGGGTTTACAGATTATCTATTGCTGCCTTAGAACTATTAAGAAACCTGAGTTCCTGCTTAAGTTCTTCACTTAGTATGAATAAGACAACAAAGACCATAAGGGCCAGAGATTGTAAATTATTTGCTTGAGGTTTTGCATGACAATGTCGCACTGCAGGAAATGGAACTCAGATTTTGTCAGTTCTAGTTCTTTATGCAACTGCAAAATGTTCTTTTACTGTAACTTCTCATATTCTTCATGTTTCTTTCACATCTTGCTCAGTCTGAGACCTACCAAGGATGCAGCAAATGACTAGTACAAATTAAGTAGCAACTTGTAACATTAAGAATGAACCACTCTTAAATTTTTAACTAAAGGTGCTGTGATTTTTCCAAAGAGTTAGGATACTGTTTTGAATTAGCACACATACATAGTATCTCTGTGACATAAATGGTTGAAATTAAAGGTCCCCATTTTTCTTTCTTGTGAGAGGTCAGTATGTAACTAGGAAATTTGTCTGAGAATTATGTGACAATATTAATTTCCTAGTTGTTGTTGCACCTGAAAATTTAATATTGTGGAATTGTGCACTGAAAACTAATCAGGTAGCTGGCAGCAACTGTCAGGCTTGCAGGGTGAAAATTAGATTGTCAGAGAGGTCCTTTGTCAGGTAGACATCAGTGCAGCTGAATGAAACACCGAGCTGCTATGACTCAATAAGCTGATATTTTTGAAGATGCTCCATTTGTATCTGTGTGCAGTCTTTATACAAGGTCTGTGAATTTAAATTTGGGAACAACAAAATTCACTCAAAATATGCCTTCATTATGCTATTTACTGTTCTGGTCATGGCAAGTTAATATGGATGCAGAGTAATAGAGTGGTATACAAGGCATTTTGGTGTCACATTGGACAGAAACACGTGAATTGCACATTTTTTATTTCAAGATTTGTGATACTTAAGAGCTTATTGAGCCTATCAGACTAATAATTGATACACAAAAAATGCATGTAGTAAATCTACACTATCGTAGAAGAAGTTTTAAAAATAGACATTATGAGAGTTGGTTTACAGTCTTTGGTCTATCAGTCTTATATGGAAAGAAGAATAATATACAGAACCATTTCCTTAGTGTTTAATTGAACTGTGAAATCACTGTCAATGGATAGTGATTCAGGTGCTAAAAGCATACTCTCTATAAAAAAAAAAAAGAGGACAAATTTATGAAGTAGAATTCAGCAAATCTCTTTTGAATAAAAGGCAGCACTGTGGCTTAAGCTGTGCTGCAAGTTATGCTAGAGGCTGGTGAAACCTTTCAGGGAGGTATCACTGCACTGCCTACTATATTTTGTCTTCCTTGATATTTGAGGTTAACTTTTGTCCAAAGCAAGATATTGAGTAAGATGAACCTTTGGTTTAATTCAGTACAGGTATCTTTCTGTTTTAGTCTAGTTAGATTTAAACATGAATAATGATAAATAAAACAGAGGAAGGACCCCTCTGGATATTAATTACAGATATGTTTTCATAACTTGAAGAAAAATTTATAATTACTTCCATCCAGTATCTGAGAGAAACTATCAGAGAGAGTTTCTTTGAGCATGTGGATAACTTAGATGTGGCCCTATCTCTTCTACATGTAGCTCTGAGACCTGCATGTCTTTTAACTATGTTGAGAGCCAGACAGGAGATAAGATCTCCTTACATGTCCCTATTTCTTAAACATGTTGTGAATGGCTAACTGTATTGAGCAGTTAGATCTTGTTGGTGTGAATAAAAGAGGATTATTTGAGTTTGCTTTTGCTATGTCTTATGTCACTTTGTCAAGCAAGTGGCATAAAACATGTGATAAAGTAGATGTATTTTGGTCTAGGTCTTTTATTCTCCCGTGAAGGACTGCAGAAACAATGAAACTCCTTAGTTTAGTTTTCAGTACAAGAGGATTAGGGCATTAGTAATGATTATGTTTCCACCACCTTTCACTTTTTCCCCTCAGTTCAGCTTTAATGACAGCTTTAACTAGTTTTCTAGGTGCTGTTAGCAAAACAACTTAAAGACTTTTTGGACTGAAAATAAGAAAATACTAATTTCAATACATGCCTTCAGAGAATCGAGTAGTAGAGAAAAAGAGTGGTAGACGTGTTTCACAATAGGCACTATATAACTTGTCACTTGCACAGTCACAAAACGTAATCCAATGCCACAGAATTTATTATGGCCATACAGAAAAAAATGTCAGAAATTAAAGATGTTAGTGTTTATCTGATCAAACCCTATCTTATCCTTTTGATGTGTTCAATTTTAATATGCTCCATTTAGTTTACCAGACTGTATATAGCTGTAATTGTAAATTCTGTGATTTTATTCTTGTCTTTATCCTGCAGTTGCGTGGTTTAGGTTTTGTTTAGTTTTTTTTTCCTCTTCTCATCTAGATGCAGAGCCTGAAAGGTGGTACAGAAGCCATAGCCCATTTGGACCAGTTAGAAGCTGATTATTACGATCTACAGCTTCAATTATATGAAGTACAGTTTGAGATCTTGAAATGTGAAGAGCTGCTGCTGACAGCACAACTTGAAAGCATAAGAAGACTGATGTCAGGTGCTTTATACATTTTAATTAAGATGTAATCTGCAGAAGATAGTTCTCTTCTTAAGGAGTCTAAAGCCTGTGGGAATGAAATGAGAACAGATTCTTTACCATGTGGAGAGCTGGATCTCCTAACATAAGTACTGTTAAATTAGAATTTGCACCTGTTCATAAGGCGGCTACATACGTATGCAGAAGTTTTGGTCTGGTTCTCATTCATTACCTGTGTTTGGAAAGAAGCATATAAGATACTGTGTACATTTTGGAAAACTATATTCAGGGAGGAAAAAAAGTCTTAATTACTGGACTTGTCTTATTAAAAATTTGTATTAGTATTATTCATTTCTTTGAAGTGATTTAACTAAATCAGAGTCGTTTCAGCTAAGCTTCGAAAATTGCTTTATTGCTGTCTCACTGATTTAGAGCAGTGATGAAAACCTCGTGTTTATAGAGCATACTGTACCATATGTTCTTATAAACTATGGAAATGGTACAAGTAAATCATACAGTATCTTTTAATCCAGTTCTCTTCTTTCGACCTTCCTATAGTTAATGTTTTTGTTCATGCAAGCTCTGTTTTACTTTTTAGTGTGTAGGGCTTGCATAGCAAATTCTGTTACGGATAGAAAAGTAATTTAAGAAGAGGGATTTGAAGCTGGATCATTCAAAACTGTATGTTGCTTGTGGAAAAAAGAGAAAACATAAGTATCGTGGGTTCTTCTCACTGTATGTGAATCTTCTTCTCCTAGGCTTGTCATGGCAACAGTTGTAACTGCATGTGTACAAGATGAGGACTGAAAACTCTGTAAATTACTTACGTAAATGTGCCAGCTTTGTCTGGGTGCATCTGTGGAGAGCTAGTTAGTGCTTTAGAGAGAAACAATTTTTGTACTTGGGAAATCAGATGTTTAATTTTGTTACTCAAGACATGGTACTGCTTGCTTATCTGCCTACTGAAAGAAGTCCTTTGAACAGGAGGCTAAGGAGTGCTAGTTTTACAGCTGGAATTGATCTAAAAGGGCTTTTCCAACCTAAACAATTCTAACATACTGAAACCTGAGGGTCCTTAGAGATTAAGCCTGCTGTGAACACATCGTAAGTCATCATGACTTGTCACTAGTGTTTTCACCACAAATCTAAAAGAAACCACACAGTGTGACCCATAATAAAGCAAGACCCCAGTCAGCTTATCAACCAACTCATTCCCCCATGGCAGCAAAATAGTTCACTGTTCTGATTTGCTTTGCTGTTTTAAATTTGTAAAGTATTTTAAAATAATAAAAAAGATTTTATTTTTCAGGATTTTTTCCCCTATTAAAGACAACTGTCTGTGTTATAAGGAATTACCATTTTTTACTGTTTTCTAGCAGCTCTCAGTTAATATCCTATAGGGCAGAAAATTAAAAGAATAGTATTTCAAAGGATGAAATTACCTCTTTAGACTTTTCTTAGATGAAGGTGATAGAAAAATTAACATGGAGAATCACAGAATGTGACACTGAAGTGTCTACTCTTCTTCCAAGACTGTTCAGCAGCAAATCTGAGTGAGGGCATCTAAAACATGTAGTGATCTTTCTTTGTGTGTTGTTTCCTATGCTGTCAAAGAGAAAATAATGGTTTGTTGCATCTCTGTAATGCTTCATTTTTAAAGTGTACTTAAAAGGCTTTTAATTGTACACCTCTGTTTGATTTGAAATACATGTGTCTTAGTGACTTGTAGGTACTGTTGCTATTCTTTAATCTTTGACTGTATTAGCTTTACAGAGATATTTCAGAGAGTTTTGGATTTGAAAGACATGAAGTCTCAGCAGATTTTTTGGAGAGCATTATTTGATTTGACTGCAAGTTGGTTGTAAGCTAGAAGTAAAACATTTTCTTTTGCAAATTCAGCACATTGGATCTGAGAAGTATCAAATTATAATAGATTGCGATATTTTAAACAACAGTAGTAGTTTTTTACTGTCATTAAGCCAATACTTGCACAACATGTGAGTTTATTAGGGTAGAATTTTAAAGGGTATTATCCTATCCATACAAATTCTTCTTTTGTCTTTGTAAGATGGGTTTGTGGTAGATGCACTTAGAAGTTTTGTCTTTAACTCTGCATAGAAGTGTACTGAAACAAAATTTGCATATAAATTCTCCTGTTTTCCAAGTACATGCCAAAATATGATTCTTGTTAGCCATAAGCCTTATTTTTACTCAGTGATGGCTCAAACTGGATTCTAGTGATTTGTCAGTTTTATGTATGGATCAAACTTTGGTGGTTGATTTTTTGGGTTTTGGCTTTTTTTTGGTTTTTTTTTTTTTTAATTGAGCAATGATATGAAGAATCTAATAGGCATGTTTTAATTAGTTTTTGTTTGAAGGTTAATGTAGCACTTTCCTTTTCTTCTGCCATGTCTTTTGCTGAGCTTAAATTAGCATAATAAACAGAATTTTGATTGCTGTGGAGACTGTACACAGAAATGAGTGACAACAGTTTTTAAAGTGGACAGTCTACTGAAGAAAACACTGCCTCTCTCCACAAATAATCTAGTAGCAGAAGTAGGAGGCAGCTACGGTCTTGCTGAAAGTAGTTAGTGAAGTTAAAATAAGGAGGTTTGGTGGTGCTGCAGTGTAGAAACTTAACAGTCATGCCAGCTGTATCTGCCTGTTAGAGCCAGCAGTAATGCATATGGTGTATTACAAAAGTATCCTACTTGGTATGCTGGTGAAATAAAGGAGCAAGAGGCCTTTCCTGCTTCTTCATCCCAACATTCTGCGAAGATTCATAATCATCATTCTTTCCTTCTTGGCCTGAGATGAGAAGGCAGCATTCAAAGATGAGCTCAATGTTATACTGAATGCTTCACTTGGAAGGCTAAAATTATGAGTGTTGACAAAACTACTAGTAATGACCTCCTTTTGAGGCTTGTAATGTTTTGAAGGTTACCCTCCCTCTGTAGCCTCTTAGCAGAAGCAGTGAGTGGAAGGCCGAAAACCTTTTAAGAGAGGATATTCGATGTTTTGTTGTCTAATTCCACTTTTGTGAAATTAGTAGTCCATTGTGGCAGAAGAGTTTCATGCCAAAGACTTCATAGTCTGTATAACCTGAATTTCATAGTGAAGACCAGAGGATTACTGCACATTGTGAGTCCCTTGTGTTAGTTAAGAGACCTGAAGACGTGCGTAGACATAGTGACTGAGTTTAGCTACAGACTCAAACATACATTTACAGTTGTATTTGTTTTTGTAATACTCTGAGCTTACTTGAATACCAGTCTGTGCTTCATTGGTATTGATTTCTGTACTTCATATAAACTTCAAAGCCCTACAGTGCTTTGTTGCTTAGTGCTGCTGACTTTTTGGTTTTTGATAGTCCTCTTGAAAAACTGTACCATTCTTCTGCATTAAGCCTTGCAACTCAGTGAGAGGGTTGTTGTGGAATGAAACGAAGTGTTAATCAAGTACAAACTATTGATTTGACTTGTTCTTTGCTTACATTTTTAAAACAGAGAAGAGAGATGAAGTAGTATATTATGACACTTACGAAAGTATGGAAGCCATGCTTGAAAAGGAAGATACAGCAACATCTATACACTTGCAAAAAGAGGAGCTGCAAAAGTTACAACAAAAAATCCGCCAGCTCGAAGCAAGGCGTGGACGTATTTCAGCCAAGAAAGCCTACCTCAGAAATAAGAAGGTATTATTAAATTCTGAATTTTGAGCATCATTAGAAAATATCATAAAACTTCAAAACATTTAATTTCAGATGCAACTGCCAAGTCTCCTAGAATTTGTTGGATTATGTTTACTACTAACAGTTGTTTTGCAGAGTACCAAGTACAATAGCATGTATTATTAAATTTATATATTTAACATTCAGTTTACCTTTTAGGTTTGATTCAGTTTACCTTTTAGGTTTAAAAAAACCTTAAATTGCTTTGAAGTCAACACATAAACTTATTTCTATTAACTAGTCAGAATACTTTCAAGTGGAAAGTACATGCTTGAAAGCATGTTGTTACAGAGAGTAGTATTATGTATACTTGGAAAAGAGAGTTTTCCAGACATGTTTTCTCAGAGAGTTCTGTTTTCATTCCCTTGCCTCATATTTTAAAATCTATGTCATTGATACTCTATATTCAGCAGTATATAGGAAACCTAGTATATCTTCTTGATTTGTAAAACTAGGTGTGCTTTTTAGGGCCACTTCTCTTTATCATGTGTTTCATGATTGGGATATTGTGCTGAAAATTGTTTTAATATAGCTAGTGTTTTGACATTGTGTGTCAAATGTATGTGAATATGTTCATTGGTTTTTTTCCAGAATTACTTGTCTGTTGTTCCCTAGCAGTTTATGGTTACATCAGTGTGCATTATTAATGAGTGAGATAGCTGATGCAAGTAGAACAGATCAAAATTTTGAGAGAGCATTGTAGTACTTGCTATAAAATAAGTTTCCACCACATACTGTGTACTATAAGGCTATGCAGAAGTCTCACTCACTTGAGACCAACTCATTCTAGATTGGGATCAGGGATTGTTGTGGTTGTATGTTCCCAGTCATGCCCCTTGTTGTGGGAGATGACCCATTTATATAAACTGTTCTAGTAGATTGAAGGTAAAGCCTTATGCTCATTGACGTAGGCTGCATTATAATAGTTAATGCTATTTTCTTTTGAATTTGAAAAGATGGTGCTGACATCGTAGAGTAGACAAACATGTTTAAAAACCAGCCTGGTTGCTGTTCCTTACTTAACATATGGGAGTTATCAAGTCAAGAGGCAACCCTGAAGCAGGAGTAGAGATTTTTTTTTAGCATGCCTTTTCTTGTGTTAAAGATTATGCTAGAAATAAAGTGCCTTGTTTCAACTGAAGGAATTAGTTCTTGGTTGTATCATTATTTGCAGCATGCCTACTTGTGCATGGGGACACAATGGAGAGTTGTATATGTTAGTATTGCTTGTCTGGGCCTGCCTGTGGTATATGCTCAACATTGTGCTGGAAAAATGAGGCTACACTGCTCTCAGGAACTGAGGTAGTGTCTCTGTGTAGAGTTTCATCACAGGACATCGCAGCATGACTTACCACAATTGTCTGAGAACTAGTTCTAGTACTCTACTGATTTCATTGCCCAGTGTAGCATTATTTGCAGTTGAGTGCTGCAGTGAGATACTTAGCTTTTCAGCCTCTAAAGAAATTAGAGATCAAAATAACATCTATTTAAACTTGCGTGGGGAAATCAAAAGGTTTTAGTTGAGCAAAAAGAATAGGCAGAATCTGTTTTGTGCTATTTTGGAGCACCCATTGGTTAGAAAAGAGCGTGACTATTTTGAGAGTATCTTAAAACAGACCTGTAAACAAGCATTCTGTTTAGATGAGGTTGAGGTTTTGGTGGGCCCTTTTCCTGTTCCCTTTCCCCTTCCCCTTTCCAGTTCTGTACTTGAAAACGAAAAGCAAGCTGTGCATTAAGAGATGCATGTCACAGTTTTGTGATATATTTAGAAATTACAGTCCTTTTTCATCATTAGGCTTTTGGTTTCCTTTAGGAGAACATCTCCCTTCTAGCAGCAGATACCATAATTAAGAAAACAGTAGGAAATTACTCTCCATCATAAAATTTGTTTTTCAGAGGAGATAATTTCATCACCCCAGGTATTTGAAAGTCTTCTCTTTTGAGATAATGCAGTGAAAGGGAATCAGTTACTTTGTGCAGAATAAGACTATATGTAGTGTAAACTTCTGTGACTATAGACTCTTAATTTTGTTCTTCAGGAATTCCTTTTCTGTTTTTGCAGTTGATGCTTTTATTTTTTAATAATGTCAATTAATATATAAAGCCTTTATTTAGAAACTTTTGTTAAAGGTTTGTGAGAAGTCTCATTCAGTTTTTATTCTGAATAAATGAGCCAGCATTTGTGGCATTGCAGTCATTGATGTCCTTTCACCATACTACTTTGAGTAGAAACTCTTTATTCTCGCCTTTTTTTTTAATATATACAAGCCTATTTGCATTTCTTAAGCAATCATTTCCCAATGCTCCTTTGTGTTGATGACAGTGAGTTAGTTATTCAAAAAGAAGGCTTCAGTAAGCAGTCCTGCTATTTGCCTTATTTCTTGGGAGCTAGTTACTGATTTTTCATGCAGCATTTCACTATTGTTATCCCAGTCTACCCCCTGCTGGCTGCACAGTAGTATTAGTTAGGTTGTCCTGTGGAACAAGTAGCTTTTGCATTATACAGCTAGATTTGTAACAAAGAGTCAAGATAAAAAAAGCAGTGTAGAAAGCATCTAGAAAAACATCTTTGGAAAAATAGAGCTATGAAGAAATGAGATTATTTTACATACAGGAAAAGATTCCTTATGTGTAGTCTCAGAGAAGCAACTGATTGGTGAACCTCTTTGGAGTATGTTATAATGTGTGCTTTAATCTGAGAAGCATCCTCACATGTTCTTGAGGCCATTTAATAGAACATCTGTGCTGCTTCGTAAGCCCACAGTTTAAAGCATAGCCCATACCAAAATAAGTGTTCCAAAGATGCAGTGACAGGTGACATAGAGTTATTATGTATGTGTCATTGTCATAATTATTAAAATTATTATATAATAGGGGCATAACTATGCTTGTAGTAAAATATAGTTTCTGTCACTGAAGGGTGAAAGAGCCCTGGCACAGGCTGCCCAGGGAGATTGTGTACTCTCCTTCTGTGGAGGTTTTCCAAACCTGCCTGGATGTATACCTGTGTGACCCAATCTAGGTGGACGTGCTTGAGAAGGGGAGCCAGGCTAGACGATCTTTAGAGGTCTCTTCCAAGCCCTACCATTCTGTGATTCTGTATTCCTGCTTGTACACGTAATTATGATATTTTCTTTTTGTTGATAGAGTTTGTTGGTTTATGTCAAGCTTGTCATCTGCCATAATCGCCCAGATAACTTTATTTAATACTGCCACATGACTTGATTTTATATTCATCTTTTTAGTTAGTCTTGTAATACAAGTAGAACCCTGCATTTGTCACTGTGAAATTGCAACCTTCATTTTTGTTGAAGACCATTTTTGTTATTGGTTCAAATGATTCAGATTTCTAATCCTGTGCTGCAACATGCTTTCACCTCCTCCTGGTCTTTTTATTATTACAAGTCACAGAGATCTAATTACATTGAAGTAGGCTGTTTATTAGTACAAAGGCAGCATCAAATATGTTTTGGTCTGGTTTATCCTCTTTCCAGCTTAAAATATCTTCTGTTATTGCTCTTAATCAGAAAGATTTAAATACTGATGCTAACAAGAAAATGTTTCATAAAAGTATGCACCCCTGAGGATTTGAGACGTGTCAAAATATGCAAACTTAACCCAAGATACATTTCCTTGTTATTTGGTAATACTTTCGATATTTCATAACATACATTCCTCATTATTTTAGAGGACTTTAAACACATAAATAGAAAGCAAACTACAAAGGTAAATCAGTAGTAGTATTACAAAGTCTTTTGAAATCTCTAGTAATAGTTTGAAGCTACTGAGATACAGAAATGAAGTAGTTTGTACTTCCATAGTTACAAATTAAGTGGATTAACTTTTCCAGCTGCAGTAAACCTTTTTCATCAGGAAAAAGTAGTCCACAAACAAACATAAAACCCAGCAGTGTTTAGTTTTTTAATTCATATATATATATACATATATATATATGTATATGTATACACAACACATATATACACACACACATAACTCCGATGAAGCCTGGACAGTATTTCCACAGAAATGTAATGCCTTCATCAACTCCCTTCATATGGTAGCAACACTAATGGTCTTAAAATTTAGAACCATTGAAGACAGCACTGTTTTTCTGTTCTGTTCGGGAACAATGACTACCTTCGTATGTGATCTTAGACATTAAGTATATCTATAGCTTATAGGAGAACATAAGTTTTTATGTATTTCCAAGTGTTGAAAATTGTCAACTTTGTCAATCCCTCCTCACCTTGTGTTTTTCTTTCTGCCACTACTGTAGTATCTTGCTTGATGGCTAACTCCATCAGCTGCCCCAAGAAATACTTTCAATGGCAAAGTTCCTTTCTGGCTTCACCCAGTAAGTCAAGCTAAATGATGCCTGGGAAGCCCATTGCTTTGCTGTTCTAGCTGCAGCCACTCTCCAAAGCGCTTCCTAACATTGTACACTTTGAGACAACTATTTTTTCATTTGTTTCTGAATACATATCCGACTTTGTTCTAGTTCTATGTGGTGCTTGTACAAGGCTTGATTTCATTGCTTGTACTGTCTCATTTTGTGGCCCTCAGTATTGTGTGAACTTGTCTGTTTCATCCCTATTCTACTTTCCTGCACATGCCTTTTCTTTGTAACTGATACAATTAAGTTCTTTTTAGGTTACCTACCTCAAGTTTGAGTGTCAATCTTTTTTTTTTTTGTCATTATTGTAACACGGCTTGTTTTTTTTTACCTATTCTTGTTGGCAAGAAATATAATAAATGCTAGTTCTTAATCCAGACATTGTAAACTCAATATGGTAATAGAACATGCCTTTGCATGTATAAAATAGCAACAACTTTATTAATGTTTATACTTGCAGATTGTACATGCAAAAGATGAACTGACACTTGCAAATGGGAAGCAGTCTAGTTGCATAAATGTAAACATGTAATATATTTGAGAACTAGCATATATACAAATCCATGGAGTTACACAAGGGTTTTATGAAGTATTTGACAAATCTGTATTTGTTTGCCTTTTTTGTACCAGTATTGTATAACAGACTTTTCAAGCAGCTGTTTCTTGTGTGTATTCTTCTGACAGTTAACAGTAACAAGTTTGGACTTATCTGTCTTGGTTTTGTTTCCATTTTGTGGGTTTGTTGTAAGTTAATTTGTCTGAGATAGAGTTAGAAAAGTAAAAATTACAAAACCTTAGTGATATTTGCTAAATATGACATTAAATTGTAATTGATAAATTGTTTTTATAGATAACATCTTATGTCTCTACAGGAGATCTGTATTGCAAAGCATAATGAAAAGATACAACAGCGTCATCAGAGTGAAGAGGAACACAAAATGCACCATACTGTTCAGCTAGTAAGTTTGAGTTCACTGCTGTTGAGTTTAGCCTTTAGTCATGTCTTGCATTCCTCATTATTCGTTAATTAGAAGAGTATTCAGAGTGCTGGCTATTTTAAAAAGATGCCATGTGTCCCTGACCTTTGCACTGTGGATTTCTGTATTACATTGTGCTATTAATGAGGAGTATATAGCTGTGTTAGGATGACATTGAACCCAAGCAAATAAAAATTCTTTAATGCTAGGTTCACAGTCTTAAGTGGTTACTGCTAGGGTTATGCTGTGCGCACTTTGTTAGCACAAGCACATATATGATTCCAGATGTCTCAGAGTACAGCATCAGATATGCTAAGGTGAGTAAGGTGAGAAACCATACACATTTTATTCTTGAATCTTAAACTTGTCCATTATTTTCCTTTTTTCTACAAAAGGAACCACTTGAATTCTAGTGTATAAAGAGTCCTTGCTTCGTGATAGTGTGCAGTCATATCACAGAGAATAGACTAGCTAGTCTAACTCTTGTGCTGAACATAATACACTTTATCTTAAAGTATATTCAGATTCTGGGCTAGGTCTTGGGAGCTGTTATAGTATCAATATTTCATAATCAGTATTTAATAGTGACTGACAGGGGTGCATTGAAATTCAGGTCTCTTCAGGCTTCAGTTAAGTTAATGAAAGTGATTCTGTTTCATCCTCATAAATTTTTAACATTGATATATTTGTCGAGGAAGTTAGCTGCATAATTTATTTTATGAAAAGGCTACTTGTGAAAGGCAGAATATATCGTCATACTCTTTCAGAGGAAAAAAATCCCCAGTTTTTACAGTAAGACAAAAGAATTTGCTATGTGTATTGTAGTCCATTTATCATTCTTAAAAACAGGACTTGGCAAACCTAAGGACTTTCTTGTCTCAAACGCTACAGGGCCTTTTCATTATTTATTTCATGGAGTTGCCTGCTTGCATTATATAAAGACATTTATATTTTTTGGTCTTTTTCTGGCTATTTTTTGGCCTTTTTTCTGTTAATAACGGGACTGAAAATTTTTACTATTATTGCAAAATAAGTTTTCAGCCACTCGTTTTCATAAAGAATTTTGAAAAGATAACCTCAAGGATGTCCAAACCCAAAATCAAATGAGAATTGCCACTTCACTATTTTGATTTAAAAATGACAAAAAGTCAAACCAAAACAAACACAAAACCTCCTTGAGTTTCAGACTGCTTCAGGAAAGGTTTGATCTGATGAGGTATGTAACATGCAGGTGTGGTGGTAAAACTATCCTGGTTTCTTGCTATAGTCCTTTCTTTATGCTTCTGTTTTAACTGTCCCCTTTCCCTTTCCTTTTCCTTCTCCCACATGCTTCTATTCCTCTTCACGTTTTCTTGTTTCCTGTCCTTACTATTTTTCAGACATTTCTTTTCCCTGTTGCAACTATCCTTACTTCCAAATTACAGAAGTTGGCTCTGCAATGCTACAGGCTTGGGGAAAAGTGGCTAGAAAACTGTCTGGTGGAAAAGGACCTGGGAGTGTTGGTCAACAGCTGCCTGAACTTGAGCCAGCGGTGTGCTCAGGTGGCCAAGAAGGCCAACGGCATCCTGGCTTGTATCAGGAGCTGTATGACTAGCAGGTCCAAGGAGATAATTGTCCCCTTGTACTCAGTACTGATGAGGCCACACCTCAAATACTGTGTTCGGTGTTGGGCCCCTCACTATAAGAGGGATATTGAAGTGCTGGAATGTATCCAGAGACAGGCAGTGAAGCTGGTGAAGGGTCTGGGGAACAAGTCTGATGAGGAGCAGCTGAGGGAACTGAGTGTTCAGCCTGGAGGAGAGAAGGCTGAGAAGAGACATGGTCACTCTCTGGAACTACTAGAAAGGAGGTTATAGCAATGTGAGGGTCAGCCTCTTTTCCCAGGTAACAAGTGATAGGACAAAAGGAAGTGGCCTTCAGTTGTATCAGGAGAGATTTAGGTTGGGGATTAGGAAGAACTATTCACATAGAACGTTGTTAGATACTGGAATGGTCTGCCCAGGAAGGTAGTTGGATCCCTATCACCAGAGATACTTAACAGCTTTGTGGATGAGGACCTGAGTGGCATGGCTTGGTGGTGGGCTTGTCAGTGTTAAGGTGGTGCTTGGACTTGATTATCTTAAAGGTCTTTTCCAACTAAAACTATTTTATGATTTACAAAGGACACCAGGCCAGTAGTTGACTTATGAAAATGGCAGGTAGGCATATACTGCTTTCATGTTGATAGAATGACATAAGAAGTTCAAACAAGTGATCGGAATTTTTATTTACAATGATGAAGATGAACTTTTAAAAGTATCACTAAATTATGTGAGCCATTTCAGAAAGCTGCAGTTTCTGCTTAGGGCTTTTTCTTTGAAGTCACTTGTTCCATCACTTTTCCTTCTAACTTCTGACTTTTTCCATCTTGTAACTAGCATCCATTTTCAATAAATTTGACTGAAGAGTAGTGTTTTGTTTCAAAGATGCACTAACTTTGCTGAAGTTTTGTGAAAATTAATGACTAGTTAAAGGAGGTGGATCCAAGTGTGTGTTCAATGAGGTAAGATCTCTAAATGAGGAAAAATTGAAACTATCTTGGCTGCAAGGAAGAGCTTCCAACCTTTGTTGCATTAAGATTACAGAAAATCAAGATGGATTAAATAATGACAGCGTTTGTTAATTACATACAGAACTGTCACTTACTGTTGTAAATTATAATGAAATTATTTGCTCAGCATTGGATTCAAAACTTTGCAATGAGTTCTGTGATTTCTTGCAGTATGAAGATACTAATATGACTTGTTTTAAATGGGCTGCCTTGCAATTTGGACTGGTGTTTTGTTCTTGGAATGAGAGAAAATAGGTGGTGGTTTGCTGTCTGGTTAATTAATACCACTTTTAAGGGGCTTTTTTCAGCATAATATTGTTGTATCTATAGTTAATTATAATTTTTTAAGGTAAAAAGTCTTCAAGTGTTCCAATTCCAAACTGAAATATTTATTTGAGATTATAAAACGTGAAATGCATTATACTTTTTAAGGAGAAGACAAAGACCAAATTTTAAAGTTGACAAATGTGGTTAAGAAGTCTTAAAAAACAGTAGAAAAGATATTTTTAATTCATTTTTAAATGTAACTAAACTAACATTGGATGTAATATTTACATGTTTTTCATGTATTTTCTCAGAAGCGAGATCAGTTACAAGATGAAGAGGAACGAAAAAGCTCCTGGGTTAGTCAGGAACGACAGAAAACACTAGACAGACTTCGCACATTTAAACAGGTAAGGGAAGAGTTTCTTTTACACCAGCTTCCTTTGCAAAATAAATTTTCATTCAGTACAAGACTACGCTGTGCTATTAGCTCTTCTGAAGTTGTGCAGTTGAGTGTTGTTTGGAAAATTTACAACAAAATGTGGCATTAGTGGTAAGGAATTCCTCTGCCCATTGCATTCCCGCTGCTGCAATAACTTTCTGTTCACTCTTACATCTACACCTTGTGACAAGACATTTAGGAAATGTTTCTAAAATAATTATAATCTAGACTGCATTTCCCACAAAGAGCATTGCCATCTGACATAACCTGACTACCACTGATTGTTAGAACACCTGCTAATACTTGCCTCTTCTTATTGCAGTATGTCAGAAAAGGGACAGAAGATGGAATAAAAGAGAGGGAATATGGAAGAGTGAAAGTGCCAGAAAACAGACTGTATTAACTGGCAAGGGCTCTTTTTTTTTTTTTTTTGCTGAATACATTAAAAATACAGATATAAGAAGTTTCTTTACTGGAGGGCTGTTTTTTGCAGCAATACACTCTTCATACCCTGTATTGCTTGCAAGGCTTTTGATTGCATAGCTTGTGTAAATTAAAGGAAATTTACTTAGTTTAACCAGCAACTGTTAATTAACTGACTTTATGTATGAGCAGGTGTATATTGCGATCTCTATTGCTTTAGACTTACTACAATTGTGTAAAATGTATCAGACTCATTTTTCAGAAGCAGTATATATTTTTGAATAAAAATGACTATGAATGAAACTAATACAAAAAGACAGATATTGAGGCAACAGGTTTAAGAACTAATGTGAAAATACTTAAGAAAATCTCAGTGTTTGATGTTTTCAGGAGATACCTTTTTAAGCTGTATGATTCATGTCTAGGACCAGTGTATTAGGTTAGAGAAGACTTTGGTCAAAGACTCCCTCGGCAGCAGTTTTAGCAAAGGAAAGCAGGAGGGAACTTTGAATTTAATTTCCAGAAGAAATAGTTTTGAATGTACAGTCTGGTTCTGAGCAAAATCCTGATTTTTGTCCCATGTGTTATCTCTGACTTGACCAATCACATGTAAATTGTAGCTTAATCAAAAATAGAAGTTAAGGAAAAGGGTAATTTTCGCATTTTTACAACGAGTGGAATGAATGAAAATAGCAGATGAATTGTAACTGTCAAAGGCAAACTCTTAACGACAAGTACTTAAAACGTAGAATCGTGTGTTGCATGCACTTACCTGTCAATAACCTTTTCGCTTTAGCGGTACCCTGGACAAGTAATACTGAAATCAACCAGACTACGGCTGGCTCATGCAAGAAGAAAATGTGCAGCTGCCTCAGTGTCTTGTGTTGATGAGCCTCAATCTTTGCCAGCAACCATAGAAACCCATGAGAAGAGCAAGGAGGTGGAATTGGAAAATGTAGCTCAGCCTTTGCAAGTGCAGGAATCCACAAGCTTAGAACAAGTTCAAGATCTTTTGTTACCTCCCAATGGTGTTACCTCTGAACTGACTCATGTTAGCGCTTCTCCTCTCACCAATAATGAGCTTCAACCAGAGACTGTATCTGTAGCACCGCTTCCACCCCCTTTGCCTCCTCCTCCTCCACCTCCACCTTTGCCCTCCAAGGAAGATGCCACCAAATCCTTAGAGAAGAGTGACAGCTTTGTTAAACGTCAGAGTGTGGAGAAGGCAGTCCAGCACTCTTCTGGTGTCCCACCAGCACATCTGTTTGACAGCAGTCAGCTAGTCAGTGCCAAGAAGAAGCTTAAGAAGACTGGTGATCTAGAGGGTTTACAGAGAAGGAGAGGTAGCGTGTTAATTTCAATGTATTTAACTGTAACACACATCAGTTCCTTAGTTCTGTTTGAATTGCTCCATAGAAAAGTGTATACTGTGATTAATTTCTAATTATTAATGAAAAAATTAAATCAGTTTCAGTTAACAAACATTGGCAATTCCGATAAATGTTACCACTTCACAGAATCATGGAATCTTAAGGCTTGGAAGGAACCTCAAAAGATCATCTAGTCTAACCCCTTTACAACAGCATGTGGCGTGCTTTTTCAGTCAGACAGAAAACACTTACGAAACTAATTCTATGATATACCTTGTTAGACTAGCTAGAAAATGGAGCTGAACATTGTCTAAAAGATTTTTTTTCCTGTTTAGTTTACAGGTGACACTGCAAATACACGCTTCACCTGAGGGTGCATTGTTTTTTTTAATAACAGGATTTTGCATAATTTATGACTTAGTAAAATAAGTACTTGTCTTGAGACAGAGAGGACCTTGAGAATGCTTTCTTCAGCATTTCTTCAAATTCTCATACAAAAATCCAGAAACCCTCAAGTATCCTTCAGAGCTGACAGAGTATATGTATAACTGCAGTTGGAAGTTAAACCTGTAGTCATTCAACAAAGCATATTAATAACTAGTAAAAGGATAAGAACTTCTTTGGAACCTGAGGAAAAGAGCACAGGGCTGAGCTGAGAGATCTCTTAACAGCTTTTGATTCTGTGCTACTTCTTGTTAACTCTTTATCTCATGTATAAAATGGGGAGAATGGCGGCCATGTTTGAACAAAATAACCATGGTGTTTTGGTGAAACATGATGTATTAGAGCAAAGGTTTCATTTGAAAATCAGAGACGGCTGAACTGTTTTACTGGCAGTCACTGAGTAAAAGTACCTTTAGTGGGCCTCGATTCACACTGCTGCAATAAGGCTCCAATAACATTTTTTTTTAATTCTGGTTTTTTTTTTTTTTTTTGCAATTACAACTAGAGAAAACACCTCTCCATTGACATTTTCCCTCATCCAGATAAAATAAAAATTGAACTGTCTTCATCAATCGGACAGAAACAAGTGTTTCCTCTAGATTTGTCCTTAAATGACTAGAAACTCTTGAAGCAACTGCATAGCTACAGGATTCTTAAGCTCTTAGGAATCTTGCAGTATCTTAAATTTATTACTAATTCTGATCCTGCTGTGCTCCATTTCTGTTTCAGTGGTCTTACTATTTATTTTTCCTTTTATATCCTACAATTTTATATAAAGCATGTATTGTGTGTACAAGTTGATATGCATCATAAAATGACAAATATAAAATCAAATTATATCCTTCTTAAGAGTATTGTTAATTTTTGCAACAGCACTCTACCTGCTGCTCTGTATTCTCTGACATGTTCCCAGTCTAAATGGCTCCAGAAGTTTTTCTCTGTATGACAAAGTGTTTCATGATCCTTCCTTCCTCCTTCAAAAGTGGAGTCCTGTATTATTCTTCTGTTTCCTTCTCATCCTGTTGTCTATCCCAACTGTCTGGGCCATTAGTCTGATGGACAAAGCCCACTGATTGCAGATTGTGTTTTAAAAATGCATTCTTCAATACACCAAAAAGAACAGGAGATAGATATTTATCTATTGGTTGATATGTGCTGCATGTTGGATCTGTGCTATTTCAAAATGTTGTACCTTATTATAACGCATTCTCTGTGGCAGAGATCTTACCTACTTGTTAATTCTTCAAAGAGCCAAAGACTAATTTTTATTTCTGCAGAAAACTAGCTTCAAATTCGTGATGAAGGAAGGATTTGTGATAAAGTATTAAATCTTACTTCCTGGAAGGGAATTGTAAAGGAAGGGAGTTTGTTTTGGCATGCTGTCACGAGATGCTAATACATAGGTGAATCTAGAAAAGCAGGAAATGCACACTGTTGCAGATGGTTGTACTGCTGCTTCCCTCACTGGCACGTAGTACTAGTCTTACTGTAGGTAAAATCAGCCACAAAATGTAAGTGCTGAGAATGCACTGTACAGTCTAATGCTTAAGATATGTACTCAGATACCTGAGTTTCAAAGTCAAGAACAATAACATAATGAACACTTCTTTTGTGTTGGATTCATTGCACCCATTTTGATTTTCTTGACTGCAAACAGGAAAGCCATCTTGTTCAAAATTTTTACTGCCTGCCTTAAGGAGATAAAGTGGTTTCAGAATTACAATTGTGTATAAACCAGTTTTGACCTGGTAGTAGAAGCTAAAACAATCTTTGGGCTACCATTATGATATCATATTATCACATTAATACCATGCAGTTACTTTAAGTCTGTAGGAAGTGTAAATGAAGACTGATAAAATGTTGTAAACAAACCAAATACTGAAGTTGTTTTGATTTGCTGCAGTGAGTTCCCCGATGGATGAAGTGCTGGCTTCCTTGAAACGTGGCAGCTTTCACTTAAGAAAAGTTGAGCAGAGAAGTCTCCCTCCTTTCCCTGATGAAGATGATAGCAATAACATCTTGGCACAGATCAGGAAAGGGGTGAAACTGAAGAAAGTGCAGAAAGATGTTTTGAGAGAATCCTTTACAATTCTGCCTGATACTGACCCTCTGACAAGGAGCATCCATGAAGCATTGCGACGAATTAAGGAAGCATCACCTGAATCAGAGGACGAAGATGAGAATTTACCTTGCACAGACTGGGAAAATTAACCTGTAATTAACCTGGTTTTTTTTTAAATTTCTTTAACGCCTTTTATATAACTATAGCAGCTAAACTTCAGGTTGTGCCTTCTTTGAGACTTAGTATGACTGTGACTAAACTGTCCAACATCCAGTATGGTAAAGCATGCACATATGAATTTAGTGTCACAGACTTTTCAAAGAACGTAAGGTTTATAGTAAGGAAAGAGTTATTCCAGGCAACATCTTAGCTTCTTATTGTTTGAATACTTTCGCTGAATCTTGACAGGACTGCTTCTGTGAAAAGCTCCATTTTATTTAGTAAAGTTGAAGGGACACCTGTGTTACTAAATCTTTGATAGCTTGATTGCAGTCTGTAACCTCAAACTTAATTGAATTTCCAGACTATATAGAGTAAATATACAAACAGATCTTATACTTCTACTACTCATATGAATCTCATGAACTTGCATGATACCAGGCTACAGTGCCTGAAATAACAGGTATTAGACTTCAGGAGATGAAGTTATAGATTTCAGAATAAACCAGAAATTGGCATGAGAGCAATTTTCAAAATTACGCCTACATTAGTACCACAAAGATATTCTTGATTACAACACCACCATAGAGCACTGTTCTTCTCTGGTGGTTCTTTTCCACTACTGGCATGTGGATGAATTTAAGTCTTAATGGCAGTTCCCACAAAACTTAAAATTTGAAGAGAGGTGACAGTCTGTTAAGAATTTATGAAATCCTATGTCTCAAGCTACTCCACTGATAGGCTATTTTCAAGTAATAATATTTAAAATATTCAAAGAGGAAAACAATTGTTGCTTTTATTTCCTTATGAACTAGTCATTGGCTACACTAATGACTTAATACTGTTAAATTATGACATGGTCTTTCTATTCTGTAGCAAATGTACTGCTAATTTTGGAGCTGAAAACCCAGGAGAGGTGGTGTATTTAACTCTTGCTGAAAGTCAAAGTGAAAATAATTTTACTTCCATGTAACTTTTTGCTATACTTGCATACTGAAAACTGTCACTGCAACAGCCTTTGAGAAATCAAGTGACAGTTACAAGACAAGACATGCCTTAGAATTGACTTGACTTTCTCGGTGTAATTGACTTTTAATTTCCTAGACAACTGAGGAAATTTAAACTTTTTGATTTGACTTCATCATTTTGGTAAATCCAACTTACGCTTTGGGAGGTTTGCATTTGTTTAGGAAGAATACTCTTGAATACTGTGGATAATTTTCAAAAAGAAAGGAATTTTCCAAGAGTGACTTCAGGTTTTTTAATTTAGATGGTGAACCCCCTAAACATTTTTTATTGGAAGTGTAGTCTCTTAGAAGTCTAATGTGTACATTGCCATACAGTATAAATAATACACATTTTCCTCTGCTGCCTTTTGCAGCCCCATTGAAGCACCTTAGAGTGCAGGCTGAAAATCATTGCCATGCCTGTAGTGCACTGGTAGTTGTCTCATTTTTACCAGTCTGCAGTTGTGGCATCTTCCCCTTCTGAGGATGCACACGATGAGTTCCTGTGAAGTCACTGGGATCTAAAGCAGGATGTAGTGTCACAGTTCTGAGTGTGTGCTCCTTCGAGATCATCAAACATCTAGAACCTACTTTCTCTTACCAATGTAATATTTCATTATGAAAAGAATACTCTTTTAATGAAATGAGACTATTCAACAGAGAGTACAGATTTTGAGAAATGCTTGCAAAAAATAGCTAACAGCTCAGATAGGAAAAATTGGCCCCTGCTATGAAAGTGTGTGAAATAATGTAGAAGAACAGAGACTGAAGCAAAGCCCTTGTGAAATTCAGCTGAATACTTTTCACAAAGAGCGTACCTGCTTCAACACATAGACTGGTCACCCAGATTTTATCATGCAAGAGTAAAATCTGATGAAAGTCAGTTGTAGAAATTGCAGAATATATCCATGTAACACCATTCTTTAAGATTGACCTACTGATTTTTAACTGTAAGTCCTGCATATACAAAAACCAACTGCACAGAGATTTCAGGTTGAAAATTATTATATAAAAATATATTGGCACATATAGTTGCAGACTGTGCTTAATACATGTACGTCCTTATAGACCAAATGTAATGCAATTATTTGCCTTTGGAATGAAGGGGTAAGTCTGATATAATTATTTTTATCAGGTGCCCAAAAGTGTCTTAATGTATGTGCAAGGAGTAGTAATAATGCCCACTGCAGTGGTTTCATTAATTTTTGAAGACAGACTAATAGTAACTAATTCCTGTGGGAGATGTAGTCATCTCTTGTATTACCTGTTTTGTGAGGTAACTTCTACATAAAGTTATGACTAACTTTTTTTAAGAGCAGTTCCTTCCTTATGGATGCTCTAAAACACGTACAAAAATGCTGAGGCATTCTGTGTATTAGAAGTACAGGGGAACAAGCAGCATAAAGATGCACTAGCTTCTGTATGAAATATTAGACAATTACTTTGGGCCTCTTCAAACTCTCATGTTCATTGCTAGTGGTACCAGAAGGCAAAAAAAAGACCTGGTCATACTCTGTGTGTCCTGGCTGCAGAGTTAGTGTGTAATTATCCTGGGAGCAAAGAGAGAATCAAAGTTTTTAAAGATGCTGCTCAGTGTTGCATGTTGGAATTGCCTGATAGCATTGATCAGAGTGTATTTATGCAGCTGTTTAGCTTTTCAGATGCTTCTTTTTCTTTTTTTCCCTGAACAGGTGACTTACAGCCGCTGACTTGAGGAAAGAAACTGCAGTGGAAGAATACTTTTCCTCTTCATTTCTGAAAACTCAGAGCCAGCAGTTATGACCATCAATTGCACAGGAGGCTTTCTATGGCAAGGAAATAGTCTTTCTTTGACAAAAGATTCAATGTATGGAAAAAATGGCCTGATATGTTAATTTGGGGATCACTTTTTTTCTTTAATTTGTTCAAAAAAAATTATAGTTTGGGCAGAGAGCTAAATTGTTTAGATACGCATTTTATATAATCAAGAATGCCCGATTCTTAAGCACTTTTTATATTTGTGTTAGTAGTGTGTGGCCAGTTAAGTGAGGGGGGCATTTTGAGCTGGGAGAATACTTGCTGTCAGAGTAACTTTGGGATTTGTCCGAGCCATGAAACCAGCTATAAAATGTCCCCTTTACTGCACTGAATATATCATCTGCTTGAAAATCCAACTAAATAGCTGCTTGCAGAGAAGCTTGCTGGGTAGCAGTGTGATACTCAGGAAAGTGCAGAATTCCTAGTTGCACTACGGTAGCTGAAATTCAGTATCACGCAACGAAGATGTTTTTTCTTCTTAGTTTGAATAAGTGTATGTCAGCATGGAAAGTAAGAGGTGACCACAGCACAGTAAGAGTTGAATTCAGTACGTATTCAAGAACGTGTTTGCTTCTAGCATGGTACATAGTAAGACATACTGCAGCAGCTTTTTAGAAGGTCATTTGTAGTCTGACACCTTTTTAAAGTAGACATTTTCATGCTTTTAAAAAATAATATTTAGCTACGCTGAACTGAGTTAGTTATACTTTTATCATTTATTGTAAGAAGCAATATTTTGTAATTTCATACTTAAAATTCTTTTTCTCTTTTTGTTTAAAATAGATTTTGATTATGCTAAGCAGCCTTCTTTGGAAAAGATAAAATCATTTAAACATGCTGATAATTCAGCAGCCGTGAAAACCGTGGTTCTCTTGCTGGTTTTCATTGTTCCCTTTAGTGGCTGCAAAAATGTTTGTATTTTGTACCCAAAAGCCTACTGGCTGTGGGGGAGCGAAAAAAAAATAGTTCCCTTTGATCTTGACTCATTTTTTAAAGGAGAATTACAATTTCCTCTGCCATGAATACTTAGAAATAATCCTAAACTTCATGACTAATGGCTGCAGGCAGCTACTCTTATACCACAGTTCTAAGAGGTATGTCAGTATGGAGATACAAGTAGCCTTGTACCACCTAGAAACTACATGTGGTATTAAAGTTAAAATTATAAGAAAACTGAATTTTCACTAGCATTTTATTTTTTACTAGCATGACATGCAATGTGTTTGAGAAACACACAGTCTCTGTCCTTTGTGTAGTGTGGCCCATTCAGTGCTCCTCTCGTGACAGACAAACTACTATGGGGATTTGATTTTTTAAGTGGAGCTGCTGTCATGAATGGAACACATACTGTGTTAATGTCTAGAACAGGAGATTTCATGTCTTGCCATTTACTTTTTTAAAGAGGCACGGGAGAACTTACATTAGCGGTAGGCTACGTAACATGAAGGAAGCTCAGCTATTGGATCCTTCAGTTGTTCTCCTTTGTTCTCCTGAAATTAAAGCTTTGTCCAACATCTCAAAAGGATGTCTCTCTCTTTACCCTTGCTATCAACACACATTTTCTTAACCTTGTTGCCTTATTTATAAATAAGTTAGCGAACATTAATTTTTCAAAGCACCTGTGAGCAGCATTACTGTAGGGTTGTATTGATTTCGCTGTATTAGTCATCAGGTCCGTATTTTTCTGTCCGGAGATCAGCTCTGTGAAACACTTGATACTGGCTTTCCAAGGACATGACATCTTCTCACACCGCTTCTCTGAACCCCAGGTCACATGGTGTGGCTGCAGGCTGTCCAACATTGTGCTCATGTAGCAACAATGGCGATTTCAAAATCAGTCATTTGGCATTGCCCACACCGTGACCTGTGGTGTATTTTTTCTCTATGTTTCCTGTACTTCCACTCACACCACTCATTAGAACAGAGGATATCAAATATATTTTTGACTGTAGCACAAAACAAAGTGATGTAGAACGGTAATTCAGATGATACAGTTCACCAGAAACTTTAACAGTTTAACAGTGGTGACTGAGCAACATTTTTGTTCATTTTTTCCAGCTTTCCAGCCTGCAGTTTTATTCCTTAGAGTATGCATATGGGACACTAGCAAAATTCCAAGCTGAGGAAAAATAGTGTAATTTTAAAGTATAGGTGCAGTGATCCCCTTGGACAACATTTGTGTCTGCAGTTTATTAATGTGTTGTGATTTATCTAAATAGCTCCATGCTGTACTGTACTACAATTTTCAGATTGGTTTGCCACATGATCTGTCATCTTTGCCTTGAAAAAATGTGTGCATGATTGAGAAAAAGTACTGTCCTTAAACTGTTTTATATTTAGCTTAAATCTTAGATTCCTGTAATAGCTTAGTTTGTAGAAATGAAGTTCTCATATAAACTTGTATTTAATGCGCACACGAAAAACGGTTGTTATGCAGTTTATATCAGTTCAAAACTGCCATCTTCAATGTGGAAAATAAATGGGTTTTTTTCCAAATACTGCTAAAAAAATAATTGAAATTCCTGGATTTTAATCATCCATGAGTCACTAGGTGTCACAGTTTCACATACTTCTCCACTGTGAACAGGCTAATGCATAAAACTTCCCATCCTCTGTAATGTGAAATTTTGCAGTAGGATGGCTATAGCAGCAAATGGGGAAAGTTTAAAACAAACTTAGGGAAAATTGTGACTGCATTGAGATAGGCTCTTCCATAGCTGAGAAAAGCTGTAGTAATTAGGTTGATCTTTGAGAAATCATAGCAAGCATCACTATGGAATAAACACACAAACATATGCAAGGAAAGAGAGCTTCCATAAAAAGACATTTCTGCTTATTGGTATTTTTTGTTTGTGGCTGGACTTGGTTGTTGTGGCCACGTTGTTCTGTTGCTAGTCATTTAGCTTGAGCAGTTTGTCAGCTTTCAGGCTTTTTCCATTTTTAGAAACTATTTTTTTTCTCGTTCAAATTAAAACCGTGTCAGTATAGTGTAGCTGATCCAATGAGGTAAGGAGTTGGAATGCAAAATGTTTCTTGTACAACAGCTTATGTGAGGACTGAAAAATCTTTTGTGAGTGGAAACATGAAACTAAAGACTCAATTTCTACTAAAAGAACCAAAATGTAAGGTAAACAGCAGTAGTCTTTGGATCAGAAACAGAGTTTACATCAATGTGAATTTCACGCTCACATTCACAGAGGTTCCATATCCTTTACAAATGACCATTAGTCTGATTTTATTCACTTTATTGTGTTCTCGTATGTTAGTTAAGTTACCTGTCTAGGGTAGATGAAGGCTCTTTTATTTTTATTAAAATCACTTTTAAGGTTTGGGGTATTTTAAATACCTGACACTCTACATCCTATACCAGACACCTGTAAAATAAATTAGTATGATTATATATTGTGTTCTTTTGTGGCTGCATTGGGGATAGAATTCAACATACTTCACTACATTATTTGTAAAGAATCATTTTGAGTATAAGCACTATATTCTGTAATGTTTAATATTAAAGTAATAACAAGTGCATTATTGAAGATGCAACTTATTGAGAGGGCAGAAACTTTTATTGGTTAATGTTACCCTTATTCTGTTTGTTGCACTGAATTTCAAGAGTGTAATTTGTAAATCGAGTTTGCTCACGTGTGTAATCAGATTTTATTTTCCTTGTAATGCTTATGTAATTAAATTACCTGGATGTATTTCTGGTAATGAGTCCATAAGCAAGGACAATATGCTGTTAGGTTTAGCACTACAGAATAACTGTTGAGAACAAGCAAAACTTTTTGCAAAGACAAGCAGTAAACAAGCACCTTACAGGGAGAGTGCGTTGCATGATTTCAGTGCTACTGGAGCTGACAGACACTAGGCCATCCTAAACTTGGGCTGGAAATTGCTCTTAGGGGTAATAAGCACATCAACATACTGCTATCAGTGCTGTAACAAGTATAGCAATGGCTATTTTTAACCTATAGATATACTGTAATTTTTTTCCTACAAAATAAATTTATATTTAATGCTGCCTAATACATAAATACCTAAAACCAGAATTTTTAGGAGGGTCAAGGGTGGGTGGGCATGCCATTATATTTTTGGGAGGGGCTGTTGTATATAGGATTCTTTGCACTTCCTGTTGACTATTAATCCAAAACTCCTGTATCTGACTGTGGTGAATCTGCAACCTGACAGTTTCATGTTTTTGTTGTGGTTCGGGTCATCTGTGTTCTGTGGCCCAGAGCTTCAGAATCTGACAGAGAAGGTCATCTTTCCATTCGCAAATGTGAATGCTCAGATGTACCTCTGATGTGGAAAATGGCCAAGCGGTAAATTTTACTCTGCTGAGTTGCTAATATTAATGTAGAGTATAATTTAAAGCTGGTATCTAAGGCTGTTAACCAGTTAGCATGTCCATTTGGAATGAGTAAAAAGGATGATGGCTGCTTTGGTAAGTATAGTCCAAACTCCGCAGAGATTTTATTCCAGAAACTGTCACCTATTTGGAAATTAGATGGCTGTAGACTGGCTTGATTTCCAGATTTAGAAATGTATTTTTTATTTCCAAGTTGGGAAATAGGTGTTGGGGATTAGGGATACGCACTTAACATCTCCCAGCATGTTACTATGGTTGCTATATGAATCAGATTTCATCTTAAATATAATCATATACATCATCATAAAATGAACACTTAAAAAATACAGATAGATGCAGGTTGTCTTTGATGAGTGAAGCTGGTGGAGTTTAATGCAACTAACTTCTTTGTGAAGCTTGTTGAATAAATTGGAAGTAATCAAAAGACAACAAATTTGCCATTCACTAGCTTTGTGCAATACTGTCGGTAGACTCAAACACTACTAGCATATTGTATTTGGCTTTCAAGAAAGTTCTTTAACTCCATTATATTCAAAAGGATGTACTAAGTGCATATTTTACTGTAAATGACTCTGCAGATTTACCATGCCTAAAACAGCTCAATGCTATAAAGTATTAAGCAACAAGTATGTTTTTAAAAAGGTAAAAGAACTAAACAAACATTTCTAGCAATACCTAAAAGCTAAAATCAGTTTTAACTGTCTGCTTTTTTGCTCTTTTTTTCTTTAGTGCAGCTTTCCTGCAATGCAAGTTTCTTGCTGTGTATTTCATGTTTTTTATTATCATGACTCAGAAGTTTAAACCTGTACACAAAGTACTGCACTCACCTTCTTGTACGTGCGATGTAACATCATACTCACAGTTTGGTGCTTTAAAATGATTCCTTTTTTTTCTTTATTAAAGGATATTTATTTGACCACTGTCTTGTTTTAACTTTGAATATGTACCAACATTATAAAAATATTTCAGTACAGTTTGGTTCCCACCAAAAAAAAACAACCCCAAAATCATACCTAGTTCGTTCAGGTTTCTGTTGTCCTTTTAACACTTCAAGCTGCCTGTCATTGCTTAACAGCAGATGGCTGTGCCTAAGGTGTGTTACAGCAGGCAAAAATTATATTTAGGCAACATCTTTGTAGACTAAGTCAGGTAAACAATTTCTGTATTGTAGAAGAATCTTGCTCTAAAAAAGTGAGGGATAGTTGTGCTTCAATACAAATCACACACACTTTCCATCTCTTAAGACAAAAATTTGAAAAGGGGTAAAATTTTAACCCAGAACTCTTACTGTCTTTTTCTGCTCTTTTAAAGCTTAGCTGGTGGCAATGCTGTGACACAGACAGAGCAAGCCTCCACCTGCAATCACTTAACAACAGGTAGCGGTAACGGAAAAGCTCAAATCAAAGGGTGTTTCTTCACTGTTCGTTTTTGTTTGTTTGGTTGGTTTTTTTTTAAGATGTCAAAAGCAAACTACATGGTATATGAAGAACTTGGACACTTCAGAAGTACTTTTGTGAGTGTTTTGAAGAGTTTACCCTTTTTAAAATGTATTTATTCTGGGAGAAGGGAAATATCCCAAAGTCATGTCCCAGACTCAAGTTGCCAGCTGTGTGATTTTTCCTACAGCCATTTTGAGTTATTTATCTAGGCATAAGTCTTATGATAGAGCTATGCTTCATTGTCTGTCTTTTTCATTTCACCCTTGTGTTTCTGTCACAACTACAGTGCAGGTCAGTCAGCACAGGCAGGTTCTATCCCCAGGTGGTCCCTTAACATGACAAAAGGAATAAATCAGTGTTTTTCTGGCAATGGAACTTCTGTAGTGCAATTACAGTCCTGAGAAAACAAGAAAAAGATGTAATGTTTGTAATGATTCGATGAAACAAAGGCTTAATTTGCAGTACCATCTACACTGCAGAGTGTCTTAACAAAAATCTGAAGCCTGTCTGGCTTAGGTATCCTGGTGGTGTTTTTCACTTCTGATAGTAGTGGCACATGCAGCTAATTTTGGGTTGTGGCAGAACATGTAAACAAGCAGGAAATGTGTTTCAAAATAAGCAAGTTATTTGATCATTGGTGACTTTTCTTACGAAAGAAGGAGGCTGTGTTTGCAGCCAAAGTCTGTTCCTAATACTATCACTGTGCCTTTAGCAGTGTGTGTGCCCCTGCTCTGCAGGACAGAATTCTTTTTGCTGCCATCAGCTGCAGTCTGCTTTGGCATTGGCTTCAGTAGAGAAGTGGCTGTGGTTTTATGACCTGCAGGTTGAAAATATATTTAATGCATGTATCAGAACTACAGGTCAGTCAATGTATATGTAGATAAACTTGGAAAGCAGTGGTATGCTACTCAAGGCCTAAAAGTTTGTACAACGTAGAAGATGGGAGATGGGTACAACTCTCTCTTCTTTTTTTGCATATTTGTTACATGTCAGGTGTAAAGGGAAGATATATTGTAAACAAGTCTTCACTGGGCCACAGTCCTCAAACCTGTAGAAATAAAACGCCACCTTGGGGAATCCCTTTTTTCTGTTGTATCTAGCAACGGGACAAGGGGTAATGAGATGAAGTTGGAACACAAAAAGTTCCACTTAAACATAAGAAAAATCTTATTTCACTGTGGGGGTGAGGGAGCAGTGGCACAGGCTGCCCAGAGGGGTTGTGGAGTCTCCTTCCTTGGAGCTCTTCAAGACCCGCCTGGACATGTTCTTATGTGACCTGATCTAGGTGACCCTGCTTCTGCAGGGGGGTTGGACTAGATGATCTCTAAAGGTCCCTTCCAACCCCTACCATTCTATGAAAATGTGCTGTGAGCTGATCAAAGTCCAGTCAGGATGATAGTGGTGAAGATTTGAGAGAAAGTCAAGTTTGGTGAAGTTTAGAGAAAGTAAGAGAGATTGACAATGCAAGGGCATCTCTGTCAGGTCTGGAGGATGGAGAGCTGGAAAGAAACTGCAGAACTTCTGTGAGAGAGGCAGATTCTGTGGCAGAATCCACTTTTTACCATATCCTGGTAAAACCTCTGAAATAGATTCCTGCAGCAGTGCAGTTTGTGTCAGCAAAGTGATGGTCTTCGCAGTAAATTGGCTGAGGTGGTACATCTAGTTTACATAGGCTATTTTATTGTTGGGTTAATTACATCTCTTCCTCCTACAAAGTAAAAACACAATGCCTAAACTCTATAGCACTAGAGCTAGGGAAGTTATCTGTGATGTGGGCATAAAGGTTAGTGGTGACTCAGAGATACAGCAGAAGTCCAGGACTTGTGTGAGTTCCCTTCAAGTCGGCAAGAACGAAGCCCATGAAACAGGCTTCTATGATGGGAAGCAGCAGTAAAGAACACTGGGAAAAGGGAAAGTTCACAAGTTTTTGAAAAAGAGATCTGACAATCTCACTTTCCATTTTTACTCCGCTCCCCATCCCCTCTGCTGAGTATAAAGCGGTGTAGGAGAAACAAACCCTAACTATACCAGTGGTTTCTGTGAGAAGGAGGTGGTCATAGAATGGTTATAGAATGGTAGGAGTTGGAAGGGACCTTTAGAGATCATCTAGTCCAACCCCCCTGCAGAAGCAGGGTCACCTAGATCAGATCACATAGGAACATGTCTAGGCGGGTCTTGAAGACCTCCAAGGAAGGAGACTCCACAACCCCTCTGGGCAGCCTGTGCCAGGGCTCCATCACCCTCACGGCGAAATAGTTTTTTCTTATGTTTAAGTGGAACTTTTTGTGTTCCAGCTTCATCCCATTACCCCTTGTCCTGTTACTAGCTACTATAGAAAAAAGGCTCCCCTCAATCTCCTCCAGACTAAACAGCCCCAGTTCCCACAGCCTTTCCTCATAAGGAAGATGCTCCAGTCCCCTGATCATCTTGGTGGCCCTGCGCTGGACTCTCCAGC